>NC_141698.1:82107817-83307817 GCF_964263255.1 Lissotriton vulgaris | reverse complement strand
AAGGATATATGTCTATAGTTTCAGATGTATTACTTTTTCATGAATTGAGCACTCTATCTTAAAGATTTACCCCCAGATTCATGAAGAACACATTTTGCGATTCCTTAATAGCGAAAAATACCGATTCGCTATTAAGGAATAGGAAAATGCTATTCATCAAGAAATCCATTCAAAAATAGCGAGTTCTAATAATTCCTTAATTGCGACTCGCAAATTGCGAGTTGCAATTAAGGAATATCTCCCCATTCATTCCTATGGGCCTAGAGGCCCTTAGGAATGAATGGAAAGACCATCTCAATTTGCTAATCGCAATTAGCGATTCGCAAATTGAGATTGCGATTTCAAGGGTGCAGGGGTGTCCAAAGGACACCCTGTTGCACCCCTGAAATTGATGTGTGCACATATGTTGCGCACACACATGCCCTTAGGGCATGTGTGTGCGCAACATGAAACTTTGAAAAATGCACTTTAGTGCATTTTTCTAAGTTTTTGCTATTTACCACGTAGTTTAACTTCGCGGTAAATAGCGGCCCCAGATTGCGAATTCGCTATTTTTAAATGGTTCATGAATTGCATTTAAGGAATCTCAAATTGAGATTCCTTAAATGCAATTCATCGCAATTTAGCGATTTCTATAATTGCGATTTTTGCATTTGGGATGATGAATCCCAAATGCAAAAATAGCGCTCGCAAAGGGCCAGATTCTCAGAATCTGGCCCTTTGGGAGCCAAATTTACTTTTACGAAATTATCTGAAAGCCTGCTTAAATAGTATGCTAATAAAATCGAGCCACGCTAAAATCGAAGTGAAAATTTCTCTGCATTGTGTGCCTGATGGCAGGTGTAAATAAAATGTAGTTTTGTGTATGCGGATCAGGAGTTCATTGCTGGTGTTGTTTTTGAAGGTATTGGTGGCTGCATCATTCTGCATGAGACGTGAAAAAGAACCTAGAGTATTACAGTGTGCTTACATGAGCTACTACAGTATTTTACACCCTATAAACAAGCATAATTTGCATTCATAAAGGCACTGCAGCAAAATGTGGCCACCTTGGACAATCCAATTTACAATTTTCAAGGTCCAAGTGTGCACTGTCTTGGGTAATTGTCAATGAGAGATATGACAGAGTGTTGCAAATAACAAGAGAGAGAGCAAGACCTTCTTAAGCTGAAGAAAAACATCCAGATGAGGAAGACTTTGCGGATGGAATGCATAGCCACAGATCAATAACAAGGACATCCAGGGTAGGTTCTTGGATGCTGGCAAAATTAAATTGCAGTCTTTAAATCCCTCTTGAGAAAGATCCATACACTAAAGTTTCTGCAAAGATGAAAACTAGGCGTCTGAGTCTAGCTTGAGTGGCACTTCTTTCAGAGATGCACCTGCCCTTTTCAGATTCCTGTCTGGAAGGAAATGCAATGGCACTTCAATTCCCTGAGAGACTCAAGCAATGACATATGTTTACTAATATTTTGCACAGCACAGTTTTTGCTCTGGAAAATAAATCCCAATTCTACTTTGCCCAGGTTCGTGCAAAGTTCTGGTGAATTTGCCCCACTGTATCAGGTGCTGCAATGGGAATTCGGTCAAATATTCTTTGAGGGGATGCTACCAAGCCTGTTGAAATACGGTGCCATATTACACACAGTTGCCTAGGGCTGTAACAGGTATGTATGCCCTTTTTAGGTTGAATTAGGGACTGTTGTATTACAGAAGGGGTTGCAGACACTTGCACGCCCCTGTCTGCAATACTGATAGCTCCAGGGCACAAATAGTGCTGTGCTATGTTACAAGTGTGTTCCCTCATTTGCTGGTGGTGTAGCCCCATGCAACTGAGAGAAACACTTTGCCTCTGCACCTGTGCTGCATTATGGATTTAATGATTCAGAAAAGGGGGTGGTGATGAACAGAGTGTCTGAATTAAGCAGACCACTCTTACCCAGTCCAAAGATCAGGGCTTGATCCATCACCGTTTTTTAGCCCTGATCTTTGGACTGGGTAAGAGTGGTCTGCTTAATTCAGACACTCTGTTCATCACCACCCCCTTTTCTGAATCGCATTATGGATTTAGGCGAAGAGGCAAAGAGGTGGTCAGGAGGTGCACTGACTGTGTGCCACAAAAAGGTGGTGCAATATCAGAGCTCCCACTGACACCATCCCTTTAGAGGCAGTGAAGAGGGTACCATTCCCCCCAGACACCCCCGTCTAAGTGGGTGCTGTCACTATACCCGACTGCACGGGGACCTCCGCTCCACCTTTGAAATGCAGGTGAGTTGCCCCTGCATAACGAAGAAGGAGCAGCTACTTCAAGCTCCACCTCCAGTCAGGCACAAGTTCTTGACCGCCCTTGTGGCAGTGGCGTGATGGTAACAGGGTGTACTGCCCCATCATCGTAAAAGTGCACCATGATGCAGACATGAGTGGTGCATCCTTTCCATATTGTGATCCCTGATGGACAAAAAATGAAAATATAGCATTAAAATATCTACTTGATATCTGCAGGAAATAACTATGGCAATGTTTCAAATGATATCATCTTTATTTTAAACTTCTTGCTCCGTCTAGGTATAGGGGATATTGGCTATAAAGTAAACAATAGCTTGTGCTTTAATAAGCTATGTTTACAGCCTCACCAATATTTTCTCTGGGTGAACCTTGTTACGGCTTTCTTGTCTATCAGCCAGATGTCCGGAGTTACACTTCTACCAAGAACTTCACTTCAGGCTTCTGTGCTGCCAGGCTCCAGCTTCAGAGAGCACTTCCGTTTCATCAGACCAGAAGGTTACAGCACTCCTGGGAATGGTGCCAGGAAATCCTGGCCTGGTGGCACACCTTTATCCCACACGGTCTCTGATAAATAGAAAAGATCTTCAGATGGCAAAAAGCGTGGTTGAAAAGATGTTCAAATAAGTGGTCACAATATGTGGAAACTCCTAACCTCACTGGGGGCAAATGAAGGACAACGAGCATAAAGTCAAAATCTCCCTGTATATGAGCCTCAAACACACAGTGTGGATCATTTTGCCTTATTGTATGCCAGATTTTAAGTTTCAATGGTCCCTAAATTGTTGATCAGAGCAAGAAACTGTGGACGTTTGCTATTGTTTCTTCATGCCATTCTGAACACAGGGTAAACACTGTCACTGTGTTTCCATTTGCTGAACTAGGCCTTCCAATGTTTAGAAACCAGATTCCAAGGGTTACTTGGATCAGCTTCCCTCTGAAAGAAATCATCCCTCCCCTGCATAAAGATCCCAATACATTTTGTGCTGTACAGATAAAAAGAGCTTCCCTCTTTGGATTTTCAAATGAGAGACAGCTGTATTCAAACAGTAATTGGCTACAAAATGAAGACATCTATAAGCCTGTATCACAAATTCCACAATCTGAACATCCAAATGGATACAAGTGTTCTAGTGAAGGATATCTAAGTGATGTATGTTTGAGCAGACACATTAAGCTTCCATAAAAATAATATTAATGCAGCAAAAATATGGAGTTAATGATACAGCATATATGAGGATTCAGTTATAAGACTACTGTAGGCAGCCACAGGATATCTTTTGCTAAAATGGACGAAAAGTGCAGACCTTCAGAGCTATGTACAGAAAATGTCTCAATCATAGTATTAGTACAGTATGAATTAGAGGCAGAGGTTTGTGTTTTGAGCCTTGTGAACTGTAACAGTGAGGTGTTATTAAATGGTGCAGATCAGTAGTCATTTTGTGGTAGAGTACAATATCTCTTACACTGGAGATCCTCCTAAAGTTTGGTGCGATGAAAGATTAGAAACCATTTGATTTAGTTAACACAATATGGTTGGCATGTTCATCAGCTGTGTAAAGTTGGGTGCTTTAAGGTGTTAGGTGTAGGTTCTCTTTTTTCAGTTTGTAATGTTTTCCCATAGTGTTGTTGCCTAACCTTCTGCTTATGTTATGCCCTTTTTGGGTCTGGCTTGATAGTGCACCTTTCACCAGATCTTGTGTGATCAACCTATAAAAGAGCTTTCAGAGTACTGCAGAGATGGGCTTTAGCTCAGCCTACATGTTGGTGGACATGAGTACAGGATTTAATTCAGTTGACATTGTGTGCTCGCTCTGGTCTGATTCACTCAGAGAGTTTTATCTTCACTGAAGATGGCCACCCTGTCGTACGTAATGACACTGTGGCACCTTGCAGAAAATACAGCTGGTCACCACTGGTATAGATGGAGCAGTTTTGAAGGCACTGTGATCTTCTCTTTTGGAGTGCAGGGATGTCAAAGACTGATAGCAGTGGTTTCCCAATTACTAGATTCACCCTATGTCCCTTTTGGAATTGGAAAGCACATAGTGCTGTGGAGCTAAGGGCAGGCTTCAAACTTGGTCCCTCGGTTCCAAGGCCAACCACTATAGCCTCTAGGCCACATCTCCTGCCGGATGTTTCATGCAGCAAACACAAAAATAGACCTATTGTTTTTTCAAAACAGTGGGCACACAGGCGGATATCACTGTAATACAACTTTAAACCCAACATAATGCTTGTTTTGCAGTTGGATGCTCTGTAATTGTAAATATATAAACAAGGCTAACAGGCCTAAGTGACCTACCCATTCAGTGGAAAGCAATCTGCAAGTAGCAGTTGTTGGATTTGTGTCTCTTATTCCAACACGGGCCCTGCCCAGTACAAAGTGGGGCTGACAGTAGTTGCTGCTGAATAGCGAGGCTTGTGGTGGAGGAAGCCAGGCAGTACTTAATTTGAGCAAATGGTTTCCGGTGCTTGGCACCAGCACTAAGTTGCCAATACCGGCATTTATCACAGCTGCCACGTGGTGGCACTGTTTCTGTAATTTAAAAATGAACACAAAAACAGTTGTTTAATTCAGTGTACATTGTGAACAACTAATAACTACCTCCAAGCCGTTCTTATAGCTTTGGGGGCCTCGAACAGTCTGAATTCCCACACTTGTAGCAGTGTGAGGATTAGGAGTTGTGTAGGTACTGTCATTGGCAGGGCTGACAGTGACAATAAGTGATGCAAGCTGCTGTGGTCTCCTGACAAGGGCCCTGGCACTTATTCTGTTTACAGATTAAGCTCTGAAGCCAGGCTTAGGAGTCTCTGAACTGCCGGAGTAGACAAGAACATGTCACCGCCTGCTGTCTAGCAAGCGCCAATTCTTGTTGGGAACAGAATATGAGCAGGTTGAGCAGAGGGAAGGGGCAACAGAAAAGTCAGGTAACAGCCACAAGCTCACGGGAGTGGGATAAGAATTACATCGGGTGGAGAAAAGGTGCTGGAGTCAGTGAGAGTTGTGCTGAGGATGGAGTGGTGGTGCATAAAAAACAAGATACACTTGAAAGTAGAATGAGGGTCCGAGGGAATATTTGAAGACCTAGCATGGATATATTCCCCAATCACATACTGTATACAAACCACAATATCCATGGGTCTTGATCATAAAAACCACTAAATTGATGTGTGTTGGAGCCTACAAAGGACCTAAAGAAACCGCAACCTATTCACCTCTTGACAAGCTATAGAGAAATAACTTTAGAAAGGACGAATTCCCATCACTCACCATTGGTGACATGCTTCATCATCTGGGTCTCCTCCTAGTGACAAGCTAGTGTCACTAAGGGCTACAACCATTTCAAAAGGAAAGGGGAGCTCACAGATGATTTTATGTTGTTCAGCTATGTAGGATCCAACAGATGTGAGCAAACAGTTTGTGTAGGAGTGATAAGTGCAGTGCAAAGTAGCGAAAAGTAGTGAGTTAAAATTGAACAGTGAGGGAAAGAAACTTTAATTGGTATCTCTCATTGCTTAAGCTTAAAAACAGTGCAATGACAGTTTTCAACAAATAACTGTCTGAGTGGAAACTAAGGGTCAACATGTTTCAGCCAAAAAGGATTAGTTCATCCTAGGCCTTCTTCATAACCACATAAATGTTGCTACTGCATTGATGAAAACAAACAATATGAATAGGAAAAGAAAAAGGTTGGTAACAAATACAACCTCGTCACCTGTAAATAGGGATATACAAATTCTCTGCAAAAGGTGGTTAACTCTGGATATCTGAAAAGAATAAAAGAACGGTCCACATGTAAGGGTTGTCACAACTTCAATGGAACTCATAGGCTTCACACATCTGATCGATACAGAGTGACCTTTTTAGTTGTCATCTCTGATCTTTATTGTTACATAATCATGTGTCTTCATGCTTACACATTTTGCACGAGAGCAAGACCTCACCTCGCCTGGCAACAGCTCAGGAAAAGGCGGCACAGCTCTGTAAGAAAACAAAGGAAAGAACAACTAATGTTCACCTTGTTCTCCAATACCCTCATTTATCTACTGTTAAAACGGAACATAAGGCGCACATATGTCACACTAAAGCATGACTATAAAAATGATAGATTAATACTCTAGGAGTATTCTGGTCTAAGATGACAAAGTCAAAAAATCAAATGGGGAGTGGAACACTTGATACTACAGCACCAGGGTTCGTTTGAGACCTTCTTAAAAAACCCTCCTACACGCACGTAAGCGGTGTGGTGGTATATCTTGATTCTCCACCATTATACGTAGGGTGGGTGCATCATCATAGGGTCTTTGTATAGTAGTATGCAACCTCCACCTGGAGGTAACCACTGGCTATGTAGCAGTGTTCAGAAATAGTGCTCAAAAGAGATGTGTTAGTGAATATAAAAAATCCTTGGATCAACAAATTAAAAATAAAAATGTATTTATAATTGTATAGTGGACTCATAGTATGTCAAAAACATCCCCTGCGCAGAGAATCAGTAATGTGTTGCATTCGTATTTGGCATTATTATAATTCAAAAGTATTTGCCCCTCTTACATTTGTTGTTATGCCAAAAATGGACTTCGCAAGTGTTAGTAACGTTCGTGCCCAATGAGCTATTGTAATTCTAGCCATATCTTGGAAAAGATAATAGCACGCACGCGCGCTATGCTGCTGGAATTATGATCTACAGCGCTGCTCATTTTTAAAAATACCGCTTTTTGTATTTTGTTTATTTTAAATTCTATTTCCCCTGTTTTTAACTTAATTCTGTTGTGCCCACATACTTGCACCTTAAATTGGGCCCCTCACCGCGCTTTTCGCGGATTTGTGTTCTTCTTCCTCTTGCCTTCGTGTTTGGCGCCTGGTCGCCATCTTGGGGGTGGCGAGTATCGAGGGAGCCACTTGTTTGAGCGCTCTAGCGCTCACTAGGACCACAGGTGAGCCCTACTTAAGGTGAGCTTGCCAGTAGCTCGACCTTGGAAAAGATAATAGCACGCACGCGCGCTATGCTGCTGGAATTATGATCTACAGCGCTGCTCATTTTTAAAAACACCGCTTTTTGTATTTTGTTTATTTTAAATTCTATTTCCCCTGTTTTTAACTTAATTCTGTTGTGCCCACATACTTGCACCTTAAATTGGGCCCCTCACCGCGCTTTTCGCGGATTTGTGTTCTTCTTCCTCTTGCCTTCGTGTTTGGCGCCTGGTCGCCATCTTGGGGGTGGCGAGTATCGAGGGAGCCACTTGTTTGAGCGCTCTAGCGCTCACTAGGACCACAGGTGAGCCCTACTTAAGGTGAGCTTGCCAGTAGCTCGACCTTGGAAAAGATAATAGCCGCACGCGCGCTATGCTGCTGGAATTATGATCTACAGCGCTGCTCATTTTTTAAAATACCGCTTTTTGTATTTTGTTTATTTTAAATTCTATTTTCCCTGTTTTTAACTTAATTCTGTTGTGCCCACATACTTGCACCTTAAATTGGGCCCCTCACCGCGCTTTTCGCGGATTTGTGTTCTTCTTCCTCTTGCCTTCGTGTTTGGCGCCTGGTCGCCATCTTGGGGGTGGCGAGTATCGAGGGAGCCACTTGTTTGAGCGCTCTAGCGCTCACTAGGACCACAGGTGAGCCCTACTTAAGGTGAGCTTGCCAGTAGCTCGACCTTGGAAAAGATAATAGCACGCACGCGCGCTATGCTGCTGGAATTATGATCTACAGCGCTGCTCATTTTTAAAAATACCGCTTTTTGTATTTTGTTTATTTTAAATTCTATTTCCCCTGTTTTTAACTTAATTCTGTTGTGCCCACATACTTGCACCTTAAATTGGGCCCCTCACCGCGCTTTTCGCAGATTTGTGTTCTTCTTCCTCTTGCCTTCGTGTTTGGCGCCTGGTCGCCATCTTGGGGGTGGCGAGTATCGAGGGAGCCACTTGTTTGAGCGCTCTAGCGCTCACTAGGACCACAGGTGAGCCCTACTTAATGCTCTCTCTCAGCGCGCAGCGGTGACGCGCAGCGGTAGCGCCGGACTCGCGCCGGAGTCAAGCCAGAGTCCTGCCCGTCTGCGCCCCTCAGCGTCCCGGAGGCGATCGGTGCGGCGGGTGGGGCTCTACCATCAGGTATGTGCCCTTCAGGGTCCTCATTGCTGCAATATTCCCCTGGGGAGATACGCTCTTTGGCCAATCCAGCCACTGGCTGCCGCACTGTCTTTCCCGGACGTCATCGAGGGAAGTCCTGCTGCCCTGGTTGTGGCTGGCGCCCCAACCGCGCTCATTTATCACCCTCCTGCAGTAACATCGTTGGTGTGAATAGTCTCTGCATGCTATTAAACACCAGATCGGCGTGCAGACATGCACAGGACATATTTGAGCTTCTAGATACAGCGAAGCCACTATGTCTTATGCTTACTGAGACGTGGTGGGGTGAATTTTCCAACCCTGATGTCGCCATAGCAATCCCCCCTGATTATAACATCTTCAGGAAGGATAGAGCTAAGGGAAGGGGTGGTGGAGTGGCATTGGTGGTTAAGAAAGGCACGCCGTGCGTGATCTTGTCAGTGGAAGACATCCGAGGCTCGGAGACCCTTGCCTTTTCTATGACTTTGTCTCAGCATCAATCTGTCAAGGGATTACTTGTATATAGACCACCTGGTCCGCCCGGAACGTTCTTTGAAGATCTGGACTCCGTGTTGCTGGGGCTGGCCCTGAAAGCGGAACACTGTATCATTGCTGGGGATTTCAACTTTCGGATGGACGATCCGTCTGACCCAGCTGCCATTAAACTTTCTGAGGCTATGGCCCCGCTGGGATTGATCCCTCATTTGCAGGGGCGTACGCACGAGAAGGGGCATACTCTTGACCAGGTATTCTCGTTGTCCCCTTTGGAGGGGATTGAGATTATCCCGGTACTATGGTCTGACCACTTACTAGCCAAATTTACGATCAAAGGCATAGTTAAACCGGTTGCTGCTTTGGCACAGCAGCAGGGTCGGGTCCATAGGGCATATCATCGAGTGACCCCCGAGATGCTGGCCCAGGCTGCTGTGGATCATCCATGCTCCCTCTCAGGCGATCTGGATAGGGATCTGGAGACCTTGCAAGCATGGCTCTTAGACAGGCTAAATGATCTTGCCCCGGAAATGCCCCCCCGCCTGACACCGAAACGGGTCTCTGCGCCTTGGTTTACCGCAGCACTGTCGGCTACGCGGCAGCAGTGTAAGGTGGCTGAGAGAGCGTGGCGGGCACAATACGATACTGTAGCCAAGTTGACCTATAAGACGGCGGTCAAGGCCTATCACCGGGACATTCGCCTGGAAAAGTAAGCTTATTTGGCCGGGAGAATAGAAGCTGCTTCTAACTCTTGTAAGGAGATTTTCTCCATTGTGAGAGAATATATTTCCCCACGGTCGAACACCTCGGATGAAAAGCCATCTGACTCCTGGGCTTCGGACCTTGCTGATTTCTTTACGAGCAAAATCCAACTGATACAGGATTCTTTTCCATCGCCTGTGTCTACGGGCCTGATGAATCCTGAGGCCATCTTGTCCCCGCGGGCTCCGTTAGGTGTGACGCTGGGTGTGTTTCCCCCGATCTCCACCTCTGACTCTCTGGACTCAGGGAGTGGTCCCGCAAGCCTGGAAGCAGGCGATGGTGATCCCATTGCTTAAGAAGCCAGGCCTTGATCCAAAGGCCCCGGTCAACTATAGCCCCATCTCTCTGTTGCCGGCTCTCACAAAGATTGTGGAAAAGCACGTTCAAGTGGTGCTTTCCAATTTTCTTGAGACCAATGAGATCCTGCATGCCACCCAGTCGGGTTTTCGTCCCCATCTCAGCACGGAGACTGCGCTTCTCGAGGTATCAGAAACCATTAAAGTGGTTCTGGACTCTGGGGGCAAAGCCATGCTGGTGATGCTGGACTTGTCGGCGGCTTTCGACACCGTCCCCCATGATGGTCTTCTCGTAAGACTTTATGAGATAGGTCTACGGGGGACGGTGCTCGACTGGTTTTCTTCCTTTCTAGCCGGCCGCCGGCAAACGGTCTGGGCCTCGCCGGATTCCGCTGTTATGCCGCCTTTGGGAGTCGGGGTCCCACAGGGCTCGATTCTGAGCCCGACACTTTTTAACATCTTCATGACCCCGTTGGCGGCGTTGGCGGAGTCGTATGGGGCCCAGATCGTATCCTATGCCGACGACACCCAGCTCCTCTTCTCGTGTAAGAGAGGAGGAGATTTTGACGGGGAGAGTATCCGGGATTGCCTTGGGGCTGTTTTCCAATGGTTCCAACTGAACAGCCTCAAGTGCAATTCCGACAAATCCGAGGTACTCTTCTTTGGGTGTGACACAGAGCCAGATTGGCAGACCTGGTGGCCCATTAATATGTTTCCTCCGTCTTGCTCCTCCCAAATTGCCAAGAACCTGGGGGTCAAGATGGATAAGGGACTAACGATGAAATCCCAGATCCTTGGGGTGTCGGGCACTTGTTTCGGCATCCTTAGGATGCTGCGGAGGTTCCTGCCCCTGCTATCGGAGGAGCATAGGAAACTGACAGTGCAGGCTCTCATCGGGTCCAGGTTAGATTATTCTAACATTCTTTACCTGGGCCTGCCAGAGTATCTGCTGCAGCGGCTCCAAGTGGTGCAGAACGCTGCCGCGAGAGCAATTTTTGGTTTAAATAGACGGGCCAGTGCGTCGGGCCTGTTGAAAACCCTGCATTGGCTCCCAATCCGGAAGCGGATTGCCTTTAAGGCTCTGATTCTGGCCTATAAGGCCCTCCACGCTATGGGAGCAAAGTACCTTCAAAAGAGACTGGCCTTCTATCATCCGGCGCGTTCTCTGAGGTCGGAATCCCTGCTCTTGGCGGCTGTCCCACGTGTGAAGAGAGCTCGCCTGGGAGGCCGCTCTTTTGGACTACTGGCACCACAGCTGTGGAATTCTCTGCCGCTCACTTTGCGGGGAGCTACTAGTCTACTTGCCTTTAGAAAAGGCCTTAAAACCTGGCTGTTTACCCAGTAGCCCGTTTCTTTTGTGTATTTGCTCGTTCTGCCTTTCTCCTTCTTTTTTTAATGGTGTTATGTTATTGTGTTGCAGCCTTTCTTTTCCAAAAAGCGCTGGGACACTCTTTTTGAGTAGCCGTGCGCTATACAAAAGAATAAATAACATAACATAACATAACATAACCTCTCAAGTCTAAAATAATACTTCCTTCGGGGGTCAAGAGGTAGTCTTCTCTGTCGCCTGTGTAAAAAGGAAATGCATAGTTAAAAAACGGTCTTACTTGGTTTTAATGGCGGTTCCTCACCAGCTCTTTGGAAGTCCCTTGCTTATGCTGCCGCTACCCCCGGAAGTGACGGGAGCGGGTCTTCGGGCCTTTTTCTAGCGTCAAAGCCTATGGGAATTTAAGAAAAGACTTTACGGAAGAAAGACTTCCGTATAATATCGCCGATTTTTATCAATGAAGTTTTTTGTAACGATATATATACCATTGTTATACCCATTTGGCCATGTATATAATACTTGTGAAAATAAGTAATAATATCGTTGTCGGGAAATGTTGTTACTACACAAGCATATAGTTGGGGCATTTTCAAGAAGCCGATAACTAAGATGATAAAGACCTTGTGGTGGTGTCTACATGAATGATCTCCCTGGCTCAAATTTGTTACACTGGGAGATCGGTTCAAAGCGCCTTTCACTGCTTGAACAGATGCCCGATTACACGCTAACGTGTCTTAGCATGCGCATCCCGGCAAAGTATTGCGCACTCGTCAGCAACAGCTCGATCTAAAGACAAGGTCAGTTAAGGCACTTGTCATCTAAACTGGCAGTATGTGCCATAAATCTCTCTAATGAGTAGTTATCAGACAGCCTTCTTATATATCCGAATCTCAGGTCTAACAGAAGATCGGGTCCAAATCTCAAACCTCTCCAGGAAATTGTTAAGCTGGCGAACGCAGCCGAAAATGCAACTCGCATAGCCTGACAAGTCTCCACACACTAAATGCTTTTACGAAACGAACAAAAACTATAGTGCGCGCCACAACTCATCACTCACCTGTCCGTCTGTACCTCTGGTGGTTTATTAAGCCATATGGGGAGGTACCGAACAGATGGTGACTCAATTTTTTAAAAGGGCGATCTAATAACGTCACTCACAGTGTATTGGGCAAGTTTGATCATGTGACTTGCTCCAAATTGTCGTTTGAGGGATCATGGGACTTGTAGTTTGTTTTGTCAAGACGTCCCATGTGATTCATAAAAAAAGAAGACAGACTGCCAAACAGTTCTCGTGATAAAACTAAAAGTTGCATGAATTCATATCAAGAATATATTCACATGCACCCCAATTTGGTAAAGAAGCAATTTCATCCCGTTACTCAGAATATATTGGGCAAGGTGACTCTTGTGCCTTCCTCAGAACTGCCGTTCACAGACCCATGAGACTTGCTCAAAACTGTTGTTCTCTGGGAATCATGGGACTTGTAGTTTACTGTATCAAGAAGCCCCATCTGATTCAAAACAAGAAGAAAACTGCTCACCTATTCTAATAATAAGACAAAATGTGGCATGAGTTCATATCAAGAATGTATTCAAATACACCCCGATTTGATTGAAGGGCAATCTCAAATCGTCACTCGCAGTGTATTGATCAAGGTGAAACACGTGCCTTGCTCAGACCTGCCGTTCTAAGAATCTTGGGACTTGTATTTTGTGTCATCAGGACGTCCCATGTAATTCATAAAAAGACTGCTAACCAGTTCTAGTAATAAGTTTAAATGTTGCATAAATTCATATCAAAACTATATTCATATGCACCCCGATTTGATATAAATTAAAGTTTGAATTACACACAATCAGTCATGAGGATTACCAAATGTAAAAATGTGCATGTATTGTATTCCGTCAAAAACGTGTGGCTCATACCCTATTCACTCATCTGTCGGTACGTGAGAGGGCAGTCTATATATATATACAGCGGAGGAAATCTAGACTTCCTTAACAACGGTATATTTGCTGCTCTATAATATCGTACAGTTTATGATATTCCTGGTCTTAGCTGGCTGGATATGGCCTCAATTGGCTACATATGGTCACCTGGAAATGCCAAGCCCAGCTCTCTTGCACCATCAAACAGCTATATTGATAGAATAAATTCCATAATACCCCCTGGATTAAAGCTAAAGGGCGACCCATGGTATATCATCATTCAGTCCTGTTTTGTCACTCTGCAATTTCAAAACCCATTTCTGTTCTCTTATAAATAAGAACTTAGAGATGTCTGTAATGTGTGTGGGAATGAAGGTCTTTTCAAGAACTGTCCATACAAAATCTTCAGCACTGTGATTGACTTTCAAGAAATGTCTTGTGAGTTTTGTCGCTTCCTTCTTGCATCTCACCATGCTCTTGTGTTCCAGGATTCTTAGTTTAACCTTTTGAGTGGTCATGCCCACATATTGTCCTTTACATAGACAGGTAAAAAGGTAAATACTTTTCTTGCTATTGCAATTAGTAAACCTATTTTGTACTCATGGTCTGTTAGTCCCTATGTCCACGGACTTGGATTGTTGTGTTTGTGGACTTTAAAATATATTTAGAATAGTAAACATAGTCACTAAACATAAAACAAAATATAAAATTACAAATGACAAGTTTTAGTTTACAAATAAAACATATTACTTAAAAAATATTTTAAATATTTTTCACTGAAACACTTCCCACCCTACTATCCTAAAAAAGAGACAACCACAAACAATTATAGCATTAAAAACATTTTGGACTGATTACAAAATCAGACGGTATTGCTTCCGGCTGACACTGTCTCGTAAACAGGACTGACAGACTTCCAGTCGGCGGTCCTGACCCCCTGATTAGAATGCGACTGAACACTGTTCGGGTACATTCTTACATTTCCCTATGATAGCAGGTGTTACAGTCCCATAGGGAAATGGGAGGGACTGGTAATCCTTGCCCCTGGTGGCAGGCACCTCAAGGTGCCTGCCACAGGATGCAGGGATTTACAGGGGGGCCCTCTGTCCCCAACTGGAGGCCATGCACACACGATTTCTGACAGGGTTTTAATGTCGGAAAAGCCGAATGGCAACCCTGCTAGAAAATATGCATCATAATCCCAAGAGCAGAAAGAGCACCTTTTGGGAATACCGGCTGACCTCCACTGGCTGACGGGCTCCTTGAGCCCATTGAAAGCCAGCCGGAATGACTGCCAGTTTCAATTCCAACGGGCTGATTCATAATCAGCCAGTCGGAATTGAAACCGACAATGGCAGATCCAATGGTTGGAGGCATTCCAACCTCCATGGTAATAAGCCTCTAGATATCATGTCAATTATTAAATAAAACAATTACAACAATTACAATTAGTACAATTAGTGAGCATAAAATAGTTAACAGAGTATGATAAATAAGGTAATTAACCAATAGACAGTTATTTAGAAATCAATATTCAATTAAAATGACAATATTCAGTTAATTAATTTACACCATTTATTAGCAATTCAAAAATTGGATTACGTAATAATAAAAAAAGATAATTTACATATTAAAAAAAACCCTAGTCATCTGCAAACCCAACAACCCACTAGCAAATTTCCAATTTCTAGTTCTCTAATTACATTTAAACAATCTATTTAATATAAAAGCACACTATATTATATTAAATATACCAATATATAATAAATCTACACCAAACAGTTTTTAGTATCCCTTTTGCGTAGTAGTAACTTTCAACACTGCCTCCAAGCTTACCGTTATTTGCAACAACTGCCAGATGATGAGACCTGTCTCTGTGTAAGGTCATTTCTCTGCATGGTTGTGCCCTCTAGGGACAATATGTGTCTACAGAAAATTGGATTTCTGTGTTTTAAATTATTTATGTCTTTTACTTGGTTAGTAGGATGTAACAAGCATATCTCAACTTGTTTTTGAACTGTGTCTATTTTGTTTTATGGTAGAACAGCACTCTGGACATCGCTTTATGCATTTGTACTTAGACATAAACTGATACATTTTTGTTTTATCATATGTGTAATACTTTTTGTAAATATGGAGTGATGGATTGGTTTTAACTTATTTTATGCTGATGTATACTTTTGTGGTTGTGTTTTAGCCGAATAAAGTCTTTCTGAATCTGTAACATAAACAATTTTACAGCAGTAGCACCTTGGTGGTGGGGCGGGGGAAGGATGGCAGGCAGGGGGTTTAAAAAAAGAAAATTGGACTTACCCGGCCACCTCACCTCCTGTCTTCTTACTTCAATGAGACAGGAACAGTAGGGAAGTACCTAAACTCCCTACGCCAATCAGGATGCTGCTAATGCATTGTCGTGATTGGTCTGAGCACCATGGTTTGGTGTTCAGAGAGAGAATGGGAGTCTGGGCATATTCCCCACCCAGGCTGTAATGCAGTGCACATGATGGTTTGGCCAGCCCGAGACAGTCGGACAAATCGTCATGTGCAGTTAAGTGCACATACCACTCCTCCCCTGCTGGCTGACAGCCCAGCCGCACCCGCCCTTATTAAAAATTGTGCCAGCCCAGTACCGTAAAAATTAAATCATAATAACATTATGCTATTATCGTTTTATTTTTCATGTGGGGTGATGCTTCTCTGCATTAGCGGAGGAGCAACTACTGTTTTACAGTAATAATAATATATAAAAGTAAAAATGACTTACAGTAATAATAATATATAAAAGTAAAAATGACTCCAATGTATCAAAGTGCTTACAAACTACTTTTTTATCCAACTATTTTAAAGAAAATTTGGTTGTATAAACTGCCTGCCCTAGCTTACCTATCACTCAAAAAGCACTCTAATGAATTTTCAGCTACATCCAACATCACCACCACTGCTAATTCTTATGATCATAATATCGTACTTAAGGGTGAGCCACCAGCAAAAAAAGTAAGTCTGGGTCTCGACCACCACCTTTTCAGGGATTCCTGTTCTAGCGCACATGCATGTCTAGCTTGCCTATAACTTTACAAGGACTTGATATCATGCTGGAGTGTGTTGAAAGCTACCGACAAGTGCTGCAACATATTAAAATCTGTAGCTTCACCATCCATAATGGTCACAATAGATGACTGTACCTGGGAAAATATTTTCTGTTTTCCTTTATGGTGTAAACCACACCTGCCATGCTCTTATGTCATTCTTTTTCTCAGTGAATACTTTGACCTTTGGTTTACTTTGTGTTTTTCCAGCATACTTAGGAGAAAGCCATAAAGTTTTTTAGAATTTACTTTAGTGGGCATATGGACATGCCATATGAACTCCTTAGGCAGCCTTCCTAGCTCAAAATAGAATTATAAATGAGTTGGTTTATAGCCAGGACTAATTCATTTATTTAGTGCTTTACCCTTTTCAGTGACCAATTGCTGCTGAAAACACAGTGGAATTACATCCCCTTGACTCACTTCTTATTAGGAAAAGTATTGGAATACTGATATCAGAATATAGGTTGATGTCAATATCATGTGCTGACTGTAATTTACAAAGTTAACATCCCCCTTATAATTGATATTAGGAAATCTACATCCAGTGGGATGATGTTTTTCAAGAGGTATTGAGGCCATGTTATTTGTATGAATCATATTTCTGTCCACTGAATGTTGGCATTCAATCAAGCAGGAGATATCAACATCCTGGTGTGTCTGTGGCTCCCTGACTCCTGTTAATTTGGATCGTGAGAACCGTTTTGTCCTTTCTTTCTTTCACTGTTCTTCCAATTGCCACAATTTTGCTTGAGAAACCTGTTTAAAGGTGCCGCACATTGTATGCTACACTTGACAGCTGCAGTTTCCCAAGCTTATATTCAGGTATTTGGTATTTGTATAGCGCAAGCCGACCCAAAAATGCAGTGGAGAGCTGTCCAGGGTCTTGAGTCTGCTAAGTACTATAATGTTCAAAATAATGCTTCAGGTGAATTCTCTTCATTTTCAGTATTTAATACAAACATTGATCCTTATTCTCTAGGATGCCTTTCCTGAGCAACATGCGATATATCTAGGAGGATGTCTCAGTGAGCTGAATTAAAGATGCTGATCAATGTGATGCTCTCAAGATCACACATTTGAATCCAGCAAGGCTGACTCAGTCTTCAATCATTCTGCAGGTCACTAACCTGAGTACCATCACTTGAGTAATTATACCATCCGATTTGCCGTGCTCTGAAAGAGCAGAAGTGTAAAACTGAACACTAAAAACAAATCATTATTCTATAGATTTTCAGGCAAAGCCATTCCTCAGTCAGATCTCACTGCCATTTCTGTTCAAGCACTCTGGGAATTTTTTCATCATCTTTTGAGAACTAGCTTTTCTTACACTACCTTGTTTTAGTTTTACTTGTAGTGTAAATTGTGTTACCAAAATTGTGCCTTGGACAAATTATCATTTAATTATATAGAATGCAGCATTATATAGTCTCTTCGAGTGTCTAGTTTAAAGTTTCTCTAGTTTCTATATCTGATTATACTGCATGTGTTCTCGGGATACTTATATGTGATGATATAATGGTAAATAACATATAACAATATGGGCACATTCCCTGATACAGTATGGTACTACAGTGCCATTGGTCACAATACAACGTAAAAGATGGTCCTGATCAGGTCATGGTTGAATGTATATTTGGGAAAAAAATCCCAACCCCTGGAATGTTTTCCAAAGTTTAGAGGCATCCATGTTTCCTATATCACCAAGCCACAGATTGATACATCACCCAACCACAGGCTGACATCATTCAGTCTTATTAGTCAGGATATTGGATACAGTAAAAGGAGAATATTCTCCAAGGACTCTGTTCCAAAGAGGTCACTTCTCTTCTAGGTTAACTTATTAAAAGTAAGCATCATGATTCCATGGCCCACAACCCTTTCTTTCTCTTTGATAACTTTATTTCGGTCAAGAACCATAAAAGTGCAATAAAATATATACAAGCACAGTAATAAAACATAAATACAGTGGAATTAAAAAGTTATTAAACTTTGGTTATCAAAGAAATGGTGGAGGGTAAAAAGAGGTAGTCCATTATTTCTTGTGAATAAAAACAGTTCTTCTCCGCCACATGCCAAGTAAAAACCGGGAGACGGCAAAAACAATGAGAGGGGCAGTGTCATAAGTTAGCACTCTACAAGCGTGTACACAATGTCTGAAACCCAGGTTTTTGCATAATGGGATGATCCAGCATTTCCGGATTTCACTATATGCTGGACAAAAAGAGAGGACATGTACAATGTCTTCCCTGGCGTGATTACAGACAGGGCAGTTGGCCTTCATCGTTTTTGCCCATCTGGATGTCAATGCCCCAATCGATAGAGAGCCGTGCCTCAATTGGATATATAGTTTTCTTGCATTCAATATACTGCAAAGGAATGCATTGTCTCTACCACAACCTGCCACCCATTCCATTTAAAGGGTTGATTAAGAGTCTGGCAGGCATATGTCCACCTATATGCCAGAGCGCTTTACTTTCACCATACAAAGTGCCCTATGCCCACATTTAAAAAAAAATGTTTTTGGCCTTCCCAGAATGAAAATCTAAACACTGGCAGAAATGCTATCACAGAGGTTCTTGTAAAAAATGTCACTGATTGTACTGTCAAAAGGATGGTACCACCCAGCAAACTTTGAATATGTTTTTGTTTTCTCAAAAATAAAATCCCTATCGGGACTTTGTTTTGAAAAAACAAAAACTAATATTCATGGTGTGGACTCCCATGAAAACCCTGGTAGAGAGGAAACTGTAATATCCTTGGCAGGACCTTTGTAGTCCTGTCAACTATATTGCTGCCTCTCCTATGCCAGGGAATGGCGGTTCGACTGCCCAGGTAGTAATTGGTCGGTCAGACTGCCAGACTCGTAATAGGGCCCTAAATTGGGTGGGTGGTTGAATGGATCAGCCCTTACTCCATCAGGAGTTGAGTGGGAAATTACATGAACAGGACTACCCAGAACATGTCATCACAATAGCCAAAAAAAGAACACAAAATAGTAATAGGGACTCACTCTTGGAAGTTACTAAGAGACCGAAAGAAGACAGGAATGTGTGTGTGTGACAAGTTTTAGCACAGCATCCAACTGTATTATTGAAAATCATAACTAAAAACGGGCATATCTTAAACACTAATGGCCTAAATTTAAAGAGGCCACTGTTCTCGTATTAAAAAAAATAGGGGGAACATAAGACATGTGCTAGTGCATACTAGACCACAACTCCAGAGACAAAGATATCAGGGAATTCTTGGAGACAGGGTTGTTCCACTAGCGTTTGGTCATGTAAAGCTTGCCCACTAACTTCAAAAACAAAATCTATGGATTTGGGATTTAAATACCCATGGGAATTGAGGAATCATAAGACCCGTAAAACAGAAAATGGTATTTACTTGATCACCTGTGCGTGTGGCCTGCAATATGTAGGAATGATCACAAGATGGGTCAAAGTCCGTATATTGGAACACATGAGCAATATAAAATGTCAAAAAAACTATGACCAAACTCACAGCGCATTTTGTGGAAACGAATCACACTGAAAAAGATCTGAATTGGCTAGTGATCGTCAAACCCTATATTCCCTCAACTACAAGAGACAAAACGAAACTGCTGTTTGTTCAAGAACCACAATGGGTACACAGACTGAACAGCAGTGAAAAGGGCTTGAAGGATTTCCTTTCCCTGCACCATCTGCATAATACATGGTGATATATTAGGAGATAAGTAAAAACAATAGCCCCTTTGATGTTTTTTAACTGATAAGGGCACTTGAAACAACATACATTGATATGGGTGGTCGAGAATACTATGCCTGAGTGGTCATTTTTGGGCACCAAGATTAGGTCTATATGAGTGGATGATATGCAAAATAAAAAAACTCTAATTAATACTTCAGTAACTTGAATGTAAAAACAAAGTCTGATTACCCCGGGGTATGTACTACAAAACAGAGCGCTAAATTCTCTGAAGAGCAAAAAGGGGACCTCCATTGAATGAAAAATGTACAGCCTTTACAGGAGTTTACGCCCAGGTGTTGTGGATGAGAAACTGTTCCAAGATGGCCACCCCCTTTACCATCTAAAAGCTTGTGACTATTGGGAAAGAACGAGTAGAAGCAGGACAAGTGAGCAAAAGAGCTTTTGGTCTTAGAGAGGCAGGCATTCATCGCATGAAATCATCAGACATGGCAGAGTGGACACATTTTGAAAACACCCATACGTTGACAGAGTAAGTTGGGTGTTGAAACATGGATGTATGCAAGAGAGGGAGCGCAAGATAGTTATGACTGCTACTGCCTGGGGGATTATGTGTCATGAGATCCCTTTTGAAATGAAAGAGAGGGGAGATGGGGCATGTGGGAATGAGTGTCCCAAAAATGTTTGCTCATTCGGAAGTCACCCACAATGTTCCCTGAGTAACTAGGGGTGAGTATGTTTTACATATTGTTATATATCTGTTTTTTAAACGCCCATAATCGGAGTGTTTGGTCGGATGAAGAATTGGTACAATAACACCACTCAAGACCACAGCTGAATCTTGAAATAAATACTTCTTAATTATTGGGCTTTTTTTTTATTCATTTGGAAGGGAAAAAGAGTGGAGTAGGGGCACAAAACGACAAGTGTCCTGGACCCCTAAAAAAGCTCAATCAGCATTCACACACAATGTTTTTCTACAAGCTAGGGGTGTACGAAATAAAATGGTAAGGCGCAGACAGGTGGCATTTTTGCCAAATAATCACTTGTGTCATATCCTCAAGTAAGGCTATAGAGGGTGCTGGAAACGTCTTTTAACCCCTCCCACGCTGGTGATGGAACGGTTCCGTCACAAGCACAGCTCACCCGAGGGGCGTGACGGAGTGGTTCTGTCACCAGCGAGGGAACGCCGCGCGGCCCCACCGCCCCTTAGCACTGAGGCGGAATAGCCGCCGCAGTGAAAGGGTTAAACCTCTAAACATTAGACATTGGTTTTAATTTTTAGAGTGTGACTACAGAACAGTGTCCCCACTCTGGCCCCGGGTTAGGATTGTCATTGACGAAACTCGGCTAAGCTGGACACTATGCATGGAATTGGGCACTCTGTGTAAAAATACTGGAGTTCACATGGAGTGTGTAACTTTCCACCGGGTATATCATTTGTAAGATTAGGGTTAACACATAATTTGGTGAAGAGAGCTACAAGATTGAATAAAAGATAATATACCAAACACAAAGGGGAAAATGAACTGTTATAGTTAGATTGATGAAATATAAGTATAATTATGTATGTCATTTTATTCCCGTAGGTACGCAGACAATGTGTGTCTACAAAAAGGGCAAGTATTGCCACTGATAGGTCCCCTACCAGATAGTGAAAAAACTAAGAGGGATCATTATTAGGACTTTTTAAGGGATCTGTATCTTGACAAATGCCGTCAACCCTACCGGTTAAGCAATCAAGGACAAAAACATGTTGGTACAGCATACAGGGCAATGGCGACGTTACTTTTTCCATATACCCTTACTAATTACCTTTTAAGCCTACCAAGTGAGATCCATAATAAAGGTCTTGGGTACCCACTTAGACAGTTTTAGATTGTTCTTTACAGTAGAGATCCCTATCTGTGGAATTATTCCTTTACTATATTCTGTATTTATCCTTGCGCTCCTCCCTGGATGTTGTTGTAGCGGCCCTATGATGAAGCATGCCACTAATTGAGTGAGTAAGGGCACTACTTATAACCCTTTGGGATTCCCTAAGAGTCTCTTTTACCTCTGGAGGTGAATTTCGGCACTGTAATTTCTGGCTCCTTCTTAGGGCTTTTTTCGTTTTCCTTTTCTCTTTCCTCTCTTTGTACTTCATACCCATGTGGGACAAACCGGCCCTCCAGATAAATGGGGGCTTGATGTTATCTTTCATTACTGCGCATTAGAGGTCTTTCTCGTTTAGTGAGTTATATATGTATTTGGTGGGAGAACGAGGGAAAGCATGATGTCTCGTTCCTTCTTTGTTGTGGATGTCAGAGGAGCATGCCAGTGAAGGAGACAAAATCGTCTTTGCTGCTGACATTCTTAAGGTCTTTAAATCAGTAGGGAAAACATCAGGATGGCAGAGAAGGTGTTCCGTCGCCATTGAGACAGAGTACCCTCTCCACCAAACAGTAAATTAGCCCCTTTATCTTTTAATGAATTAAAAAAACTATCTTCCAAGATCTATCTGATCCACAGTATCAGATAGAATCTGATCTATTTTCTACAGTGACCATGCTTCACATAATAAACACCTACCTCACAGAGCATTAAAAAAACTCACCAGAGCTTCCTTATCAGTTCTCACTGAAAATCACTTCACATATCACTACATCTTCTCACTGCAAAGATAATAATTTCAATTTATATTCATCTGTGCTCTTCCTTCCTTATCTAAAGACAGCCCCAGAATAGTTTGACCTCAATGTCATTGAAACCTACATACACACTTCTTTAATCCTTAACTAATAAAGTTCAATCAATCAATCAATCATGGTTTGTAAAGCATGATGCCTCACTGGGGGGGGGGGGCTGCTGATCCATCTGTGCTCTGGGGTTCAGCCAAAGTTTCAGGTCTTTAGATCCTTCCCGAATTGGGTCAGTGAAGGGGATTGTCTGAGGTAGAGAGGCTGGGTGTTCCAGATCTTGGCAGCGAGGAAGAAGGATATCACTCCGGTTCTAGTCTTGTGGGTCCAGAGGTGTCTGGCCAGTACGTGGACTGAGATGTGGTGGTTCAGGTATGCTGGTCCTGCGTCATGGAGGGCTTCTTTTGTTGACTAGGAGCCAGTGGAGTTATCGGAGGTGTGTGGTGATGTGGCTGCATGGATGTCGAGGTGCAGTCTGGCTGTGGCATCTTGAATGTTATGTAGTTTCTTGAGGAGTTTCTTGGTGCGCTGGCATAGAGTGTGTTGCCGTAGTCGAGTCTGCTGCTGATCAGTGCTTGGATGACTGTTTATCTGCATTGGGTGGGGATCCTTCTGAATGTCTTTCGAAGCAGGCAAAGTGTGTGGAAGCATGATGAGAAGACGGTGTTGATCCGACGGTTCATTGTGAGCGAGGAGTCCAGTACAATGCTGAGGTTTCGTGCATGGTCCTTGCAGTTGTGTGGGTTCCCAATGTGGCAGGCCACCAGGAGTCATCCCAAGCATGGGGGTGGGTCCCAGGATGAGGAGTTCCATCCTGTTTGAGTTGAGTTTGAGGCAACTGTTTTTCTTCCGGTTGGCAACAGCCTTCATTCAGCTGTGGGGAATTTGTTTCTGGCAGTTGTGGGTTCATTGGTAAGGGAGATAATCAGTTGTGTGTTGTCGGCATAGGAGACAATGTTGAGTCCGTAGTTCCTGACAATGGCCATGAGTGGAGCCATGTAGACATTGAGGAAGGAGGTGCTCAGGCAGGAGCCGTGGGTTACCCCTCAGCTGAAGTCCATGATGTTGGAGATGAACTGAGGTAGTCTGGCTCGCTGTGTTTGACCAGTGATGAAGGAGTGGATCCAGACCAGGACCTTGTCGTGGATGCCGGCATTGTGGGGTTTTACTCTATCAATTCGTGTCTTTCTGAGGTTTTTAAACTAACCCTCCGTTTCTTTTCACCAGTGTCTTCTGCTGGCTCTAGCTGCTCATTCCTGTAAATAGTAGCATTTCCTATTTGGTAGTTGGCTCATAGCTTACCAATTGAAACTAATCATTGAATTTAAAACATAGTCAAAGCACAGAAACAAAAAATCAGTGCCATGGTTTTCAGTTGTAATTTGTTGCACCAAAGAGCGATCTATAAAATAAATAAACTGCTCAATCAACTTATGATAATGTTTATTCTGGGGCAATATAGGGTCCATAAAAGCATTTTCACAATACATGGCAAACAATAGACAATTCCTAGGTCATGTCAGATACAGATTGAGTAAAATACACCATGAAACAAAATAGTATAATAACAGCAATGTGTTAAAATAGCTTTGCTTTTAAGTGCTGTTACAGCAGAGTCTAAAAAGGACCCAATGTGCAAAATAGCTTCATCATTAATTAAAAGTAGTAGGAATCTGAAAGAGGGTCTGCATTGGTCAATATTGCAACAGTATTTTTTTTAAAGTGGGGTTAAAGAATGTCTAGTGTACAGCGCATAAAGGTGGAAACAAATAATAAAATGAAGCATTGGGTTCCAATATGAGTCGTCACAAGGACAAGGTTGGGAATTGAGGTTATGTGTAAAATCCACAGGGAAGCAGAGCAAGTATTCACAGTATCAGATCTAAAGCGAGATTTTAAGGAGTGATCCACCCATCCATCACACTCTTCTGGTCGCAAGAGATAAATACTGTTGTTGGTTGGTAAAAAACGCACAATACATAGAGCGAAGAGCTGAGCTGCAGCTTGCTCTGATTTTTAATTATGTTTCGACTATGAATCCATTCATGAAGTTCTTAAAATATGCCCAGGAATTTGAGTTTAGAAATAAGGGTTATCTGTAGCATTTTGAAACTGGGTTTGCCCATAACAACATGTGATTCAGGGGATGTTTTACCAAGTATGATCTTTTGTGCACACTGACTTAAATTTGAAAGTCAACATTGCATTGCAATTAGACTGGTAATAAATATCTCACTAATGTGCACTCTAACATCCCCTGCAATTAAAACAATACCCTATTATTGTGGTTGAGTCAATTGCCTCCGACAGGAAATGCCCCAAAATGCAAAATGGACAAATTCATATTTTTCCTTTCAATTCCAATCATTCTGGGGATGTGACTATAGCTGTGATATGTGGCCTGTGGTCAGCCGGAACTTGTGTAAACCTACCAAACCCAAACATTTGTAAACACTAGACAACAAAGTAATTCTAAGGTGGTATGGGTTGTATGGATAGCACTACATTTTCTTACCCAGATGTCCCTAACATTGGTAAACTTTGGCTACAATCACAGAATTTCCTCACTCTTCTGTAAATGAAAGTTTAGGGATTGACAAAGGTCCAACCACCCAGAAATGCCACACTTCGCTCTATAAAAATTATATCCCACTTTTGTTGGTGGGCTTATTGCCCATGACAGGAACCAGTCAAAACAAGAACCGTTTAGAGTCAATTTGGTCTTCACAAGTTTACTGTTTTGATCCATTCCTTTGATGTGCATTAGTCCTACCCATATGAATGAATGACTGAATTCAGTCATTTGTAGAGCGTCTTGGCGCTAAAAGCCGGTAATCTGAGTGTCAAGGAGTCTGGTCTCTGATGACGTTGTTATCAGACAAGAGATAAAGCCAGACTGTCTAGTACTGCGAAGATCCAGGTTTTCAGTCTTTTCTCAAACATGGGCTCCAGCTGTATGAGTCTCAGTTGAGTGGGTAGATAGTTCCATGCTTTTGTTCCCAGGACTGCCACAGACTTTCCTTCTCTGGATGTCAGACGGAAATGTGGGGGTACTAACAGATTTTCAGTAGAGGGATCTCAAGTTGCGTGTAGGTACCCAAGTTTTTATTCTAATCCTGAGGTATTTGGGGACGCTTTGTTTTACAGCTCTGAAGGTTATTACCAGGATCTTAAAGAGAATCCTTTTGTGTATTGGCAACCAGTGGAGGATTTGGAGGGCCTCAGAGGCAGATGACCCCCTCTGTAGTTTCGGTACCATTTGGGCTGCTGCATTTTGAACAGTCTGCAGCTTTTTCAGAGTACTCTTCTTAACTCCTGCATAGAGACTGTTACAATAGTCTAGGCGTGATAAGATTAAGGTCACTGCCACAGTCCCACAAGCTGTAGCTGGAAGAAGGTCACAGAATTGTTTGAGTTTTTATCCAATGGAAACAGGCTTCTGCCACCAACAGTGCCTGCTGGTGAAAAGAGAGGTAGGTATCAAATCTAACCCCTAGGTTCTCAATAGTCTCCACTGTATTAGGTGAGGGGCTGCATCTGTTGGCCACCATAGTATGGGAGTGGAGATGTTAAATTTTCCCAGCAGCATAATCTATGTGAATTAGCATACTTCTGGGGAGAAATGTGGGAATGCAGATCGATAATATTTTTTCACCATTTGCTGTAAGTTCCTGAGATTTCGTGTGGTATTGGGTCATATGCCTGGGCAATTATTAGTCTTTCTGCCCAAGGCAAGTTTAGTCTGATGCCTGGATGGACTGACCTCCCTATGTTGGTCTTGTGGGTTCTCCACCACCATGGGTATTAAGCCCCTTCTGTCACTAGACAGTCTTTGTGCCCACTAATGGGTAAGATTGGAAGAATCACCTCCAATCCTCTTGCCCACAAAGGAAAATGGGAATTAGATACCAGATATTGGTATCTATAAAAGGAATGATGTGGACTTGAAAACTTGTCCTACTCCCTCACCTTGTTCTAGAAATGCTCATGGGGCTCTAGTGGTGGAGGGTGCCACCCAATGCCAGGATAGGCCGGCCTCGATCACATTCTTTAAAAGAAAATATAATCTCTTCTGTGTAGTGCGCTTTCTGGCCCTATGGTGAGAGCAAATTTGAATCCAGGAAGACAGAACGTCTGATGTGACTACAACAGTGGGTGATGTGGTCCTTTGCTAAGATAGGGCATCACTCACCCTAATGTTTTTTTTAAACACCTATCCATCGTGAATATTGGACTCTCTGACACCATGAGGTTGGCAGATTTGAGGTACCACCTGATCATCCTGACCTGGGGCTAGAAATACTATGTGTATACGGAGAGGCAAATGAGCATAAAAGGGATGTGCACTCTCCCCATTGATAACTTCACTGAAATCTAGTGGATGGATCCCTGTTCAGGTACTGCCCTACTGTGGTGATCTCTGAGCAGAGATCCACTTGGGAGAAGTACCATTGGAAGAAAAAGAGTCTGTCCTTTCCAATGCTACTCTCCAATTCAGATCAGGACTTGAGCAGCTAACCTGTGCCTCCGCTACAGACTCACCTGCCGCCATTGACCACGTTGGATTAGAAGTAAAGAGCAGAGACCGCGTTTTTGAGCCTACAATGCTGCATTCGCTCTTGCTCTTCCTGATATAAAGTATAAGCACGTTCGTGAAATCGTAACATTGTGACACGACGGCCATCAGCTGATTAACATTACGAATATATATCGGCACAATACGTGTTTTATAATCTACGGTCTTGGACCTTGGATGCCACTATAACGCACAAATACTAATCACTTAAGAGTCAATGATGAGAGGCAGGATGAGAACTGAATAATGAGGACACCTGACAGATTTGCAGGATTTGAATATATTTAAAAATAAAGAAAGATTGTTTTTTCTAAGCACTGCTCCCTACATCCTTTTGAATTTACAAACTGTGAAGAAATACTTGAGGAATGTTTTCAGAAATATGCTGATAAGGTCCTGATGAAGACACTTTGTGTCGAAACGCGTTGACAGACGGACACCAATTCAAACTATCAGCAGTGGGAACCGCCACAGTCTAATATCTAAATTCTGTAGTCTTCCCCTCTTTTATTGCTATTTTTATCTGATGTTCATGATTTAATATCTGTATCAATTTGTATCAATTTGTATCAATGACATTAAATTTTGTATGTGACTATAATTAATGTCTATATTATTTTAATTTTTCTTTTACGTGTGTTTACATATTACTGTACTAAAATTTCTTTCTTGCCAGTTACTTTGATTATTGTTGCCTGGATACTGTTACTCTCTAACCCCCCTTAGCAAAGATCACACTCAAAGCAGCCAAAGCCTGCTTTAAGTCAAACACACAGTGATGTCATTCCACATAGCGCTTTGAACCCACATGAAAATATATCAAAATGTTGCTCTGCGAGTGACGCTTACAACTCAAATTGGGGGCCTTAAAAGAGATCTCTCTGGCAAGGGCATCAGTGGAATTCTCAGCCATGAGTGTGAGGATAAAGCTTTAAAGTGCTTTACATTACACTTCTGCACTAAATAAGTAATTGGAAGTAATTTACCTAAATATTAATATAAATGTATGTCACATTAATGTATAAATTCAAAAACGTTTGTTGTAATATTTAATAATTAAATAATAAACATGGTTTATTTTTTGTTATATTTTAACATTAAATTATATCTATTTATATTTTTAACTATTTGAAATAGTTGAATTAAATGTAACATTATTTCCTAGAGAATTATATTTTCTGCTTCTACCTCCATCACTTTCTGTGGGATGGTGCAGTATCAGTGGCTGCCCACATGTGGTGCAGTACTTAATACTGCTTCTTTTTTTAAAGTAGTAAATTAGACTGAATTTGGCTCCACTCCCTTTTGAAGGGGGTAGAGACATGTGAGGCTACACTTTTGAGTAACTTTACACTTAGATTTTGTGAATAGCCAAAAGTAGTAAACTCATTCAACAGTGTAAGAGTAGATTAAATGTGCAAATTACAATTCTAAGTCACCTTTATGCATAGCCCCTGATGTGTATTTAATTTTATGTATT
This sequence comes from Lissotriton vulgaris, assembly GCF_964263255.1. Taxonomy (NCBI): domain Eukaryota; kingdom Metazoa; phylum Chordata; class Amphibia; order Caudata; family Salamandridae; genus Lissotriton; species Lissotriton vulgaris. Next base: position 83,279,104 of record NC_141698.1, on the reverse strand, counting down.
ATTTAATCATTCGCACACTTTATGTGCATAAATATAGGGAGATGTTATTCTCAATTTACGTCCAGGAAAACTAATACAATTGGGACAATTTGTCCCGTGTTTTGTTAACACTTGTCTGTCCTTGTGTTATCAAAAATCATTATTTTCTGTGTTTTCAAACACAAATGGTTTCAGTTATCTCCCTTGTGGGACATCATGTTACAAAGCAAAATGGCATACACAATGGGGATCCATTAATGTTCCTTCACAACTGCTGTTTGCAAAACAATTTGTTTGTAATTAAAAACTATCAACAGGCTTCTGGAATTGAGATCAAGGATCAATTCCAAGAATGCACTCGTTCTTTCACAAACAAACACTTCAGGTGAGAGAGGAACAAGAAACAAATATTCTGTTTATACACATCTGTTTTAAATTCTGCTGCAGGCAGATTTCATATTCTCTGAAGGGAAAAAATGTTAAGTAAAACCACAGTCCCATAATGCAAAGTGCCATCGGTGTTGCAAATGTTATCATTAATAATTTTATTATTATTGTCATTATTATTGGCACATTGTTGGCGCTTAACACAACTAAGTTGACTAAATTCAAGAGTGAACGTCAACACAAGCATAGTGTCTTGCAAAAGGCTAAATTTGTTAAGCAGTGTTTGTTACAAATTGTTTCATAGAGTATCACACTTATGATGAATAAACAATATCTTGATGAACATATGAAATATTAAAGGGGCATGGTTCAGAATCCACTGGAGATGTCAAAATCACTGTGAGCTCCAATTCATCCCTGAGTTTCTGTCCGTGAGAATGTTCTGAGTGCTGCGCTTCTCTGGAGTGATAACAACAATAAGGTGATGGATGGATTGCTTGAATTAATCTCAACCACTGGCAACTATGCAACACTAAACAATGACACACCTCACACAAGTCAGTGGTGACCCTACTGCTCATGAAAATAGTCCATTATGAGCTGCCACGTTGAGTCCCCCACCAGATGGGACCAAAAGCAACCCTTTGAACGGCTTGGGTGTCATCAGTAGGGTTTCGCTTGAGTCCTATAACACATTGATCACATTTGGGTATACCCGTCATAATTGGCAGTCGGTCTAAGCTGCATTTTAGTCCATTGATTTTCACAACCATGCCAATCTAGACAAAGGCACTCCTCATGTAATTCAATACCAACCCAGCTCCTCAAGGGAATAGACTATCCTGAACTACTAGGCAAGACCCCTCCAGAAGGGACCACAAACAACTCCAGACCAGATTCATCCTTCTTGGGGTTTGTCAGTAGGGTGCAGCTTGGGGCCTATGGCACAGTGAGCACAGGTCCCACTTCTGGGCATACTCGTTGCACTTAGGGTATCAAGGAGGACCTTGCCTGGCAGTTTGAGTTGAACTGTTCCTGTCCAAACTGAGATGGCATAGTGCACAAGAAAAATAATAGACCAGAATGCGACCCTAAATATTTAGCAGTTGATAAGATTAGTTCAAGCATTCCACCCATCACTTTTGTGTGTACTTCAGGGCATGCCCAAATAAGGACCCCCTACTGTGCCACTGAAACCATGCTACATCCAACTGAAGAGCCCAAATCAGGGTGCAATAAGTCTTGGGTTGCTTATGTTCTGATTCAGTGAGGACTAAGCATGGGCGGATTTCTTGGATCCACGATCCGCGGATTTGCGTATTCACGGATTCGCAAAATCCGCGAATTTGCGAATCCGCGGATTTTGCGGATTTTTTAAATGGGGTGGGTCTTCTGTGCGAGTTCAAGTGCCTCTTGTGTGCATAAATGGTCGCAGACCGATCAGAGCAGCAGATGAAGAGAAAGAAGCTCCTGGTCACAGGAACAGCACGAGGATTGCGCTTGTGAAAGTCAAGGATGCAAAGGCCTCTATCCAGCATCACAGCTGAATTTCGACGGTAGATTTGGGAAGAAGGCTCACCTGCCCAGCCTCGACGACGCTCACGATTGTTTTTGGGCTGATGAATGAGTCACTGAATTTGAGCTTCAACTAGTTCCAGCGACCATGTGTGTGTTACTATGCAATCGCCCCGAAGGGCGCAGGGGTCCCTTGAGTGAGCTGTCCATCATAGTGGGTAAATGGCGGGAAGACGGTGCACACCGCGAGTGTGTGAGCGGGGCCAAACGGGCGAGGCTTCCATGCGAGTTCACATGCCTCTTTCTGTGTATAAAAGGTCGGAGACCGATCAGAGCAGCAGATCAAGAGAAAGAAGCTCCTGGTCACAGGAACAGCACGAGGATTGCGCTCGTAAAAGTCAAGGATGCAAAGGCTTCTATCCAGCATCACAGCTCATTTTCGACGGTAGATTTGGGAAGAAGGCACACCTGCCCAGCCTCGACGACGCTCACAATTGTTTTTGGGCTGATGAATTAGTCACTGAATTTGAGCTTCAACTAGTTCCAGCGACTATGTGTGTGTTACTATGCAATCGCACCGATGTGCGCAGGGGTCCCCATCCTGTAACTATTTTAGGATGGCGCCGGCAAGCTGCCAGCGCCATCCTAAAATAGTTACTAAATTAGCTTCATCAGGAAGCACTAATAGATAAAATAAAGCAGGTGCTCGAGCACCTGCTTTATTTTATCTATTAGTGCTTCCTGTTGAAGCTAACTTAGTAACTATGTTAGGATGGCGCTGGCAGCTTGCCGGCGCCATCCTAAAATAGTTACAACAACTTCAAGCTTGAAGGTTTGAACTTTTGCCCCCCAAATCCGCTGCTCGCGGATTTGCGGATTTTCGGTAAATTTGCGGAAGTTCGCGGATTGCGGATTTACCAAAATCCACAAAATCCACGAGCTGAGTGGATTTTGCGCTCACACGCGCTCACACTTAGGGGCTTATTAGGATGGAGGATTTTCCGCATCCTCCGGGCCGGCGGAAGCCACCGCCGGCCCGGAGGATGCGGAAAATCCTCTGCGGACCCACCAAGACCCACCACCACATTAGGATGGCTGGTGGGTCCTGTTTTCAGTCCTCAGCTTTTCCGTCGCGGCTGGCTTACAACCGCGGCGGAAAAGCACTAATATGGTGACGGTGTCTCTCAGACACCGTCAGCCAGATTAGGATGTGCTCGGAAACATGCTTTTCCGCGGCGGCTTTTCCGCCGTGGAAAAGCATGTGTAAATTCACTGCGGGGGCCCGTTGCGGGCCCCCTAGGTGAAGAGGGGGTGGGGGGTGCACATGAGGGGTACCTATGGTACCCCCCTGCATTTGTATGCAGTAAGCGGCAGGCACCGCGCGGTGCCTGCCACTTTCTACATACAAATGCAATGCGTGCATTTTTAACATTGCTGCAGGTGCAGCTTGAAGCTCCACCCTCCGCAATGTTAAAAATAGAGGATGTGACCGCCAGGGTGGTGGTCACATCCTAATCTGCACAGAGGGAACGCCGCAGCCCATGCGGACATTCCCTATCCTAATGACCCCCTTAGTGAGGACCTGTCCTGTCACTTCGGGCTGAACTGTTTCTATTGGAGCAGGGTCATAGCTGATTTCCATATGGATTTATCCAAACTGAGGTAGCATGGTGTGCAAAATAACAATGGACTTGGATGCAGTCAGAGTAATTAATTACCAGTGGTTGAGAATTATTCCAGCCTTCCACTCATCACTTTTTTCTATACTTCTTTGCAATGCACAGTGTGACAAGTATGCCCAGATGTGCGTCCCATCCTTACTGTGCCACTGCAACCAAGCCACACTAGACTGAAGAGCCTCAGTTGGGTTGAAACTGATCTTGAGTTACTTCTGTTTTGGTTCAGGAAAGACCTGGCCTGTCAGTTCAGGCTGGACTGTTTCTACTGGAGCAGGGTCAAGACTGATTTGCATGTGGCTAGGTACAAAGTACAAAGTTATTTATTGTGATGATTATTTAAAATCTTACAACATTTGCTAAAAAAACAAAATTCAAACATATATTCCAAGATAAAATCACATAAAATGTCATTTCGTGACCTTACAAACAGTTAAGAATTTGCGATGATTACGTCTCCGAGTTTCCTTTTAACTAGCATGTGGCTAGGTCCAAACTGAAGTGGCAAGGTGCTCAAAATAATGTTGGACTAAGATGAGGGTAATTGCCAGTAGCTGAGCTTAATTCACCCATTTCACCTATCACTTTTTTGTATACTTCAGTGCGACACTCAATGTGCAACTGATAGGCCCAGGCATGGGTCCTGTACTCAGTGTGCCAATGGACCAAGCTGCCCCAGACTGAATTGCCCCAATCAGTGTGAAATCTGTCTTGGCTTACTTGTGTTAGGGTTGAAGGACCACATAGCTAGACTGTTCCAGCCGGAACAAGGGCAAGATTGTTTTGCATCCTGCTGGATCTAACCTGAGGAGGCATATTGTGCAAAATAACAATGGACATGGATGCAGCCCAGAGTAATTCTCATTGGGTGAGATTAATTCAAGCAGTCTACTCCTCACTTTTTTGTATTTCTCAGGAATGATGGCACATGAAGAAACAGTGACCTCATTTGTGATTGTGCTATATTATTTCTTGCTTCAGGAAGCCACAGAGATATGAAATAATAGGCTGAAATGTTACCTCATGTGATGGAAAATAGTGGTAGTCATTTCAGATGCACGACAGTGGTGAAAGGAGCAATTTTTGAGCATGAATATGCAAACACCATATCATTTCTTTTTAGCAAGGGATTTCTTATAGTAATCGTTTGAAATGGTAATTGTCTTTTGATTTTTACCATCATTAATTCCAGTGGTACTGGCAGGTGTTCATATATCTGCAATACATAGTCAAAGACATAGTTAATGGTATAGAAATGCACCAATTGTTCAGAAGTTAAATGTTATGCAGGCTGTAGTTTGTATATACATCACCAATGTCAAAAATATATGTCTGGTAGAAGCATGACTGTGCTCTGGCAGACCTGCAATTTAAGGGTTCTGCAGATATACATCAAAAGGAAAAATGCTACTGCTGAGTAGAAAACCCATTTTTATATGTTAATAAGTTGCCCCTAAAGAGTACCTTGTTAGCCCACAGAAATTAGTGCCTAATGTATGAAGTGGAACCCTACAATAAAACCCTGTATAGTTAAAATAGCATGCCCTCATATTGACTAAATATATACTATTTGTGCTTTGTAGATTAAGCTATATTATCCAGGAAGAAGCCGAGGTATAATTAAAATCCTTAATTTAGATTTTCACCTGGGATACTGCTAGCAAAAACAAACTTATTGTCCACTCAGTTTTCAAATCGATTTTAATGGTGAAAACATATTTTGGTAAATTTAGCAGAAAGGTAATTTATCAAAATGAACTTTGTGCTAACTGAGCCAAAACTATGTTTTTCACTCATCTAAGCTCAACGAGCATTCCTGGGTGGAGATTACATCACAACCCTGCTCTCTTGAGGGTACAGGCTTGGCGTTTAAAGACATGAAGGCAGGGGGTGAGATGAACAACTTGCCATTTTACAGGAAGTTGGTAGCTGGGGAGGGACAGGATCAGTTGTCACAATAAAAGACAGCCTTCATTCAACCTCTTTCAACATGGTGATCGCAAAGGACGCGGATGGGATATTCTCCTCTTCATTCTCAGGATTCTCCTAAGGTTCCTGGCTTCAGAGGAGAAAAAAAGAGTATTAGAACTGGATTAAATCGAATCTAAAGGCCTCATAAGACCACAGTGAGAGCCATAGACACTTCTGACTGAAGAACGGTTTAGCTATTTGGGACCTAGGGTTTCTAGACATTTTTACAGTAAAGCAAAGTAGGAAGTGCTGAGAAAGGAGATGGGCATAAGGAGAGAAAGTAAAGAATTTGGTGAGATAATTCCTTTACAGGACAAGACTGACACCTCATCAACTCCACCAACTCCTAGAAACAGTCCTGAATCTCAGAAGACTACACCTGAAAAAGAAGGCCCTGATGAGAGTAACAAGAATAAAGGACTCCTGCTGGCACCTGGTAACTGGAACTGCTCACCAAAGATAAAGGGTCAAGTGTCTGATCTCCTTTATTCCTGATCAGGGACAGAAAAACCATATGGATCCCTTTCTCTAAGAAAGCATAGCCGACTAAAGGAAACTGGACACTGCAGCAGCCCTTACTAGAGAAAGACGTGGTGCATTTAGCCTTCCAGGGGACCTGAGAGCTGCAGAAGTTACTAGGAGGAAAAGTAGATTTCAGTCGTTTTTGCCACCTTTTAAGGACAGGAAGAAGGAGCTGCATCTTTTCAAAGGAGGGCACGCCCTAAGGGTGTGGCAAAATAGGTTTGTTGAGCTCTGAGCATTTTCCATGCTGAAATGGATCCAGCTGCACTTTGCAGTAAAGGTATCCATCCTTCTGGATCCCACAACAGTGGTGTAGCTGGTGGGGGTGGTCAAGGGGATGGTCTGCCCCAGGCAGCACTCTTTTAGGGGCGGTGAGATGAGCAAGTTGTGTCTGTCGACTGCCACCATTCCCCACAAGTCATCTGTCAGCCGCCATCCCCTGCCCCTGCCCGCTCTTACCTGCACCGGGCAGCAAACTTAGGGGGCACCCTGAGTGGCAGTAGGTTGAGCTACGCTACTGTCTCACAATGACTACAGCTTCCAGCCTTGCCCTACTGGAACATTTTGAGAACCAGAACCGTGTCTTTGGCTTTTGTTCAGAGTTTTGCTGGCAGGGTACCCTACCACAAATTGGAGGATACCAAGTCATGCATCTCTCAGACTGCTCAGTCTAATTAGAGTTGGGCAAACCATCAGATTTTCACCAGCGTAGCCTCTGCTGATGGAAACCATTCACTGAAGGACCATCTTGCAGCTGCCTTCTGGAACTCCCTCCCCCTTCACCTTAAACTAAGTGACAACCTCCTCAGTTTTAGACACCTTCTGAAGACCTGGCTCTTTTCTCAGGCACACCCTTGAGCTGTCTTGCTCTATCAAATGGCTGACGCGTCCTGTTCCCTCCTATAGCGCCATGAAGCCTCCGGGCGTACGAGCGCTCAACAAATACCTGTTAACATTAACATTAACATTAACATTAAATGGTCAATGAATGTCCCCTATGCAGTTAACATGTTCTCTGATACCTTTGGTAATCACCACTATAACATTTGATGGAACAGTACAAGAGTCCATTGAAAAGTGATCACATTTGTCACTTACTGAGATAAGGGCATACCCGATGCACTAACTATTTTCTTCCAGGTGATAATTGGGCTGGGTCAACACACCTAGTAGTATATGGCAGAGTGGCTTACAAGTGTCTGGGCTGTAAACCTGGCATTTTACTTTAGAAGTGTCCGAAATTTGTGTATTATGCTTTGGCATACATTTCAGCAAAATTAGGTGGAATTACATGAAATGTACATCCATCACTTTACGCTTATTTTACTACGAACTGCAGGGCATATTACCAAGATTAGGCAATAATTATCGCTTAACACGGTTAGCTGCAATATTATTATCGCCGAGCTCCGCCGATTTTTATCGCAGATAAACCTTGCTATTATCAAGGTTTATCTCAAAAGCGATAAAAATCGGCCGAAATGCATGAATATCGCTGAAAAGTCAGCGATATTCATGCCTTACCGAGCTAATGCTCTTAGCCATGTTATCCACCTCCCATTGGATAACATGGCTAAGAACTGCTCTGGGCAGGCATTAGCTTTTGGGGATATTTGCGCTTAGCGCGAATATTTCCAAAAGTACGCCTTTGTAGGTAATAGGAGATAGCGATGTTAGCGACTGTTTTCAGTCGCTAACATCTTGGCACGCCCACTCTGCATGTCATTAGCGATAAATATCGCTGACATGCAAAGTGGGCCCCAAGATGATCGCTATCTCCTACTAGCTGTTGCTAACTGGTGTTAGCGACAGCTAGGTAATAGGGCGATAAAATTATTGCCACTTTAGCGGGAAAAATTCCCGCTAAAGCGGCGATAAGGCCCTTGGTAATATGCCCCTGCATCCCTGTGCCAATTTTTGATGCAAAGACGCAATTTGCTCTCAAATAATTGTGAAAGAAACCAAAAGCACTGCGAACAACAGCTGCTCATGTCTGTTGTTCCCATGCATTCTCAGTACATTTTTTCCATGCATTCCGTATTCGTGGTAATTTTTTATTATGAAAGGCATATAAGTATGTGAAGTGGCATAATGGTGCAATTTTGGGAATTTCATGTAACAAGGGTAATGCGATCATCATGAAAATATACACATTATGCTGGTATATTTTAAATTTCACCCAGGCCTAGTTCACATCCACACTTTTCATGACAGAATTAAAAAAGAAAAGAAAAATAGTAGACAATATATTTAATACTGAAAACAGGAGTCCGTAAGATACCGAAAAACTAAGGCTACCTTCCAAGTGCTAGAAAAGCAGTTAAAATAGAGGCTTTGAAGTGATGGGAAGCCACACCATCAAGATAATATCTTGAGGCCAATAGGCAACTATCCTAATATTTCCACCATCTTAAACAATAGATCCTGAAAAAAAATCAAGAAATGTGAAGAGAATCTCATAGAGACTTTGATTAACTTGTCCAGACAACTGACAAATATAGCTGAAAGTGAAGTAGAAAATATACACATTATGCTGGTATATTTTAAATTTCACCCAGGCCTAGTTCACATCCACACTTTTCATGACAGAATTAAAAAAGAAAAGAAAAATAGTAGACAATATATTTAATACTGAAAACAGGAGTCCGTAAGATACCGAAAAACTAAGGCTACCTTCCAAGTGCTAGAAAAGCAGTTAAAATAGAGGCTTTGAAGTGATGGGAAGCCACACCATCAAGATAATATCTTGAGGCCAATAGGCAACTATCCTAATATTTCCACCATCTTAAACAATAGATCCTGAAAAAAAATCAAGAAATGTGAAGAGAATCTCATAGAGACTTTGATTAACTTGTCCAGACAACTGACAAATATAGCTGAAAGTGAAGTAGAAAATATACACATTATGCTGGTATATTTTAAATTTCACCCAGGCCTAGTTCACATCCACACTTTTCATGACAGAATTAAAAAAGAAAAGAAAAATAGTAGACAATATATTTAATACTGAAAACAGGAGTCCGTAAGATACCGAAAAACTAAGGCTACCTTCCAAGTGCTAGAAAAGCAGTTAAAATAGAGGCTTTGAAGTGATGGGAAGCCACACCATCAAGATAATATCTTGAGGCCAATAGGCAACTATCCTAATATTTCCACCATCTTAAACAATAGATCCTGAAAAAAAATCAAGAAATGTGAAGAGAATCTCATAGAGACTTTGATTAACTTGTCCAGACAACTGACAAATATAGCTGAAAGTGAAGTAGAAACAAAAAGTAGATAACATAACTAGATAACATAACTAAGACAGTAGAAGACAGTAAGTGGGGAGACATAACAAAACAAGACTATGGGATTCTATGGGATTCTTAGCACAGTGATACATGAATTTGAAGTGGACCCCCCTAAAAATGAATACTAGGACATTCAGATGAGATCTGCTGGATTCACAACTAAGAAGAATGTATGTATTTGTCAAGAAGTAAAATAGATCAAACAGAACCCAATTAGAGAGCATAAACTGCAACGCTTCAACTTCATCGGATATAGAACCATCAAGTAGAAAAGCAGAGGTAGCAATAGCATCCAAAATTCAAGTCAATTGCTTAAGTGTCAAAAGATACCAGAGGGCAATACACAAAACCCACAAAAAAAATACTAGAAATCACAACCAAAGAAAACTAAGAACCTATGGGAAGAGATTTTGAGTAACAAACAGGAAAATAGGCAAGAACCAGAACTGGAGCTTCTTACCAGAGCGAAAAAGGCATCTCATTTTGCCCCATGGTTAGTTGGGCATTGGTTTTCCACAATACTGGTCAAGGTCACTCAGAACTTGAACTCCACCTCTTCCTAATGGGCAACCCTATACACCCCAGTACATCTGTGTAGGAAATTCTCCTTATCTGCATGGTCACCCCAATTTTTTCACTGTTGCTGGACCCTATTTTTGCTTTCTGGTTTTAGAACTCTGTGCACTTTACTGCTGCTAACCAGTAAGAAAGTGAGTGTGCTCCTTTATAGCCATGGTTAATTTTGGTATAATTCTTATTGGCAATTTAACATGCCTGTAAGTGCTAGGTATATGGTGTAAAAAGTGCTTCCAAAGCCTGGAAGTTAAATGTCACTTGTGGACTGCAAAACCTATTGTGCCAACCACTATCATAGCATAGTGAACAGGGTTTCAGGCCTACTTTATGTAGTCTGACTGTAGCAGTGTAAAAACTGCAATTCAAACTGACAAAATAAACCCTCGTGAACAGATCGTCACCTCCCTTTTAAATATGAATAAGTTCCCCTTAAATAGGCCCTGTAGCCCACACGCAGGGTGTATACTATTTAAAAGTCGGGCTTGCAGAATTGTAATGTTAACATGTCCTTACAGTGACCTGCGCCCAAAAGTTATTTTCACTGCAAGAAGGCTGAGTGGCCCAAAGAGAAGCACAGGGAAACAGGATAAAGTTCTAATACTGAGCACTTTACGTGAACTTTACCAAGCACTATGTGTTATATTATCTTCAGTGTTTTGTGCACTTCAAATTCTTTAGCTGGCAGGATGCATGACATGCAAGCTGTGCTTTTTGCATGTCATTAGAAGAGCACGTGGGAAACGTAGATATGCCCAGGGGGAGGCATGTGTTTGGAATGGGCAGAAAATAGTTGCAGAAGATCCAAACACAGCCTTCTAGACAGGCACTGAAAGGAATCACTGTGAGGCCCTACAGATAATATGATACTCCAAGCAGACTGTGCCAAAAGCAAGTGAGAAACAGAGATAGCGGCAGGCAACCATTCATTAAACTGATAACAATGATTATCTGACAGAGCTGTAAGAGGGCTATTCTTCATGTGTGTGTAGTTTTGGTTAAGTACAGGATGGCTCCCTGGAGGCTCCAGACCATTTATTTCGCTGAAATAATGAGCTCCATTGTGGGTAAAATGAACTTAATTGCAAGCAGCCACTTTTAATGCTAAGCAGGAGATTCCTCTTAAAGGACTCAGGAAAATGACGAAGAAAGGATGCCTCTTGGTATTATTTTGAGTGCAAAGGGCACGGTTTCATTCCAGTCTGTTACCACACCTAGCCAGGCCTCTGAGGAGGCTTGTCTGCAGGCGGCGCGCGCACAGGACTATTCATCAACGCTCTAGTTTATACCTTATTAAGGGGCACGATGACCCAGAGCTTTTCAATTCAGATATGCAGATGCAGGGTCCTATCAATTTAATTAGAAAGATTAAAATCCAATGATACTGTATTTCAAATTTTTTTGCAACTGCTGATTAAGATTAGCCCAAGGTGCGAACGCAAAAAGAATCAATCATTTGAACAGGGCTGGACTATTGTTTTGTAGCTCCCAAGATGGCGTGCCTAGGGAACAAGAAGGGCTTCCGAGCAAGTGTAAGATTAGTTTTTGAGTACTCACATGCAAGCATGAAAAACAACATTACAAGAATAATTGTGAAGCCAATTCAGTGCTTAATTTGTAAAAAAAAAATGAAGTGCCGGGGCTGAAAAAGCTGCCAAGGAGGCGGCAGACCCGAGAGCAGAGGACGACCCGGGACCAGGGTTCGATTCCCGGCGCGGCAGGTTTCTGGACCAGGGTCAGCGGACTCGATAATTCTCTCGCCTCGGTGCACACTCTGATCAGCGTTCACACTCGGCAACTCTGAGCATTAGCTTGCCTCATCTTCACTAACGGCCCCACCAGACCGCCGGGGATGCCTGGTCTCACCCTGGAGATACCCATTAAGGGACCATCTCTCAGGGAAGCCAGGAAGTGTTTTGCAGCGGTCGAAGCGCCTTGGGACCCTCCGGGTAAGTAGTGCGCTATATAAATGCCTATACATTTACAGTGTGCCCAACTTTCAACACCCACACTGCCTCAGTATCTATCCTGTAACCATGCTCTGCTGTCTGTCCCCTAAGACATGCATTTTAATTCTTTACCTACACCAACAGATGAGTGCGAAAACAAAATGGCACCAAATGAAAATGCTTTTTTTGAACATATTAATCAGTATGGTCTGACTGGGTTTGTTGCAGGTCAGGAGGCTGCTTGAGCACAGCAGGACATGTCACTGCTAGTGCTACCTGTAATTAGTTTGGTCCAGTTATGATGATGGCATAGGCATCCACTGCTCAGCTTGCTGTGACCCTGCCTGCCACAGCACAAGCACTGTCTCCAGCTGCAATGCTACAATGCCTGTGAGATGTGAGTTTGGCTGTTGCACCTACTGGGCTCAAGCACATGCAGCAATTAGCATGCTTGGAGGCAGCACACGGAAACTACAGGTGACTCCATAGCGCAGAAAAGTTGCAGTGGGCCAATGCCACATCAAGCACGTTGAGGATAGTCTCAATGCAGGGCTGCAGACCCCCACTACAATTATCCAATGGGAGGCTTAGGCTTAGGCAGTGGCAGGGTGCAGACAGGGAATAGAATGCAAGCCATTCGTTAATGATGACTTCTTGGATTCATGACAGGCGTGGCGACATCATCACTAAAGTGATGATACACAATCATGCCTGACTGAACAGATGTATGCCTTCCTATCAAAACATACCAGCCCGTCACCATGGAAGGTATGTGGTTCTTTTTATTTTAAATTGGGCAATTAATATTGAGACTACCACCTGCAGGCCTAGAAATCGTAGCCCCGGCCCTGTGAAAGAAGTGCTGGTGCTGAGCACCTGAAAGCACCTGCTCAAATTAAGCAAAGTTATAGGTTCAGAAGAAAAAGAAGAGGAATTTTCCAGGAAGAGGCCAGAGAAAATAAAATGTGTGTGCGAGCGCTCGTGCATGTGTATGCGCTTTTGTGCACGGGTATACCCATTTGTGTATGTGTGTGCAAGCATACATGTGTGTGTCTGTGTAGAGAAGTTGCTACTGCTCTCTTCCGAAGCGCCGTGCACACTCAGGCTGCCTAGCACATGCACACAAATATTTATGCATGAGTATAGTGATAGCGCATGGGCTCACCTACTCGAGATTTACCATACTCACCTGGGCCCATTAAAACATACACGCTTTAAACAGGTAAACCTACGCTTAACCAGTGATTGAATTTTTAACCCTTTAGGATCTATACCTTTGACTTACCAATCCTAGTCACTGGTACCTAGAGTCCTAAGGGATCAAGGGAGTTAGCAAGAAAATAGGTAGTCAACAACATTTGCACTCATAAAATAACCACAGACTCGGGGAAAGTTTGAACACTTTAATTATGTAAATTCTTAAATGTCAGAGTCCATACCAATTTGACTAGAGCATGTTCAATTAGAAAAACTATAACCAAAGCAAGATGATTTGAAAATACTATGAAACTTTCTTTAAGCATTGAAACATAGGAAGGGTAAGAAGAGGGAAACAGCACAATGACATACCCACACAACTTTATATTTACCTAGAATGGTGTGAAAACCAACCCTGGCCACGGGCTGGGATAAAGGACAGGACCCCCGATAGTGCAGGTGCCAACAGGATAGAATAGGTGCAGACCAGAATCAGGATAAGTACGGACCAAATTGTATCAGGACAGGACCACCGCAGGTCAGGACTGGCACCCACAGCTAAAGTTCAATGCCAGCGTCACACCCCTCTCTGCAGCTAACAGTCGGACACTGATTGGGTTATCGAACCTTCTTGCCACAGAACCCCGATTGGGTTATCGAACTCCTTCCCAGAACCCCGATTGGGTTATCGAATCTTCTGACAGAGTGCTCTGCCAGCACCTCTGCTCTCTATTGCCTATTGAGTGCGTTGGGTCAGTGTCAGGTCAGCTATTCGGACAAGTCGGACAATCTAACTAGCTAAGCCTACCTTAGTTATACCATTTTCCAGGGCAGTGTACCACCCCCCAATGTTGCAAATGTGTGTATTCCCTCAATTTGATTGGTCAAAGGACAGGGAGAGGTCATCACACCATACCAGAATGAAGTCATTTAATTCAAATATTAACATTTACGTTACCTCCAATAATTTTATTTTCCCATACACTTTTATTCCACCAGGCAGTGAATGTATCAATAAGAATTACGATGTAATATAACAATTTGTTCAGTTTCCTTCCAAAGGGTCAGAAGGTAAGGTTCCCATGAGCATCTTCTAGCAAGTCAGGAGTTGGCCGTGTTCAATGCCATGGCTTGTGAACTCTTGAGAACATAGAGCATGCGCAGTCGCGGGACCCAAGATGGAGCAACATTCTACTTGATTGGTCCAAACACGAGCAAAGTCAAAGAAGAACAGTTTTAGAACAAAGAATAAATGAATGCACTGTATACCACTTATCTCTACTCTATTCCCATTATTTTATTTTAACTACAGCATTAGGGATTAGGCAGAACAAACAATTTAGTAAAATCAGCAATGCAAGCGCTAGCCCATGAGAACATAGAGCAGCCATCTTTAGTTCTAGTGCACAGAAGCAAAGATTTCCCACCAAGCTTAAGAATACGTCATGTCACGTGAGTATGACAGACGCATGCGCATAAAAGCTCCTGCATTGTGGCGGCCATTTTAATGCATTTGCGTTGCTGTTTAGTAAAAGCACATAGACAACCATCCCCTAGATGGCTCAAATGTCATGTGGTGCATTTGTTAGCAGACAAAACATGTTGGTTAATACATTACTTATCACTTTGAGAGGGTTGCGTACAAGCAAGTCGATTTATGTGTGAAACCTTGCTCCATCAATAGTATACGTTTTATACAGGAAGACTGGGATAGAAACTGATGTGGCAATGAGGGATGGCAATGGTGCAGCAGGTGCAAGTTGCGGCGTACTGGCAGCCATAGCAGCTTTAGTTTAGCATAGTAGGCTGCTTTGACAGCTGAGACGCTGTACCTGTAATGCGTGACAATGCATTTCAGTGTGGGGATGAGGGTCACCACACTGAACTGCGTTAGTGTAACGTCTGATGCACAGTACTTGGCAGGACTGAGTGGTTTACAAACTGGGGGTAATTTAGAAACTCATTTCGCAATGCATGCATGCTTTTCACATGAAAGCTATGTAAAAATTAGCATCATGAAAAAATTGTAACCTAATTAATGACCATAATGACTGTTGTCATGTGAAATTATGGGTTGTCACTGTAGACATGGCACTTGCAGAATGAATCAATGACTGGTAAGTGCAGTTGCTGACTGGAGAGCCCTAAAGAAATGCTGCTTGTTTTCGGAGCATCGACTCTACCATAACTAATAGTGTTTTCCATATGCTGATTTCCTATTTCAAACTGATCACTACCGGTATAAAGACAATTTTTAAATTATGCATATACCAAAGAAGCAAGACATTTTCGCAAGTCCCATCACAGCAAATCCCCTGATTCTAAATTACCATGTATGCCATTTTGGCACAAGTATATCTGTGCTCGTGGCTGCTTTTTTCAGTCTAGTTTTTTCACTAGAAAAAGCTTATATTTCAATAGACTTCAGTGATATGATTTCTCATCTTCAGATACATTTGAAGGATGACCTACCAGTGCAAGCTGCTTTAAATGCTGCTTTGCTGATAATACCAGCAGTTCCTGAAGCTGAAGCCCTGCTGTTCCAAGATTTTGCAATTTATTTCAAAATAGCTTTCTATGCTGTTGTCCTCTTTTGTTTGCTTTGCTTGGACCTCCTGGTTACACGACATCCACTTTTTCATGTATCAACACACCAAAGCAGGAGAGAAGCAGATTTTTTTGTATCCCTTGGCTTTGAACAGTGAAACAAGTGATTCTTCTATGTTAGAATCAGTTTTTTGTATAAAAATAAGGATCACAATACAGCCATCTCTTTGAATTTGATTTGATTGCTCGAGCAAGCTATAATGGAGATCTTGAAGGCCAACTTTCAACTGAAGGGTAGAATGTTCTAACAAATAAAGCAAAGCCTTAAGGGAGTACGAGGGGATTGGCTCTGGCTGTGAACAAAGAAACATTGGATTGTTAGAGCTCCAGGCTTATACCAGCCATTATAAACCCAGAACTACTCCATTGTTTTCAATGGAGCTCCCAACATTCCAATGTTCTAATAAACGTCTCTTTTGTCACCACATTGAGTGAAGAACTTTATTACAAGACTCAGTAATTGGACAGTTTCACCACAGTGGGTAACTGTATCTTCCTAAATCTGTAGTTTGTGACAGAAGATGAAAATATATCCACTATACTGAAACATAGAGTCAAAACATGTTAATGATAATGTATTCTTTACAAAGGAAAACACTACTGGCAAAGGATAGTTTTGGGCTTCAGGCTCCACACAGAATTCTTTTCTTTGCATAGGGCCAATTGACTTGTAAATGAAGCCAAGCCTTTTACCCATAGTGCTAATGTATCTTGGGCCTATAGTACCAAGAGCTAGCAAAGACATTTGCACATCTTTTGTTAAGTGACATTTGCTGGGGCACTAGCTGGCCATCTTGAAACCTGATGGGCGTGGAGCTGGTGAACCATCTAATCGCAGTGAGAGGTCCTGGTGGACTAGACTGTTTCCTAGAAAAGACACTGGTGGGTTCATCTTCCACAAGGTACAGTATACATCCCCTATTGCTATGTTCAAAGAGATTTCCACCTATTCTTTGCAAACTTTTATGGACTGCCAAGGACAGCGTAGAGGGCTTAGTCATAAAAATTCTGCCCTGTAAAGTATTTCCACTGTACAGAACTTTTTGTGTGATGGGAGGTACACTGTATTTTAGGATAGTGTGAGACTGGAAAGTTTGTTAGAAGCAAAGATTCTGTTCCTATCCATCCTTCACACACCTTGGTAAGATAGCAGTAGGCCTTCATTATATTACTACTTTTATTTCTATGTGACATAAAGATCAGATTTAAAGTGAGCCAACATTATGGTTATACTTGTGTTTCTATGATATGGAAACATGTGTAGATCTATAATGAAGTCTTCCTTTCAATCAAGAACATTTGTCTGTGCTGTTTTTGAGTCTTATTGAAGGGGGTCAGTTAAAGAACTGACACTTAGGGCCTAATTACAATGTTGGGTGGACTTTTGTCCGCCTGACACTGTTGCAAAAATGTAGCTGCTGACCTTAGGTCAGCATTTCCTACCAAAGGATTACGATGCGACCACCCATAGGGCAGTCACAAACATCCATTTGTCAATTGAAGCTGGCCTGCGGCACAAGCTTCCATTGACAAGTGGATCTTTGTAAACATCCCTGCATCGCACATGGTGAAGGGATGTGCCCCCATAGGCCCCATTGCGGAGGGCCAGGGGTAAAGTGGGCCCTGTTAGGAGCCCCCAAAGACACTTTCCAACAGCCTTTTCATGTCAGAAAGGCCAACATGAAATGGCTGTTGGAAAGTGCCATCATAATCCCGACAGCAGAGTGGAACTTGGCTCCGCTATCATTAGTGGATTATGATGGCTTCCCACACTCCAACTGGCTCTTTAAGCCTGAGAGAGCCGCCCGCTGGTTTCATTCCGACTGCCGTCATCCTAATAAGGCCGGAATGAAACCTACGATGAAGGAGGCTTTCTGCCCCATATCGTAACGAGGCCCTTCATTTTTTTAGCACAATTTCAGTGAAAGATCTGCCCATATTTTCATGCTACCCAAAATTTAATTGTGCAACTGTTTTTTTTAACTCTCATAGTACTATTCCTTGCCATGAAGCAAAACAAGATGCTATGTCTGCAGTGCAGTGAAGTCACTGAGAGCTTAATTTTCTTTATTTTTTTTTAGAAAAGCTCTAATTTTGTGAGGTTTTGGAATGCCGTCTTTTGGTCAGGTTGTCGCAATGTGCAAAAAAGAATGCCAAAAGGGCAGCCAGAATACAATAGGGCCTCATTCAAGCTCTGATAAATGCATTAAAAATCTCAGCTGCATTAAAAAATAATGATTGCTGTATAGAATCCATGCATGAGATACAAAATAAATGTGTAAAAAAACTATGTGGCAAATGTACAAGCCCCTAACGCCACCACACCGTCACTTTTACTGACGTTGTGGTGGCGATAGGTGCTGTGCCCTATGTACAAGGCCAATACCAAAAATGGGTTTGGGCTCCAATCAGTAAGGCCGAGCCTCAATTGAAAAAAAAAACAGCAGAACTGCGAGTATTGATACCTATTTACTTTTGTTTATTTACGACGGCACATATTGAAATCAAACAACATGTACTACAGACCTCTTTTTCCGTCTGAGTTAATCCAACACTTTTTATTTTAGTTGTTTTACATATTACATACCAAAAGATTCAACAATTAAAAAAAAGAATACTTGCACATCACACCACTATCATACTCTAGTTCCAATATGTTGTTCGTGATCATTCCTCACCTTCTCTCACCCATTCCACCATCTTCATACAACTCCTTACATTCTCATTCGCCTCTGTTAACACTCACCACGTCATCCAGCACTCACACTCCCAAAGCCATTTCAAAGCAAAACTTAGATTTATTCTATACAAGCCATAGAAAACATAGTACACAATATATACAATAAGTTGCACAATTACAAAAGTTCACAATTCTTATGGCCCAAAAACAGATCTACGCGTTTCAAACCCCTTTAACTCCCAGGGTTCTCATCAGGACCTAAAAGCTGGAAAAGAAAAATAACTTTTTCAGTTGGACTAAATGCCCAGGGACCCTCCCTTTGCACTCTGCGCCTCTTATGGCAACTTTTGCTTACTGCAATCGTTGTCTAGATCAGCGGATCTAGCAAAATGGATTGTGCCATCTGAATCAAGGGACAAAAATCAAAAAAGGACCTTCATCAGTGACAGTTTTTTCTATGCCATCTCCTTCTACACTGCCATAATAACTGTTAGTTCTCTTACGTTAGTACTTATTCTGTTCGTCTCCACTCTGGTGGCGTTACCAGTAATTCTTTCCTAAAACGCAAAACAACCTCTGTTACACCTCTATTATACACTGCTACCATGTGTGTGTGGTGGATCTCAATAGCTGAGCAACATACTTTTGGTAACATGGACATTTTTTGATCCGAGCTTCCTTACTAATTTTGCTGTCAAGTCATGTCTCAGTCTGTAAAAATTGACAAAAGGGGAATTGAGAAACCGTCGTAAATAAACAAAAGTAAATAGGTATCAGTATTGGCAGTTCTGCTGTTTTATGTACAAGGCAGGGTTAAACCACTTAACGTGGCTTAACGCTGCCTAGTACTTTTACGCTATGGTTAGCGTGAAAGGGGTGGGCAGTAGGTGTTGCGGTGGGCATTCCACCGCATCACCCATTCATTTTGATGCTGTCCCCTATGTACAAGCGTGGTGTACGTAGGAGGCAGCGACAAAATTAAGACCAGGTTAATACTGGTTGTAAGTTGGCAAAACAAGGAGAAATGCATTATTTCTCATCGATTTTGCTTTTTCAATGTGTGCTGCCTTGTGCAGCACACATGGAAAAAGCAAAATGCCATGGTTTGTTTATGTACAGGAAGATGTCCCTTCCTGTATATAGACAATCTTTAAAAAAAATCAATTGTGTCACTTTCATGTGCGCTGCATGAAGCAGCACACATGAAAGTGACAGAATGGCATTTTAGGATTGTTTATGTGCAAGAAGGGACACCTTCCTACATATAAACAATCCTCCCCTGCACGCAGACACACTTGCACTATAATGCTAGGGTGCCTGCATTGGCACTACGTTGCTAAACGTAGTGCCAACACAGGAGGGAATGCAAGACTGCACCACATTCTTGTAAATATGGTACAGCCTTGTGTATCAGCAGTGGCGGAGGGCGGCGTTAAGCAAAGGAGGCTAATGTCGCGCTCTGCCACTACCTTGTAGATATCCCCCTATGACTTTTCGATATGCTATTCATATATAAAATAGTCCCTCGTGCAGTAAAATGGAACCTCTTCTTTGAAGGTAGAATCATACACCAAGGATACAATAGTGAGAGGTCAGGCATTGCTACTCCAGGAGGCTTATTGAACACGTGTGGGACTGACTGTATAAGGCCAAAGGGGACGGGACTGACTTATAATCTTCTATATACAAGACAGCTGAGTTGTAAAGGCACACATAAAGAGGATCAGAAAATAAACACTTTCAGGCAATCCAATTTCTAAAATATTTATTACAGGCACTTTATATTTTTGCTACATTTTAAGGGGGATACAAAAAATATAATGCAATAACAGTGCAATGTCATTATTGCATTTCATATTCAATTAGTTAGCTCATCAAATATATTAACATCGAAAGTGATCAAATTAACTTTTATTTGCACATTAAAAGACTTAAATGATGTACAATGAAGGTCATTATATTCTGGGAGCACGTTTTCCTTGACGAAAATTCAGTATTAAAATGTATTTATTTTGTCTATCTACATATTGACTCATCAGAGCGCTTTACAGTGCAGCGTGCAACTTTTCAGCTGCTTATACACATACTTTTTATGTACCTTTTGACATTGTCAATGTCAAGGCTGACACAACTTATATGAGAGCTGTGAATGAAAGAACTGCTTCATATGAAGCCAAGTCATTTAGAAGAATGTGCCACAATTCTATTTTCATATTTGCCAGTTTTCAAGGCACAATAAGATCACAAACTATTTTAAATTTACCCTTCTTGCATCCTCCTTGTTGCCCTCTCAGGTTGATTGATGAAGCTGCCTTTAGCAGGAAAGTGACCTGCTGGTCAATGTAATCATTCATTTATAATTATAGTTTTGTAATGAGCCAGCAGGCCCCTTGCGTTCACTTCATAGGTGTTGGACCCGGCCCGTTGGGCAGGTTTACCCCTAGACTTTTTGCTTTTTCCTAGCCTGTTTATGGAACCTGGTGTTGGTGATTTTAGGCCTCTGCGCACTTTTTCACTGTGGTACAGTGTAAAGTGCTTGAGCTCTCTGTATGTGTGGTGAGTGACCTGCCCTCCCATAGGAATGAATGGGGAATATGTATGCCCATGGTAGTTCCTGATGTGTGGGGAGTGCAGGGGCGATTTTGGTATGTATGAACTCGTGAGAGTGAATGCTGCTAAATGATGTATGCGGCATGACTGTGTCTAGTCTAGAAGTACTACTTTTGGAAGTTGGAATATTTGTGTAAGTTGGTGCTAGCGTGTGATTGGCTGGTGAGCCTGGCCCAGAGTGCCTGGGCCTGCTTGTGGATTGACTGTCTGGTTTGAGGATGACAGGGGCTAGAGAGCCCAGGAGGTTGTCTGAAGTCAGCCCGTGGATGAAAGGCAGCATCTGCTGCCAAGGAAGTGGGAGGAGATTAGCACCTGATAGTGAAGGGCTGTTCCTGTGTAACTACAAAGCTGGCTCCACCTCCCGCTGGGCGACTGACACCTCTGTCCCTGATACTGAAGGGGACTTCCTTCTAAACCAGTCTAGCTGGTTCTCACACTGCCTGCTTCAAAGGACTTCAAAGGCTTTTCTGTGTATAAGAAGGGGCTGTGTCCCCTTCCAAAATGTTCTTGTTTCTGACTTGAATCTGCCAGGGGCATGCTGCTGCTGGGGCTCAGGGGAATCCCTGGGCCCTGCCCAGCTCCTGGACCTCTGATGGACATTCCTGGACTCCTGGGGGACCCCTCTGCCTTGCTGGGCTATGGGGGGGACTTTGCTTGCCCCCTTGGAATCTCTGGGACTTTGTTGCAGCATGGAGGAGCTGCATGTGCCTGCAGGAAGCGCTGTGCTTCCCCCTGAGCGCCTGGGAGCGCTCTTGCTGTTTTCTAGCGCTTTGGAGCGCTTCATTTTCGTCTGTAGCGCTGTGGATCGTGTTTAGCGCTAGGAGCGCCTTATTGCTGGGAGCCGGTGCCCACCCGGCGTGGATTTGCCCCGCTAGATCGTTGTTTACATTGAGAGTGCCCACCTCGCTTATCTGTACTTTTATTTCGGCTGCCCACGCCGATATCTTTAATGCCTGCCCGCCTGCCTGCCTGAATCGGCCGCTGCGCTGCCCGCGACGACCCGGAAGTACCTGGCCGGCCGGCCAATCCCAGCGCTGCCGGCTGGAAGTCCCGCCCCCGCAGCCCGGGTGCCGAGGAATGGCGACCGCGAGCCAGGGGAAGTAGAGAGGAGAAGAGTGATGGCGGCCGGCTGACAGGGCTCCCGTGAGCGGAGGGAGCCCTGCCACGAGAGGAGCGGCCTGAGGATGGAAGCGGAGGGGGCGCGAGGCACATTGTCGGTGCCTGCCCCCACCGCGAGGCTCCCCGTTCTGTGGAGACGGCCGGTGAGTGAGCAGATGAGAGGGAGGAGCGCCGGGACACATTGTCGGTGTCCGCCCCTCCCCCGCAGTAGCGCGAGCTCACGCTCCTGGTGCATATGAAGCCACGAGGGCTTCAAGGGCGGCCCCGGTTGGCAGCGGGTCGCCCCAACGCGTGTAGAGCCCCGAGAGGCTCCTTGCCCCTATCGTTGTGTCCAGAGCCATGGAGGCTCTAAGGGGGCAGATGTGATTTAAGAGCCCAGAGAGGCTCAGGGGCCATTTCCATGACGTCGAGCCCCAGAGGGGGCTCCAACGACCCCACAGATGTTCTAAGAGCCTGCTAGGCTCAGAGGGGGTATTTCGTTGAAGAGCCAGAGGGCTCCAGGTGCCTATATGTGTACCAGAGCCTGTGTGGCTCCAGCATGGCGCAGTTTGCGCCCAAGGGTCAGTGAGGACCCTGTCGCAGTTTATTTTATTGCGATGCCCAGGTGCCCAGCACTTTGTGGGCACCTGCCACGTTTAGGCTTTTTGTACTTTGGACTGGCGCTGCATGGCAGCGCGCCCTGACATTGGACCCAGGGCATCCTTGCCTCACAAGGCCAGTTGGCCTAGGGACTGCCACAGGTAGTGGTTTATGTAATGTTGGCGCAATGTGATTTCTATGCTTTTTAATAGTTATTGCTAATGTGAGTTTTGTTTGCGCTATTGATTTATTATGCACCTCTGAATGTGTTACTGCATCATGTGTCTTCCTTTCCATGCGCTGCACCTCTGAATAGTTAGTCATCATGTGTCTTCTTGCGCTGCAACCCTGAATGTATTTTATTGCATCATGTGCTCTATTCTTACTCCTCTGAATGTAGGTTATTGCATCATGGGTAATGTGTCCTTTTCCTAGACCCCTAAATGCTGAGTGATACTGAGGTGGTTGTCTTTTCTACTCCTCTGAATGTAGGTTTATTGCATCATGAGTAATGTATTCTTTCTTAGACCCCTAAATGCTGAGTGATACTTAGGTGGTTGTCTTTTCTACTCCTCTGAATGTAGGTTTATTGCATGAGTAATGTATTCTTTCTTAGACCCCTAAATGCTGTGTGATACTTAGGTGGTTCTGCTTTCTTAGTACAGGTGGTCCTAGTAAGGTCCTGGTTCCTGTTACCAGTGGTTACTGGTTGTTATCTTTGATTATTACTTGATATTCTACATTTTATCTAGAAGTGCTATATCTGAATATGACAGTGGCCCTTGTGGCCCTGTCTTGTGTACATAATCCCTGTGAATATTGCCCGTGCCAGTTGGCACCATGTATATGTGTGATTTTATCTGATGTGTTTTTACAATACAAAAGTTATTTTTATAATAACCTTGTGTGGAGTCTCTTCTGTGGTGTGCCTAGTATGTTGTTGCTGTTGTGCTCTGGCGCAAATGCTTTACACATTGCCTCCGAGTTTAGCCTTACTGCTTGTGCCAAGCTACCAAGGGGGTGAGCAGAGGTTATCTTGGCGTGTGACTTCCTTGCCCTGACTAGAATGGTGGTTTCTGCCTGGCTTTGGCGTCAGCCTTAGCCTACCAGAAATAGCCAGTTCTAACATTGTTGGTCAGCGGTGCGGATTTTAGACTTGTGTTTGCGCAGTGCCATAGCGACAACTGGCCACATTACAAAACTCTGCAATTGTTTTTTCAGATAGTCACATGTTTGGGATTATTGTTTTTGATTTTTTTCCTCAAGAGTGTCATTTTCAAATGAGTTTCTGCGCTTTATGTTTAGTGGCAGATGAAAGAAAGTGACAGGGCGGGACGCCATTAGAGGGGGAGGTTCCCATGGATTAGGAATCCCTTGCTGGGTCCCGTGTCCAATCCCAAATCCTGTCCCTGTGTGGGTAGATGGAAGAGAGGGAGTGTGAGGAGAAATGACTAGCTCAGGAGGGTGGTTGTTCCCTGAGTGTAGTGTGTGTCTGGATTCCCCAGTGTGGTAGGATCCAGTGGTGGCAGCTTTAATGTGTCCAGTGTGTTAATTCCCATTCCCCACTCCCAGAGTTTGGTACCTGTGTCACGTGTGGTCAGGTTGAGTGATCAGGGGTGGTAGTAACTGCCTTACCAGTCCGAGGGGGGGGAGTGTGCGAATGAGTGATGTGCTGAACTGGAGGAGTTGGTGTGAGTTTTCTTTTTGTTAAAGAGCTTGCATGAGAGGTGTACCTCTGGTGGTGTGCAGGAGGTCCTGCAGAGGCACTGGACAAGAAGGTGGATGTCTGGCGGTGTGCTAGATGTCTTGCAGAGGCATTAGGAAGTGGTTCCAAAAGGAGTGGCTTGTGTATCTGATGATCCTGTGAAGGGGAAGAGGTTACTGTGTAACCCTGTTAGGTCCCAGTAGTATGGTAGGGGTGTAGGGGCTCACGCCTTGTCTCAGTGGAGGCGGAGTGAGTGTGGGACGGTGTGTCCCACGTTGGCCTGAAACCCTATCTCAGGTCCTGGAGTGTTCCCTAAGGGAGCGCCAGGTCAGGGGCCTAAGCTGTACATAGGTCATTTGAGGAGGATCTTCCTGGGTCTAGAGGACGGGGAGTGTCTGTAACCAGAACTCCGGCAGTCCTAGTGTTGGGCAGTACCGCTCCTAGTGGAGGGTGCAGAAGTCCTGGCTCGCTGAGCATTTGACCGTCTAGAGTGCTTGACCATTTGTGGGGCCTCTGGAGGTCGTTCCCCGAGGAGGGGGGAAAGCCGGGTTGGGGTTGTGGCCTGACCTGGAAGGAGTACTAGAGGAAAGTGTGTCACTGATACGCCGCTGGCGTGTGCTCTGTCTAGCCTGGGACATACTGAGAATCACCTTGTGATAGGGAGTACTGGAGGAGAGTGTGTCGCTGATATGCCGCTGGCGTGTGCTCTGTCTAGCCTGAGACATACTGGAACTGGAAGGGGGTGCAGAGAGATGGTGTCCTTACTTCTGACCCCGGTGTAACCTGAGGGTTTAGATCTTAGGTTGGGAGATTAGGAAACTTCTAGGTCAAGAGGAATCTCCGCCAAAGTGGATCAGCTGAAGAGACTGAGGGGGCTGCCCTTGCTGTGTGTTCTGGGGCTCACCTGCAGTTTGTTGTTTCCACCAAGGTAGAGGAAAGGGGGCTTTGCTGTGTGCTGTGTCCCCCCACCTGCTTGAAGAGGGACTGTGCTGTGTGCTTTGTACCTCAGAAGTGGAATAGTTTCCAGGTGGTAGACCAGTGATGGAGTGAGGTCCTGATCTGGTAGGAGAATTGTGTTCTGGTGAAGTGCTTTTCTGTGAGAGTGCGGAAACCCAGAAGTAGAGGTAGGGCGGGGCATTCTTGCCAGTGACCTCTGGTCAGCCTGAGGGTATGGTCCCTAGGTTGTTGGATCAGTGGTAGTTGTAGCTACACTGAGAGAGAGAGTGGAGACTGGCTATTGTGTGCCAGGGGTTACTACCCCCCACTCTGTGGATTAGTTAGGACCTGTGATTTGGATGGCCTATGGCCTGGTCTTGGCTGTGGATGACTAGTGAGTACCAGTGTGGTATCCTAGTTGTGTCAGAGAGTTATTGTTTGGAGGTAACCAGGTGGGTTCAGAGTGGCGTAAAACCGGAAGGTGTCCCTGCCGTGCGGGTCCGTGTCCGTGATTTTGTCGCCCAAAGCAAGGAAGCCCTTCAGTGGAGTGATTGGTCTACCCTGCGTTTTGGCTGGAAGGGGGTTGTGTTGGACCCGGCCCGTTGGGCAGGTTTACCCCTAGACTTTTTGCTTTTTCCTAGCCTGTTTATGGAACCTGGTGTTGGTGATTTTAGGCCTCTGCGCACTTTTTCACTGTGGTACAGTGTAAAGTGCTTGAGCTCTCTGTATGTGTGGTGAGTGACCTTCCCTCCCATAGGAATGAATAGGGAATATGTATGCCCATGGTAGTTCCTGATGTGTGGGGAGTGCAGGGGCGATTTTGGTATGTATGAACTCATGAGAGTGAATGCTGCAAAATGATGTATGCGGCATGACTGTGTCTAATCTAGAAGTACTACTTTTAGAAGTTGGAATATTTGTGTAAGTTGGTGCTAGCGTGTGATTGGCTGGTGAGCCTGGCCCAGAGTGCCTGGGCCTTCTTGTGGATTGACTGTCTGGTTTGAGGATGACAGGGGCTAGAGAGCCCAGGAGGTTGTCTGAAGTCAGCCCGTGGATGAAAGGCAGCATCTGCTGCCAAGGAAGTGGGAGGAGATTAGCACCTGATAGTGAAGGGCTGTTCCTGTGTAACTACAAAGCTGGCTCCACCTCCCGCTGGGCGACTGACACCTCTGTCCCTGATACTGAAGGGGACTTCCCTCTAAACCAGTCTAGCTGGTTCTCACACTGCCTGCTTCAAAGGACTTCAAAGGACTTCAAAGGCTTTTCTGTGTATAAGAAGGGGCTGTGTCCTCTTCCAAAATGTTCTTGTTTCTGACTTGAATCTGCCAGGGGCATGCTGCTGCTGGGGCTCAGGGGAATCCCTGGGCCCTGCCCAGCTCCTGGACCTCTGATGGACATTCCTGGACTCCTGGGGGACCCCTCTGCCTTGCTGGGCTATGGGGGGGACTTTGCTTGCCCCCTTGGAATCTCTGGGACCTTGTTGCAGCATGGAGGAGCTGCATGTGCCTGCAGGAAGCGCTGTGCTTCCCCCGAGCGCCTGGGAGCACTCTTGCTGTTTTCTAGCGCTTTGGAGCGCTTCATTTTCGTCTGTAGCGCTGTGGATCGTGTTTAGCGCTAGGAGAGCCTTATTGCTGGGAGCCGGTGCCCACCCGGCGTGGATTTGCCCCGCTAGATCGTTGTTTACATTGCGAGTGCCCACCTCGCCTATCTGTACTTTTATTTCGGCTGCCCACGCCGATATCTTTAATGCCTGCCCGCCTGCCTGCCTGAATCGGGCCACCGCGCTGCCCGCGGCGACCCGGAAGTTCCTGGCCGGCCGGCCAATCCCAGCGCGGCCGGCCGGAAGTCCCGCCCCTGCAGCCCGGGTGCCGAGGAATGGCGACCGCGAGCCAGGGGAAGGAGAGAGGAGAAGAGTGATGGCGGCCGGCTGACAGGGCTCCCGTGAGCAGAGGGAGCCCTGCCACGAGAGGAGCGGCCTGAGGATGGAAGCGGAGGGGGCGCGAGGCACATTGTCGGTGCCTGCCCCCACCGCGAGGCTCCCCGTTGCGTGGAGACGGCCGGTGAGTGAGCAGATGAGAGGGAGGAGCGCCGGGACACATTGTCGGTGTCCGCCCCTCCCCCGCAGTAGCGCGAGCTCGCGCTCCTGGTGCATATGAAGCCACGAGGGCTTCAAGGGCGGCCCCGGTTGGCAGCGGGTCGCCCCAACGCGTGTAGAGCCCCGAGAGGCTCCTTGCCCCTATCGTTGTGTCCAGAGCCATGTAGGCTCTAAGGGGGCAGATGTGATTTAAGAGCCCAGAGAGGCTCAGGGGCCATTTCCATGACGTCGACCCCCAGAGGGGGCTCCAACGACCCCACAGATGTTCTAAGAGCCTGCTAGGCTCAGAGGGGGTATTTCGTTGAAGAGCCAGAGGGCTCCAGGGGCCTATATGTGTCCCAGAGCCTGTGTGGCTCCAGCATGGCGCAGTTTGCGCCCAAGGGTCAGTGAGGACCCTGTCGCAGTTTATTTTATTGCGATGCCCAGGTGCCCAGCACTTTGTGGGCACCTGCCACGTTTAGGCTTTTTGTACTTTGGACTGGCGCTGCATGGCAGCGCGCCCTGACATTGGACCCAGGGCATCCTTGCCCCACAAGGCCAGTTGGCCTAGGGACTGCCACAGGTAGTGGTTTATGTAATGTTGGCGCAATGTGATTTCTATGCTTTTTAATAGTTATTGCTAATGTGAGTTTTGTTTGCGCTATTGATTTATTATGCACCTCTGAATGTGTTACTGCATCATGTGTCTTCCTTTCCATGCGCTGCACCTCTGAATGGTTAGTCATCATGTGTCTTCTTGCGCTGCACCCCTGAATGTATTTTATTGCATCATGTGCTCTATTCTTACTCCTCTGAATGTAGGTTATTGCATCATGGGTAATGTGTCCTTTTCCTAGACCCCTAAATGCTGAGTGATACTTAGGTGGTTGTCTTTTCTACTCCTCTGAATGTAGGTTTATTGCATCATGAGTAATGTATTCTTTCTTAGACCCCTAAATGCTGAGTGATACTTAGGTGGTTGTCTTTTCTACTCCTCTGAATGTAGGTTTATTGCATCATGAGTAATGTATTCTTTCTTAGACCCCTAAATGCTGTGTGATACTTAGGTGGTTCTGCTTTCTTAGTACAGGTGGTCCTAGTAAGGTCCTGGTTCCTGTTACCAGTGGTTACTGGTTGTTATCTTTGATTATTACTTGATATTCTACATTTTATCTAGAAGTGCTATATCTGAATATGACAGTGGCCCTTGTGGCCCTGTCTTGTGTACATAATCCCTGTGAATATTGCCCGTGCCAGTTGGCACCATGTATATGTGTGATTTTATCTGATGTGTTTTTACAATACAAAAGTTATTTTTATAATAACCTTGTGTGGAGTCTCTTCTGTGGTGTGCCTAGTATGTTGTTGCTGTTGTGCTCTGGCGCAAATGCTTTACACATTGCCTCCGAGTTTAGCCTTACTGCTTGTGCCAAGCTACCAAGGGGGTGAGCAGAGGTTATCTTGGCGTGTGACTTCCTTGCCCTGACTAGAATGGTGGTTTCTGCCTGGCTTTGGCGTCAGCCTTAGCCAACCAGAAATAGCCAGTTCTAACAATAGCACTGAAATGTCAAGTGCAGTGGGCTTGGTAGTATGTCCCTCCTTGTCAGAGGCTTGCAGATTATGCCTCATGAGGGTTGTCTGGGTTAGTTGTAACTCATGATGGTTCTTTAAATCTTAAGACATCCTGGTGCATTGGGCGAGTTTGTGTTATATTCTGCCATTGAGTGTGGTTTGCAAAACGTGCACATGATTGCTGGTCCATGCTTTATTGATGTAGTGGTCCAGGTGCTGTTTTCACTGTGGCTTCCTTGAAGGGATATCTTACTTTTCATAATATGAAGGCCTGGCAAAACCATTAATCAATATTTATGTTGAATTTGTGTCTATTGAGATGTTTCCCAATGTCAAAGATGTAAAACACAATTAGAATAGAAAATATAGTCTCCTTCAACTACTTTTGTTTAGGATGAAAATAGTCGAAACATGTAGGGAATCTGAGCCGAAGATGCTAACAAATACAGCAAGCCATCTCAGCAACAATTCATTTAAATTGTGAGTTCCTCTGATGAATTAAGCATATCACTCTGTTTACTAGTAACAGACTGTAAGAAATTGGGATGTTGGTTTGGAGCAGCTGTACAGCAGAGTGTCAGTCCATCGAACAGCACATCAGTCCTTTTTTCTGGGCAGACTGTCCACAGGTCCAGATGTTTACTAAAGAATTGGTGTCTGAGGTTTTGTGCTTATACCCAGTTGTTCCTTCGAATTGGAGAGAAGTTTCTAGAGGCATGATTTTGAAGTGCACAGGTGTTCTGCCTTCTTATGCCTTGCTCCAGACTAACTGCATGGAGAACGCAGCCCTTTGTGGAGACAGGTGCAGCCTATTCAAGTGTAAGTGGGGCTGGGCCCAGCTCCTCCTTCCCATCCTGCCAGTGATGGCCCATCCAGTCCCACTGAAGCTCCCCATTGTGTGTTGCTGTCTAGCCCAACTGTCACCCACATTCAGTCATGTGACCCTGAGACAGGCTGCAGGCACCAAGTGGCCGAGGAAAGAAAATGATGACTTTCTAAAAATCGCATTTTCAAAGTTGCAATTTAAAATTCGATTTCACTATATGTTAGGATTTTAAATTCCAATTCCATATATGCCAAACATGAACCAGTTACCTAGTCCCATTTGGAAACTACATTTAAAAAAGGTAATAAGGTACTCTCAATATTATCCCGTGGGAGACATCGGCCTTGCAGTAGTGAAAAATGCATTTGAGAGATTTTCACTACCAGACATGTAAAACTTAATAGTGCATGTCCTACTTTTTAAATACATTGAACTCTGTCCTCTTTGCTGTCAAGGCCTACCCTAGTGGCGAGTTATATTTTCTAAAAAGGAAGGTTTGGATCTACCAAAAGGTTTAATTAGCCAGCTCGAAATGGCAGTTTAAACTGCTCATATAGGCTGGTGTGAGACATATTTAAAGTGCTACTTATGTGGGTGGTACAATCAGCGTTGCAGACCAGCTGGTAGCATTTCATTTGTGCTCAAGGACACAGGCAGTGCTACCTTATTAAGGGCCTACAGGTAAATTAAATAAGTTAATAGAATACAAGCCAATCTGACATGTTTCAAAGAGACAGCATAAACACTTTAGCGCTGGTTAACTTTCAGCAAAAACAGGAGGACTGAAGGCAAAAAGTTAGGGGGACAACCACGTCAAAGAAGCCAGGTCTAACACAGAATAACATAATTTCCTACAATAACACCACACTTCCATGTATCATCTTTTTTACTCAGAGGTTTATGACTCTTTTAAGTTATTTGGTTTTCCTCCATCAACCTCTCTTGGGGTGGGGGAGCATCATAAATCACTTCATATTTGCACAGACACATAATGTCATATGTAAATGTTTGAAGCAATCTAGCAAGTTCATGTACTCCCTCAACCAATTTCTGCTTTAAAGTGAAAGGTACTTAGCATTAATATATGTGTTGGAGTCAGTGTTGCCGCCCACCAGACATATGTTGTGGCGGTGCCCTTGGTAGGACCAGGAAAAATGGAGCAGGGGCATGGGCCCCATCTGTAGTGTATTTGAGGTCTACGGTGTATTGCGACATATCGACCACAAGTAAAACAATGAGGTAGTGAAAGAAGGATTACAATGCAACCAAAAACACAAAGGGCCTCATTAGGATGTCGGTTAGAAAGCCTCCAGCCACAGATCGGAGGCTTTCCAACTGACATTCCTGGTTTGATTTCCGCCCGCCTAATTACAATGTAGGCGGTCAGACATCAAACCGGACAGTCATTCCAGCTGGCTTCCAACGGGCTCAAGGAGCCCATCGGCCAGCCAGAAAACCCAACATAATACCTACGGACGGCGTTTCCGCTGTAGGGATTATGATGTTAGTTTCGGACAGGCTTTCCAAGTCAGACTTTCCAACATGGATAGCCTGTCGGAAAACAACTTTGGGGGCCCCTAAAAGGGCCCCCTGCTCCCTGCTCCCTGCTGCCTCCAGTTGGGGGTATATGCCTGCACCGTGTGGCAGGCACTGTGAGGCGCCTGCCACACAGTGCAGGGATTTACTAGGCCTGGGCATAGGACTACGCCACGCTCACGTAGTTTGCGAAGTTTGCGCAACTACCCACTATGTGAACTGCACAAAGCACAGTGCAAAAACACATAGCGGGCATTTTTTGCTTGCTCGCGGTCCTCAGCGTCAAGTTGGTGACCGCGAGGGAGCAAAATAACATCCCGGCAACATTTTTTCCTCGTTCTCGATTAGCACCATCAAGTTGCTGATCGCAAGGGTGGAAAATAAACCTCCCAGCGAGATTCTCAACGAAGGGAGATCAGGTTTCTCATTGCGAGTGGTTGCGTATGCTCGCGACCGCTCACAATGAGAAACTACCAGTCCGCATTGAGAAAGCTGACGCTCAAGTACAAATCTACTTGAGCGGCAGAAAGTGACTGATTGCACTGTGCAATATGCGGTTTGCACTGATTGCACTGTGCGGACAAGCATTCGGCACTGTGCAATCAGTGCAAACTGCATTTTGCACATTGCACTACACAGTTCACGTAGCTACGCGTAGCGCTAATACGCCAACTACGCCCAGGGTTAGGATTTACACAAACTCTCATTCCTCTATGGAGGCTTGTGCTGCAAATGGAAACCGCTTGTTGCACAAGCTCCCATACAGAAATGGGAGTTTGTGACCGCACCATGTGCTGTCACATCCTAATACGGTGTTCGGAACAGCTGACCTATGGTGGGTTGGTTCTCAGACCGAAACTGTATTGAGCAGACACAAATCCACCAAACACCCTAATTAGGGCCATAGTGGTGAACCAAGTTTCTCAAGCAAGCTTCAAAAAGCCTTGAAGTTTGTTTTAGGAAGGTCCATGAACAGAGTCAGGTAAAATAGAAGTAAATGTGCACACATGCTGGTAGAGAAAAACACTCCCATTCACAAAATAGTCCACCCAAGAGGCAAACACCCATACATAGAGGGCAAGAATCAAACTGGCACAAGTGCAGGCAAGTGCAAAAACATAATACATCTTCACACACATGCAAGGATGCATACAGGTGGATAAATTCTTGTGTGGCTGGATTAAGCAATTAACACATACCGAAGTAACTGTGAGTAGGAACGTACAGCAAAAAAAAGCACCAAAATATTAAATAAATAAATTAAGCACACGTAAAAAATAAATGGTAAAGTAGGAACATACATCTGGTATTTTTGAAATTACAGGTGGGCTGGGGTGGAGTCACTTATTTGGAATGAGACATGAATCAAAGGTTTTTTTGTCTGGATCGCCTAAGCACGAACTCTCCAAGGCCTGGGAAATCTGCTGAATTTCTAAAGTGGGGATATGGCAAAATATGTTAACACCTCTTTTTTGTTTGGATAAACTCCAAGTCCACAGATCTACAGCCACCAGGACTCGTCCTCCTCACATCCCTCTTGTAATGCTCTTCAAACTCTGCTGTGAAAATAATCCTTTGGGAAATGTCAGTAATCTGGCCTAAGCGCCCTTTCTATAAATCACCAGCAAGTGAAAATGTTGCCAAAAGTATAGAAACCGAATTTTGGAATTACCTCTATGTCTCCCTTTACAGAAATGAGCTATGAAGGGCAAGAAGGTGTTTGATGACTTTATTGCACAGCTCACTGAAAATGGCACTGCACAGACTAGGCCTGTTAACGCGCCATGCACTTTATTTTGAGTGCTCGCCATGCACTTTATTTGTAAAACATGCCATGCACTTTATTTGTAAAGAAAACAAACAGCCAGAGATGTCAAGTGGGTCAGTTGCTTGGGGTACAACTTCAGCAAGTCCTATTTTGGATAACTACTGAAAAGTGCTTTGGATCATGGGGTTTATGAACCATTACTTTCAAAATTAGAACTGAAACTACAAGTCCCAGAATGTGATTTACTGTTGACTAGAGTACCAGAGTTGGCTAACAGTGTCACATATGACTTGTGGCCTTCAGCAGCAAGCAAAAGTGTAATGTCAGTTGTGCCTGAACCCCGTAAAGGCCACCAGTATCACTGTCAGTTCTCAAACTGCGTACAAAGGGTCCATATTATGTATGAAACCTTCACCACATCCTGGTAATTTAGTTCGCCTATAATTGCATTTTAGTTTTTAGCTTTGTAAGAATGGGGAAGATAAACGTCTGTTGACTACAATTCCAACACTGTCTGAGGGTGTAACAGGTGATATGGTGCCACTGGCAGCTATGACTCCCGTTCTTATTTTGAGGTACACCAAAGTAGGAACTATTTTTTGTGAGGGCAAGAAAACAGAAGAGTACTTGATCCACCTCGAGGGTATGCATCATTGTAAAAGGGGTTTCTTATTTTTCTCAGCCAGTCCTGTTCAGTATTGCACTACTAGTGTTCACGCGCTTGAAATGGAAATCTGAAGAGCTTTTAGTACTCACTATCCAAGAGTGCCTGTTTTATACTGCATAGTGGCGGTACCCTCCCATCACAAGTATTCCACCAGTGCTGAGAAATGTTGTTGATCTCCCTTTCAAGTTTAAAAAGTGCAGGCACTTAGTACCTGAATGTGCCTGCCAGTTTAAAGCACAAGCGAGCTGGAGACCAGTCTGACCTCAGTTCCTGGGCCATTTCATTTCATTACAGGCTCTGATCCCAGGGAGCATTCTACTTGGACTGGGTGCAAACAAGAGGGTAACGTTCAAGATAGCTGCCTTGATAGGAAAATGTTGCCAGCAATCCCTCCTTGTTTGAAAGATTATGGTCGTTATTTGGAGTTTGGTGGATTGCATACTTGACAGATATCCCTTCCGCCATATTGGTTGTATGACAGAATCACACACGCGTTTTGAACGCATGCCTTTTCAACACTGGCATTAGAACAAATGCGTTGTTATGACGTGTTCCTTTTGCACGCAAGTCATTACAACGGATTGCCTTAGGTAAGCGCTGTACTTTGATTTAGTATCAGTTTCTATTCCAACTCCAGTTTGTGCAACAGTACGAAAGGTGTTGCACTTTAACCCCTTCGACGCAGATGACGGAACCATTCCGTCATCAGTCACAGTTGAGCTGTGTTGATGACGGAATGGTTCTGTCACGACCACACCCGCAATTGGAATGTTCAGCACAGCGCTGAAATTCCTGCTGCACGGATGTGGTTAAATCCAACACCACACCACCAATGCGTCCCCCTAATGCAAGTTGCTGTACGGACGTCCGCGCTAAATGGATGTGTGGTAACGCCGTTGTAGAATCCTCATGTACAAAGAAGGATGAAGCTTGAAACTTTAATGTAGATATATAATCCTGGTTTATTAGTAAAGAATAAAAAAGACCCATCCAGGCCACAGCCAGTCAGGCTAACAGTCTCCACCATTTGAACAAAAACATTCCAACACTACGGCAACTATATATAGAATATAGAATAGGCACGGTGCGTAACCATGGCACTGTAGTCCCATGACATCAGAGACAAGGGAGCCGCAGATGCCACAGCCGTGCTCGTTGTATTGCCAGCGCTGCAAAGGCACAGTGTGGTTCTGGCTTCATATCAAAGGATGTTTCCCATTACAAGTGCCACCTGTGTTATTGCACTAGTAATACGCGGACAGACATATAGGACATCCATATAGGACATCCATATAGGACATCCACCACATTTGTGGCAGAATATCCCATACACCTGACTCAAAATAAGGCCCTAAATCAATCTGTAAACATCTAGGTTCAAACAAGTCAAATTCACCTTTGGTTGGTGCATATAATGAAAAATATGTTGCATAGTTATACTTTTTACCCTCTCTTTAAAAAAAAGTCTTGAGGTAGAATGCCACCAAGCCCGGCCTCACTCTCTGCGCTCACTGTATGCAGTAGAGGGGCTGGTCTGACAACATTTGGCTGAGCCATTTGTGGTTCCACTGGCCCTGCTGACTGGGCTCTCTCAGAGTCTCTCATTGCAGCTCAAGAATAGCTTTGAGAAGGGGTGGGGTAGGAAGACATTGATGGTGGTGGCTGAATGTTAAGTAGCCAGGTATGTTTATTTTACATTTGAGAGATGAGTGGCCATGTCATGCATGGCTCCCTCAATGCTCCTGTGCTCTGTCCGTGTGTAGCAGTTGAAAGCAGGAGCAGATGATATGTAAGCTGGGAAGACTCAGTGGTCAAAAGCAGCCACTGCAGGGGCCTGTGTTTGATCTCATGGTCACAGGTTCAAATCCCAGCGTTTCATCCATCTGAGGTCAATAAAAGGAATACCGCTGAGTTGGGTAACAAGAAACATCTGTTATTCAGCAGCAAGACGCCTACGCGTAATCATGCGCTTTACAAATACTTATGTTATGATTTTGGGGGCACACATAATATAAAAAAAGAAAGTGAATAGCGGGGATGTTTTTACATAAGGTTTCTGAGTGATATCATAGAAATCCTGAGCTTCGCTCTCTTTGTCTATTTCGTTTTCTCGAAGCCCCTCGGTATAAATCTCAGTTACTCTCTGTAACCCATCCATAATCAATATATCTTTGAACTTCTGTGGTGAGGGATACACGAAATGCCTGACATACACACATAAAAGGAAGGTTATGCTATTGATTGCATTTGTTAATTGTTCACTTGGCTTTGCCAGTGATGCTTTCAGACTGGCAGAGCTGGAGGAAACTCACTGAAAGGATAGCACTCTTTTGCCATTCATGCAGTGTATTAGTGGAACAAAGCTCCAAGTTTCTCTGGAGAGGAGAGTGTTATTAGAGCACTTAACCCAGGATTGCTGTGGCTATCAATTATATCCTCAATTTACACTATACAAGGTTGATGGCTTGTTAGAAGTTCAAAAGGTATTTTTAATGAGATGTTAATTGAGTGTACCTGGAGTTGGCTAAAATGTTCACGGGTAATTAAGTGCAATCATTTACTTACTAAATTCAGTTCTATTTCAACGAGTTTTACATCCATTTCAGATAGTTTAAAGTTATTTAATATAGATCTGATGCATATAGACGTCCCCCTAAACAAATACTCAGTAATTAATGCAAATCAGTTAATTTCAAACCGCAGCAATGAATGCATTAGCTTAACTATGCCTGGCCAAAATGTTGTTAAATAAATCTTTGGGGAAAATTATACATCGAAAAGCCCAAATCTTGTAATACAAATAATATCCACCAAAACGCTTACACCATTGGAGTATTTTTAATGTAACAATCTCAGTTGCAAAAAGGTCATCCTTTACAATTATTCACAAATTAATGTCCCGAAAAATGAAAAGCTGGCTTTCTTTATTTACTCGCCATATTTTTCATGTGTTACCCCCTCAACAGTGTAATTGAATTCACCAGGGTCGTCGCCCCACAAGCCCCAGAGCTATAACAAAAAATGGTAATAATATAGTTTTATTTTTCAGCAACTCGTCCTGAACTGCCCGGACGGGGCGGGGCCAGCGCTGCCGGGTGGCAGCAGCAGGGAGCCGTGCACTTGAAAATGCGCATGTCTTTTTGGCTGGACGTCTTGGGACGGCCAGCCAGATTTGCGCATTTTAATTTTCTTCGACCTAGCTGTTTTAGCCTACTGGGTTAGAGAAAGTGCACGTCTCCTGTGCTGGGAGAGGCTGCTCTATCGAATCCTCGTGCAGCTTTCATGCTGTGTTTAAGCAGCACCAGCAATGGATAGTGCTGTTTCCTGCATCGGGAGCTTCCGAGAAGACACCCGTGGGAGGAGGATGTCGTGCTGCGAAGGAGGCAAGAGGATTTTTTTTTGTGGCCCCCTTTCCCCAGCCTCAACACCCTCGGTGCAAGCTAGCTGCCATTGGAGATATCAGCTGAAATATTCAGATGAAACTCCAGGGGAAAACGAGGCAGAAATGAGGGAATCACAAGTGGTAATTCCTCATGTCTGAGTGTACTGCAAATGCCCATCCTTGAAATCACTATTGCCTCTGGAATCAGTAAATTTGTGGCAGAGGGGAAACACTGGCAATACCAGGAAACTAGAAAAGTGGTAGCGAGCATGGACTAGCTGCAATAGATAGTTTAATAAACAATTTTACAGCTAGAAAGATGGCCTTGTATGATCTTCAGGTCACAAGTCTGAATTCCTCTTGCATGAACTCTGTTTTGATTTTTTAGAGTTTGCTAAATTGCAACATGCTCACTGATGCATTTTCCAGAGCCCAGGTCCAGAACAACTAGTCCTGGATTGTAGTGACCTAATCAATCTGCAAGCACAGCATTACTTTCTAAAACATTTATCGAACACATAAAAATAGAAATAAATTACATTACAGGTCTCCTCGCTCAGGCTTGCCCAGGCCTCCTCGCCCAGGCATGCCCAGGCACAGTGCGCACAGTGTGAAAGTGACACTCATCACCAAGTGCAGAATTGGTGACCATCTTATGTTTACCTCATAAAACAAATTGTTAAATGTTTTGGTTTATAACTTATCTGCTGTTAACATGGAATTAAAGTTTGAATCAATAGTCTTACGTCAAATATTTTACAATGATCGCACATTTTCTAAACTACAACAATGTGGAGAAATGTTTGGTAGGACAGAGATGTAAGAGAAACTAGAGAACTAATTTTGTCTTCAAACTGTACCGAAATATCTTAACTACTCGTAGCCGAGACTTTTGCCGCATAGACGCCGGGGGACTACCAGGACCAGCAGCCCCTCCGCAAAGCTCACCTGGTGCCACTTTTGATCGCCAGCATTATGGCTCGCGGCCCCCACTTCGCGGGAGCCGCTCGTAGCTGATACTTCTGCCACATAGAAGCCGGGGGACTGCAAGGACCAGCAGCCCCTCCGCACAGCTCACCTGGTGCCACTTCTGATTGCCTACATTACGGCTCTCGGCCTCCGCTTCCCGGGAGCCGCTCGTAGCAGAGACCTTTGCTGCATAGACACCGGGGTACTACCAGGGCCAGCAGCCCCTCCGCACAGCTCACCTGGTGCCACTTCTGACTGCCTACATTACGGCGTGCGGCCCCCGCTTCGTGGGTGCCGCTCCTAGCCAAGACTTTCGCCGCATAGACGCCAGGGGACTACCAGGACCAGCAGCCCCTCCGCACAGCTCACCTGGTGCCACTTCTGATCGCCTACATTACGGCTCGCGGTCCCCGCTTTGCGGGAGCCGCTCGTAGCTGAGACTTTTGCTGCATAGACGCCAGGGGACTTCCAGGACCAGCAGCCCCTCCTCACAGCTCACCTGGTGCCACTTCTAATCGCCTACATTACAGCGTGGGGCCCCCGCTGCGCGGGTCGCACATGCCGGGCGAAACCCGGGCCAAGGGCGGGCCCGTTTGTGCCAGTTGGAGACCGGTGGAGGCTGGGCTGGGCCACCCCTTTAACACCAGGAAGACAAGGTCAGCAATTAATCTCCTTACTTATGTTGGCGATTTAAAAAACACTTGTATTTCTCTTTAAGTGCTCATACCAGTTAGAATGAATGTCTTATCGTGAAGGGAAAAGCAGGAAAGTGGGGACAGGGGGCCATGTAGCTGGAACTCTGGACCAATTTATTACAAGGGCTACCTCGGTCTTGGAACATGAAATCGCCTTGACCGAGCATAGAGTGTCTCAAGAGCTAGAATTTGCTAAACGTTCATCCATGGGACATTCATGGACATCGCAGGAGATCAATTCCCGCCGGGACGCGCTGTTGGCCGCCATCTTGGGTGAGGAGGGTGAGTAGGTGAGCGGTGCAGCGCTCGGCCCCTCACGACCTCAGCCCTATAAAAACTATTGTGTCACGACCTACAATTGATTGGATGCTACGAGCCGGTCAGTGGGATCCTAGCCACTGGCCCGACTCGCGCTGTG
The DNA here is from genome assembly GCF_964263255.1 of Lissotriton vulgaris. Classification (NCBI taxonomy): domain Eukaryota; kingdom Metazoa; phylum Chordata; class Amphibia; order Caudata; family Salamandridae; genus Lissotriton; species Lissotriton vulgaris. The sequence goes on along the minus strand of NC_141698.1, from coordinate 83,239,899 downwards.
CTCTGCGCCCTTCGTGCATTATTTTAAACTTTTAAATACATTTGTTTATGTCTAACCTTTTTTGTTGTGCAGGGCCCACTCTTACTGCGCGCTGGGCAGTATTATTCCCCGCATCTGCTGTCCGCTGCCTTATTACCTACAGTCGTCCTCGCAGGAGATGAATTCCCGCCGGGACGCGCTGTTGGCCGCCATCTTGGGTGAGGAGGGTGAGTAGGTGAGCGGTGCAGCGCTCGGCCCCTCACGACCTCAGCCCTATAAAATGGCGCCCCTTTACAGGGAGCGCAGCGGACGGGCGCAGCGGGCACGCCGTCAGCGCGCCGAAGTCGCGCCTAAGTCCAGCCCGTCTGCGCCCGTCCGCGGCCGGAAGGGGCCAGGGGCCAGGGACGCTGCCACTGCCCTTTCTTACTCCCCCTCTGCCCTCATGAACTTACAATCTTCTGCTAGTCCCCTACCGTTCGATACCTGGACTCGGATCTCGTCACTTGGAATTGCAGGAAACTTCCCCCCTTACCTGGGGCCGGATTTATCATCTACTTCACCTGCCCTTGCCGAGTCACAGATCCGTTTCCTATATTTAAACACTCGCTCTCTTGTCAGACATCAAAATGACATCTTTCATTTACTCATGACGGAGAGGCCAGATGTTCTCTTACTATCTGAGACCTGGCTCACCGACGACTCCCTCCCTGACATCCTGGCAGCGTTACCCCCAGATTACTATCTGCTGAATACCAACCGCCCGGAGGGGCCGCTCCGGGGGGGGTGGCAGCGGTAATACGTAAGAATTTAAAGATCATTGCCACCGCTTCCATGACTCTCCCTGAAGTGGATAACCTGGTTCTCAGTCTCGGGACTGAGGCGGGTGCAGTTACCCTTATGGTACTCTACCGCCCCCCTCACCCCATGCCTTCTTTCCCTTCATCTTTCATTGAACAGCTTGCTAATCTCGCTACCTCTTCCCCCCGCATAGTCATTGTTGGTGACTTCAACTACTGGTTCCAGCGCAAGGATGCTGGTCCCCATGCCACTGAACTGTTCGAAGCTCTTTCGAGCTTGAACTTTATTAAATTAGTTAAGTCTCCCACTCACAGTGGCGGTCACGTCCTCCTGCCCGCTCACCACACCTTGTGTGTGGTCTGATCATTTTCTGATTGACACCACAATTTCGGCTGTCGGCCAGATTAGGATCCCCCCGCGGGAGGGCGGCACCACCCGTAAGTGGAGGGCCGCTGACTCCTCTAAATTGCTATCCCACCTGTCACAAACCCGCCCCCTCTTCCCTAACGATATCGGCGCCAACGAGCTAGATGGTTACATCTCTGACTGGCTTACGTCAGCTAGCGATATCTTTGCCCCCTTAACTAAGTTCCCCCGATTCCGACATAGCAACTCCCACAAATGGTTCAACCCCCAACTTAAAGTCCTACATCTGGAACTCCGACAATTAGAGCGCAATTGGAGGAGAGACTACTGCTCGTCAAGCAGAGATATCTATGTTGCCGCCCGCAACAAGTACAAAATAGCCATCTCTGCAGCCAAAAAAGCCTATGCCTCAGAGAGAATTTTATTAGCCCCTTGTAAGTCGAAGGAGATCTTCAAAGTCCTCGACGAATTCACCTCTGACCCCAGGACGCTCCCGACTCAGGCCCCCACACAGGAATCCTGTAATGCGCTCAGCACTTTTTTTATACGGAAAATTGTTTTGATTAAGGACACTATCCCGGTCACCCTCCCTGGCGCTGGCTCTGTCTCTCCCCCTCACAATGTTCTTTCCTTCACACAGTTCCCTCTTCTAGATCCCGTATCCCTGGCCACACTGGCCGTCCGCATCAAATCTGGATCTCCAGACGACCGCTGCAAACCTTCCATACTCCGGGACATCTGCCATTCCTTACCCGACTGCATCCTTCCCTTGCTGAACTCCTCTCTCTCCTCTCTCTCCTCCGGTATGGTGCCCAGCTCTTTCAAGGAGGCCGTTTTGGTGCCTCTATTGAAGAAGCCTGGAGCTGACCCCGCTGTCCCGGTGAACTATCGTCCTATCTCCCTCTTGCCCTTCTTTTCTAAAATCTTGGAAGCTCACGTCACCACCTGTCTCTCACAGTTCATCGAGAGCTCCAACTTTCTCGAGGCCAACTAGGCCGGCTTTAGACCCGGCCACTCTACGGAGGCTGTGATCTTGGCCGTGTTGGATGCCCTGAGAGACGGCGCTGACAAGGGCACCCCCCAGGCCTTGGTACTATTAGATCTGTCGGCCGCTTTCGACACGGTGGACCACAACATCCTTCTCCACCGTGTCGAGCAGGCCGGCATCCAGGGCCTGGCGCTGGCATGGGTCAAATCCTTGCTGACCGGGAGGTCTCAGACCCTCAGCTTGGGCACTTTCAGGGCTCCCAGGGAGCACTCGCCTTGTGGGGTCCCCCAGGGCTCCTCCTTATCCCCTCTTCTCTTTAACCTCTATCTTCGACCCCTTCTTTTCTCTCTGTGGCAGTGGGACGTCACCGTCTTCAACTACGCGGATGACCTGCAACTCATCTTTCCTCTTAACTCCCCTTCTGCTATCCCTAACTTCCAGGCAGCTATGTCCCATATCCTCCAGTGGATGTGCAAGAACCAACTTAAACTGAACCCCGGGAAGACGGAGCTCCTTCTCCCTGGCAGGAGCTCTGCCCACTGGGGTCCGCACTTCTGGCCGGCAGAACTTGGCCCCCCCCCCTATCCCTGTGGCCTCGGTGAAAAGTCTCGGGGTCACTATTGACTCTGGGCTATCCCTTGGGCCCCAGGTGGGGATGGTGGTCTCCTCCTGCATGCACCAGTTGCGTAGGATCAGGAAGGTGGCTTATCTTCTTACACCTGAAGCCCTGCTGCAAGTCATCATGGCCCTTGTCCTCTCCCGCTTGGACTTTTTGAACTCCATCTATCACGGTCTGCCTAAATCATCCCTCCTCAGACTGCAAATTGTTCAAAACCAAGCGGCGAGACTGGCCTTCGGGATCCCGAAATGGCAATCTGCCAAACCCCTCCTCATCAAATTGCACTGGCTCCCTGTCATCTCGAGGGCAGCCTTTAAGATCGGCTGCCTCACTTTCAAATCCCTATCTGGTCCTTGCCCTGCTTTCCTGAAATCCCTCATCAGGCCCTACTGCCCCTCACGCAATCTTAGATCATCTCACCTTCACCTCCTGGCTGTCCCCTCCATCAAACTCTGCAGATCTGGAGATTTGCATACCTGGCCCCTAAACTCTGGAACTCCCTTCCTCCCTCAGTCAAAACCTCCAACTCTCTTATCCAATTCCGTAAATCCTTAAAAACTTGGCTCTTCCCACAACCCAGCTAAGTTCCTCTGTCCCCTCAGCATCTGATCAGCGCCAGGAAACCCATGGTGACAGTGCGCTCTACAAGCACTCTTTAACATAACATAACATAACATGGGCGAGCTGGGGGCGTGGCTTGGACGCCGATGGCGATGGTCGCCTGAGAGCTCGGCTCCGGGACTGAACCCACATTGATCCTGTAGATCGGAGTCCGCGGGGCACCCCGACCCCCGCAAACCGATGGATGAACCGGTGGGGACCTGCTGGGCCGCCCGGTGATATTTGAAAACCGGTGGTTCCGACGAAAAACCGAAGTTCAGGGGTTCGTGGAGTGAGACCCAAGATGGCGCTCGGGCCTCCCCGATTTCTTGGCCGGGACCCTGGACCCGTGGGGGCATAGCTGGACACAGAGCATCCGCTCTAATTCTTTCACCCAGTGGAACGTTAATCTGGATGCCAACTAGGAAGGGTCCGGACACGGCGACCATCCCCAGACAGACGGCTGGTTGAATTTTGGTCGGATCCAGGACATGAACGGCCGGCGGGCCAGTTCATGAAGACGGCGCCGTAAGCCGCTCCCGGCTACCCCCACCGAGTGGCTGAACTCGATAGGCGGCACAGTGCCCTGGCGCCGCAGAGTCTCCAGCAATATTGGGGACACTCATTCCGGATCCTCTTTGGCCTGGCGGGCCTGTCCGACCTGGCGCCAGTCGTCCCCGCCTCCTCCTCATTGGCCTCCGACGACACAGCGGTGGCACGGCCCGAGGTCTCGGAAACGCAGCGGGCCCTGGAGACGGCGATCAGCGACCCTCGTCACGACAACTGCGTGCCAGGGGCGGCTTGGACGACGCCAGCACTCGGTGGTACCTTTGACGAACTTTTCCCCACGGGGCTTCACCGCCATGGGAAAACCGAAAGGGGCCAAGGGGACTACTCCAGCCGCCTCGGATACGGAGGCGCCGGATAAGGATGACCGAGGAGACCCGGAGAGATCTGGTGGTCCCCATCTGCAGCAACAATTTGACCGGGTCCTGGAGGCGATCGCAACCACGCGCTCGGCCTTACAGCAAGACATCGCCCAGGTCGCGACGAGTTTGGGCCTTCTCAGGGCGGACCACGGTAAGCTCTCGGATAGAGTCAAGGAGGTGGAGAGCTCAGTGAAGGTCTTGGAGCCGGCACAGAGGACCTTGGCCGCGACAATGAAGGATGCCCTGTCCCGGATTGAGGTCTTGGAGAGACGGGCGGAAGATGCCGAAGGACGCAATAGACGGAACAACATTCGGGTGGTGGGCCTGCCGGAAAAGATTGAGGATGGCGACATGGTGGCCTACTTGGAAGCTTGGCTCCGGGACACAATAGCCCCAGAGGGCCTATCCTCCTTCTACACCTTGGAACGGGCGCATAGAGTGCCGGCGAGGCCGCCGCAACAGGGCCGCGCCCCGCGACCGGTGGTGGCGCGTTTGCTACACTTTCGGGACAGAGACCTCATCCTCAATGCCGCCAGACACAATGGCCCTTATCAGGTCGAGAATAGCCAGGTGAACATTTTCCCGGACTATACATATGAGACCCAGCGCAAACGGGCTTCCTTTTTGGCGATCAAGCGCGAACTTCGGAGCGAGGGCATCCAATACTCGCTCCTCTTTCCTGCACGGCTCCGCATTATCGTAGACGACAAAACCCAGTTCTTCGATACCCCGGAGGACGTCTTTAACTGGCTTGAACTCTATAGAGCTGGCAAAGATGGTTTTGGCTCGTCGTCTCAACTGGCAGTGGAACCTGGGCAACAACGCCGCTCCAAAAGACTTCGCAGCCGCCGCGGCAAGCCGGGCAGGCCTTCGACAGTGGAGACATTGGCGGAACAGAGGGGAGTGCTGGAGATGGTGTCTACTTTATCTGGTTCGCACAGTGGCTCCATTATCGAGGAATCGGGACTTGGAGACGAAGGGGCCCGGACGGACACGGAAGAGTCGGAGACCGATAGTGTCCACTTGCCGGTGGTTACTCCGGGCTCGGCCGAGAGCATGCTGGATGGACACGGGTGACGGGGTGAGCTACTTCCATTTGGGTGGGGGTATGCGGCGGGGGTGGTGAGGGAAGGAGAGTGATCACAGGCCCTGGTGGAGGGGGGAGGGGGGACTCCGGCTGGGCTATAGCGTTTTGATCTGGGTTCAACTTAATCTCGGTAGTCCGAGAATCGAGGGCCCATTACCGGCGCCCAGCCCGCACCTTGCCCTTAAGGCCTTCCTGCGGTGGCGACCGCAGGATTAGACAGGGATTGTGGGATTGTTGGGAGCATGGTTTGGATGGGAACTAGATGGCAGTATTTGGGTCCTGTTCTGGGGTGGGTGGGCAAGGGTTTGTTTCGAATGGGAGTTGTTGTTTCTTTGTTGGGGAAAATGGCCGCCATCAGTGTTGCATTGACTGTCGCTAGTTTTTGGTTAGGGCCTAGGTGGGGAGGCCCGGAACGGACAATATGGGACTATGGTTGATATTGCTAATGTGAAATGCATCACTTGGAATGTACGAGGGCTTCACACTATGTCTAGACGACACAAGGTTCACGCTTATCTAGTGCGTGGAGGGGTACAGATAGCGTTGCTCCAGGAGACTCATCTTAACAAGGCGGAGGGGGCGGTGCTCCAGCGTAGGTGGAGGGGGCAGGTCTTCTGTACCTCGTACTCAGCGTACGCAAGAGGGGCACTGGTTTGGATCAGGGCTGGGGTTCCCTTTCAGGTTACTAAGTCACTGGTGGACCCGGAGGGTCGCTATGTAGCTCTCTCGGGCACTCTGGGGGGCAGGGACTTGAACATTTGCTGCATTTATGCGCCTAATGTGGACCAGCTTGCCTTCCTCTCCAGGTTATCGGGTTCGTTGGCCCATTTCCTCTCGGGAACCCTCCTCCTCGGTGGCGATTTCAACTCGGTAGTGGACGTAGAGGCCGACCGCTCGCACCCCCCCCTCCCGGACTCCCCGGTCCACCGGGTGGCGAAGGGGCGGAAGGACTGGCAGTCGCACTGGGGGCTCACGGATGTTTGGAGGGCACAGCACCCGGATACTAGGGACTACTCCTTTTTCTCTAGCTTGCATGAGTTGCACGTGCGGCTGGACGGATTTCTGGGATCGGCGGAGGTGGTTTCTGCTGCGGTCTGTTCTGAGTATTTAGCCAGGACCATATCAGACCACAACCCCCTCCTGGTGGACCTTCGTTGGTTTCCCGAGGTCCCGGCTGTGCCCACCTGGAAAATGCGCCCGGAGATCCTAGAGGACATAGTTTTTAAGGCGGAGTGGGGGGACAGGATCTCGGAGTACTTCGCGTCCAACGGGGGTACTGCGGGATCGAGAGCGTTGGAGTGGGACGCCTTTAAGGTGGTGGTCAGAGGCTACTGCATTTCTAAAAAAGTGGGCATGCGGCGAGTCATCCTTGATGACCTGGCTACGGCTGATCGGAAGCTCCGCGAGATGGAACTCCGCCGCCCCGGTCATCCGGAGCTCCAGGAGCGCACAGCGGCGGCGAGGGAGTCGGTGGCGGCGGCGGTCGAGCGGCTGCGCTGCTTTGACTATAAGGCCTACACTACTAGGTCGCTCGCGGAGGGGGACAGGTCGAGCGCGTTGTTGGCGTGGCTGGCCAATCCCACGCGTTAGACATCTTTGACGACGTCCATGCGCACGGCGGAGGGTGCAGAAGTACACACTCAGCCGGAGATTTTGGGCTGTTACCTGCGCTACTATGAACAATTGTACCGCAGTGGCTCTGCCCGGGACCCCGACCTGATTGAGGAATACCTGCAACCCCTAGAGCTGCCAGCGCTGGAGCCGGACGTGGCGAAGGCTCTGGGCTCCGATATTGAACTGGGAGAAATTTGCAGTGCCATTAAAGGGATGGCGAGGAACAAGACCCCGGGCCTGGACGGCCTCCCAATTGAATTTTACTCCGCTTACGTTGACCTCCTGGCACCTCGGCTACTAGTAGTATACAGAGAGGCGAAGCGGTTGTGTCGCCTCCCCAGCTCGATGTGTGAGGCTTTAGTGGTTCCCCTCCTTAAACCTGGGAGAGAATCGGCTGACCCGGCGTCCTACCGACCTCTATCGATGTTGACGGTCGATTATAAGATCCTGAGCAGCATATTGGCGACGAGGCTGTTAGGGCACATGCGCTCATTGGTGCACGAGGACCAGGCTGGTTTCATTCCCAAGCGGAACACAACCATGAACATTCGCAGGCTGTTTCGTTTACTGGGGGATTTGCATGCAGACGCCCCGTGCCCGGTGGTTCTTTCAGTAGACCTGGAAAAGGCCCTTGATAGCCTGGAATGGGACTACCTGCGCAGTGTCTTGCTGCGATTCGGTCTGGGTGAGGGCTTTGTCAGGTGGACCACCGTATTGTATGCCTCGGGGTCGGCCAGGGTGAGAGCGGGTCCACTGATCTCCTCGCAATATCCGGTGGAGAGAGGCACGAGACAGGGGTGCTCACTGTCCCCGCTGCTCTTCGCGCTCGCGGTGGAGCCCCTGGCGTTGCTGCTCCGGTCCGGGGTTTACTACAACGGTTTGCGGACGCCTTCTGGCTCGCACCATGTCTCGCTATATGCTGATGACTTGTTGCTTTTCCTGGAGGACCCGGTTGCTACCTTGACGGGGGCCGCGTCGGCGCTGACAGCTTTCGGAGGGGTCTCGGGCCTTCGGGTCAACTGGGCCAAAACTTGTCTGTTCCCGGTTCGCAGGGGAACGCCCAATCCGGACGTCAGTGGGGGGATTAGATGGGAACCTGACTGTTTCAAGTACCTAGGGTTTTATATATACCACGACCCGATTGACCTCCTGGATGGGAACATAACCCGTTGCACTCGCGCGTTGCGCGGTAGCATGGACTTCTGGGCCACCTTGCCGCTCTCGGTGGCAGGGCGGATCGCACTGTTGAAAATGGTGGCACTCCCCCGGCTGCTCTACTACTTTCGGGCATTACCGATTTGGATCCCGCCGGCCACCTTTCGCTTATTGCGATCCATGGTAGTGGGATTCCTCTGGGGTTCGGGCCGCCGGAGAGTGGCTCTCAAGACCCTGATGAGCCCAAGACTGAGGGTGGCCTGGCAGTGCCGGATTTCGAGAAATACTATTTGGCGGCGCAACTCCAGACCTTCACCCAGGAGGTCGCGAGAGAATTTCGCAGCCCGGAGATAGGGAGAGGTACGGGGATGCCTAGGCACGTTATCTCCTTCATCACACTCCGGCAACGTCTGGCCTTGCAGGACCTGACGCTCGAGGAAAAGACCATTCGTTTGTGTTGGAACCGAGCCCACGCCCGGGGACAGCTGAGGTTGCCCTATGCACCTGAGATACCACTGGGTATGTTGACGGCCCTCCCTCACGGGGGAGACTGGTCGCGCCTGGGGCTCTGGGAGGACATGGGACTGCAGCTGGTGGGGGACCTTTACGAGGACGGGGCGTTATTGCCCTTCCAAGAGATTATAGACCGCTTTGACGTTCCTCGGGATGATTTCCTTTTGCACGCGGCTCTGGTCCGAGCGATACAAACACACTGGAAAAGCAGGCTGGAGGAACCGCCTACATCCCCGGTGTGCCAATACGTCATGATGTCCGCGGGGACGGTCAAGACGGTCACATGCCTGTATAGCAGATTGATTGGCGAGGGGTTGCCCCCCCTCACCACTTTACGAACCCGATGGGAGGCAGACATAGGGAAGGAGATACCGGAAACGACCTGGTCACAACTCATGAGGCGAGCCTGGAAGGGCACGCGCCATGCCCGCTTCCAACTGGTCCACTTCTACGTGCTCCACAGGGCCTATTTGACCCCGGCGAAGATCCAACAGTACTTTGCCGCGGACTCTGCGGAGTGCCCCAGATGCCGGGCGTCTGAGGCGGATCTCCTCCATATGCTGTTGTCTTGCCCGGCACTGTCCTCCTATTGGCTTGGAGTAGGAGACACCCTGAATAGGGTAACGGGGAGGTCCTTGTCGGTTGACGCGGCGGTGGGGCTCCTACACTGGTTCCCGCATACCCCCAAGAATAAAATCTCAAGTAAATGTATTGATCTGGGGCTTCTCCTCGCTAAACGTGAGGTAACCAGGAATTGGAAGGCACGGTCTGGTCCAACAGAGGTTAGGTGGCGCGGCGAACTGTTGAAATGGGCGGCGGGAGAGAGTACGCTGCGATACCAATTGGCTAGGCGACAGCAAAACGAGAGAGCGCTAGAATCGGCACTGGAATGGGAGACGATAGTGCAAGCCCTCAGAGACGATTGTGCTTCCAGCGATTCTGAGAGTGAGGATGCGACACGTCCCGAGTCCCGATAGATAACTTTATTTCAGATGTCCATTGCCTACTCCGGGGTACTTCACATAGGCTTTCCTACATACACTACCACGCACACTGATGGCAGGGGTTGGGGGGGGTACCTGTAGAACCACTAGTTTGTTGGGGAGGGTTTCTTTTATTTTTTGTAGGATGATTTAGAAAAGCAGATGAAGACCTCTAGATCGTCCGGACCAGCTTCGACCTTATACCAGATCCCCTTTGGTGTTCGCCGCCCGGCCCTCGGGTTGTGGGCTGAATGGCTGTGTACTCTTATCGTTGACCAGGGGACTATGGAAAATACTCAATTGTTTCTGATTGCGCTTTTTTGCTGGTCTGATATGTAATTTTCACTAATTCCTGCAATAAAAATATATTTTAAAAAAAATAAATAAAAAATAACATGGGCGAGCTGATTACGGCACAAACTCAAGTGAGAGCTAATGGTGGTACAGTGGTTAATCATATTCTCCATTTAGGTGGAAGTCCTTCTATCTTGGGGTAGGTGGTGCACCACTCCATGGGGGACGATGTGACCAGTCAAGTAGTACTATGTGTAAGAACACTTAAGCTCCTACCTCCAAAGTCCCCGCCCCTGCTAGCTTAGCACTAGGGGAAGTCTCGAGGGATAAATCTGCTAGGAAGACGGGGGCAATCCCAAAAAGGAAATTAGGTGAGGGCACACTGTTGTGAATGTATCTAGGACCCTAATTAGATATTCCCGATTTATGCCCTTGTGTGGTTATAACAAATAATATCCTTATAAAGACATAAGAATCATATCCATATTAAGTCATAGCCAATGCAGTCCAAATACAGCAAGGCTACTCCCATAGACTCCTAGAAAGTACAACGCGTTCTTAAACAAACCAAGCCTCCAGCAGCCCGGGAATTCCCCCTGCTTCTGTTTTGATTTGTTCTAGAACTCCTGAGAGTGCTCAAAGAACTGCCAGTTCTTAGTGACGTCTTATGTCCAACCTTAAGTCAAACTCGGCACCTTCCATGTATAAATATACCAACATCTGCCTTAAGCAACACACAGTGGTTTGGAGCAGAATCGGCTATCTACCTACCCGACGCCCTGCTGATGCGAATGCCGAAGGAAGCCGACCCTCCCTGCTGACGCACTGAGAGAGACGCTGTCTTTTCTCTTGCTGAGAAATCCAGCTTCGGTGTTTCCCTGATACCCTCGTGGGTTTCTGGGAGATCGAGTCCTGAGAGAGAGATAGAAGACCTCCTTCATTCTATACCTAAGGTATGGAGCTGATTAGACCCATAGAGAATTCTTGATTCAGATTCTTGGCAAAAACTATAACTCATCTACTCCTTCCCTGTACTAGGCTTAGGTTAGGTACACTGGGGTAGGTGTATCTTAGAAACACCAGTTGAGTATGTTTAGTCATTATTTTATCATTGTATGTATTTTATCAATTTTAAGTATCTTATGGCTTAGAAACCATATAAATGCTTTTACAGTATTATTTCATAATACTCCTTTTACTGTACGCACTTTACTTTATGACAAGTATTGCAATTGTGGCAATTCATTTCTCTTGCATGAGATAACCCTTTTATTGAAAACGCCCGTCTCTCTATTTCTCTGCATCTCTGGTGAAACGAAGCATGCACGATTGACTGAGTAAAATAGCTATCTATTGTTTCCGCGACTCTAGAGATATATTCCTTACTGCCGGGGGAACAAAGTTGTCATGTGATATGGTTGTCAGAAGCTAATCCCTTCTTGTCTATTCAGAAAAGCTAAACACCTTCTTGTTTACTCAAGAAAGTTTCTAGTGACCTCTGAGCTAGCTGGCACACACAATTAAGTCTAACATATTCAATAGAGACCTAGTCGACCTCAGTCCTACGTCTAAACTATCGTTTATGTTATTCCAATGCACAGAGCCTATTGGGAATATAGGAACTACACTACAACACAGACGGGCAACAATCCCAAAATTCCGAAGTTGAATGAGGATGGAGGATTACTCAACTCCATCTACCCAACCCCAGCCCTGCCTGATGAGAACATAGTACCTATCGCCCCCCTCCTGGCCCTCGGTTGCTAGTAGAAGATGGACTCTCAGCAATAGAGAAGAGGCTGATGAAATTTGAATCTCTGGCAAAGACAAATTTTGATGGGATACAGAGTAATCTATCGAGGGACAATCTGGCTGCAAAAGCACCTACCGTGGGGCGCAGGGACGAGTCTGCCATTAACAAGAATTCAGACCCCCAAGCTGTAGAACTAATGGGGGCCCCAGTTCGTGCCAACAACGCAGCAAGTGGAATGACTGGCAATGGAAGAATGCCTACGGGAGACAGTACTCCATTGAGGAGAGGAATTGAACGACCCCAATCCAAGGAAATGGACTTTGGACTAAGGGCACAGGGTGTTCTGAATGGTTCTGATAATCATGTGAATACTTTATCTCCTATTGACTTACCTTTGAAGTCAGTACCATATGTGGTTGTATTGGCCGGCGTCCCTAAGCTAGCCGAGGGTAGGCAAGAATCTTACATTGAATTGAATAATAAAACCACCCATTGGCTAAATATTCATAGGCCCCTTCCCCTAAATATACGGAGTAAAATCTTGTTTGCGAGCAGAGTCAACTGGGTTGGTAGGAGGAAGAAGGATATACAAGGGGATGGTATAATAGTCAACTTTGGAGATAGGTGGGCGGCACCCCATATCTGTAAGGGTTCACAGTTTAGCCCTAACTCCTCTATACAGGCCCTGGATCTCAATTACTTCTATTCCACCACTGCACGAGGCGAGCGACTGGGGCATCAGGATAGGTTTGCAGAAGGGCAACACTATAGTGGAATTAGGACCAATCCTCTGGGCTGGATGGCCTTAATCCCGTATCTAACATTCCTTTAAGTAATAGATATAGCATCCTCGATATGGGTGACTGACTGGAGCCTATTCAGGGACCTCTGCCCACTACACATAACCACCCTATTGCTTCTATCCCGGGTATAGAGGTAGAGTCCTCGGGCCACCGAACCAGGGATGGGAATGTAAATATGCGTAAAGGGGCTGTTCACACAAGCTACTCCAGTGTACCTGGGGATGCCCGTCATTTGGTGTATGGATCTAACTCTAACAGTCTATCAGCTGTGGAGGAGGGTATACACCACCGGCTGACTAACTCCTCAGGTGATCATATGGAGACTGTAGCTATCCCTCCAGGGCAAGAAACAGCCCCCAAACCTAAGGGTGGAGTGGAAGGAACCATTAAGGGAATGAGGGTTATGTCTTGGAATATAGGCAGGACTCTGGGGCAAACTAGAGCAGAATGATTGGGGCAACTTCATAGACAAACATGAAATATGCCTTTTCCAGGAAACTTGGGCCTTAAAATTGCCACATAGAGTTGGATTCGCAACTTACAATGTGCCAGCAGTGAAGGGGCCAAGAGGTAGACCATCTGGGGGTCTATGCATTTGGGTTTCATCCCATCTGGGGCTTACAGTAAAGTGCCTTGATACTCATACGCAGGACATCCAATGTATTCTTATCTCGAAGGCCGATCTATCCAACCTGGCTAATATTAATGTATACTCTAGACCGGTAAAGTACGGGTATACATCACCAACATTGGATTACTTGGCAGCCCTGTTGGAAATACTCTCAGGGGAAGCACTCTACATCATAGGTGGCGATTTTAATTGCCACTTCGAGCCCCTAAATGGGCTACCGTTATCAATCCTGTCTGAGGAAGATGCAATCCTATCGATCCCTGCAGAAAATGTTTATCCAATAAGGGGATGGACCCCTTGGTCCTCCAATTAACCTCCCTAACTCTCACACACTCATTGAGGGCCTGCAACGGCAGATTTGCTGACGATAATCCGGGCCACTTTACCTATACTAAATCAGGCCATGAATCCACTATAGATTATATCTTTTTACATACTGAAATTTGGCATAAGGATATAAAGTTATGTGTCCTCCCCCAGCCAGAAAGTGACCACAACCCTCTGGTTCTGTGTTTGGACATATTAGTCCCAGAATCGGGGGAAGCTGTGGACCAGGATAATTTAATAGTGGTCGGCGGAGGCAGACGTATCCGTTGGGGTGCTGTATTCCAGTCTCAAGAAACAATAAGTAAAATCTACCAATGTGTCATTTCCACGCTGGAAAATATAAACCTTATTGCCAGCTTCGGAACTTGTGAGATGTTTAATACGGAGCTAGCAACCCTCCACCAGGAACTTGTTACATTACTGGCACCATTTTTTCACACTAATAAATTAATGAAGAGTAATCGACCAAGGTGCAAAAGTCCTTGGTTTAATACGAACTGTAGAGATGCCAAAACGGTGCTCTTGACATCCCTAAAAAAGGGCGACGGCGCCATTATTAAGGAAAAAAGGTCTATTTTTAAAAAGATGATTTTAAGTGCAAAGGCTGAATGGGAATTGGATAGATGGCAGGCAATAAAAAGTGCCTTAGACCAAAAAGACTTTAGAGGATTTTGGAACTTGATCCACTCGGGACGTGCAGAGAGTAAGTCCGCTATAGAGCCCAACATCTCTGAGGACGCTTGGCGTCTTCACTTTAAGCAACTATATTCAAGCACGATAGGAAACCGTCCAACAAATGGCAATATTACTGTCACTTTATTCCCAACTGCCCCTGTAGACCAACCTGTCTATACTCTAGCCGAAGTCTCCACTGCAATCGCGAGGACTCTACCAAACAAAGCCTCTGGGTTAGATAGAATCCCCGCGGACCTCTATAGAACTGAACAGGCAGTGTGGGCCCCATACTTTCAAATTATTTTTAATGCAATTTTTAAACGGGATGCCGCACCCAGCCACTTGGGCTGGGGCCGAAATCATCCTGATATACAAAAAGGGGTACCCAGTTGATCCTGTAAACTACAGACCAATAAGTCTGATAGACGTATCCCAAAAAATCTATGCCAGAGTGCTACTAGTTAGGCTAAATGAGTGGATGGAGGAACACGATATTCTGAAACCCTCCAAGCGGGTTTCAGAAGCAAAACCTCGACCATTGACCAGCTGTTTAGATTACAACTGATCCATTGGAAACACATAGTCTTGGAGGGTGGAAGTCTCTTCCTCACGTTCGTTGACTTGAAATCAGCCTTAGATATGGTTGATCGCGAACAATTGTGGGGCATATTGCTGGACATGGTAGTTTCTCCATATCTATGCTACCAGCTTAGGCATCTCCATGTAGGGACCTACGCCAGAGTGAGGTTTGGTAAGAATGGCAATTTGATCTCTCCTTTCCCTGTTGAGAAGGGGTGAGACAGGGCTGTGTGATTGCACGAACCCTTTTCTCCCTCTTTCTCAATGGGCTAATCAAAGATCTCCTTGCTGCCAAAGATATAGATCCCCCCAAATTGGCAGACCGCAAAATCCCTGCATTAACGTTTGCGGAGGGGCAAGATTTACTATTCGTACTCCAGTCAGTGAAACAGTAGGGAAAGTGTTGGACTGCGCAAGGAAAAATAATAATATTTCCACTGCAGTCAATACTACATTATAAACAAACTAATTCTCTACAAAGCAATACAATAATTTAAAAATCAAAATAACAAATTAAAATATAAATCTTAAAAATAAACAAATCTATTGCATATAAATATATTTATATAAATACATATTATAATTTTAAATACATGTCATAAGTAATTACAAACATTATTAAAACTTCAATCCAAAAATGATTGTCAGGTAAAAATGTTTTAATTTAAAATGATTTGCCAAGAAAAAATAATTTATAATAAACATTTTGTTTTAGTTACCTCCCACCATATAACCCCCCTAAAACGCACAACCAACAACTAAAACTTAACTTTAAAAAGCTCATTATTTACACTTTTAACATAAATATTTATCAACAAACTAATTATCAGTAATTTAAAAATAACTAATATTTAAATGAATTTATTATACTTTCCACAATATACCCCACAAAATATACAACACACTCCTAAAATGTAATAGAAAAATAATTACACAATGATATAATTAATTATCAATTAAATATTAATTATTCAAAACATATATAAATATTAATTGTTAGAAATTACTTCTCATCTTGTACCACTATAAACACCACAACCCACACCTAACAGTACAAAATATACTTATACAATTAATATAATTATTTACCATTTAAATAAGTATTATTTACCTGTTCCGCGCTGATGACGGAACCGCTCGTCATCAGCCTCGGTAGCGCTGTGCTGATGACGGAACAGTTCCGTCATGGCCCGCTTGCCGCGCCGCGCGTTCTATTGAGCGGGCGGGGCCATGACGGGACTCTCTCCGTCATAAGCAGAGCGCTACCGAGGCTGATGACAGAGTGGTTCCATCACCAGCAGGAGAGCGCAGCGCGGCCCCCCTACCCCCTAGCGCTGCAGCGGAATTGCCGCCGCAGAAGCCAAGGCGTTAATTAACAATTAATGAATTATTAATTAATTAAAATAACTTCACACTCTAAACCCCTATAAACCCCACAGCCCACACATGAAATGTAAATTTAAAAAAGATACACTATTGAAAATTAATCATTACTTTATTAAATTATTTCGCACCCTGTACCCCTTTAAACCCACAATCAGATACAGTGCTAAAAATAACAAAAACTAGATACATTAAATGTAATAGCTGTTAAATGTTTTACAAATATTACAAAAATATTAAAAACCATAAACAAAAAAATTACATCATATACATGTCAAATATATACCAAAATACATAACAATAATTAAAAAATTGATAGTAAAAACAACGATATCATTAAAAATCAATATTAATTACCTCAAAATCAATATTCTTGACAACAACATTCTTCCTGGCGATATTTCCATATCACAATATTTTTGGATTGGTATTTGTGCAAGTCATTATTTATAACTCAATATTTTGTCCCATCACCAAAAGCACAAAGTGCCACTGGCAGTTATCTGGTCACCAAGAGCGGGTGAGGATCATAAGTTCAGGCCAATTGTGGTGGAGCGCAGGCTGGATACAGGGGAGAAGTTAGTCAGTTAGACAATGTTTGTCCCGCTGAAGAGCCAACTTCTGAAAGTTTGAGGCCAAGAGCCCAGTTCACGGTGGCCATGAGGACCAAGGAGAGTGTTATAGATGGTTGTCGCAGTAACAGGCCGGGCATCACAAACTGCTGTATTGTGAAGATCCTATTGGGAATCGTGTATGGTCTTTTCTGGAGCTTCGCATTGGTGGTCACCACGAGCTGTCGATGCTGTAGCGTGAAGTGCAGATCTTGTGTTGCCAGTCATTGCTGGTGGTGGTGTAGCGCAAATAGTCCAGTTCACCTGAGGTTCATGTTAGCAGTTGGCGCATATGGCAAAATCTCAGCACGAACAAGCCCGTTTGTTTTCATGAAGAGCCCAAAAACATTCAGGATTCCTTCTTAGTGCTCAGAGGAGTTCACTCTGATACCAACAAAGGGCCAAGGACCTGGTGAAGCGCCTCTTGGGGATCAGGGACTCAAACTTGCAGAGGTGGTCAGGGCTTAGGCAGGTCCAGTTGCTGGTCCAGGCAGAGCCAATTGCAGTAGGTCAGATGGGGAGTTGCGGGTAGGTCTCTAGAGCTTGTTATAACTCTGTAGCTCAGACAGGAGGTCATTCAACTGACCCTAGAGTCAGTCAGGTATCCTGGGATGAAGGGAGCAGGTTGAGTCGACCTATCCAGAATGCAGGGCAGACCTCCAGGAGCACGGCAGTATGCTTTGCACTTCATACTTACCTTCCAAATGCACAGTGTGAATCAATACTACTTTACCTCTAGAGATGAAAAGCAGAGTCATATCTAAGTTCTGTGCATTCCATCAGACGGTGTGAGAAGGGTGACATGAAACATAGACTTAGGGCCCCCCAACAGAACAATCCATTCACTGTAATTAATACATCCAAGTTTACATTGATCCATTCACTCTCATCAAATGAAAGGTTTCTTAAAGGTAACCTCTCTTGCAGTGTTTTGCTTGCTGTACACCTGGTCTCAGTGCGCATCTCTTTTGGCCTGCTAAACAAACTATTAAAGTGTCAAATTCAGGTGTCATGGCCTTTAAGAAGATATGGTGCACAAAGTATTTAAAGACCTGCACTGACTTGAAGTCAAACTCTACAATCTCTTTACATTTACATGCGTTACATGGAGGGTTTCTCCCAAAGAAAATGTAAGTCTGCCACGAAATTGGTACAAGAAATGCCTTCAGGAAATCATGGAGGACAGGTTTAGGATGTTGAAGTGCATGCAGGGTTACACATAATACAACTTGAAAAAAACATTGCCTAATCAGTGCTTTTAATTTTAAAAATGTTCACCAGCTAAATATTTTACACAAGAGCAAATATATCTTCATATGGCCCGATTCACAAAGGAAATCGGAGACCAAAGTCTAACTTTACGACTTTTGGTATTCAAAGAGGTCATTTACGAGTCGGCTGTATACATACTCTCCAGCTCCAGCTGTACTCTCTGGCTTGGGCCGGATGAAGTGTAATAAAGGGGCGGAAATATATTTTTTTACAAAAAGGAACATTAGGAACATATGATGAATAGTGGAGGAGGTAAAAAAAAACAGTTTGGGCAGGGAAAAGGGTGTGCCTGGATACTACATCATATTACAGAATGTTTACTCCTTTGCATCATGGTACATGCAGTCTATGATTTGCGCACCCAGCAATTTTCAGCAGTCCATGATTTGCCCTCCCCCCAGTGTTGACTGTAGTGTGACACTACAGTCAACACTGAAGGGTGTGCAAATCACGGACTGCATATACCATGATGCAAAGGAGCAACCTTTTCCCTACCTAATTTGATTTTCATGACCTTCTTTACCATTTATCACACGTTCCTAATGTTCCTCATTGTTAAAAAAATTGTAATCCGGCCATTGATTACACTTCATCCGGCCTGAGCTGGAGAGTATGGCTGGAGCCGGAAAGTGCGGCCCGAGTGTGAGAGTATGGCCTGGGTGCGTAGATTCAGGCCCTACTGTGGACATAAAGATACGACTTGTAAATGACCTCTGTGAATAGTTAGACTTTTGTCTCAGATTGCCTTTGTGAATGGGGCCAATAATTTACAGTTGCCAAAAAGTATAGCAAACATTAAATACAATGATGAAGGTGGGAATAATACTTTAAAATGGTGTGTGTATGTGTGTGTATTGTTCGTATAAGTGTGTGTGTATGTTTAGACACCTTTTGCTACATAAAATGAGCTTCAATACTAATTTGGGCAGAATTGTGTTTCCTTCCTGAGGTTAGTCTGAATATTTTTTCTATATTCCAGGTGTCCTCTGAAATACACTCTAAAAATTACAATGCTGTTTTAATCATAGTGTTACATCAAGTAGAGGTTTTTAGCTTTCATATGTTTTTCGATTAGCTAGTTAGATGTTGGTAAATTGTATGTAACCTGTATGTCAAAAGCCTATGGTTATGTTTTTAAGTAAAATTAGATGTCTCATGCTGATATATACATAAGCACTATTTAACATTGTATTGTAACAAAATACTATTCAAAGTTCAATGAAGGCTCTTGGACATATCCTTGGGTATCACTGTGCAACCTGTTTGCTCTGAAAGAATGATGGTTCAAGTGGCACTGCTGCAGTGATCATGATTACCCTCTTTTATGTTCTCAATACAAGTCGTTGAAGAGGGCATAAAGATCACACTACAAGAGCCATAATGAGGGTCCTTCATGCATGACTTTACAAGGAAATTGAACCTGTGCTTGGAATGTGCTGCCAAGAGACCACTACTTGATATGACTCCAAGGCCACAGGATGAAATATTGAAAAAGCATGCAATAAAAGCTGTTCGCTCCACTGTGGCTTTATACAGGCCAGGGGCGGCTCTTCCATTTGAGTGTAGGCGCATCACCCCATAAGCTGCAGAACTTAAAAATAAAATGGTAATAAAGTTTACTTATGCACATTTTATTTTTCAGCAATCCATCTTGAACTGAGTGTCAGGACGGAGCGGGGCCATTGCTGGCGAGTGGAAGTAGGAAGCTGAGCGCTAAAGCTTGAAATGCGCATGTCTCTTTTGCCGGCCAGACATGCACGTTTTAAATCTCTCTAACCCAGCTATGTTAGAGAAAGCTCAGGCCTACAGTGCTCTTGAGAGCGCTGACTGAGGCCACTTCATCCAATCCTAGTGCTTCTCTCATGAGAGCAGCTCCAGGATTTGTTAGGGGAGCTGACCGGGTCCCACGATGGACCCTGCCTCGAGCAGAGAAGACACGAGCGAGGAGGACTTAACGCAACAAGCCAAAAACGTAAGTCTACTTTATTCATCTTTTTTGATGTTGTGCCACCACCCTCAGTACATTCCAGCCGCCACCCGTTTAGACAAAGAAGCTGCTTTATGCTTTGCACTTTCACCATTAATGTAAATGGCATATTTTCCGAGGATAATTGCTGAGTGTGTTTACCACAAACAAGTCAAAGCTTGTGAACAACACAGAACAATGGGGCCGATTACGATGGTGGCAAGTCCGCCACCCCTGGGCCGGCGGTGGCAGACTTCCCACCATCACCCTTAGAATTCCTAACGCCAAATTAGGATGGTGGTGGGAAGGGGAAAGGTACCTCGGCGAACGGAAAGACCGTCCGCCGTGGTCCCGCAAGGTGGGCCTTTTCCGCCCACCTTGCGGGACCGGGTACAATGGGTCTAAGAGAGATTTTTTCGGCCTGCCCCACCCCTCCCCTTATGTTCCTTAATGACTCACTAAGCAATGGTGTTGTTCCCACCCATTACAAATCAGCTGTCATCATCCCGATTTTAAAAAAAGCTGGCGCTGATCCCTCGTCCCCATCTAATTACCGTCCCATTTCCCTTTTGCCCTACTTGGGAAAGGTCTTAGAAACCCACGTTACGAGTACCCTGAGCACTTATGTGGAGGCAAATCATTGCCTCTCCTCCTGCCAGGCGGGATTTCGACCTCTGCACTCCACGGAGAACGTAGTGATCTCAGTGATGGTTGGACTCCGCGAGGGTATTGACACCAACCTTTCGCAAGCCCTTGTCCTTTTGGACCTGTCCGCCGCTTTTGACATGGTGGATCATTCCATCCTTCTCACTCGTGTCAGGGCGGCGGGCATAGAGGGCTCTGCCCTCTCCTGGCTCAAATCCTTCCTGTGTGATAGGGCACAGGCTGTCCATCTCGCTGGTTTTGCTGCCTCTTCACGAAAGGTGGAGTGCGGCGTCCCTCAGGGCTCTTCTTTATCCCCTCTTTTGTTCAATTTATACATCTATCCCCTCATTTTTATGTTGCAGCAGCTCGAGGTCACGGTGTTTAATTATGCCGATGACCTCCAGCTTATTTTTAATCTCTCTCACTCCCCCTCTTCTGTTCAGAACTTCCAAACTGTTATGTTATTCATACAAGATTGGAGGAACTGCAACCACCTCAAACTCAACCCTGACAAGACAGAGTTGGTCTTGACAGGAGGTGGTTGCAGTCTCTGGTCCCCCTCGTTTTGGCCCCTTTCACTTTGTGTCCCCCCCCTCCCGGTCCCTAAAGTTAAAACCCTCAGGATTTTCCTTAACTCCCAACTCTCTGTAAACCCCCAGGTCAGTTCGGTGGTTTCTTCTTGTTTTTTCTCCCTCCGGACAATTAGGAAGATATCCCGCTTCTTCTCCCTTCCGGCACTGAAAATAATTGTGATGGCAATGGTGCTCTCGCGCCTCGATTATGGGAACATAATCTATAATGGCGCACCGGCCTATGCCATACACCGCTTGCAGCTAGTGCAAAATCAGGCTGCCCGCCTGATCCATGGGTTGCCCAAATTCCATCGAGTCACCCCATTGCTGAAATCATTGCACTGGCTGCCTGTGAGGGAGCTGGCCTTATTTAAATTAGGCTGCCTCACCTTCCAGGCCAGGATGGGCACTGCCCCTGAGTTCATATGCTCAGCCATCAAACCTTACCTGCCGGGCAGAGAACTCCGCCCTACCCACATGGCACTCCTGGCCACACCCCGCTTTAAGAAAAAGAAAGCAGGCGGTGCGAAATTCGCGGCCCTTGCACCTGTCTTCTGGAACTCCCTCCCTATGACACTTAGATCCTCAACCTCCTATTTGGAGTTCCGGAAGAACCTAAAAACCTTCCTTTTTTCCAGAGCTTTTGCCGCCTAGCCTGTCTTTTTTGTTGCTGCTGCTGGTCGCAGTCCTCAAAGCGCCATGAAACCGCTGGGTATAAGCGCGCTCAATAAATGTTTTTAAATTCAAATTCAAATTCAAATTCAAATTAAATTCAAATTCTACGGAGGCTGTGCCGTGCAGGCACCGCCCCTGGCATTATGATGCCTGTCTTTTGCTGCGGAGTTCCTGCCGCAAAAAAACTGGCGGAAAATGCCTTTGGGGCCCGTTGCGGGCCCCCTGGGGGCGTGGGAGGGTGGGGTGCTGCACTTGCGGGGTACCTATGGTACCCCCCTACATTTGCATGTACAAGGTGGCAGGCACCGCAGGGTGCCTGCCAAATTGTACATGCAAATGTAAAACTTGTATTTTTACATTGTGGCGGGTGTTGCCACCCGCCACAATGTAAACATACAGGATGCGCCCCCCAGTGTGGCGGGCAATCCTAATTAGTTTTGCAGGACCGCCGCAGCTATGGCGGGCGGTCCCTTTTCCAGCAGCGATGATGGGCGGTCCCTTTTCCAGCAGCGATGGCGGGCGGACTTTGTCCGCCGTAATTGCCCCAATGAGCGAACATTCTTAAAGGAGCTATGCAGTCAGTCCAAAGAGGTACCTTTAAATTGTGCTTTCAATTTATGATTCAAAGGGTAAGGTTAATAGCCAGCAGAAAAAACACTTTTTAGGATGGAAAATAGTGAATATTAGATGTAAAATGCTCAGAAAAATCATTGTAGACCATACTGTGAAGTGATCCTAAAGCACTCTGAGAAAATCGTTTAAAATCCTCACAAGAGATCAAAATGTACCAATTAGTTTGAAAAACATATTTACAGTTTCTCAAAATGCACTAAAGGCACCATTAAGGCGATCAAATTATTTAAAGAGCCACTTCTGAGTAATTTTCAACTTCCTCAAGTTTACATTTAAGGCTTAGAAGAGGGAAAGTGCATAGGACATTTCATAAAATAAGCGAGTCAGAGAAAGTAAACAATCCCTGGTGAGAACAGTGAAGTGGGAACAGTCACATATCCTGTGCAGCTGTAAGTATATGGTTATGGAAGAAGTTGTTCAGGACTTAGAAGAAAGAGGATGGGGGACATAAAGTTCAGCCGAGAGGGGAGGGGGGGAGTGGTGGGCCATGGAAAGGCCTATAGAGAATGCTCAGTCAGAAGACAAATGGACTGGTCAAATTTCTCCTCCAAAACGATAGAGTGGCTGCGAGATTTTCCAAGTGGATTAGCTTGCATGGTTGTAGATTTACAGATTCTTGGGATACTTAAAACTTTTGTGGGTAATGCCTGGAAACATGTCCCAGTCACAGCTTTGCAGGTGTAATCCCCTTTTTGAGCGTTTCATTTTCCCACGTAAAAGAAGTACAAATTAAAAATGGCAAATTAAAATACTTCTGCTAACTATTTAACTATTATTTTCTACACAGGGAAAACATTTTCACCATAGAAAATCCCATTCCTTACGCCGCCACCAATTTAGTGGGCGTTTCTTTTTCCTTAATTCTATGACGTACACTCATCAGGTGTAAATCTTAGGCTGTGTTCAGGGAAGGAAGAGGTCAGAGAGAAGTTTGTAAATACCCAGTAATGTGTCAGATAGTGTGCGCTGAAAAACACAGAGGACCTCATTTATGAGAGGCTTATGTCACGTTTGTACCACTCAATGTGGTACATGTGTGACACAAACCCCTAAATTAGATTTTTGAAGCCACGCAAGCTACTTTGCGAGACTCCGAGTGGCATAAAAAATCTGGAGTAACGCAACACAGCACAAATCGCTGCATTACGTTACTCTGCCCTGGTTAGGCTTTCCATGGGCATTGCGTGGGTGTTCCCACACAACTCCCATGGATTTTGACACATCCCCAGATTTACAAGAACTTGTAAACCTGGAAATGAGCTAATAACATTCACCTTCTCAAGGGAGGAGTAACAAGGAGAAATATCTCGTTTTTATCCTCGTTTCTTCCTCTTCCTATGTGTGCTTCATTCTGCAGCACACATAAAAAGAGTATTATGCCTCCCAGGATTGATTTTGTGCAGGAATAGCACCTTCTTGCACAGAAACAATCCTGAATGCAATAAATGCTCCCTTGACCCCGGTCACAGGCCTGCACTCTCCCCAGCAGCTCCTCTGCTCCTGAAGTCGCCGCTGAGCCCCCAGCCTGGGGTTCTAGGCTGCTGTCTGCCCTGTGTGCCACACCGCAGTAATCTTTGACCTACTGGTTATATTTTTCTGTACTTGTTCTCTTTATTGTCGTTTGTGCATTGTTTCACTGTGTTTTTTATTATTTTGTTCCCATTCACTGCATTTTTTAGTATTCTGTTCATTACTCGCAGCCTCTCGCAGTTCCCATCTCCCTGTTACCACAGCTGCAGACCCGCAAGCCGCTCCCCTGCCCTCGCCCATTTCCGGCCTCCCAGCTCCACGTCCCTCCCCTCCCCTACAAATGCAGACCGCTATGTGGTCACGTCGCTGGCACGCCGAAGGCAAGCCCATCTGCGCGCGACCGCCTGCGACCAGCACCAGGAAACTTGGCCCTCCTGGGCCCCACCAATATGACTCCACCACCCTCCTCGCTCTCAACCCCGGAAGACACCCTGACTGCCAGATCTCCTCACCGAACACCACCCATGGACCTTTCTCCAGCAGACTCTGCCAACGTTCCTTCGCGATCTACAGCGCCCCCAAGTCCGTCGCAAGCTCACGGGATGCCCAGGACACCGAAGACCTGATCTGCATCTTCCTCAATGTACGCTTCCTCCACAGACACAACTTAGAGATCTGGGACCTTATTGACACCCTCGCACCCGACGCCGCCTTCTTCAAGGAAACTTGGACCAACTCCACCTCCGGTCCCGACATCGTGATGTCAATTCCCGATGGTTACAAGATCCAGAGGAAGGACCGCCCACACCGCCCAGAAGGAGGACTCGCCATCGCACATAGAACTCTCTCCAACTCTCCACCTCTAGCACGAGTGAACCCCACTCTAGAACAGTACACACTTTCACTTCCAGATTCAGACCTCCGCCAGGATCACGATCTGCGGCGCCTTCACCTACAGACCCCCGGGATCCTGTTTCCTGGCAACAATCACCGACCTCATTGACCCCATGCCATCACCTCCATACACTACATCCTACTCGGAGACCTGAATTTCCACCTTGACAACTACAGTGACCCTGATTCCAATGCCCTCCTCGACAACCTCTCCAACCTCAGACTGAAGCAGCTCGTTAACACATCCATGCACAGAGCAGGACACACCCTCAACCCCATCTTCGCAGGAGGAACAAACGCCTACTTCAGCCACACCACGCAGCCCCCCTGGACCGACCACCACAGCGTACATTTCACCCTAAACACCACCACTGCACCCAAACTGGCCCCCTGCCAGCCACAAAGGAACTGGAGCAAAATCACAGAGGAACACCTCAAATCCTCCCTCCTCCTAGACCCCCCCCATCACCACGACCGACGCCAATTCCCCAGCCAAAGAACTCCATTGATGGATCTCCAGATGCGCCAACAAGATCGCCCCCCCTCCGCCACTCTGCCAAACAATGCCCCTGAAGGCCACCTGGTTCACCACCGTACTCCAAGTCACCAGGTGTACCCACAGATGCCTCGAGAAAATATGGCAAAGCCGGAAAACCACAGAAGACCTAAACAACCATAAGAGCGCCCTGAAGGACTACCACCATCTCATAAGGGACACCAAACGGACCTTCATCCAAAACAAAATCGACACCAATGCAACAAACGCCAAAAAACTATTCAACGTCATACAGCAAATCACCAAACCCCCCAGCGAGGACACGGACTTCACACCATCCCAAGAACTCTGCAAACAAGCTCAGTGCCTACTTTCATCAGAAGATCAAGACCCTCTATGACCACTTCAGTGACCAGACGCCGTTCACCACCCCTTCCCCCTCCGCTAATCATCAGCAAAGCATCACCCCCTGGACCCCCACCACAGTGAAACTCATCACCACAACCATGATGAAAACCCAGTATGGACCCCCCAAGGACCCCTGCCCACCACACATCTACCAGAAGGCCGCCACTGCCATCGCCCCCACAATAGGACGGACCATCAATTCCTATCTAAAATCCGGCACCTTCCCTGACGACTGGAAGCAGGCAGAAGTCAAGCCCCTCCTTAAGAAACCCTCAGCCGCCCCTATGGACCTGAAGAACTACGGCCCATCTCTCTGCTCCTGTTCACCGCCAAAAATCGCCAGAAGAGTCCTAAATGCCCATCTGACCGCATTCATCGAAGTACACTTCATCCTAGATGCCTCCTAGTCCAGATTCTGCAGGAACCACAGCACCGAGACCGCCCTCCTCGCCGCCACTGATGACATCCGCATGCTCCTCGACCAGGGACACACCACAGCCCTCATTCTACTAGACCTCTCTGCGGCCTTCGGCGCCATCTCACACCACACCCTCGCAGCCAGACTGCACGACGCAGGGATACAAGGAACCACCCTCAACTGGATAAGATCCTTTCTCTTCGGCAGAACCCAGAGGATCAGACTCTTCCCTTTCATCTCCGAACCCACAGAGATCAACTGCGGAGTACCACAGGGATCATCACTCAGCCTCACGCTTTACAACATCTACATGGTCCCCCTCACTGCCATCGTCAGACAGCATGGGCTCAACGTAGTATCTTACGCCGATGACACCAACTCATCCTCTCCCTCATGAAGGATCCTGAAGACAGCATGCTCAGCTTACAGGAAGGAATGAGGGAAGTCACGGCCTGGATGAAGGACAGCTGCCTGAGGATCAACACTGAGAAGACAGAGGTCCTCATCTAGGGACCCTCGACCTCTGCCTGGGACGACACATGTGACCCTCTGGAGTCCTCCCACTCCGACAGACCACGCTCGGAACCTTGGCATCATCCTCGACTCCTCTCTCATCATGACCTGCCAGATCAACGCCATCGCCTCCACCAGCTTCAACTGCCTCTGCACCATCTGAAAGACCTTCAAATGGACCCTCCCCCAAACACAGAAAAACTATCACCCACACACTCATATCCAGCAGACTCATCCTCGGGACCCCACAGCATGATCCCATGGCGCAACAACTTCGAGTCAAGAAGGGAATAAACCACAAGCCACAAGCTTCTCACTCACACCTACAAATCGCTCCAAAACATTGTCCCCAAATACCTCAACGATCGAGTGTGTTTCCACGCACCCAAAAGAACTCTCTGATCCGCCTTTCCCGCCCTAGCGGAGATCCCACCATCCGCAGAAGCACAGCCGGAGGAAGGGCCTTCTCCTACATAGCAGCCAAAACCTGGAACGAGCTCCAGATCAGCATCAAAGTCTCTCCTAACCTGCACATCTTCAGGAAAGACCTCAAGACATTGCTCTTCGACTGAGCCAGAGCTACCCTGGAAATGCTGCACAACACAGAGAAGACTTCCTCACACAGATACCTCTGAGTGAGTACATCTGTACATATAATTCAAATTAAAAGTGTAAATATCTTTGTGATTCTGGCCTTTACATTAAAAAAACCACACACACTAATATGTTCAACCTTACAGCCACATTACAGCGAACACTCCATTTAAAATAACAACACCACTGGAAATAAGTAATTACAAAGCAATGCCATCATCTGTTAACATTAGCAAATCAGCAAAAGTTTCAAGTCAATTTATTAGTTTTGTAATATGCATATTTAGGCAATACAAAAACTTGTATTTTGTCTTGCAAAGTTAAAAAAACTAATTTATACCGTATGCTAAAATTATCAGAGCAGCAGCACATATATACAAATAGCTTGTGAAAGAGTCTGAATGAAAATAAACATAAATAATTATCTATCAAGTGAAATATCTGGAACCAGCTTCAATTATACATCAATCTTGTATACCTTGAGAGCCTTCTAAAGTGTGAGGCATTTTTAAATGCACCTACAAAACAATGCAACACAATTGGGGGTGGAAGCACCACTCAGTTAACAACTATGATACTTGCCAGGGTGAACCACAAAAAATAACTACATTAACCTGTTCTTAACCATCTGGCAGCTTGCAACAAAAGCAGTCAAGCTTAATTTAGAGGCAATGTGTAAAGTATTTATGCAGAACACAAACAGTAATAATGTGAAAACACAACAAAAGAATAATTCCACACTAATAGAAAAATTAAGTACATTTTATTAAATAAAATTATACCAAAGTGACAAAAATCCAAACAGTAGCACCGCAGATATTCAATTTGCAAGATTTAATTAAATATAGCGCCTAAAAGCACAGAGCTCCACAGGCGGCCATCTGGTCATGCTAGATGGGGAAATTCACAAGTTCAGACCGACAACAATGGTGTGCAGGCTGGATACAGGGACCAGATTAGTCCTGCTGAAAGGGTTACCTTGCCAAAGTTGTGACAAAATAGTCCTGTTTGCAGTGGAGATGGCCGCTGTCATGACCCCCTCATGTGCCCTCTGTGTAGTGAGCCTGGCACACAGGGCTCATGTTACGCTACATCTGTGGCATTTTAAGGCGCGTTATGATTCCATGTTTCCTCTCAGTTACTTCCCTCCAATTCACCTTGGCTATTCTTGCTCTAGACCCTTCCTGCAACCTTGGCCTTTGAACTGTATTCATACAAGGTCTAGAGACTTTGTTGTGTGTTTCGCTGATGAATAGTAGTGCCTAGAGAATTTTACTCTGAGCTCTTGATCCATGTATTGACACTGTATCGAGAGCTATGATTTAAGTTTATCCTGGGGAGTGTCAATTAACTCCAATCTATGTTCCCAGTATTTCATTGGGAGTGCCAGCAAATCCAACCTGTATATCGACGTATTCCTTAAAAGTATATAACTCCAATCCATGATTATTGTTATTCTGTTTCCTTGCTGTGTTTCTGAAAGAGACTTGCAATATCAGAGGTCACAGTCCTGTGTACGTCTACATAGCTAATTCAGAGGGTCTCCAGTTAATGCTGTGCTGCACAGTTACTGATAGGAACCAGTACCGCAAGTCTCTATTTTCCTATTTTGTCCTGACCCCCCTACCCCCTAAAGGCAGCACCTTGTTTAGGGAGAAGCTATTCCTTGAACCGGCCAGGACCTGGGGGGATAGGAGGGCCACCATCAGCTCCATTATCTTCTCCACGGTTGGAACCAGGTGAGTGCATGACAGCCGCAAGGAGCAGGGAAAACATCGCCGATGTTTGTCACTGTAGCACGAAGAGCAGGCAGGCAGAGCAGGCTCTAATCATTGTAGCATGAAGAGCATGCCAGGCATCACAGACAGCTGTTGTTGGAACTTCACTTTGGTGGTACCCGCAAGCTTTTATTGCTGTAGAATGAATTGGAGATCTCATGCTACAGGTTGTCATTGTTAGTCACTGTAGCATGAAGATTCTGGTTCACAGGAGCTTCTGGGTGCTAACTGGCATGGGCAGCAGAGTCCTGGCATAAACGGGCCCATTTGCAGTCACGAAGAGCACCAAAACATCAGCTTTTCATTTTCTTGGCAGAGGAGTGTACTATGATGCAAGCCCAGGGTTCAGGAGCTTTTTAAATAGAGTTTTTAAACAATCATATGTCCGGTTCCTCTTATTGGAGCTTTGTTGATTTTTTGTCACTATTTAACATGTATTTTTTTTCATAAATTGGTTTGGAATTTTTCATCCAGTACATTATTACTTCATTACTGTTTTGGTACTGCATAAAAACTTTGTAGGTTGCCTTTAAGTTAGGTCTGTCTGCTCTGTGCCATATCTACTAGGGGGTTGAGCTCATGTTAGTTTAGTGACTTTAGTGGTTCACCTGATAAGAATTGTGTTTGTGTCGTTATTACTTAAGATGGGTGGTCACACCCCTTAAGTAATAAACTATCTCTTACAGTGACTAACAACTTTTTGTTTTCCAGTTTTTAGGGCAGTTGCTTAAAAGTGCAATTGTATTGTATTAGTCTTTCATATCATCTACAAGGTGTCAAAGTGCTTCATTCACTGGGTTAATGTTATTTCTGAGCATTTGTTGTATAGCATTTTAGGGCCCTAGTGTAATTTTCCCGATTCATGCCCTTATATAGGTATAAAATCACCATGTCCTTATATAGGCATAGAAATCATAACCATATTAAGTCATAGCTCATGCAGTCCGAATACGGCATGGCTACTTCCACTAGTTCCGAAAATCCACAACGATTTCTTGGAAAACTCGGCTTCAGAAGTTAGGGACTTCCCCTTGCTTGAATATTGATTTGTCCAAGAACTCATGGAGTTTTTAAAGAACTGAGACTCTTTGATGACGTTATGTCCACCTTTACGTCAAACTCGGCACCTTCAAGGTATAAATATGCCCACACTTGCCCAAGCAAACACACGGTGCTTTGGAGCAGTTCGACTATCTACTTGCCCGACGCATCTTGCTACTGCAAGTGCAGAAGGAAGCCGACCCTCCAGCAGACGTACTGAGAGAGACGCTGTCTTTTCTCCTGCCGAGAAATCCAGCTCCAGTGTTTCCAAGCTCCCCTTGCGGGGTGTTGGGAAATCGAGTCCTGAGACGGAGAGATACCAGACCTCCTTCATTCTAAACCAAGGTACGGATCTGATTAGACCCTAAGAAAAACCTTGGATAGATTCTTGGCAAAAGAATACTAAACTTATGCTACACCACACTTACTTCTTCCCTCATACTAGACTTAGGTTAGGTACATCGGGGTAGCATACTTTAGAAGCACCAGTTGAATACTTTTAGTCTTTATTTATTTATGTATGTATTTTATGGCTTAGAAACCATACCATGCTTTTACAGTATTATTTTATAATACTCTTCTTGCTGTACGCATTATACTTTACAGCCAGTATTACGATTGTAGCAGTTCATTTCTTCTGCATGAGAAAGAAGACTTTTCAATAAATACTTTTATTGAAAACGCCCGTCTCTATTTTCTCTGCACCTCTGATGAAACGAAGCATGTACGATTGACTGAGTAAAATATCTATCTATTGTTTCCACGACTCTAATGATCAGTTTTATCTTGGGGAAACAAAGTTGTCATGTTTATGCGGTTGTCAGAAACGAATCCCTTCTTGTGAATTCGAGAACGTTTCTAATGACCTCTGAGCTAGCTGGCACTCACAATTAATTCTAATATATTCAATAGAGACCTAGTAGACATAAGTCTAGGATATAGGATATATTATTCCAATGTGCAGAGCCTATTGGGAATATAGGAACTACACTAGACATTTGCTTGGTTGAAAGAGTATGGATTGTAGTGGGACCTATGCAGAAAGTGTTTTTCTGTTGTTGGTAATGACTGAAGGTGCTTTTATCGCTTTAAGTGTTGTAGTGCTTGATTTCGTAGAAGAGTGAAAGGACTCAGCGATACAGCACTTAAGCTCATTAGGTTTTGTGTTGACTTGTCACTTGTTGTTTTGTAAGTGCGGCCAATGTAATGTAATGTAAAGTGGTTTGTGTATAGCGCATCTATCACTTCACGGAGCATCTTGGCGCTGAGAGAAAGCCAGGCAGAAGGAAACAGCGCTGGATCAACTGTTCATCAGGGAGGACCTATCATTTCAGATTAGACCTTTGCATAGTGTGTCTGGCAGGCTGTGGACCCAGGTTTTTAGCGACTTGCTAAAGACTGATTCGGCGGTAATTTGATGAAGAGGCAGGGGTAGTTTGTTCCAGGCCTTTGAGCCCAAGACCGCCAGTGCCTTTCCTCCCCTGGTTTTTAGCCTGAAGGTGGGGATGGTAAGCAGATTAGTGTTTGAGGATCTCAGATTTCGTGAGGGCAGATACTGCTCAAACATCCTCTGAAGGTAAAAGGGCCCCTTAGGTGATAGGCCCTAAACGTGATCAGTAGGACTTTGAACAGCACCCTATTGTGGATCGGTAGCCAGTGGAGGGCGTCCATTGCCGCTGTGGCCGATGTTCTCCTATGCCATCTCAACACCAATCTGGCTGCTACATGCTGGACCATCTGCAGCTTGTGCACAACCGCCCTGTTGGTCCCTGCATATAGGCTGTTACAATAGTCTAGCTGAGATGTTATAAGTGCTACCGCCACCATTTTTCGAGCTGGGAGTGGTAATAGATCGAAAAAATTTCTTAGGCCATTTATGATGCTAAAACAGGTTCCCGCCACGGCAACGGCCTGTTGTTTGAAGGATAAAGTGGCATCCAACTTGATCCCTAGATTTCTAGCTGCCTTCATAGTATTTGGGGGGACGGTGGCATCTTCGGGCCACCATTGTTTGGGGCTGAAATGATTGTGTTGGCCATAGGGCAGAATTTCAGTTTGCCCTGAGTTGCACCTCAGATGGTTATTTCTCATCCATTCAAAGGTGGCTGTGAGGCAGCTTTTTAGGTTTTCTTCAGCCTCTGTGTTGTCGTCATCCAGCACCAGGATGAGCTGCGTATCAACCACATACCAGATGGTGTTGATCTTGAAGGATGATATCAGTGCAATCAGGGGGGCCATATATACATTAAAAAGCATAGGGCTCAAGCAGGAGCCCTGCAGTACCCCTGAGGTAAGATCGTTTTCCTCTGAACTGAAATGGCCTAATGTGATCACTTGCCGCCTGTTTGCCAGGAAGTTTTTGATCCAGCCCAATACATTTCCTGCTATACCAGCCGCGGCTAGATGGTCTACAAGGATGGTATGCGAGACCGTATCAAAAGCCGTGGACAGGTCCAATAGCACCAGGACGGCCTTCTTTCCCTGGTCTATTGCGGCTCGCAATGTTTCCATGGTAAAAAGAAGGGCTGACTCTGTGGAATGTTGGGCCCTAAAACCAGCCTGATTTGGGTACCAGGCGTTGTTTTCCTCCAGAAAGGTGGTTAAGTGTTTGTTTACAAATTTCTCTGTAAATTTACAGAGAGTTGGAAGCAGCGAGATAGGTCGTAGATTTGAAAGAATTGTAGGGTCCGCTAGCTGCTTTTTTTGTAGGGGTTTTACCGCCGCTAATTTCCATTCTACTGGAATTGAGGCCTGCTCAAGTGAGGAATTAAATACATTGTTAATGGTGGGGTTGACAATGTCCACCATGGACTGTAGAACCAGGGGCGGCCAGGGGTCAA
This sequence comes from Lissotriton vulgaris, assembly GCF_964263255.1. NCBI lineage: Eukaryota > Metazoa > Chordata > Amphibia > Caudata > Salamandridae > Lissotriton > Lissotriton vulgaris. The sequence goes on along the minus strand of NC_141698.1, from coordinate 83,206,997 downwards.
ACGGGGAGCCTGATTTTATTGCCAAAATGGCTTTCCGTGTTTCCTCTAGGTTAATCGGAGAGAACATATTCATTCTGGCGAAAACTGTCCCTGTCCTAGAAACCCCTTTTTCATTCAGTAACACCAGGGGGGGAGGGGGGGTGGGAATCTTTGATAAGGGTATGAATTTTTTATTCAAAGATATCGGCTATGTTATTGCAGAGCCTCTGGGAGGGGGGATTTCTTTCTGCATGTTTTTGGGGTTCATAAAAATGTTTACTATCTTAAAAATGTATTTTTGTTTGTTATCATTATTGTTAATGGCTTTCGTGTAATAATCGGTTTTCGGGGTTTTTATCAGGGTATGATACTGCCGCCGGGCGGCTTTATACATATTAAGGTCATTCCTCTCATAATTTTGGTGCCATCTTCGCTCTAGAACCCTCACTTCCCCTTGCTTTTCTTTTAAGATCAATGAGAACCAAGGTGCGGATGTCTTCTTATTCTGTGCTTCCGTTCTGGGGGCTTTCCTGGGGGCAGTGTGCCCTATCTCCATATCCAGTTCGCTTAACTAATCCCCAAACGACTGGTTGTCTCTAATCGAATCTCCTGTCAGGGAGGCCTCTTTTCTAGGGCTTTTTTCATAAAGTCAGGATGTCCTATGATGTTCTTCCAACAGGGTTTCCCCTGTGGCGGCGCTATCGCCTTTACTGTACTCTTGCTTACTGGGCAGCCCTTAACTAGGAGTTCAACAGGGATGAAATTATGGTCTGTCCATGTTTGTATCAGGGGCCGTTTTAGATTAAGGGGCTGATTCCGATCCTGGAATAAAAACGTCTGTACGATTTTCATCCGGAGCCATCGCAGTAGGATTCGTACCCGTCCGTCTGAGTCGCGTAGTACGATCCGTATTCCGTCAATCCGTCCGAATCGTCGCGATCCGTATGTATTGCAAGGCTGAAACAGTGAACCACACGACTCGCACACATGCCGTACGACCCAATGAGTACGATCCGGACCGGGGTATGAGGACGCGATTTGTGCGGTCCACGTCAGGTAAGGGCGATTCGTACAGAAAAGCACACAATCACTTACACACCGTACGGTGCATACACCCCATGATCGCAGGGGTACGCACCGTACCCCTGCAAACATGGGATGTATGCACCGTACCCCGCGATCGCAGGGTGTACGCACCATACACCCAGCGAACATGGGGTACGGTGCGTTCACCCCAATATCGCGGGGTACGGTGCGTACACCCCAAGATCCCAGGGGTATGCACCGTACCCCTGCGAACATGGGGTGTATGCACCGTACCCGGGGGTCTGTTCCGTACCTCTTTTGGGGCGTACTCTGCTTTTACGGCTGTTTTCAGCTCCCGTAGATAAAGGGTCGTACGGTGCGTACCCGACACAAATCGTACTTGCCAGGTCGGAAAAAGCAGCTGCGAACCGTACAGATGTCGCGTACATTGGGTTCCGAGGGAGATTTGTGCGGAGATTCGAGTTGTACGGTCTTTGTCCGATTCGTACGGAGTCCCGCTTCTGGTACGAATCGTACTTCGTCGTACGTACGGGGGGAGTTGCAGGGTATGATTCGTATGGGAAAAACGGCTCCGAATGGCTATTCTAAGTGTTTTTCCCCGAATCGAAATCGGCCCCTAAGTGTTTCTAGGTTAGAGCAAATGCAGTCAAGGATATGCCCTGCCCTATGTGTAGTATCTGTTGTGAGCTGGGATAAGCCTAGGACACTCTTTCTGTCCTTAAAACAAGTTGCAGCTGGGTCTGTGGGGGAGTCCAGGTGCAAGTTTATGTTCCCCAAAAGCGTAAAATTTGCAGACCTGAGAACTAGGTTACTGAGTACTTCCCCAATACTCTCCAAAAACGAATTTTGCTGCCCTGGTTGTCGGTACATTAATTCTCCTACAAAGGTGAACGAATCATGGACCTTTATCGAAAAACCCATACTCTCTGCTCCTTTGAGATCCGGGAGGTCGTATGTTAGACGCTTCAGGGTGTCCCGATAAATTATTGCAAGGCCTCCTCCACTTTGATTTGGTCTGACTGCCCTTGTGATAAGGTAACCAGGGGGGAGAGCGTTTGCAATGGGAGTAGTGTTGTCATGCTTGGCTGATGCTGCTCATATTGAGTTGGTGTGCACGTATTGGAACACCTGCATAAGGATGGAAGAAGAGTGAATGATAAGTGTGCTTGTGGTCATGCCTCCTGTCCTTGTAGTATATTTAGTTCCGTTTTTTTGGTGGTGGTGATCCGGAGTCCTATGCATTAACTGTAAATGGTACTGTCCACTGGTTGGAGCAACCTTCAACATCTGTCGTAATAGACCCTTTACAAACTTAATGAACTGGACTTGATTTAAGGTTCTACTCTAGGGTCATGCTTCTTTTCCTGCTACAGCACCTTTGTGCTTTTTGAGCAATCTTCTCCCAAAAACAAGGTAAATCAGCAGAATGATTTCCAACAGAGACATGGGCAAATAGAAACCAGTGATCTCCAGGTCTGGACCAAAGTCCTGAAACTAGAATGTGACTTAGGAAAATCTGCAAACACAACTGTGCTTCTAATTAATACCTAAATGTCAGGCCTGTAAGAATAACCTGGTGCCCCACCACATAGCTAATGACACAGGACTTCCAAAGCATTGTGGCAGATCAAGAGAGCATGACACAACCTCATTTGAACAAAGTCATAGACAATGAGGGCCTTGCCGTAATACCATGATGGACACTGTTGGTGCGCTTAATTCTCTTACCCTTACCAAAAAGTAATACATGAGTTTTCATGAGATTTCCACATTTTGCAATAATTGGCAGCCATTTTGGGCATGGCTACTATATAAGCTACACACTTGCTTCTAAAAGCCGCTTGTCATTCTGCGAACCCACCTGACTGAATCCCTTGCCTACCAGTCCCAGGTGCACATCCAGGAAATCTTTATCGGAGATACCTGAAAAAGAGAAGAAGAAGAAATTACAACATTCTGAAGGTTGTAACGCACTGGCAGCATGAAAGCACATTGACATTGTTAAGCAAAGACTTGCCTGAAAATTGGACTCACGTTTAGCAGACAGGGTTGTTGTTTCACATGTCATGTAAAAGCACCTTTGTAAAAAGAGTGCGAGAATTAATATGTGGGCTCTTCCAAATATGTTTCGCGAAAGCTAATTGTGAGAAGTTGGCCTGATATATAATGCTCACTAATTCTTAGTGATCACTTTGTATCATGCCAAGCAACCGTTATGATGATGGTTGTAATTCAACCTTGTAGACCCGTTATCCTAGTGGTAACGTGGACAAAGCAGTCTTAGGCTAAACTCAGAAAGGCATGTGAAGCCAGCTGTTATACCATACACAACCCCCTTGAATACCAAATGAAAGGGACACCACACAGATATATATTGAAAATATATATTGATTTATTAACTATAAAAATCCCCTGGACTCTTTATGAGCACAGAAGCACAAGCGTTAAATCACAAGACAGTTTAAAATACACAAAAGTTGCACAATATGGATGAGCCCTAGGGGCCACCTAAACCATATACTAAGAAAGTGGTATAAGAGATACCAGGAGGAAAGTGAAGAGGCCTAGGGCCTTGGGAATCGCTGGAGCTATTCGAGACTGGAGTTAACTAAGTCGGGAAAGGCCCACGGGACTCGGGTGCAGTGTTCAAAGTGCACGCACTTCTCAATACAAAGTCTATGGTGCGTAAAAAGCACAAAGTTAGAAAGTTAGGAACCTTCCGAGTGACCTACGGAGCTGAAACTTAAAACACAGGCCCTTGGGATGTGTACCAGTGCAGGAGCACCGGCGGAGCTGAGTTACCTCACCCACAGGAAGCGGGTGCACAGGGTCGAAGTTGTGTCGGGTTTCGTCACGCTGGTCGATGGTGCTTGGAGCTGAAGATGCTGCAGGCGGCTCGATGAGAAGAGTTCCGGTGGATCCAAGGGTGGATCTGAAGATGTGAAGACCTGAAAGCAGAGGGGACAATGTTCAAAGTCACTAGCCAGTGACTACCGTGGAACCAGATTGGAACCAGGCGATGTCGGGTGCAAACAGGCGTTGTCAGGTAGCTTCTTTCTGCAGCCACGTGGATACCCGGGGTCGAGGACGTCCAGGAGTCGGTCACGAGCTGTCCCACGTAGGCTTCTCGCTGTTGGCGGTATCGGCGACCTGATCGGAGCAAACAGGCCTTGGCAAATGCAAGCCACGCAGAAGTTGAAAGATGCTGTTCACTCGGACCAGCAAGGTCAGAGCGGGTGCTCCTTTTTACAGGAGCTTGGGTAGGTCTGGAGCAACCAGACCTGCTGTGTAAATCTTCGGGTTCGTCGCCAAGATGGCCGCTGGCCGCGTGGCTAGTGGCCGGGATGGCGCGTCGAGTGGCACAATGCAAAAGGGCCCCACGCAGATCGTGGAGATGCTGGAGGGCTGATCTTCGGTGCAAGGGCTGCTCGGTGGTGGGGGTTCTCAATCCCCAAAGCACAACATCGAGGATGCCTCAGAAGCTGCGCAGTCAGCTTTTCGAGTGTCTTTCAAGAGGTCCGGTCCCACGTCACTCGGTGCCTCCACGGGTCCCTTCTTCGCAGGGACTGTGGATCGGGCTCTGAGAGGTCTGGGAGTGGTTCTTGTCGGGCTCTGGGCTCGGTCTCCAGCGGGAGGCGGCGGCAAAGCAGACGTCGAGTTGCTGGTTGGTACCTGTGTTCACAGGGTGGCCACTCCTAGGCCACAAGGGAGATTCTCTTCAGTCTTCTGTGCAGCAGAATGTCGAAGTCCAGTCTTCTTCTTGTTTAAAGTTGATTTCGGGATGATCTGCTGTGCAATGGCACTGCTCCCTCTCTTATTCCAATCTGAGGGGTGGATCTCCTGCTAGGTCCCTCCCCTATGGGTGGGACCAGGAAGGGGGGTGGTTACACCCCCTCTCCTTTGTCCAGCTCCTCGCCAGGACTGGGGCTGGAAAGCCCCAGAACCGGTTTGGGCTGGCTTATGCACAGGGACACCTTGTGTGCCCCAGGCATGTCTCAATCTATTCAGCCCTGTCCTACCCAATACACAAAACCCTGTCTGGGGTGGTGCTCGCACCTCCCCAGGCAGGAAACCCTTTGTCCAGGCCCTCCTCGCAGGAAGGACTCCCAGCAGCAGGAGGTCAGACATGTGTCTGTGGTGGCAGCATCCATTTTGTGATGCTGAGGCTCTGGTTAACTTTAACCGGGGTTAAGGCTACACACATGTCGTGTCCCTCTAGAAGGGTGGAATGCTATCCCCGTCGCCAGAATTGGCGAGGGGATAGTATTCCAATTCGTATGACACCTTACTCGACATGTTTTGATAAAGCCAAACCAAAGATAGCAAATAACCGCGAGGATTATAATGCACTTAAGAGTATATGGTATGGCAATATCCCGGAACAGCTTAGGGAGTGGTTCCCGACAGCTGCAGACAGGCTCAGCTCATGCTAGAGCACCATCTCACATATTTCCACGCACTCTGCCTCCAGGATTGATGAGGCCTTCCATAGGAGTGGCTGATAGGAACATATGTGTCCAGTTTAGGGTTAGATATAGGGATACTATATCTAAGCAAGAGGTGATTACACCAACTTACCCCAGCTGAGTGATCAGCCAGTTGTGTCAAATATGGAGGCCAGGCCAGGGGTGGCACAATACATGCTGCAGCCCCTGGTAGGCCTTGGCTACACCTATGCCCTGGGTACCTATGGTACACTGTTACAGGGGCCTATAAGGTGAACCAATTCCAATCAATTGTTTTATGCACCTAAGGTACATGGAGTCCATTTTAAGGAGAGAGCAATCGGCCTGGGGCCCTGAATAGCAGGATCCCAGGCCAACTAAGTAAAAAACCAGCTAAACACCAGGCAAAAAGTTTGGGGGTAACCATAGTCAGATATCCACCTTCCTACATAACCCCCCCCCCAAACGAAAGGAGATAAGGCTATCCTTGACCAGGTAAGCCTATATTGCCTAAGTGGCCATATAAGGAAGTACCAGCTCTGGCTTGGTAACCCCCTGTCTCATGGTCCACTAAGCAATCCCTCACCCTAAGGGTATCGGAGGGTCTCCACCATAGGGAATCTCTACCTGTGGTGTGTCTTTGCAAAGTCAAAGGCTGGTGTTGAGATGGAGTACTGAAGTGAGTTTCCTCTGTAGGGCTCAGCTTCCTCCAATCACTCTCCACCATGTGTGCCTTTCTTTCTCTGACTGAGTTGCACTGTGCTCTCAGGGTCAACCTCTGGCTACCTAAAGCTGGAGGCTGAGTCCCTCTGTTTGGCTTACTGGAGGGACAGGTCAGGTTTGGGCCCTTAGGGTCCCAGGTTTGGCTGTGCCCAACAATAACCATCTGGGGGAGGTCCCTAACTACTTTTAAGGGGGATCCCTCAGGAGTTTTTAAAGTTTGCACCTCACTAGGGCTACTAGTTTCGGTGCCCCTAATCTGTTGATGGGGGTGCTTTATTTGACAGGGGGCCCTTTGGGTCTCACTGTCCTTCTTGTCCTCTGCAGCCCTGGGCTGAGTAAGGCAAGGTAGAGAGGGGCAGGTTACCTGCTCCAGACTGGGTCCCACCTGAGAAGGCTCCACTGCCATCAGAGGCTCTGTTAGGCCAGGCCTAACAACCTCTGGGACAGTTCCTTCATCAGGGGTAAGATCAGTTCCCTGAGGAGGCTGATCCTTTCCTAAAGTCTGGTGGGAGGGAGATTTCTCTTCCTCCTCAATGCTCTCTGTTTGGGTGGAGTGATCCATCATTTCAGGCTTCACTACCCATGTATCAGTTTGAGTTTGGGCTGTGACCATCACAGCCCCACCAACCTTTTCAGGAGGAGACTCAGTTTGGGTATGGGCTGTTACTAGTACAGCCCTGCTACTCTTTCCAGGAGGGAAGTTATCTAAAGATGGGGCTGAGGTTTGCTCAGCCCTCCCAACCTTTTCAGGAAGGACATCTTGAATTGGGGCTGTAGCCATTACAGCCCCACTAACCTTTCCATGGAGATTTACCATTCTAGAATGGGTTTGCTGTTCAACCTCAGCCCAGGCTGAGATTTCCAAATCATTACCCAGTAGGCAATCTACAGGCAAGTTTGCTGACACTGCCACTCTCTTTGGGCCAGTGACACCTCCCCAGCTAAGATTGACTACTGCCATGGGATGATTGGTTTCTATGCCATCAATGTTTGTCACCTGATATCTGGCATCAGGTAAAAGTTGCCTTGAGGGGACTAGACATTCAGCCACCATGGTGATGCTAGCCCCTGTGTCTCTGAAGGCCTCAACTTTCAAGCCATTGATGAGGGGCTCCTGTCTATACTTGCTCAAAGTGTTTGGGCAAGCTGTGAAATTGGCAAACCCCATGCCAGTCACATAGACAAGAGTATCTGAGTTAGGGGACCTGGATAGGCCAGAGTCCACCTGTCCTCCAAAAGTAAACCCACCCAAATTCTTGGGGGTGCTCCCACCACCTGGGGGACCACTGCTAACAGTGACAGGAGGTGTTGGAGCCTTACCTGGAGGTATATTCTCCTTATTGCCATTCTTGGGACAACAGCTATCTGTTTTGTAATGCCCCACCTGTTTACAGGTATGACAATAAGGCTTTTTCTGGGTTGTAGAAGTGTCTTGGGACCCACCCCCATTCTTGGAGTTTTGGGGCCCTGGGGAAGTCTTTTCCTTACTTTTATCCCCACCCTTCTCTTGAGGCTTGGTAGTCTCTTTCTTTTGGTCACCACCCTGGTTCTTAGGCCTGATCCTGGTTCTGACCCATTTGTCTGCCCTCCTACCCAATTCTTGTGGGGAGGTCAGATCAGAGTCAACCAGGTGCTGATGTAGAAGCTGATTTTGACAATTACTTAAGATTTGCTCTCTCATAATTAAATTATACAATCCTGTATAGTCAGTAACCTTACTTCCCAGCAACCAGCCCTCCAGAGCCTTAGTGGCACACTCAACAAATTCAGTCCAGTCCTGAGTCTGTGTCTTCTGGGTATCTCTGAACATTAACCTGTACTGTTCAGTGGTTAAGCCTAACCCATCAATCAGAGCACTCTTCAGGACCATGTAGTTTCTAGAATCCCCATCACTAACTGTGAGGAGTCTGTCTCGGCCTCTACCTTCAAAGGAGAGCCACAGGATTGCTGCCCACTGCTCCTGAGGGATCTGCTGTACCATGCAGGCTCTCTCAAGTGCAGTCATCCATTTGTGGATATCATCCCCAGCTTTGTAGGGGGGCACAATCTTACTCAGGTTTCTTGTATCAAAGGACCTGTCTTTATCCTTCTGGATATTGCTGCCACCAGTGGATCCTAATCCACTCTCTCTAGGCTGTCTTGCTCTAGCAAGTTTCTCCTTGGCCAGGGCAACCTCTAACTCTTGCCTCTGGATCCTAAGCTCAGCCTCTCTCATCTTGGCCTCATGTTCCCTTCTCTGAGTGCTAGTCATCTCCTTTCTGGAGTGACCATGAGAACCTCTAGAAGCATGGGAGTTGTCAGAGTCACCTGAGTGAGTCCTTCTCCTCCTGGGCTTCTGGTTAAGTCCACCTGGGGGTCTGAATGGGTTGTTACCTGATTCATTCCCAAGTAAGCTTAAGTTAGCCTGGTTCAGTCTACTGACCAGCACCTGACTATTTCTGTCATCATCTGACTCACTGCTTTCCACCTCCTCCTCCTCTTCTTCTTCCTCTACATCTACCTGAGGAGCTCCAGTGGTGGAGGCTTCCTCATCTACCAGGATGATAGGGGCAGGGGTGTCTACCGTGTCATCCTCTGAAGGATGGCCTCCTTCAGCATCCCCTGTGGGGTTTGCTTTAGAGGTCTTTAGAGCCTCAGACTGATCCAAGAGCTCTCTTAGGTGGTCTGTAGTAGGGGAAGGCCCTGTCTTCAGACCCCTTAAGACACAAAGCTGTCTTAATTCCTTAAAGGGAAAAATAGCAAACTGGGATGGTGCCCTTGGAGGGTCACTCTCAACAGGAGTAAGTCCACTGGACCCCTCTGTTCCAGACATCTCTCTAGTGTGGGTGGATGTGTTGCAATCTACCTACACTGGTGTTTACCTACTAAACCTATCTAGTAGTTGTTGCTAGGGTGTGCTACTCCCTTTGCTCTACAACAACTAAGTTCAGTAGAACTTAAGTATACTAGTCTTGTTTTATATGTACCTAGCAGGTACCTGTATGATCTTTCAACTGATAATCTCAAAGATTGTAATGGTAAAACAACAGCAAGCTCAGATCCCAATCCGCTGCTCACCAATGTGAGAAGTTGGCCTGATATATAATGCTCACTAATTCTTAGTGATCACTTTGTATCATGCCAAGCAACCCTTATGATGATGGTTGTAATTCAACCTTGTAGACCTGTTATCCTAGTGGTAACGTGGACAAAGCAGTCTTAGGCTAAACTCTGAAAGGCATGTGAAGCCAGCTGTTATACCATACACAACCCCCTTGAATACCAAATGAAAGGGACACCACACAGATATATATTGAAAATATATATTGATTTATTAACTATAAAAATCCCCTGGACTCTTTATGAGCACAGAAGCACAAGCGTTAAATCACAAGACAGTTTAAAATACACAAAAGTTGCACAATATGGATGAGCCCTAGGGGCCACCTAAACCATATACTAAGAAAGTGGTATAAGAGATACCAGGAGGAAAGTGAAGAGGCCTAGGGCCTTGGGAATCGCTGGAGCTATTCGAGACTGGAGTTAACTAAGTCGGGAAAGGCCCACGGGACTCGGGTGCAGTGTTCAAAGTGCACGCACTTCTCAATACAAAGTCTATGGTGCGTAAAAAGCACAAAGTTAGAAAGTTAGGAACCTTCCGAGTGACCTACGGAGCTGAAACTTAAAACACAGGCCCTTGGGATGTGTACCAGTGCAGGAGCACCGGCGGAGCTGAGTTACCTCACCCACAGGAAGCGGGTGCACAGGGTCGAAGTTGTGTCGGGTTTCGTCACGCTGGTCGATGGTGCTTGGAGCTGAAGATGCTGCAGGCGGCTCGATGAGAAGAGTTCCGGTGGATCCAAGGGTGGATCTGAAGATGTGAAGACCTGAAAGCAGAGGGGACAATGTTCAAAGTCACTAGCCAGTGACTACCGTGGAACCAGATTGGAACCAGGCGATGTCGGGTGCAAACAGGCGTTGTTGGGTAGCTTCTTTCTGCAGCCACGTGGATACCCGGGGTCAAGGACGTCCAGGAGTCGGTCACGAGCTGTCCCACGTAGGCTTCTCGCTGTTGGCGGTGTCGGCGACCTGATCGGAGCAAACAGGCCTTGGCAAATGCAAGCCACGCAGAAGTTGAAAGATGCTGTTCACTCGGACCAGCAAGGTCAGAGCGGGTGCTCCTTTTTACAGGAGCTTGGGTAGGTCTGGAGCAACCAGACCTGCTGTGTAAATCTTCGGGTTCGTCGCCAAGATGGCCGCTGGCCGCGTGGCTAGTGGCCGGGATGGCGCGTCGAGTGGCACAATGCAAAAGGGCCCCACGCAGATCGTGGAGATGCTGGAGGGCTGATCTTCGGTGCAAGGGCTGCTCCGTGGTGGGGGTTCTCAATCCCCAAAGCACAACATCGAGGATGCCTCAGAAGCTGCGCAGTCAGCTTTTCGAGTGTCTTTCAAGAGGTCCGGTCCCACGTCACTCGGTGCCTCCACGGGTCCCTTCTTCGCAGGGACTGTGGATCGGGCTCTGAGAGGTCTGGGAGTGGTTCTTGTCGGGCTCTGGGCTCGGTCTCCGGCGGGAGGCGGCGGCAAAGCAGACGTCGAGTTGCTGGTTGGTACCTGTGTTCACAGGGTGGCCACTCCTAGGCCACAAGGGAGATTCTCTTCAGTCTTCTGTGCAGCAGAATGTCGAAGTCCAGTCTTCTTCTTGTTTAAAGTTGATTTCGGGATGATCTGCTGTGCAATGGCACTGCTCCCTCTCTTATTCCAATCTGAGGGGTGGATCTCCTGCTAGGTCCCTCCCCTATGGGTGGGACCAGGAAGGGGGGTGGTTACACCCCCTCTCCTTTGTCCAGCTCCTCGCCAGGACTGGGGCTGGAAAGCCCCAGAACCGGTTTGGGCTGGCTTATGCACAGGGACACCTTGTGTGCCCCAGGCATGTCTCAATCTATTCAGCCCTGTCCTACCCAATACACAAAACCCTGTCTGGGGTGGTGCTCGCACCTCCCCAGGCAGGAAACCCTTTGTCCAGGCCCTCCTCGCAGGAAGGACTCCCAGCAGCAGGAGGTCAGACATGTGTCTGTGGTGGCAGCATCCATTTTGTGATGCTGAGGCTCTGGTTAACTTTAACCGGGGTTAAGGCTACACACATGTCGTGTCCCTCTAGAAGGGTGGAATGCTATCCCCGTCGCCAGAATTGGCGAGGGGATAGTATTCCAATTCGTATGACACCTTACTCGACATGTTTTGATAAAGCCAAACCAAAGATAGCAAATAACCGCGAGGATTATAATGCACTTAAGAGTATATGGTATGGCAATATCCCGGAACAGCTTAGGGAGTGGTTCCCGACAGCTGCAGACAGGCTCAGCTCATGCTAGAGCACCATCTCACATATTTCCACGCACTCTGCCTCCAGGATTGATGAGGCCTTCCATAGGAGTGGCTGATAGGAACATATGTGTCCAGTTTAGGGTTAGATATAGGGATACTATATCTAAGCAAGAGGTGATTACACCAACTTACCCCAGCTGAGTGATCAGCCAGTTGTGTCAAATATAGAGGCCAGGCCAGGGGTGGCACAATACATGCTGCAGCCCCTGGTAGGCCTTGGCTACACCTATGCCCTGGGTACCTATGGTACACTGTTACAGGGGCCTATAAGGTGAACCAATTCCAATCAATTGTTTTATGCACCTAAGGTACATGGAGTCCATTTTAAGGAGAGAGCAATCGGCCTGGGGCCCTGAATAGCAGGATCCCAGGCCAACTAAGTAAAAAACCAGCTAAACACCAGGCAAAAAGTTTGGGGGTAACCATAGTCAGATATCCACCTTCCTACATAACCCCCCCCCCAAACGAAAGGAGATAAGGCTATCCTTGACCAGGTAAGCCTATATTGCCTAAGTGGCCATATAAGGAAGTACCAGCTCTGGCTTGGTAACCCCCTGTCTCATGGTCCACTAAGCAATCCCTCACCCTAAGGGTATCGGAGGGTCTCCACCATAGGGAATCTCTACCTGTGGTGTGTCTTTGCAAAGTCAAAGGCTGGTGTTGAGATGGAGTACTGAAGTGAGTTTCCTCTGTAGGGCTCAGCTTCCTCCAATCACTCTCCACCATGTGTGCCTTTCTTTCTCTGACTGAGTTGCACTGTGCTCTCAGGGTCAACCTCTGGCTACCTAAAGCTGGAGGCTGAGTCCCTCTGTTTGGCTTACTGGAGGGACAGGTCAGGTTTGGGCCCTTAGGGTCCCAGGTTTGGCTGTGCCCAACAATAACCATCTGGGGGAGGTCCCTAACTACTTTTAAGGGGGATCCCTCAGGAGTTTTTAAAGTTTGCACCTCACTAGGGCTACTAGTTTCGGTGCCCCTAATCTGTTGATGGGGGTGCTTTATTTGACAGGGGGCCCTTTGGGTCTCACTGTCCTTCTTGTCCTCTGCAGCCCTGGGCTGAGTAAGGCAAGGTAGAGAGGGGCAGGTTACCTGCTCCAGACTGGGTCCCACCTGAGAAGGGTCCACTGCCATCAGAGGCTCTGTTAGGCCAGGCCTAACAACCTCTGGGACAGTTCCTTCATCAGGGGTAAGATCAGTTCCCTGAGGAGGCTGATCCTTTCCTAAAGTCTGGTGGGAGGGAGATTTCTCTTCCTCCTCAATGCTCTCTGTTTGGGTGGAGTGATCCATCATTTCAGGCTTCACTACCCATGTATCAGTTTGAGTTTGGGCTGTGACCATCACAGCCTCACCAACCTTTTCAGGAGGAGACTCAGTTTGGGTATGGGCTGTTACTAGTACAGCCCTGCTACTCTTTCCAGGAGGGAAGTTATCTAAAGATGGGGCTGAGGTTTGCTCAGCCCTCCCAACCTTTTCAGGAAGGACATCTTGAATTGGGGCTGTAGCCATTACAGCCCCACTAACCTTTCCATGGAGATTTACCATTCTAGAATGGGTTTGCTGTTCAACCTCAGCCCAGGCTGAGATTTCCAAATCATTACCCAGTAGGCAATCTACAGGCAAGTTTGCTGACACTGCCACTCTCTTTGGGCCAGTGACACCTCCCCAGCTAAGATTGACTACTGCCATGGGATGATTGGTTTCTATGCCATCAATGTTTGTCACCTGATATCTGGCATCAGGTAAAAGTTGCCTTGAGGGGACTAGACATTCAGCCACCATGGTGATGCTAGCCCCTGTGTCTCTGAAGGCCTCAACTTTCAAGCCATTGATGAGGGGCTCCTGTCTATACTTGCTCAAAGTGTTTGGGCAAGCTGTGAAATTGGCAAACCCCATGCCAGTCACATAGACAAGAGTATCTGAGTTAGGGGACCTGGATAGGCCAGAGTCCACCTGTCCTCCAAAAGTAAACCCACCCAAATTCTTGGGGGTGCTCCCACCACCTGGGGGACCACTGCTAACAGTGACAGGAGGTGTTGGAGCCTTACCTGGAGGTATATTCTCCTTATTGCCATTCTTGGGACAACAGCTATCTGTTTTGTAATGCCCCACCTGTTTACAGGTATGACAATAAGGCTTTTTCTGGGTTGTAGAAGTGTCTTGGGACCCACCCCCATTCTTGGAGTTTTGGGGCCCTGGGGAAGTCTTTTCCTTACTTTTATCCCCACCCTTCTCTTGAGGCTTGGTAGTCTCTTTCTTTTGGTCACCACCCTGGTTCTTAGGCCTGATCCTGGTTCTGACCCATTTGTCTGCCCTCCTACCCAATTCTTGTGGGGAGGTCAGATCAGAGTCAACCAGGTGCTGATGTAGAAGCTGATTTTGACAATTACTTAAGATTTGCTCTCTCATAATTAAATTATACAATCCTGTATAGTCAGTAACCTTACTTCCCAGCAACCAGCCCTCCAGAGCCTTAGTGGCACACTCAACAAATTCAGTCCAGTCCTGAGTCTGTGTCTTCTGGGTATCTCTGAACATTAACCTGTACTGTTCAGTGGTTAAGCCTAACCCATCAATCAGAGCACTCTTCAGGACCATGTAGTTTCTAGAATCCCCATCACTAACTGTGAGGAGTCTGTCTCGGCCTCTACCTTCAAAGGAGAGCCACAGGATTGCTGCCCACTGCTCCTGAGGGATCTGCTGTACCATGCAGGCTCTCTCAAGTGCAGTCATCCATTTGTGGATATCATCCCCAGCTTTGTAGGGGGGCACAATCTTACTCAGGTTTCTTGTATCAAAGGACCTGTCTTTATCCTTCTGGATATTGCTGCCACCAGTGGATCCTAATCCACTCTCTCTAGGCTGTCTTGCTCTAGCAAGTTTCTCCTTGGCCAGGGCAACCTCTAACTCTTGCCTCTGGATCCTAAGCTCAGCCTCTCTCATCTTGGCCTCATGTTCCCTTCTCTGAGTGCTAGTCATCTCCTTTCTGGAGTGACCATGAGAACCTCTAGAAGCATGGGAGTTGTCAGAGTCACCTGAGTGAGTCCTTCTCCTCCTGGGCTTCTGGTTAAGTCCACCTGGGGGTCTGAATGGGTTGTTACCTGATTCATTCCCAAGTAAGCTTAAGTTAGCCTGGTTCAGTCTACTGACCAGCACCTGACTATTTCTGTCATCATCTGACTCACTGCTTTCCACCTCCTCCTCCTCTTCTTCTTCCTCTACATCTACCTGAGGAGCTCCAGTGGTGGAGGCTTCCTCATCTACCAGGATGATAGGGGCAGGGGTGTCTACCGTGTCATCCTCTGAAGGATGGCCTCCTTCAGCATCCCCTGTGGGGTTTGCTTTAGAGGTCTTTAGAGCCTCAGACTGATCCAAGAGCTCTCTTAGGTGGTCTGTAGTAGGGGAAGGCCCTGTCTTCAGACCCCTTAAGACACAAAGCTGTCTTAATTCCTTAAAGGGAAAAATAGCAAACTGGGATGGTGCCCTTGGAGGGTCACTCTCAACAGGAGTAAGTCCACTGGACCCCTCTGTTCCAGACATCTCTCTAGTGTGGGTGGATGTGTTGCAATCTACCTACACTGGTGTTTACCTACTAAACCTATCTAGTAGTTGTTGCTAGGGTGTGCTACTCCCTTTGCTCTACAACAACTAAGTTCAGTAGAACTTAAGTATACTAGTCTTGTTTTATATGTACCTAGCAGGTACCTGTATGATCTTTCAACTGATAATCTCAAAGATTGTAATGGTAAAACAACAGCAAGCTCAGATCCCAATCCGCTGCTCACCAATGTGAGAAGTTGGCCTGATATATAATGCTCACTAATTCTTAGTGATCACTTTGTATCATGCCAAGCAACCCTTATGATGATGGTTGTAATTCAACCTTGTAGACCTGTTATCCTAGTGGTAACGTGGACAAAGCAGTCTTAGGCTAAACTCTGAAAGGCATGTGAAGCCAGCTGTTATACCATACACAACCCCCTTGAATACCAAATGAAAGGGACACCACACAGATATATATTGAAAATATATATTGATTTATTAACTATAAAAATCCCCTGGACTCTTTATGAGCACAGAAGCACAAGCGTTAAATCACAAGACAGTTTAAAATACACAAAAGTTGCACAATATGGATGAGCCCTAGGGGCCACCTAAACCATATACTAAGAAAGTGGTATAAGAGATACCAGGAGGAAAGTGAAGAGGCCTAGGGCCTTGGGAATCGCTGGAGCTATTCGAGACTGGAGTTAACTAAGTCGGGAAAGGCCCACGGGACTCGGGTGCAGTGTTCAAAGTGCACGCACTTCTCAATACAAAGTCTATGGTGCGTAAAAAGCACAAAGTTAGAAAGTTAGGAACCTTCCGAGTGACCTACGGAGCTGAAACTTAAAACACAGGCCCTTGGGATGTGTACCAGTGCAGGAGCACCGGCGGAGCTGAGTTACCTCACCCACAGGAAGCGGGTGCACAGGGTCGAAGTTGTGTCGGGTTTCGTCACGCTGGTCGATGGTGCTTGGAGCTGAAGATGCTGCAGGCGGCTCGATGAGAAGAGTTCCGGTGGATCCAAGGGTGGATCTGAAGATGTGAAGATCTGAAAGCAGAGGGGACAATGTTCAAAGTCACTAGCCAGTGACTACCGTGGAACCAGATTGGAACCAGGCGATGTCGGGTGCAAACAGGCGTTGTTGGGTAGCTTCTTTCTGCAGCCACGTGGATACCCGGGGTCAAGGACGTCCAGGATTCGGTCACGAGCTGTCCCACGTAGGCTTCTCGCTGTTGGCGGTGTCGGCGACCTGATCGGAGCAAACAGGCCTTGGCAAATGCAAGCCACGCAGAAGTTGAAAGATGCTGTTCACTCGGACCAGCAAGGTCAGAGCGGGTGCTCCTTTTTACAGGAGCTTGGGTAGGTCTGGAGCAACCAGACCTGCTGTGTAAATCTTCGGGTTCGTCGCCAAGATGGCCGCTGGCCGCGTGGCTAGTGGCCGGGATGGCGCGTCGAGTGGCACAATGCAAAAGGGCCCCACGCAGATCGTGGAGATGCTGGAGGGCTGATCTTCGGTGCAAGGGCTGCTCCGTGGTGGGGGTTCTCAATCCCCAAAGCACAACGTCGAGGATGCCTCAGAAGCTGCGCAGTCAGCTTTTCGAGTGTCTTTCAAGAGGTCCGGTCCCACGTCACTCGGTGCCTCCACGGGTCCCTTCTTCGCAGGGACTGTGGATCGGGCTCTGAGAGGTCTGGGAGTTTGGTTCTTGTCGGGCTCTGGGCTCGGTCTCCGGCAGGAGGCGGCGGCAAAGCAGACGTCGAGTTGCTGGTTGGTACCTGTGTTCACAGGGTGGCCACTCCTAGGCCACAAGGGAGATTCTCTTCAGTCTTCTGTGCAGCAGAATGTCGAAGTCCAGTCTTCTTCTTGTTTAAAGTTGATTTCGGGATGATCTGCTGTGCAATGGCACTGCTCCCTCTCTTATTCCAATCTGAGGGGTGGATCTCCTGCTAGGTCCCTCCCCTATGGGTGGGACCAGGAAGGGGGGTGGTTACACCCCCTCTCCTTTGTCCAGCTCCTCGCCAGGACTGGGGCTGGAAAGCCCCAGAACCGGTTTGGGCTGGCTTATGCACAGGGACACCTTGTGTGCCCCAGGCATGTCTCAATCTATTCAGCCCTGTCCTACCCAATACACAAAACCCTGTCTGGGGTGGTGCTCGCACCTCCCCAGGCAGGAAACCCTTTGTCCAGGCCCTCCTCGCAGGAAGGACTCCCAGCAGCAGGAGGTCAGACATGTGTCTGTGGTGGCAGCATCCATTTTGTGATGCTGAGGCTCTGGTTAACTTTAACCGGGGTTAAGGCTACACACATGTCGTGTCCCTCTAGAAGGGTGGAATGCTATCCCCGTCGCCAGAATTGGCGAGGGGATAGTATTCCAATTCGTATGACACCTTACTCGACATGTTTTGATAAAGCCAAACCAAAGATAGCAAATAACCGCGAGGATTATAATGCACTTAAGAGTATATGGTATGGCAATATCCCGGAACAGCTTAGGGAGTGGTTCCCGACAGCTGCAGACAGGCTCAGCTCATGCTAGAGCACCATCTCACATATTTCCACGCACTCTGCCTCCAGGATTGATGAGGCCTTCCATAGGAGTGGCTGATAGGAACATGTGTGTCCAGTTTAGGGTTAGATATAGGGATACTATATCTAAGCAAGAGGTGATTACACCAACTTACCCCAGCTGAGTGATCAGCCAGTTGTGTCAAATATGGAGGCCAGGCCAGGGGTGGCACAATACATGCTGTAGCCCCTGGTAGGCCTTGGCTACACCTATGCCCTGGGTACCTATGGTACACTGTTACAGGGGCCTATAAGGTGAACCAATTCCAATTGTTTTATGCACCTAAGGTACATGGAGTCCATTTTAAGGAGAGAGCAATCGGCCTGGGGCCCTGAATAGCAGGATCCCAGGCCAACTAAGTCAAAAACCAGCTAAACACCAGGCAAAAAGTTTGGGGGTAACCATAGTCAGATATCCACCTTCCTACATAACCCCCCCCCCCCCAAACGAAAGGAGATAAGGCTATCCTTGACCAGGTAAGCCTATATTGCCTAAGTGGCCATATAAGGAAGTACCAGCTCTGGCTTGGTAACCCCCTGTCTCATGGTCCACTAAGCAATCCCTCACCCTAAGGGTATCGGAGGGTCTCCACCATAGGGAATCTCTACCTGTGGTGTGTCTTTGCAAAGTCAAAGGCTGGTGTTGAGATGGAGTACTGAAGTGAGTTTCCTCTGTAGGGCTCAGCTTCCTCCAATCACTCTCCACCATGTGTGCCTTTCTTTCTCTGACTGAGTTGCACTGTGCTCTCAGGGTCAACCTCTGGCTACCTAAAGCTGGAGGCTGAGTCCCTCTGTTTGGCTTACTGGAGGGACAGGTCAGGTTTGGGCCCTTAGGGTCCCAGGTTTGGCTGTGCCCAACAATATCCATCTGGGGGAGGTCCCTAACTACTTTTAAGGGGGATCCCTCAGGAGTTTTTAAAGTTTGCACCTCACTAGGGCTACTAGTTTCGGTGCCCCTAATCTGTTGATGGGGGTGCTTTATTTGACAGGGGGCCCTTTGGGTCTCACTGTCCTTCTTGTCCTCTGCAGCCCTGGGCTGAGTAAGGCAAGGTAGAGAGGGGCAGGTTACCTGCTCCAGACTGGGTCCCACCTGAGAAGGGTCCACTGCCATCAGAGGCTCTGTTAGGCCAGGCCTAACAACCTCTGGGACAGTTCCTTCATCAGGGGTAAGATCAGTTCCCTGAGGAGGCTGATCCTTTCCTAAAGTCTGGTGGGAGGGAGATTTCTCTTCCTCCTCAATGCTCTCTGTTTGGGTGGAGTGATCCATCATTTCAGGCTTCACTACCCATGTATCAGTTTGAGTTTGGGCTGTGACCATCACAGCCCCACCAACCTTTTCAGGAGGAGACTCAGTTTGGGTATGGGCTGTTACTAGTACAGCCCTGCTACTCTTTCCAGGAGGGAAGTTATCTAAAGATGGGGCTGAGGTTTGCTCAGCCCTCCCAACCTTTTCAGGAAGGACATCTTGAATTGGGGCTGTAGCCATTACAGCCCCACTAACCTTTCCATGGAGATTTACCATTCTAGAATGGGTTTGCTGTTCAACCTCAGCCCAGGCTGAGATTTCCAAATCATTACCCAGTAGGCAATCTACAGGCAAGTTTGCTGACACTGCCACTCTCTTTGGGCCAGTGACACCTCCCCAGCTAAGATTGACTACTGCCATGGGATGATTGGTTTCTATGCCATCAATGTTTGTCACCTGATATCTGGCATCAGGTAAAAGTTGCCTTGAGGGGACTAGACATTCAGCCACCATGGTGATGCTAGCCCCTGTGTCTCTGAAGGCCTCAACTTTCAAGCCATTGATGAGGGGCTCCTGTCTATACTTGCTCAAAGTGTTTGGGCAAGCTGTGAAATTGGCAAACCCCATGCCAGTCTCATAGACAAGAGTATCTGAGTTAGGGGACCTGGATAGGCCAGAGTCCACCTGTCCTCCAAAAGTAAACCCACCCAAATTCTTGGGGGTGCTCCCACCACCTGGGGGACCACTGCTAACAGTGACAGGAGGTGTTGGAGCCTTACCTGGAGGTATATTCTCCTTATTGCCATTCTTGGGACAACAGCTATCTGTTTTGTAATGCCCCACCTGTTTACAGGTATGACAATAAGGCTTTTTCTGGGTTGTAGAAGTGTCTTGGGACCCACCCCCATTCTTGGAGTTTTGGGGCCCTGGGGAAGTCTTTTCCTTACTTTTATCCCCACCCTTCTCTTGAGGCTTGGTAGTCTCTTTCTTTTGGTCACCACCCTGGTTCTTAGGCCTGATCCTGGTTCTGACCCATTTGTCTGCCCTCCTACCCAATTCTTGTGGGGAGGTCAGATCAGAGTCAACCAGGTGCTGATGTAGAAGCTGATTTTGACAATTACTTAAGATTTGCTCTCTCATAATTAAATTATACAATCCTGTATAGTCAGTAACCTTACTTCCCAGCAACCAGCCCTCCAGAGCCTTAGTGGCACACTCAACAAATTCAGTCCAGTCCTGAGTCTGTGTCTTCTGGGTATCTCTGAACATTAACCTGTACTGTTCAGTGGTTAAGCCTAACCCATCAATCAGAGCACTCTTCAGGACCATGTAGTTTCTAGAATCCCCATCACTAACTGTGAGGAGTCTGTCTCGGCCTCTACCTTCAAAGGAGAGCCACAGGATTGCTGCCCACTGCTCCTGAGGGATCTGCTGTACCATGCAGGCTCTCTCAAGTGCAGTCATCCATTTGTGGATATCATCCCCAGCTTTGTAGGGGGGCACAATCTTACTCAGGTTTCTTGTATCAAAGGACCTGTCTTTATCCTTCTGGATATTGCTGCCACCAGTGGATCCTAATTCACTCTCTCTAGGCTGTCTTGCTCTAGCAAGTTTCTCCTTGGCCAGGGCAACCTCTAACTCTTGCCTCTGGATCCTAAGCTCAGCCTCTCTCATCTTGGCCTCATGTTCCCTTCTCTGAGGGCTAGTCATCTCCTTTCTGGAGTGACCATGAGAACCTCTAGAAGCATGGGAGTTGTCAGAGTCACCTGAGTGAGTCCTTCTCCTCCTAGGCTTCTGGTTAAGTCCACCTGGGGGTCTGAATGGGTTGTTACCTGATTCATTCCCAAGTAAGCTTAAGTTAGCCTGGTTCAGTCTACTGACCAGCACCTGACTATTTCTGTCATCATCTGACTCACTGCTTTCCACCTCCTCCTCCTCTTCTTCTTCCTCTACATCTACCTGAGGAGCTCCAGTGGTGGAGGCTTCCTCATCTACCAGGATGATAGGGGCAGGGGTGTCTACCGTGTCATCCTCTGAAGGATGGCCTCCTTCAGCATCCCCTGTGGGGTTTGCTTTAGAGGTCTTTAGAGCCTCAGACTGATCCAAGAGCTCTCTTAGGTGGTCTGTAGTAGGGGAAGGCCCTGTCTTCAGACCCCTTAAGACACAAAGCTGTCTTAATTCCTTAAAGGGAAAAATAGCAAACTGGGATGGTGCCCTTGGAGGGTCACTCTCAACAGGAGTAAGTCCACTGGACCCCTCTGTTCCAGACATTGCTCTAGTGTGGGTGGATGTGTTGCAATCTACCTACACTGGTGTTTACCTACTAAACCTATCTAGTAGTTGTAGCTAGGGTGTGCTACTCCCTTTGCTCTACAACAACTAAGTTCAGTAGAACTTAAGTATACTAGTCTTGTTTTATATGTACCTAGCAGGTACCTGTATGATCTTTCAACTGATAATCTCAAAGATTGTAATGGTAAAACAACAGCAAGCTCAGATCCCAATCCGCTGCTCACCAATGTGAGAAGTTGGCCTGATATATAATGCTCACTAATTCTTAGTGATCACTTTGTATCATGTCAAGCAACCCTTATGATGATGGTTGTAATTCAACCTTGTAGACCTGTTATCCTAGTGGTAACGTGGACAAAGCAGTCTTAGGCTAAACTCTGAAAGGCATGTGAAGCCAGCTGTTATACCATACACAACCCCCTTGAATACCAAATGAAAGGGACACCACACAGATATATATTGAAAATATATATTGATTTATTAACTATAAAAATCCCCTGGACTCTTTATGAGCACAGAAGCACAAGCGTTAAATCACAAGACAGTTTAAAATACACAAAAGTTGCACAATATGGATGAGCCCTAGGGGCCACCTAAACCATATACTAAGAAAGTGGTATAAGAGATACCAGGAGGAAAGTGAAGAGGCCTAGGGCCTTGGGAATCGCTGGAGCTATTCGAGACTGGAGTTAACTAAGTCGGGAAAGGCCCACGGGACTCGGGTGCAGTGTTCAAAGTGCACGCACTTCTCAATACAAAGTCTATGGTGCGTAAAAAGCACAAAGTTAGAAAGTTAGGAACCTTCCGAGTGACCTACGGAGCTGAAACTTAAAACACAGGCCCTTGGGATGTGTACCAGTGCAGGAGCACTGGCGGAGCTGAGTTACCTCACCCACAGGAAGCGGGTGCACAGGGTCGAAGTTGTGTCGGGTTTCGTCACGCTGGTCGATGGTGCTTGGAGCTGAAGATGCTGCAGGCGGCTCGATGAGAAGAGTTCCGGTGGATCCAAGGGTGGATCTGAAGATGTGAAGACCTGAAAGCAGAGGGGACAATGTTCAAAGTCACTAGCCAGTGACTACCGTGGAACCAGATTGGAACCAGGCGATGTCGGGTGCAAACAGGCGTTGTCGGGTAGCTTCTTTCTGCAGCCACGTGGATACCCGGGGTCGAGGACGTCCAGGAGTCGGTCACGAGCTGTCCCACGTAGGCTTCTCGCTGTTGGCAGTGTCGGCGACCTGATCGGAGCAAACAGGCCTTGGCAAATGCAAGCCACGCAGAAGTTGAAAGATGCTGTTCACTCGGACCAGCAAGGTCAGAGCGGATGCTCCTTTTTACAGGAGCTTGGGTAGGTCTGGAGCAACCAGACCTGCTGTGTAAATCTTCGGGTTCGTCGCCAAGATGGCCGCTGGCCGCGTGGCTAGTGGCCGGGATGGCGCGTCAAGTGGCACAATGCAAAAGGGCCCCACGCAGATCGTGGAGATGCTGGAGGGCTGATCTTCGGTGCAAGGGCTGCTCGGTGGTGGGGGTTCTCAATCCCCAAAGCACAACGTCGAGGATGCCTCAGAAGCTGCGCAGTCAGCTTTTCGAGTGTCTTTCAAGAGGTCCGGTCCCACGTCACTCGGTGCCTCCACGGGTCCCTTCTTCGCAGGGACTGTGGATCGGGCTCTGAGAGGTCTGTGAGTCTGGTTCTTGTCGGGTTCTGGGCTCGGTCTCCGGCGGGAGGCGGCGGCAAAGCAGATGTCGAGTTGCTGGTTGGTACCTGTGTTCACAGGGTGGCCACTCCTAGGCCACAAGGGAGATTCTCTTCAGTCTTCTGTGCAGCAGAATGTCGAAGTCCAGTCTTCTTCTTGTTTAAAGTTGATTTCGGGATGATCTGCTGTGCAATGGCACTGCTCCGTCTCTTATTCCAATCTGAGGGGTGGATCTCCTGCTAGGTCCCTCCCCTATGGGTGGGACCAGGAAGGGGGGTGGTTACACCCCCTCTCCTTTGTCCAGCTCCTCGCCAGGACTGGGGCTGGAAAGCCCCAGAACCGGTTTGGGCTGGCTTATGCACAGGGACACCTTGTGTGCCCCAGGCATGTCTCAATCTATTCAGCCCTGTCCTACCCAATACACAAAACCCTGTCTGGGGTGGTGCTCGCACCTCCCCAGGCAGGAAACCCTTTGTCCAGGCCCTCCTCGCAGGAAGGACTCCCAGCAGCAGGAGGTCAGACATGTGTCTGTGGTGGCAGCATCCATTTTGTGAAGCTGAGGCTCTGGTTAACTTTAACCGGGGTTAAGGCTACACACATGTCGTGTCCCTCTAGAAGGGTGGAATGCTATCCCCGTCGCCAGAATTGGCGAGGGGATAGTATTCCAATTCGTATGACACCTTACTCGACATGTTTTGATAAAGCCAAACAAAAGATAGCAAATAACCGCGAGGATTATAATGCACTTAAGAGTATATGGTATGGCAATATCCCGGAACAGCTTAGGGAGTGGTTCCCGACAGCTGCAGACAGGCTCAGCTCATGCTAGAGCACCATCTCACATATTTCCACGCACTCTGCCTCCAGGATTGATGAGGCCTTCCATAGGAGTGGCTGATAGGAACATATGTGTCCAGTTTAGGGTTAGATATAGGGATACTATATCTAAGCAAGAGGTGATTACACCAACTTACCCCAGCTGAGTGATCAGCCAGTTGTGTCAAATATGGAGGCCAGGCCAGGGGTGGCACAATACATGCTGCAGCCCCTGGTAGGCCTTGGCTACACCTATGCCCTGGGTACCTATGGTACACTGTTACAGGGGCCTATAAGGTGAACCAATTCCAATTGTTTTATGCACCTAAGGTACATGGAGTCCATTTTAAGGAGAGAGCAATCGGCCTGGGGCCCTGAATAGCAGGATCCCAGGCCAACTAAGTCAAAAACCAGCTAAACACCAGGCAAAAAGTTTGGGGGTAACCATAGTCAGATATCCACCTTCCTACACTAATGTTAAGTAGTTGTTTAAGGCTCTGTTCTGATATTACACGTTTGTGAATTCTGAGAAAAAACAAGAGAGGTTGCAAGAAGTTAACTGTGATTGGCAAGAGATGAGACAAATGTTACCACAGGATGAAGAATTGTGGTATGTTTAGTTTCTAAGGGGCTTATTTACAAGCCCCTTTCACCACCGGTGCATCACTTTCTGTGACACACACTGGCAGTAAATCTTGCTGTCCCATATTTACAAGGACAGGTAGAGCCACACTGCATAGATACGGCCCCTTTACTCGCAGCACTTTGTATTCAAGGGATTTCCCATGGGTGTTGCTGTGGGTGATCCTACGTAGCACCCATGGCTTCTGCCACATTTCCACATTTTCGAGATATTGTAAACCTGGAAATGCATCAAAAAAGCTACGCCTCCCAAGGGAAGCATAGGGAGTCTGCTGTGTGTAAACGGGCCGTATTTACAAGGACACGGAAAGCTGCCCAGGGTGGCTTTACATGTCCTTGTAAATATAGGACAGCAAGATCAACTGGCAGTGCGTCACAAAAAGTGATGCTCCGGCGGCGTAAGGGACTTCAAAATAGCCCCTAAATGGTTAACTGAAGGTGATACATATGTGGGGGAATACCACCTATTGATCTCTGCCATAAAGGTATTCAATGGATACCAACTTGTTAAGTGAGCAATTAGAAACATATGGGAAATAGGGAATATACTGGTATACTTATAATCACAGGGGATGGTGGGAGGAAGTAACAGTGTTCGTTTCTATTCTACAGAAAAACAGAGAGACAACACAACACACAGAATCCAGACAACATTCTTACAAGTGCAGAAGCAAAAAGAAGCAGGAACTATCTTGTTTATCCCATTCCCCTTTCCCATTCTAGGCTCAGACTTCCACCAGATAATATATTCATATACATTGCAAGTTCAAGTGCAGAGGAGGAGGAGTTGGGACCTATATGCTCAGACTTCGACTTACTCCTGCAGGAACCACCAGGTTAGTGATTAACACTAATGCAGAGCTAGGCCTAGCAAGGGTTTTCAAAAAGAACCATGAACAGATTAGGTGGATGCCCTAAACCAATCTGTAAACAGTTCCCATACCTCTCTGCCACATGTACTTTCAAAGTGATGTTGTTCCTACTAGCACCACGTTTCCCAGAGTGCTTTTTTGTGTTGAAATTCAATTTACCTGACACCTCTCAGGTTGCAGAGCTCGTTCTAAACTCCCAGCTGCACTCAGTCGTGATCCATGGAGTTGAATACTGTTGATTAATAGTAAAAGCGGATGGTAGCCCTCTTCAAGTAATAATGGCACTAATCCTGACTAAGCCCAATTCGGTCTAAATAATTTAAACCTGAGTGAAACCTTTGGGAGTGAGAGCACAGAGTAAGCAGGAATAACTTGGGAGAAGTATGTAAAATATATATCAGTAACAAAATAGTTAACCCCTTCGGTGCTCAGGACGGCCCCCGGCCATCACGCGTCATGGTGGGCATTTGCTAACGACGGCCAGGGGCCGTCTGAATCCCGCCCACTCTCTATTTCGTCCGCACAGCGTGAAAATTCAGCCAGCGCGCAAGGCGTTAATAAGTAGAAAACACAATGCAATCACAATCGCACTCTGATTTATATAAATGGATAACATTTTAATCTTAAAATAGACACAAAAACAACAAATGTAGGGAACTGGAGGTATAATTTTTTTCAAAAGTCCTAAATGTTTCTAGTGCCTAAAAGTGCAAAACGTGAGCTGTGGTTATCTAGTCGTGGTAGACCACGTCAAAGTCCAAAGTTAAGGCTGGCGGCAATGGAGAATGGGTCTGAACCAACAACCAGGCTTGGTCTGTTGGAAAGTTTACCTTTAGGGCTTGATTAAAATGTTGGCAGAAAAGGAATCCCTTCGCCACCAACATAGTGGTCCACCCATCTAGTTTAGAATGGGGGCACCATAGGTTTGATGACAGTGAAGAATACTGTGTCTCTGTTGTGGTGAAACCTCTCCGATGATCCGACTGACATTTGGCCGCATGTTCACCCATTTAATTTAGATAAGCAGACATAAAGCTGATTTTCAATGGCCGTCACTGCCAGGAAAAACCTTATTTTTAGGGGCATTCTTGTTTTTCCCAAATGAAAACCCTGCTTTGGGATTTTCTTTTTGAAAATAAAAATGTTGTAAGTTTGCTGTTCAGCTGTCAAACTTGCAATGCAATGACAGGAACCAATGTGACAGTCGTTCCTGCCAAAGCTAGAAATGTTCACTGGGCCGTTGGCAAGCGGCACCTCTGTCAAGACAATGGAGTATTTAACCCGTTCTGTGCTCATGACGGAGCCGCTCCGTCATGAGCCTCGGTTGAGCTGTGCTCATGACGGAACGGTTCCGTCATGGCCCGCTCGGCACGCCTGCGCGACGCGAATTTCGTGCCTGCGCTGAGCGTTCCATTGAGTGCGCGCGTTCGTGACAGAACCGCTCCGTCACGAGCACAGCTCAACCGCGGATCGTGACGGAGCGGCTCCGTCACAAGCATGTGAGCGCTGCTCGACCCCCCCACCCCCTTAGTGCTGCGGCGGATATCCCGCTGCAGCGAAGGGGTTAACTTTGTCAGCCTGGCGACGAAACAGGCTTCCCACAAACATTTAAACTGGGCCCTTCGTCTTTTTTCTTGAGAAAAGCTTCATCGACAGGGCCATTGGTGGTCCGGTTGCCAGCTGGTTCCAAAGGTGGGGGGGGAGCTCGTTGTCATCGGCCACCCGGAGTGCAGGGCCTCAGTGGGAGCCGTTGGAAGGAAGTTTGAGCCTCATGGTGTCAATCCCATGAAAGTTATAAATTATAGTAGTCCAAAGTATGTGCCCAGGAAAGTCTTGTCAGCAGTCTGCTATACCTTGGTGCCAGCCTCAATAGAATCCCTCTACATTCTTACTCTTCTGGAAATCAAACTAATTTCCGCAGGTCAAACCAACAAGTTGAATCTAACCCTGATGTAACGTTGGTGGCTGCAGCTCCACACCAGTCTGGTGATAGCCTTTGGTACCAGTGGTGGCTGGCTCTGTATGGGGGTGGTCGGGAAGGGGGAAGGGAGAAAAAATATATAACATAAACTTACTTTCTTTGCCACCGACACTGCCGCACGTCTCTCCTCCATCCTCGCTCTCTGCCTCCGGAAGTACCCAGGCTCCAGGACTCTCTTCGCTAATCAAAACACTGAAGGAGGAGCGTTGTGATTGGCCTGTTTGGCCGCTCAGGCAATACCTGGGAGGCTGGGCATGTTCTCCACTGGGCTGTGTAACTCAACCCAGTGGAGATCATGCCATGTGCGAATGACTGTTTGAACGGCCTCAGAGAGCCAGCCAATCCATCATGCGCACTTAGGGAGGGAGTGCAAACCACTCCTGCTCCCTCTGATGGTGGTGACCCCAGTCCACCCCCTCCCAACCTGGCTGGAGTTCCACAATGAAAAATAAAATGACAATAACTTCTTGTTATTATATTCTTTTTTATTTTGCACTGCTCAATGAGCAGTGCGGCAATGCTCCTCCACCTTAGAGGAGGAGCTGCCACTGTTTGGTACTGTCCTGATTTGCAGTTCTTGGTGTGTGAGAGTCCCTTATAACAGCAGCCTGGAGTCCAAGGTTTTTTGAGAACTACATGAGGGTTAAGACTCAATCTCCCAAAAGACACCAACTGGATACAGGACAAATCCAATTGGAACAGCAAAGTCCTAGACCTCTTGAAGCTTTTGTGTTCTTGGAGGTTAACAGGAGGCTAGCCAGCTAGTCACTGGAGTCCATTCTTCAGTCCTGGGTACAAGTGGGTGCAGGTCCAGCCCTCAGGGCCTCTCTCCACAGGTTACATTAAGTGCAGGTTTCTTACTGAAGTCTAAAGTGTACAGCAGGTGCAGTCCTTCTTTTGCTCTCCACAGGCCAAGGGGTGTCTGAATTAGGCATGCAGGGGTGTCACTTATATGCCTGGCACTAGCGTTTGGGAGAGGGGGAACTCCCTGGACAGTACAGAAAAGTTTCCAGGGGCAACCTTACCCACTTTGACATAATTTCCTGGTGGTTGGTCCAAATATCATTCCCACAGTGCCCTGCTGTCAGAGATCTGCCATAGGCCCCTAGTTTGCTCGCCATACTTCCCCAGTCTTCCAAGTTCATATCTCAGCCCTGTGACTGCCCATTTTACCAATATCTCAGTCCTCCTTGTTTCCCCCTTCAATTACTGGTTTCCCTTTAAAGGTCTACCTTTATTTGTGCTCTCATGTTGTGCCCACAAGCCCTTTCTCTGCTGTTGACAAAGCACAGGGCCCGAGAGCACTCTCATTCCTCAAGTCCTGGACCACACCTACCTGTAGAGACCTTGACAAAATCATAGTCCTTACATCCTCTACGCCTTGTCTAGAGCACTAACCCTTGGAACCCAGCTAGAAGGGCTTGTTGTGATTAAGATTGAGTCAAATCAAGAGTGTTTGTGAAGTCTGAATTGTAATTTGAAATGTGACTTAGCACTGTGTGTGTTACTAGAGACAAGTGATGTACCCAATTTGAGACAAAATGACTAAAACACTGCGAGAGGTCTAACACATCAACATTTAAGAAAACGTTACCCCTTCTAAAAAACATTAGCTCAAATCAAGGCCACCTAAGACTGATCTCAGGTACATGAGCCCTTGGGAGAATTTGAATCCAGAAAAAGGAAAGAAAACTTGGGTCGGAAGCACAGGAACTAGTCACTTAATGCAAATATGCTCTTGTCTCCCTTCAGGCCCAGATCCTCCCATGAGATTCACGCAATATCAGACCACAAAGAGTCAAGACCCCCTTTCTTAGGCATGATGCATCCTGTTTGCTGTTACTAGAGCATCACAAGAAAGAAATGGTCAGACTTAGTAGACTTAGGAGCCAAGTCCATATCACCTCTGCAAAGCAACAAAACAGATGCTAAGGTAAGCATCAGTGTTGTCAAACCTGTCACCTACTCTTCCAAAATCCAACATGGCAGAATATTCTTCCCTTTGTTAGTGCTCTCGGCACATCCCTGAGATGTGCCTAGGGAAATGAGGACCCCCCTGCAAAACCAAATCTGGGACATGTTTCCCACCACTGGATTTTGTGCTACTCCTGCTACATTGAAAATGGTAGGACCAGGCCTAGGTGAGGTACATCTGACAGGGGGTGCACCTTTGAAGCTTGTGCAGTTTGTGGGCCTTCGTGTCAGGAGAATATCACACCTCCTCTCAGCTAAGGCCATGTTGTTCCCTTTCCTGGGAGCCATTCACACATTCCAATATGCTACCAGGTAACAGTTGGCGATTATCGCTGAAAGGGCTACTAGAGGCATTAGGAAAATGGCAACTTTCTGAAAGTGGTATTTTCAAAAGAGTAATTTAAATATGGCTTGACCATTGAATTGGATTTTACTTACCTTGAATCATGTTTCTAGCTATTCCCAAACAAAAGGTATGCTTTTCTAAGGGGAACCCAGCTTGGCCACAGTGAGAAATGACTTTGGAGATTTGTCACTGCTAGGACATGGAAAACTTGAATACTTGTCCTTCTTTCAAAACAACATGCACCGTGCCCAAGGTTGGGGTTTATTGAATGGGTGATTTCATCAGGTCGAATTGACAGTGCTAAAACAGCCATGCCAGGCTTCTGTGGCAGGCCTAGAGTAATGTTTTATGTGGTCACTTGAGTGGTGGCACAATAAGTGATACAGCCCACTAGTGCAATTTATTTTTACAGGCCCTGGTACCATATACTAGGGACATACTGGTAAGGTAAATATGTCAATCAGGGATTAGCCAATTGTGCACATGTTTTAGGGATCAGAGCAAATGAACTGGGTGCTGGATGGCAGTGTTTTAGTGTTCAGAGTCCATGCACCAGCAACATCAGTCCACAAGTTGTGGGTTGGGGTGATCATTCAAAAAAGGCCTTTCCTTACAAATATACTTCAACAGTCAACAACCGACCAGTATATGAACCTGTGCAGAGGATTTTCTGTGTCACCTGTTAGACCACCGAATGAAAGAAACATGTTTGATCTACTTCCCAAGACATGCACAGGGAGTGTACTTAGACTAATTTTTGCTTCTTTCCTGTCCAATGCATGTGTAGGTCTTGGACATTTGGAAACAGATGCCTTTCATGAAGGGTGCCAATTGGAGCAAAGTAAAACTGGACTCTCCTAGTTGAAGTGTTGTGAAATAATGAGAAAAGACTTCAGCTAAGGTAAAGATCTCACAATGCCACATCGATTAAATTAGTCAAAAAGTTGCTTCTCTTGAGAAATTTCTCTCACTCCTACTGCCTAAGGTCTATAGATACTATTGGTGAATATACATTTAATACAAAGGTATTCATTCATTGATTCCTATCTCATCACTCAAAAGTCTCAAAACTGAAATAGGCAGTTCAGTCCAGATTAGAGCATTTGAATCAAATTATATTAAGTATATAAAACATTTCTTAAACCTGAGATCCATATACGTATTGAAGGTATATCATATTTAAAGAGACTCGCCGTCTGCAGCAAAAGATGCACCACCATTTTGTTTACCTCTGTGGAACTTGGACATCTTGGGTGCTCAAACTTAATTTTTGCTCTTGTAACTCAACATAATACATATAGTACAGAATTGAGATATCCACCTTCAAATTACAAGCATCAGAATCTTCGGCATAAATGGAGGAATAGCCTGCACTCTGACAACGAGAAGCTTTTTAGGACAGCTTAGAAGTACTTTTATATTGCCAGCATCATCCCTCTTAACTGCCCATTCAAGGAGCTTTCCAATATACTTTTTAAATGCCACTACCTAAGAACGTGTCTGAATGAGTTTGCTCTGGTGATTCAACCATTTAATGTCACATGGACGATGCTTTAGGTTATCACTGTGAGGACAACGCCCTGGATCTCAAACGCTTCTTGCAGAGCAGTTTAATACCCTGGGTCAGATACAGACCTTCAATCCCCCTACTCTAGGTTGTCTGATTGTGACTCTGTTGGGCTCAAACAGCTTGTACTCTAACCAGTCTTAGCTCCCAATTTTAGCACTGAATCTACCTCAGCAACCCCAAAACCTGAAAGATCAAGCATCTTTGCAAAGAAGGCCTTCCTCAATGCCAAGACTCCCAACCAACTTCAAGCCTCTTTCAAAATTATTATGAATTAAATCAGCTTTCAAGCAGCACAGCACAACCTTCTTGTTTCACAACTATTATTGGAGCAATTCTTCTAGTGTTACTGATTTGGATGATTTTAATGGCCAAGGTGATGTTCATTGAGCTGTGTCTCGCATATTGCTTGACCTACTAGTAGCCTTTGACTTCGTTCAACACCCCATTCCATCCTGCTCATACACCTTCCTGACAATATTGTTCAAGGCAATGCTTTATGGTTCATTCCATCATTCCACTCAAATTGTGTACAGTCTCTACCCAAGTTCACATTTTTGGCTTGCCCATCCACTTTCAGTATTCCACAAGAATACACTATTGTTCCTATCTTTTCAAGGCCACTGAAGACAACTTCCCCCTCTTAATGAATTCTACAGTGTGATGTATTAAACATATGCCATCAACACCAAGATAGCCCTCATATTGGAAATAAAATCACACATTAATTGTAGATTACAAAAATCACAAGAAACCCCATGCCAGTGCTCATAGAACTATGACATGGAATCATGCCACATGTTTTGCCCGTTTTGTTGTGTTCTGTAGAGGTCTTTCACCACCGACTCAAACAATCACTGTGAAGAAACTTGACTTGAGCTCAAATTTACTGTCCTAAACATAGGGGAGAGCTGTGTGAAAAACTGCATCACTGTGATCGATGAAGGACAGAAAAAACAGCAGCAGCAGATTTTATGTATGTTGCTTGTCAATGATAACACTGGCAGCTCTCAAGCAAAATCTGACTGTTCTGCATGACACAAAGAGTCTTGCACTGTGGTGCAAAGAAGACACACTATTTAGCCTAGCATTTGTATGGAGGGTATATACCAGAGTCTGCGATGCTACGAGCGCAAGGTAAGTGGTTTTATTTCTATTTTATTTTAAGTTAACTTATCCTGTTGTATGTTCAGTTCTGAGACTCCTGCCTCACCGCTCTTGCCTGTGGCGGCCGCCACTGCTTTTGACGCCCAGGGCGATATGTTAGGTAAGGGGGGGTCAGCGCTGTCGAAAGACCACAACAAGCAGGTGGTGCGCTTAAAACTTACTTTGCACTCAAGACTCTCCGCTGCCCCCCCCCCCCCCGTTACGACACTGGAGGAGTAATTTACTTTTTGTGGATCTCCACTTTAGTTGCAATCCATCACAACTCGGCAGCCCACTCATTGTATGGGTGACACATCAAATAACACTTTTCTCATTCATACATTTATTTCTCTGCATGCAGCTCTTACCAAGTCATGGTAGCAGAGCTGAAAGAGCATCAAAGTCAAAGATTGCACCAAGTACATCACAATGAGAACTCAGGATGGTTCTCGTGCCCTATAAATAGCAGGTGCCACTGTTTTGCTACTTGAAACTAGACAAGGCTTTGTTGCAGCTTTTATGATTACTTAAGGTAGCGTCTGCTAATGTCAGGGCACAGATACAGAATGAAGTGTGTGCCATCTTCTACAGACCTGTTAAACTGCAGGGCTTTTGAGCAATCAATTGGTTGTCACTGTCATGTGGCAGGTGTTTGAAGTTTATTTTTTATGACATTGATTATTTTCCAATGAAGTATTGTCTGTCAGTGATTTGCAGAAATCCACTTATCCCACAGTGGCAGGTATATTGACAAAAGTTTGTACCACTTATGTATGCTTTTGTCTCTGGTGTTAGCATCAACCTCCGGATAGACCAAGTTAACATTTTCGGGGGAAATTATATTTGTCACATGTTAAAAATGAATTATGCAGTGCATAATAAGGGACTGGTAATAAAGAATTTATAACAGACAAAATGCAAACAGAGTCAGCAGGGTTTGTGATGAAGATGACAACACCTCAGACCTTCATTTCTGGATCCGGCCCTGAAGTTTCCATTGTCTTGTATTCAATGTTGAAAGTTTGCAAATC
The DNA here is from genome assembly GCF_964263255.1 of Lissotriton vulgaris. Classification (NCBI taxonomy): domain Eukaryota; kingdom Metazoa; phylum Chordata; class Amphibia; order Caudata; family Salamandridae; genus Lissotriton; species Lissotriton vulgaris. The sequence continues at coordinate 83,173,731 of NC_141698.1, read as the reverse complement.
ACTAACTTTACCTTGGGCAGCATTAATATTTTTTAATTGTTTGCCGTTTACAGCCAATAAGACATGTTAAAACATATTAAAACATTGGTCGACCTTACACATGGAGAAGCAGGGTGTAAAAATTATAAAACTATAACTCGGAGTTGCACTGATTTCACACAAAACCAATTTGTTTACTTTGCACAACTCTATGAGAATATTAATATATTAAATTGTATATGAAAAAACAGATACAAAAAATATTTATGGAATTAGACCTTGTAAGCCTTACTCTCAATGGGACATTTTGATGTTATTGATCTAAAAAATAAACAAGGCTTTTTAGGACACACTGTAATCATGTGAAAATATTTTTTTGTGCCCAAAAAGAGATATCTTTGGATGTGTGTCCTCTGTATCATCAATTGAATTTGTGAAATCTATCACAGATGTTACTCCAAATACATTGCTCATTATTGCACATTTTTTGTACACTGGAAGGACACATCTCTCTGACATTCAAACCTGAAAGCCCTGTGCAAATTTAAGTATTAATAGCTGTTAAGTAGAAATGGACAGAGAGAGACTGTTGCAGAAGAGCCTTGCTTTAATGCATGCTATCTTCCTATAAATTATGCAGCAGCCTAAAATGGTGCCCTGCTGTTTCTGAGCGATGCCAGGGTACTCAAAATAAACAATACTGAATATTATTTGGGAAAACTGACACATTGCGCTACCGACTGTGCTCCAATAACAGGCAGATTCATTTTATATTATTATGGGACAATGAAATATTGCAGAATTTCATGTGGTTTTTAACAAACTGTGAGCGTTGCTTGAGAATAGTGTAGGTGTCTTAATGCAGAATTATTTCAGATAATTCATATTTTGTATATCTTTTATTATTGCAAAAAACGTGTGGCATTCTTTTCACCTCCAAAACACTCTTATATAAACCAAATTAGCAGAAAGCAGTTGCCATTGTAGCAAGGAGGATTAGTACACAATGTGCTTAGCTAGTAAGGAAGACATTGATTTTAAAGTTTGTTCCAAAGGTACAGTAAAGTGTTCAAATTTCTAAGAGATTGCAGAATGGTTTAAATTTTTGCAGGTGTACCGGTTCTCGTACATTAAGAATTTAAAGGATAAAAATATTCTGTGGTTGATGAACCACAAATAAGATGCCAAATGTATTTCTTAGGTTACACACTCATGGGTATGCATTGATGGGGCTTATGTATTGAAACCATGCCCACACACATTGAAGTGCTCTACAGAGACAAGTGCAGGCGAGGGGGGTCAGGGAGATGAAAAGGTAGAACAATTGTCTGTGGGGGCTGCTACCAGCCTTGGCCCACCATCCACAGTGATGAATTGTATCTTGAAAAAGGAATTCAATTCCTTCCGGAACAGGATGTTTTCCAGATCTGGGTGAGGAGAAAGTAAATATGCTTATTCAGATGTTATTCTATTATACGTTACATTACAAAATAAAGTGAACATCTTCTTTGAAATATAAAAAAAAATACTTTTGTTGCGACTGCGGTTTCTGATGTATTTTCCATACTCTATTCAACCAACTTGTTTGTGAGATGGGAAGGTATCCCCAATAACATTACCACCTTTTTTATCCCTCTGTCATTTGCGCTGCTTTTTCAATGTTATATTCAGAGAGTGATTTTTGGCCATACTTTGCCCCATGTCTTTTATGTTTTCGTGACATATGTGATTTTTCACAATTTTGACCCTATTATGCATGATGGTAAGAATAATATCATATTTTTATGCATTTTCTTGCATAGCACCTTTGTACAACATATAAAATGTTCAGTGTTACCAGCTTTGAAATAGTCAGTATTGTGTGAGTCTGTTGCCAATTCAATTTAGATAATGTATTGACATTGCTGTTAATGTTAACTGAAATCACAGAGAAACAGGCATTTAAGTTCATAGGCATCTTTCACTACTGAGGGGCGATTCCGATCTCGGTCGGAAGGGCACCGAATCGGGTTCGGCATTAGCGGATCGGATTCGGAGGCTGAATTTCCGTCCGGTTCATACCCAGGTCCGGACGTCGAAGTACGATGCGAACATGCGTGAAATCTCCATCCGAATCATGTCCGGGTCCGAACCGCTCCATACGTCTCGGCTGTAAGCTAACCGTGGTGCGCAATGGAGGCGTATTCGTACCGAGCGAGTACGATGCTCGATTCGGACAGCCGATTCAAGTTGGAGCTTCCGGCTCGCAATAGCTCCCGGAGAAGGGCTTTGGGGGTCTGCATCGGACCCCCTGTTACCCGCAACCTTCCGACTTGGACACAGGGGGAGACCCATGTGTCTCCTCAACACAGGCAGGTACGGTGTGGATGGCGCCAACGCGTACCCACTGTAGGGGGCGCACTTGTCCGCAACGTACCCATTAAGTCAATGGGAGCCCATGTATGCATCGTACGATCAGCTCCCATTGACTTCTATGGGAGTCCGACCGAACCGAGTCCGAAAGCATACGGCCGCATCGTACTCGCACGGTCGGACTACAGGAGTCCGGATCCGGCCCCGTCGGAATGCTTTCCAACCGAGATCAGAATCGGCCCCTGAGTAGTACTATTTTGAAGAAGCAATGGCAAAGACAGCTGGTCTGGCCTTAGCAGGTTGTATGACAGAAGCACTTATGGCTAAACCATGCATGCCTCAACTATTCAGTCTTAACAATGATGCCTCTTAACCACGCATTTCTTTACTACATTTCATTGTAAAGGCATGATTGGTAAAGGAATGCGTGGTTAAGACGCATTCGAACTAAAACTGCCCCAGTGCTGAAAACTGTCTCTTCCCCGCCCTGAGCCCTAGAACTCACCCCGATGTCTTTAAAACTACCTTGACCCCAGCTCCTCTGCCCTGAGCCCTAAAAACAGTCCTACCCTCCCACCCTGAGTCCTAAATTTCGGCCCCACATCCTAAAAACGACCCCAACCCCAGGCCCCCACCAAAGCCCTAAATCTCACCCCCAGCACTATAAACAATCCCAACCCCAGCCCCCCCAGGCTGAGCCCTAAAAACTGATGTTCACCTCTGAAAATTACCCCATCTCTCCTGCCCTGAACCCTAAAACCTGGCCTCTAGCTCTAAAAACGACCCGGCCAGAGCCCTAAAACTAGCCCAACATTGTAAAAATTACCTCCACAATACCCGGCTCCAGTCCAGCTTCCCCAACTGGAGCTTCCTCTCTCAATTCTACCTGTTCCTCTACCCGCCAAGCTGCACATCTAGACCATGCACTGCCTTAACCACGCCTATGCGTGGTTAAGGCATATGCGTGGTTTAGGCAAGTGTGGTTCCGCTTGCAGGGAAATGGCAAGAGTGGCTCAGCCCACGTTGTAAAGGCAGTTTCATGCCGTAGCAAAGTGAGGAAAATTATTGTTTTGCTTGAAAAAAACTATTGCCAGCATAAGCTACAAATATAAAATATAAAATAAATAAAATATGTCATTGCTTAAACATGTACTATCTATGCTTCCAATAAAAAAAATATATTTAAAAAAACCACTGATGCAGTAGTTTTATTAGCATTTTTAATTTAAACAAATAGCCTTTCAGATGTGCAAAACATTTTTTTTTTTGTGAAAGATTCATAAATAAACCACTATAGGTAGTTAACAATGTTATAATGACGGTTAAACAGTTATGACATACATTTATATATGAGTGCAGGCACATAGATAGATACATTTTTAAAGTTCATATTAAAATAAATAAAAAACACACACTTTGAACAAGTTTGGCAACTGAACTGAAAGGAACTATGGGGCATATTATCAACACATTGCGAATTTGCGATAAATATTACAAAGCACTGTTAGCGCTATTTTTTTTATCGCCGTCTAACACTGGCTTTTAACGCAGAGATAGCGTATTATTAACAACGATTATCTCTGAGGCGTTATGAAATCCAGCAGTAGCAGTGAAAAGCAACATTATTGCTTGAAAATCCGAGATAAAAATTGGAGATAAGGAATTCCTTGCTTATATGCCCCTGTGACCTTAACCCTGCAATCCACCTCCCATTATGTAGATGCCTAAGTCACCTCTAAAGCAGGTGTTAAAATCCTTCGATTAGGTGGCTTAGCGCTATAATTCTTGTCGCTAAACAGATCTGCTGAAGGCTTGTAAATCAAGCGAAGCCTTGTTAGCGACTATGTCCATGTTGTTTTGCTTCGTAACGCCTACTTTGCATGTAATTAGCGATGGCATGCAAGGCGATAAAAAACGGGAGCAAAACCATGGAAACTAGCGCTAACAAGGCTTAGCGCAAGCTTGTAAATAGGGCGATGAAATTATCGCCGCTTTAGTGGCAAAAAGTGCCTCTAATTTGGCGATAATGCCCTTGAAAATATGCCCCTATGTTTGGTGGATGTTAACAATAAGCACAGGCTTTTTGAAGCGACACAAAGTGAAGGGAGACAATGAGAGATATTAACTGACACATTGCCCCAGGCTGTATGCTGTGGTGGGTGGATGCAAAATGTGAATGACAGTTTAGCAGACAAATGGAAGAAGCCAGCTGACCAAAAGCCCCTCAGTGTATGCATATTATGTATAATATTTTGACTGGATGGGACTTTTAAAACACTGTGCCCAATTACTTCATTTTAACAAAGTGGAGTGACCATTCCCTACAGAGTTGCTGTTCAAAGATATACTAGAGTCCAAGAGCTTACTTGGCTTGTTACAAAAACATTCACAAAGAATAAACACATTAGATTCTAGGCTCTTACAGATGTTCTTGATGTATGGTCTTACATATTTCTTGCTGTTTAACAGCCATAGAAAAGAAAATACAAGTTGCAACAAATAAAAGTTGGATCTGATGGCTCAGTGGAAAAACACATCCATTTTACATCAGTGTTTCATTCCATGGTCAAAGGTTTGACTCTTAGTGGATCCCCTCACTCAATTATCCATCCCAGGTTGGTAATGAGTAACATTGAGTTGGGTAAAAATAAACCATCATAATTTGTCAATAGGACCAAAATCCATAGAGGGGATCAGTGTTCTCTTGACAAATGTGGCTGTTATACTATGTTTTGTTATGCGTAATGGGTATTTGCGTTGTCTTACTGTTAGAAATAGGATTCCAGGTAGGATGATATGTGCACCCAGGCCAGGCAGGAACCACCACTCTAGTTAGCGTATGCTAGATATGCAATGAGATAACCTGTGCTCAACCTCTGGTATCTTGGCACAGAGCAGTCAAGCTATTATAGAAAGGCAATGTGTAACGTATTTGTGCAACACACACACACACACACACACACAGCAACACAATGAATACACCAACAAAAGATTCCACACAGGTTTAGAAAAATAGATAATATTTCCCTGAGGAAAATTAGTCCACAACAACGAACATCCAATATTTAGAAGTTGAGATATTAATTTTTAAAGATTCATTCAAAAATAGTGCTTAGAAGTCACTGGTCATCTAATGGTCACTAGAGGTTGCGAGGGACCACTGCAAATCAAAAGTTCAAGCCAACCGCTATGGAGAGCAGGCCACCTACAGGACTCATGTAGGGCCCACTGAGAAAAGTACCTTGGATGGAGCAAAGCATCAATGCTGAGGGCTCGATGCATCAATTGTTTCCACACAGTCGAGTCGCTGCATCATCATCAAGTTTTGTGAAGTGAAGGCACCATCGAGCTGTACAGAGCATCATTGTCGAGCCGCTCAGGCCATAGAATTGATGTCGTGGGGCAGCCGCTGCATCGGTATTGAAGGGCGATGTGGTGGAATATCTCACGCAGTCGATGCTATGTGTCTGTTTTTGATGAAAGCAGCTGAAGAACCCACTTCTGAGGCCCAGAAATTGGAGTGGGCACCTCAGGCAAGGGTAGGACTGAGAGAAAGCAGAGTCAAGCAGCACCAGCAGATTTGCAGGAAGTCTTTTGTATCCCTAAGACTTCAGAAGAACAGGAAGAAAGCCAACAAGCCCTTGGAGATCACTTGGAGGGATGGCAGACAGACAGATGTTCAGTTTAAGATTCAGAAGTGGATGATTTCAGGGGCTCAGTGACCCAGTACTTATAACCAAATATGCCTTTGATGTAGGGGGTGACTTCAAAGCAGCTCTCTGAAGTGCAAAAGGATCTCTTTCAGCTTAGCCCTATGTGCTAGGCTAACCCTGCGGGGTAAATCAATGATGTGTGTGAGGACAGGTCGTAGCCTTGTATGATGTAAGTGTGAGCCACCTCTATCCCTTACTGCCCAGGAAGGCTATCAGAATGTAGATAAATGCAGAAGTCATCTGTCACACCCAGCCCTTCTTGTGTATGTGGTTGTCTAGAGGGAATGCCCAAAGTGTAGCTGCCACCCAGCCAATATGTGTATTGGAGACAGGCTGTCAGGTACAAAGAGCAGTAAGTACAGAGAAATGTTCACTTTCTAAAATTGGCATTTCTAAAACAGTAGTATTAATTTCAATGTCACTGGTAGGTAGGATTTATCATTACCATTCCAAACACATCACGCATGAAAAAGCTACTCCTCTCTGGTCAGGAATTACAGCTTAAAAAGTATATTAAGGTATTCCCAATGCTGGGCTATGAGAGGCGTAGGCCTAACCATTGTGAAAACATAAATAGGCTGTTTGTTACTACCAGGATATGTAAAACATAAAGGTACATGTCCTACCTTTTACTTACATTGCATCCTGCCCTTAGGGTTAGTTTGGGCCTACCTTAGGGTTGGCTTATATGTAATAAAAGATGAGTTTAAGGCTTGGCAATCAGTTTTAAAATTCCAAGTCAAAGTGGCAGTAAACTGCACATACAGGCACTGCAGTGGCAGACTTGAGACAGGTTTGAAAGGCTACTTCGGTGAGTGGCACATACAGTGCTGCATCTCACTAGTAGCATGTGAAGTACATGCCCTGGGGATATGCTAAAACACTTCACAAGGGACTTACAAGTACAACAAATATGCCAATTGTGTGTATATCAATGGTCCATGTTTAGGGGAGAAGCATATGCACTTTAGCACTGGTTAGCAGTGGTAAAGTCCTCACAGTACTTAGGCCAATAAAAAGAATCAGCACACATGGGACGCAAAAGGAAAAAAGGTGGGGAAAAGCCCCCCCTAAGGATGCCAGGTGTCACATGTGTCCCCCCCAGCTTAAAGTGGTGATATCTAACCAACCTCTAGTGAGTTCTCATCACTCCAGGTCTTTGTTCCACTCTGAAGTCCAAACCCTGTAGGGAAATGGACCACCTAAACAGTTTTGGATTCTCGCCCCTAATTTTCATGAGCCACCTGAGGGGCCGGGGGTCGGTCTGAATCACTGAGTGCCAAATAAGCATGACCTCAACTTCTTCTTCACTGCTCAGACCACATCAAAAGCTTCTCTCTCAGTAGCATGCCACCACTGTTCCCTGGGGAGTAACCTCCTGGAGGTGAAGGCTACCAGTCTGTATAGGCCTTCCTCTTTAATTTGGGATATTATTGCCCCAATGCCATGCTCCGGGGCATCTGTAAGAATGATAAACTCCTGGGATAAATCAGGGGCCTTGAGCACAGGAGCTGTGCACATGGCTTGCTTCAGGGATTCAAATGCAGTTGGGCATGCCTCTGTCCAAATCATATTACTGGGCTGCTTTTTTGAGGTCAGCTCAGTCAAGGAGGCAACAATGGTGCCATATTCCTTGACAAACCTCCTGTAGTACCCAGTGAGGCCCAAGAATGCTCTGACCTCAGTCTGGATTTTAGGGGCCAGCCAGGCCATGATGGTTTCTATCTTTGCCTGAAGGGGTTTCACATTCCCCCTTCCCACCAGGTGTCCCTAGTACATCACAGCCCCCTGCTCTATACAACACTTACTTGCCTTGACAGTCAGGCCTTCCTGTTGCAGAGCCTGAAGCACTTCTTGGAAGTGAAAAAGGTGGTCCTTCCAGCTGCTACTGAAGACATCTATGTCATCCATATAAGCAGCAGAGAAGGCCTCCATACCAGCAAATACTTGGTTCACCAGCCTCTGGAAGATGGCTGGGGTTTTCTTTATTACAAAGGGCATCACCCTAAACTGATAATGGCCTTCTGGAGTGGAGAAGGCTGACCTCCCATTTTCGCTCTCTGTTAGGGTGATCTTCCAGTACCCTGATATAAGATCAAAGGATACTTAGCAGTGGGGTAGCCCCTAACCTGTCAATGAGCTCATCCACCCTGGGGATTGGATAAGCATTAGTCTTGATAACATAAATTAGCCCTCTTTAATCCACACAGGACCTCAGTTCAAGTGTGGTGTCTGCATGGGCTGCTTTTGGTACCCGAACCACAGGTCTGATCCAAGGGCTACTGGAGGGCTCTATCACCCAACTCCAGCATTTTAGACACTTCAGCCTTAATGCTGGACCTCACCTTATCTGACAACTGGTAAGATGTATTCTTCTTAACAAGGAGATTGTCCCCTGTGTCCACATCATGGGTACACAGGTGGTTAGTCCCACCCTTCTGTAACCACACTCAGAGGTCCTCTTGCTGAGTGCCATACAATTCCTCAAGTGTGAGCCACCTCTCCCCCTTCCTGTCCAGGAAGGCTATCAGAGTGTATATCAGAGCAGATGAGTCCTCTGTCCCACCTAGCTCTTACTGTGTTTGTGGTTGTCTAGAGTGAATGTACTAATTGTAGTTGTCACCTAGCCCAGGTGAATATTGGAGATAGACTATCAGGCACAAAAAGGACAGGAGGTAACCCATGAACCCAGTTGAGACCTGGATGATTAGTTTGTAACAAACAACGTCTCAACAGGGAATCTTTAAAGGCAATTAAAGAAAATGGTAAATTAATTGTGACAGAGCAGAAGCAAGGAGACTGCATTTCTTTAGGAAAAAGATGATCTGTGTTTAAGAATTGAAGAGGAAAATTGTATTATTTATATCAGCAATGAGAATACAATTAATGAAGGACATGTTAAGAACCAAAAAATGCCAAAGACTACGCTGAATTGCCGACAGCAGTTCAACCTGTTTCAAATTCAGGTCATCATCAGGACCGGATTACAAACAATCTGTAGTGCTGTGTAAAAAAGAGAAAATTCAAATACGGAAAATATTGGACAGAATTGAGACAGGGGGTGATTATAAGGGGAGATACTTAAAAGGATAATTGAAAAGGTAAATACATGAATGCCTGTGAATGAACAAGAACCCTCTAATATGAATGGAAGAGGTGAGGCATTGTCAAGTGACAATAAGGTTTAGTGTGCACAACTTGGTAATATCGGGGCGTTCTAAAAAGGGAAAGGTGGGCAGAATTAACAAAAGCCTCCAGTAGGTGGGGCCCATGAATCCAATTCAGTTACAAGAAGCTTACCTAATTGATCAAGTATATAGTGTAAGCATTCAATCAATACAATCCAGTCAATCAGACAAGGGCCCAATATGCTGAATCTGTAAGGCAATTAGGTATAATTCAGCATATTAAATAAAGGTGGCCTTAAGAGAGCAGCAAGGTTTTTAGGGGGGCCCTGATTAGTAGGGTCAAAGTGTAGATGGACCGTCAAGTACACCTGTCTTACCCTAAGGGTCCAGTAAGCTCTGACTAGTCAAACAAGCAACAATTCAGGCCGAGGGGTCAAAGAGTAACAGGATCCGGGGACTGTCCAAAAAGTGTTTATCAGCACCTCTGTTCGGGGTGCCAGGGTTACTCTTGAACCTCCGTTATCCTTCTTTTTTTTCAGCACCCAACTTTGGACGTTCCCCGGATCCTATTACTGTTCGGGACCCAGCACCTGATTTGCGGCGTGTTTGACTGGTCCGAGCTCACTCTGCCATTTAGGAAAGCCACGTGTAATTGACTGTCAACAAATATGCCAATCAGGTATACACCAATGTCATCATGTTCAGGGAAGAAGCACATGCACTTTAGCACTGGTCAGCAGTGGTAAAGTGCTCAGAGCCCTAAAGCTAACAAAAGGAATCTGCAAATATGGGAGGGAGAAGGGAAAAGGTTGGGGGAAAGGATAGATTACAGGTCTAATACTTACCTAAGCTTGTGACACAATTCTTATATCCCAATGTAAAACTAGCCCACAAGAACGTCAGAGTCAGAGTTTAAAGGAAGGAGGAGCCCTATGCTTCACAGAAAGTACTGGGGCTTAGTATCGTTTCACAAAAAAAGTCCCAGGGATGAGCACCTGGCAGTTCCAGCACAAATTAAACACTGGACACAGGCCCTGACAACAACTGCTAGATACCGTTACTGTGCGCAGTACTTTTTTTTAGGATACACAAATACTATGGGGCAGATTTATGAGTTCTGGCGCATCTCTGCAAATCAGCAGGGATGCGCCAGAACTGATGCGTCACGCAATTCCCTCCTTGCGGCACCACAGATGCGCCGCATTTACAATGCGGCGTACCATGGTGCAAGGAAGGGCAGATGCGTGACGCATCTTGTGGTGTATGCATTTCTGGAGTAGGGTCGCAAGTGCGACGCAACTCCTGCAATGTACAGAGGCCACCTATACATAACGTGGTGCGTCACTCCTTACGCCTGCTTCAAGCAGGCGTAAGGATTTGACCCAGCAGCGTCATAAAACTGACTCAGTGAAATCTTGTAGATTTCACTGCGACAGTTTTACGGGGCTTTCCTACGAGGGAACGCCCACCCTGCGACAGAACGCCCACATAAAACCTGATGCAGGTTTCATGTGGCGCAGGGCTTTACAACGTGACGCATCTGCCTAGATGCGTCACGTTGTAAATAGGTCGCAGGGATGCGCCACGTTTCAGCGCCGTTGCGTGACGCAACGGCGGCGTAAACGTGGCGCAAGTCCGACATAAATCTGCCCCTCTGTATTCGACCATTAAGTGTAAGTGAGTGTGTTTCAATGACCAAGTTGTTACTCCTCATGGGTTTGGAGAAATTCACCGAAGATGATTATAAAAACCACAAACGCAATGTAAAGTATGTGGCATTGTCTCTGTCATTCAGTTGACTTTATAACAGCATCAGACACGTTGGTAAATTATGGTGAAAAAATATAAACTGGTAGAGTTAAAGAAAAAGTAATCTTACTATAAAGCGTGCAATCATTTTAAATTGTCATCACCTGCTGTGTTTTATTTTAATGCATGCTTGTTTTCTTTTGCCGTCATTTGCTGTACGAATCTGCATATCTTTCCAACTTAGTGAGTTTCTTCTGAAAAAGTTTTCTCCATTAGGAAGACGTTTGCTCAACTATATTGACCAATTTGTTTCATGGTAGCTTCACCATTGCATTTATAAAATAAAGTGGCGGAGGTGCAAATGCCAACATGCTTTGTATTTACCAATCAAATATGGGAAACCGTAAAAAAAATAACTATGAGGTTCATAGAATTATTTCTTTTTTTATCACGTGCAATTGTTCAGTACATGCCATCAGTGTTATGAAAGTAACAAAATCGTGGGCGATGGCCCCACTTCAAAGCCTTTGAGCACAATCTCCCATTGTGAGTGTGTCCAAGACTGCAATCAGTTACTGAGTCACTGCAAACATCTCTCCTGGACATCTCCGCCAAACTAAGCAATTTAGTCATCCTTCCGCTTGAAAATATATTTCCGGACGAAACCACATTCTGTGGCGCAGATGTCGGAAAATGAACTAAAATAGATGCATGTTCCTTGCACAGGATTGCCATATGTTACCTCACCTGAATCCAATTAAAGCAATGCCAGCATGTTTCATATGAGTGAAAATGCATCTGACGTGTCTCAATGTGTCAATGTTTGGAGGCCTTCAATAAGAGCTGTCAAAGAGTTTTTCAGAGGTGTGGATGTCCTGGCATTGTGAGGTTTGCACTTATTTATGTACCTGATTTATTAATGTTGAAACCTCATATAGCGACAAGTGCCCGCATATGCTAACAGCAAGCACTGGCATAAAAGCAACAGAAAAACGCAAACTTTAACACTGATCGACAAAAAAAGCAAAGGATTTACGCAAAAGCAGATTTGCATGCAAAATCACAGTTCTGCAACTAGCCACACAATGGGCCTGAGTTTTCTGGCCGTTCTTCATGATACTGTTTATTACAAGTGCCATAACAAATAATGTACTTGTATTATAGCGAACAGGATATCCTTCACATATGTGATAGAGTAACCCATCCGCCGAGCTCTAAATAAAGCCATAAGTTGCATTGAACCCAATCCCCAAAGGCTGCATGCAAATCCAGAAACTACTTGTCAACGATGCAATATGCAAAAGCATCACAGCAAACTCAATTATATCATTCTATTGCAACATAGCTCTACTTACCATTGGCAACAATAGTGTCAACCGATGCAGATACTGGGCAGCAATTAAGAGGAATACAGAAGTCACCTAGAATCCCCTCTCCGCCAAACAAGCCCCAATGTAGTTTTGCATTAAGATAGCTGCAATTGGTCAGAAGTGCCCAGAAGAGAAGCCTGCATAACAAAATAACATTTAAAGTGAAAGTAACACTGTTTACAAGAGCTATGCTATACACTGAGTACTTCACTAACATAAAAGTGCCAAGGCCAAAACCCCATCTCTTCATCCAAATGCAGGCAATTTAAGTACTTGTCAAAATACTTGATGTACTTCCAGTCCCATGCTCATCAGTCCCGGGTCTCTCAAAGTGTGTTATCTGTGTTTGGTCATACCACCACAACTACAGTTGTTAATCTAAAGGAACAATAGTATAGCCACAATGCCCTAGGAAACTTCTCACATAGCATAGGAGGGAGCAGACTCAGATTATCACTTTTAGATGATGGACAGCAATTGGCCAAAATACCAAAGTGATACCACAAGGCCAATGCTACATACCACACTGATACACTAAATAAACATTTATTGGCTAATGCTTAGATTGACAGAATGTGCAAAGGGTTGAAACTATGGAAAATAAACAGGTCTCACAGAGCCAAGATGAATTCTGAAAAGAAGGCTAGCAAGGATAGTGCAAAGGCACCAAAAGGCAAGGCCTACCACTGAATGAGGCCCACATTTGGGGAATTAAAAAACCTAACAGTCACCTTAAGTAAAACAATGTATTATTGTTCATTATTCTATGGGTAAATCTCAGAACCGTGCCCCAGGAGGGCCAAACCATGGTGGGGCATGATCTCAATATGAGGAAGTTGCTGAAATAGAAGAGGTTGTCTGATAACACTTTCAAGTACTACATGCATGTGGCATTAATTTGCCCAGAAAGATGGGCGAAGGAAAGCAGAAGCAAGCGACTTGAGAAAACTTGAAAATAATTGTCGGCTGCTCAAAGTTCGATGGCTGTCATTCCTATCCGGAAGATTTGAAATCATGTCTAGCCAAAAAGGAAATATTCAGCCACTAGGACATTATTTAGGTCATTTTTGAAAGAGAGGCATAAAGTCAGGAAGGAAGGTTCTGTTGTGCAAATGCAACACCGAAAAAGACAGGAATCAAAAAGATTTGGCAATAATGTTTCTGGTGATAAAATAGAACAGCCCAGGTTCATACTGTGGCAGAGCAGAAAAATGGGCCTGGGCTCCAAATTAAAAATTGCACCGTAGCAAATCATACAGTTGAAAAAGTGGCCATCATTTATAAATATGGGTAGTTTTTATTTTGTAAAGACGCTGCAAAAGTGTTGTGCAATGTATGAGAGACTGCATGCATTTATGCCTCTTGCAGGTAATGTTTCTGGTAATATCTTAGAAATCAACAGTAAAATCAGGCGCACCAGACCATAAAACAGGGCCACCAATAATCAAAAAGAAGCAGTGGGAAAGCCAATTGGTCTGGACATTTTACATTATTATTATTATTATTATTATTGCATTTATTGAGCGCACAGCTACCCGGAGGTTTCCCGGCGCTTGCCTTGGGAACCCGTCCTGGCTTTTCCCTATGAGGTAGCCCCTACAGGGTATCCCCAAGGTGAAAGCCAGGCATCCCGCCGCACGGGGCCGTTGTGGAGATTAAGCAAGCTTAATGCCCAGAGTTGCAGAGTGAGAACCCATGATTAGAGCAGGCACTGAAGCGAGAATTATCGAGTCCGTGGACATTTGAGCTCAAGACCCTGCCGCGTCGGGAATTGAACCTTGGTCCCGGGTCTGACCTCAGCTTCCGGGTCTGCCTGCTCTAACCAGTGAGCCACACTTCTCCACATAGCTATAGTAACTCAAGTAATTACTAGGTGTCCTTTTTGAGTCAGAAGAAACTGTGTGACTGCCACCCATCTGAACTTTACTAGATGTCCATCTAAATTCAGAAGCAACTGCTTAACTAATTTGTCACAAAGCAGCAATAACACGTGTTGCTACTAAATGTGCCTCCTGAGTAAGATGCAACTGCTTCAAATGTCCTGTAAAAAAGTTGAGGGTGTGTGGCATCAACATAAAAATGTACATATCCACTTTTACTGCTCTAATAAATTGTACTAGCTTTCAATAGGATAAGTAAATATGCCAATGCTGGTATATGCTGATGAATCAACATCACAACTTTCAATAAATGCCTTGATTACTATGGAACACTAGTAAATCTAATATATATATTATACCATATATATATATATATTGTTTGGACCAAGTAGGAGAGAATCCAAGAGGGGGCAATAGATTGCTCACACTTAGGAGACTTGAGTCCCGTTACATTATAGATCTGGAGACCAAAGCGCCTGGAGGTTTAAATATGGGAGAAGAATTGGCCTCTCACTTGGGCTAACAATGTGTATCACTGTGTTATGAGAACCAATGAGTCTAGTATTGAGTATCCAGTTCAATTTGAAATGTTTTTGTAATGTATTTAGAAATGTCCTGGGAGTTTTTGTGATGGATGATGTTACTATTAGCAATATTTGCTTAGAAGAATTGCTTCAGTTTTTGATTACACCAAAGTTGTGGCAGTCCTATTGGGCTGCAATTGCCGATCCACGGCTAGATATTGTCCAACATGGTCGCATTTGAGTTTTGTGATTTTGTCGGAGGTTGAGTATCTCTCAACAATGTATTGTTGTCTTAGCCATAGAACGTATTAGAATCTGTACAATATATGGTTTTTATAAGACATCAATTGTGTCGACACGGCAGTATTTAGGTGTTATTAACTTGATAGCAATTCAATATTAACTGTGTTGAAATTATACACTCAAAGATGGCGCCCAGTGTTGCGTGCGAGGATTAGTCCTTTGTTTGTCTCAAGTTATTTTGAAAACATAGATAATGGCGCTGCGCACTGCCTATCTGATGTAAACATTGAGGAAGGGAGGGCTCTCCCGAAATGCGTCTGTTTTTGAATAAACTTCCCTGCTAAAGAACACTGCTGTGCTCGAGAGTGCTGATTCCTGGGACCCGGCTGGGTATTGCTAGGATTTTGGAGCCGTGATATATATATATATATATATATATATATATATATATATATATATATATATATATATATATATATATATATATATATATATATATATATATATATATATATATATATATATATATATATATATGTGTGTGTGTGTATATATATATATATATATATATATATATGTGTGTGTGTATATATATATAAATATATATATATATATATGTGTGTGTGTATATATATATATATATATATATATATATATATATATATATATATATATATATATATATATATATATATATATATATATATATATATATATATATACGTTCCTATTATACTTCACAGCATAAGGCAATTGACATTTTAATGAGACATAAATATAGTGGCCCTCAATAAAACTGTTTCCCAACAATACAGTAGAAGGCACTTGACTTAACCAGTGATTACTAGTATCTATATCCATATCTCTCTCTCTCTCTCTCTCTCTCTCTCTCTCTCTCTATATATATATATATATATATATATATATATATATATATATATATATATATATATATATATATATATATAGAGAGAGAGAGAGAGATATTTTCCTTGGAACTGGTTGATTTTCAACCATGTTTGCTCCATCAAAGGAGGACAGATCTTGATTCCATCCCATATTTGAGATATCAGACAATTACGCAAGTCCAGATTTTAAAAGGAAAAATTAAAGAAGTGAACAAATATAGTGAAGATTTTTAGACAGAGTGTTCTAACCTGCCCTGAAGAAATCCGCGAGGATGAAACGCGTTGGCTACAATCTTTTAACTTGTTGACAAAAAGAAAAAAGAAGTAATTAATAAAGGATTTGGAGATACAACTTCTGCTTGAATTGCCATTATTTGATTCTGATGTGTGAATCACAAATGCTTACACTTTAAGTTACTTTTGCTAAACTATGATCTGACTTAAGTGTGCTGGGCCATTGTATTTGTGGAATTTTGGGATACTTGGTATCTTAGGAGATTAAGGGGCATTGACTCTCATGTCCCTATCAACTTGTGTACCTAGATTAAGGTTACTCCACTAAGGATAGGTGCAATCTATCTTTGCCTCAATCCCCTTTCAATTTGCATTTCAATTATATATCAGTGAATATAGATCTTCTAGATTACAGAATGCAAATTAAATACTCTGTTACTAGTATGTTGGTTGTACCATCCTTGAAGCCATACCAGCATTCTCAATCAAAATGTATCCCCTAATGCCATATAAAATGTCAGTATTCATTGGTCAAATAAGCAAAAGTTTAGGCACACTTCAAATAAACTGCATACGGGAACTATTGAATCTTTATCATTTAATACCAGAACATAGAAAATGATTAGAACTAAGCCTCATGACAATAACTATAACCACTGAGAAACATTATCTGACTTTTTAAAGAGCCTGTTCCAGATCACCTCCTGATACTTGTTTATTTAGGTGCTGGAATGAGGCTAGGAAAATTCCTTTCTAGCTTGTTACAAAATCGAAGATTAAACTACTTGTGAAAAATGCATACTAGGAACTCGGTAGTCACTGGTGAAGCTGTCTTGTGTCAAAATGGAATAGCTCATTAAGAAATCTACAAGACAATGAATAAAGGATCTCAGTATGTAACATCAACATAGTTCTTGGGCAGACTTTTTTTAATCTAGTATCTTCTTTGGAGGAAAGAACCTACAAGGATTGTATTCTCTTCCTACTTCAATGCATCCCCATCCTAGGAATTCGAGGAGTAATGGAGAGGAATCATTGAGTAAAAACTGTCTTTGCCAACCCTGTGCCCCTAGCTTAGGGACCTTGAACAGCTATCTTGGCTTGGTTCTGCACTGCAAAATGTACGCAAAATAATATTTGAAATCTTTTCCAAAGAAACTCGCAGGCTTATTAAGCCAGCTGTGTAATTAAGCTTCTCCGATAAAAGCAACCAAATTAATTGAGAAGTGAAGTTTTGGAGGATCACCAAGCAAAGAATCTGTAATGTGCAACAACCAGAGAGTGACTATGATTAGAATCAGAAACCCTATCAGCCTGATTGAAAGAATTTGTGAATCTGGGCACTTTTTGGGGTCATTTTAATATTTTTGTCAATTGTTAGACAGTGACCCTCTATAAAGGGTCACCCCAAACATTTTGCCTTCCTCCTCCTCTTTTTCTGACATTGTTTTTATTGGCTTTAGGACTCTGGGCACTGTACCACTGCTAACCATTGCTATATTGCATGTACTCTAACCCGAAACTATGGTTTGATTAACTTATCCACAAATGGTATTTTAATTTACCTAGTAGAGTGTACTACATATTCCCAGGGCCATGCTTCTAGTAGGCCTGCAGCACTGATTATGCCATCCACACAAGTAGCATTTTTAACATGTCTCAGGCCGGCCAATGCAGATCCTGTGCATGCAGTTTACAGTGCCATGTCAACTTGCCAGTTAAAACCCCTTGCCATGGGTTGTATGACAGAGGCACGCATGGCTACACCATGTGTGCCTCTACTATGCAGCCCCAATAATGAATGCAACTGAACAATGCATTCCTTTACCACACATGCCTTTACCATGCAATTTACTGGTAAATGCATGACTGGTAAAGGAATGTGTGGTAAATATCACACCCCAACCCTCCACCCTGAGCCTTAAAAAGGACCCTGGCCCTCTGAGCCCTAAAAACTACCTCACTCGAGCCCTAAACACTACCCTGAACCCCCAAACCAGAAACACTACCCGATCCCCCTGAGTCCTAAACACTATCCTGACCCCCAAGCCCTAAACACTACCCCAAACTCCCTGAGCCCTAAAGACTACCTCAACCGCCTAAGCCCTAAAAACTACCCAGACCCTATAACTACCCCCAACTCCCCTGAGCCCTAATAACTACACTGACCCCCATGAGCTCTACAATGTACCCCAACCCCCGAGCACTAAAAACTCCCCCAACACTAAAATCACTCCCCAAAACCCAGCTCCAATCCCACTTACCTCACTGCGTCCTTTCAGGTTCCTTCCTGTTCCTGAGCCAACCCATCCCAGTATCTAGACAGGCGACTGACTTAACCACTCATATGCGTGGTTAAGGCATATGTGTGGTTAAGGCATGCTTGGTTGAGCTTGCGAGGAAATGGCATGCATGGCTCAGCCTGCATTGTAAAGGCCATTTCTCCTTGCTACGTCTTAAACCTCCTCTTTTAATACATATAAGCCACCCCTACTGTAGGCCCTAGGTATCTCTTAGGGCAGGGTGCTCTGCAATAAAAAGGTAGGACATATAGTTAAGTTTTGAATGTCCTGGTAGTGAAAACACCCACATTCATTTTTTACTACCTTGAGGCCTAACCCTCTCATAGGGTAACATTGGAAATTCTTTACTAGACTTTATAAGTTCTAACTCCTGATTAAGAAGGAGTAGATCTGTCAAGTTTCATATCACTGGAATGGTAATGACAAATGTTCATAACTGGTAAAGTCGAATTTATCATTAACCTTTAAAAAATGCCACTTTTTGATGGAATTTTTCTGCTCTTAGCCCTGTGTGCCTGTAGCCTGCTCCAATACATGTCTGGGGTGGGTTACACCTTGGCATTGCCCATTCCCTGTAGACAGCCACAAGCAAAGGTAGTTTAGATGTGACTGAGTGGCCATCCACATCCTGATGGGTCATCCTGGCCAGAATGGGAGGGAGGAGCTGACACTTACACCTGAATGGGCTGTGTTCTGTTCCAACAAAATGGGCTCCATACTCCCTTTTAGTGAGCCTGGAGCCAGAGCTGCAAGGGAGGACCTCTGTGCACTTTATAACCCTGCTTTGAAGTCACCCCCACTTCACAGGCATCACTGGGTATAAGAACAGGACTTCTGACCCAACCACTTCAATACACTACTGGACCTGTGAAGGACTCTTCCAAGAGGAAGGACTGCTGTGCTGATAAAAAGACAGTCAATCTTCTGGATTGATGCACTCAACGAACTGTCTTTCTGCTGTGCTGCCTGCTACCCTCTGCTCTACTGAGGAAGGACTGCATCCATCTCACTTGATGCCAGAGTGACTCCAAGGGCATGCCCGGTGCCCCCTGTTCTAAGTCTCAGGGATACAAAGACTTCTCATCAACTTGCGACAAAACCTGGACTTCACTTCATGTCTTGCCATGCCAAGTGATGCCAATTCAGTCCTGGGCTGTTGAAAGTGGGTATAAAGTACTGAAACTCCCAGAAACCATGCATCAGGGAGGTGGGGCCAATCATAACTGATGCAACTCCCTCAACGCCAACTCAGCACCACAGATATCGTATCTCCGACTGCACAGTGCACAGTCTCCAGTTTTCAATGCATCTCTGGCTTTGCGCGGTTCAGCGCAGATTTATCTCCTTCAACCCAGCAGTTAGATGATGCATTTACAGTGGGCCAAGGCTGGTCCCTTTATCCGATGCAAAAAGACCAATTGATGGACTGAGCCACGCTCCATTGCGGTCAGCCTGAACTTTTGCATTTACCCTGATCTAGCGAGACCAGATAGCCCATGTTGACGCGTTAACCTATTAAGCACTACAGTGTATTTGCATCTTTAAAAATTACTAAACCCATTTATATATTTTTTGTTTCGATCTTGTTTTGTTCATAAAAATATAAGCTACTTTGCTAAACCAGCATAAAGTCTTTTTGTGGTGTGTTCACTGTGTTATTGTTTGAAGCCTTGTACAATTACTTTATACCTTCCTCCTAAATTAAGCCTGCCTGCTCTGTGCTGATCTACCATAGGGGGAGCAAAGTTTAATGTATAATGTGCATCTGGCTTACTCTGACTAGTGTTGTGCTTTCTGCTTGGACGGGATGCTTACCTCAACATAAATCTGTATTGGGAGGGGTACAAATGCTATAAATATATTCACAATGCCTCCCTGCAATCATACCCTTGCCGCTATGGAGACTCCCATCACCCGGTCAGGCCCTAACTTGTGGTCCATATTTTATCCCCCCAACATCACCAAAAATACCAAAAAGAACTTGAAACACAAACTACTAATTTGTCATCAGGAAACCTTATTTGTTGATAATTATCTCAGTCTCACCTCCATTATCAAAACTAACTATATCTTTTACTCTGGATGCCCCTCTAAATGGAAAAGTATCTTCCTCCATCACCTCCCCATAACGAAATCTTGCAAAATTCCATAGGGCCTGAAGCTGTCGACCACCTCCTCCCACACTTTCTTAGGTGAAATTGACATCTCCATTTTTAAATCCGGATATACCCTCATCCAAGCCTCTGAAAAACACCTCTCCATCTTTGAACACCACTTCAGAACCTTACATGATCTACTTTCCTCCCCTGCTCATATCCCTCCAACCTCTCAATAACAAGATGAACTCCGGCTTCACCCCTACTGATGGCAACCCCACCTCTATCTATTTCTGCATTGACCTATGAAATCCCACTAAACTAGTCCTTTGATTCCGCCGCTCCCTTAGTATCATCTCCCCTGCCTGACACTTCCCCGTCTTACCTATCCACTCCAACCCTCTCCCCCTCACCTCCTTAGCCTACCCACCCTCTCCTGAAATTCTGCCATCCCTCTTAACTCCCCAAATCCAATCCACTCCCCCAACACGCTACCACCTTATTCCAACCACTCCCTTCCTAACACCCATGACCCTACACTCTGAGACCCCTCCCATTATCCTCCCTATTGCTCCTCGACGGACTCCAATCCCTTCCAAGCCCAATGATTCCCTCTCCCATATACTTGATAGCACTGCTCCTCACCTTCCCCCGTCCCCCGCATCTTCCCACAGCACCCATCTGACCCCTGGCTCTAAGGGCATACACTCCTCAATACATTCTCAGTCTCTCATCCGGAACAATTGTCTCATCCCGCCGCCGGGTTTTCCTCCTTGTCCACTTTCTATCCCTCCCCCTCTCGCCAACGTTGAACCTGCCCCTCTCCCTGGTGACCTCATTTCCTCCTTCATGTCCATGTTTCTAATTGGGATGGTGCTGAAATTGAACGTTTTTCTGGTCTATTGGTGAAAGTGACCTCCTTAGCCAGACAACCTAAAAGAAATAGGCTCCCAAACGCCCCTCCCAACTCCATTTGTTTATTAAATAAAGAAATAAATAAATTGGTATGGGACCAATATTTGAACATTCTTCCCGAAAGAACTCGAAGTATAGCTCTATTAAAAAGGAGAAGGAAAAGGTTGAAGTTCAGATTACGTAAAGATAGGGAGGACCAACTCTGGATACAATTGAGGGAGGCAGCATTTTATGGCCAAGCAAGAACGTTCTGGTCCAAAAACCCAAGTCACCGACCGACAATGGCGCAAACTATCACCGGAGATCTGGGCCGCCTCTCTTGCAGAGTCCACTCCTGCGCTCTCGTCTGATCCCAATATAGCTGACAAACAATTCAGCGACTGGATCACTTCCTCACTGGATACGTTACTCCCGATAACTACCACCCTGAAACAACCTAAAAGAATACCACCTGCTTTATGGTACACTCCTGAGCTTAAAACTCTGCGGCAAGAGTGCAAAAGAACCGAACGCTCATGGAGGCGCGATAAAACAGCAACTAACAAGACCATCTACTCTACTTCTCTCCTGACGTATAAAACTGCTATCCATAAAACCAAAAGCACGTTTTTTCAGGAGAGAATAGAGAACGCAGGCTGCTCCAGTAAGGAAGCATACGTCATCCTTAAAGAGCTGTCTAAACCCCAAAGACAAGGAACAAGACCCATTGCCGATCCTGAAGCCGATCTGGAGAAATGCCAGAAACTGGCCAATTTCTTCCACGATAAAATCAGACTAATTCTGGAATCTATCCCCCCCTCCAGTCCTGAGGAAAATATCGCCTGCCCATACACTACCACCTGCCTGTCCACGTGGGGCCAGGTCACGGTGGACGAGGTGAGAAATGTGCTCAACTCTATGAAGAGCGGCTCCCCCAGTGATCCTGCTCCTCTCCATATCCTTAAAGAGGTAACCCCTACTATCATCCCTTCCCTTACCCGTTTGATTAATACCTCTCTCCAACAAGGAGCTGTACCCCCAAGCTGGAAGAAGGCGGTGGTAAAAGCCCTGCTGAAGAAACCTACATTGGACCCCGAGAATATGGCTAACTACCGACCCATCTCCCTACTGCCTGGAGTAAGCAAGGTCGCAGAAAAATTGGTCAATAGGAGACTCTCTCAGTTCCTAGAAACCAATAATAAATTAAAAAGCTCCCAGACAGGTTTTCGACCTGGACAGGGCACGGATATCGCCCTTCTGGCTGCTGTAGAGGAGGCAAGAGCACTATTGGATGGGGGAGGATCAGTGGCAGTGATCCTCCTCGACCTTAGTGCAGCGTTCGATACAGTCGACCACCAACTACTTATCGAAAGACTGACTAGGATGGGAGTGAAAGGAACAGCCTTATCTTGGCTTTCATCTTTCCTGGCCCAACGCTCCTACCAAATCTGGGAAAAGAACGCCCGCTCCTCCGAAATGCCCCTCCAATGTGGTGTCCCTCAGGGCTCCTCCCTGAGCCCCACTTTATTTAATATCTATATGTCCACATTGGAGGAGGTTATCATCCCTTTCGGAGTGAGCGTCGTCAGCTACGCCGACGACACTCAACTAGTGGTGTCTCTGTCCCATCCCAAGCAGCAGAAAGCTGATCTGTTCAACTGTCTTACGCAGGTTCACCACTGGATGAACAGATCAGCCCTAAAACTCAACGGGACAAAAACCGAGGTCCTTATACTTGGCCCAAAAGGAGCCTCACTTCCCCTGGACAGCTGGCCAGCCTGCTTGGGTCCGCCCCCTGACCCTAAGGAAGAGGTGAAAAGTTTGGGGGTGTGGATCGATTCCGATCTCTCCTTCACCTCACAAGCTAAGAAGGTGGCAGGGACTTGTTTCGGCCTCTTAAAATCTCTGAGGAAAGTCCTGCCCCTTCTCCCCCCTAAATCCCAAAAACTTTTAGTCCAAGGTCTCATAATATCGAGACTGGACTATAGTAACGTGATTTATCTGGGTGCCCCCGAAGCGACCCTTACTAAACTACAGACAATTCAGAACGCGGCCGCCCGGATCATCACTAACACCCCGGCCAGATCATCTGCCAAGCCCGCTCTCAAACTTCTCCATTGGCTCCCCATAAGGGAGAGAGTCAAATTTAAAGCCCTATGTCTTGTTCACAAAACGCTGCAGAACCAAGGCCCTCCTGTTCTCAGCAAATTGGTCACTCCCTATAGGAACTCTAGGCCCCTCCGCTCCAATGCAGAAAACTTTACTACCATTCCTAGATTCAGAAAAACACGAGCAGGAGGAAGACGTTTCTCGGTTCAAGCCTCCCGCCTTTGGAACGCACTTCCCCGTAACTTACGTCTTGAACCTCAATACCTGCGCTTCAGGAAACTGTTAAAAACTCATCTTTTTCCCTAAATCCTGCACCCCCCCCCCCTCCTTTCTGCTCCAGTTTCCCCCTTTCTTCCCTTGTCCTTCTCAGTTTCTTGCTCCGATGATCTGGTGAATTCAGGGTTCTTCAGCGCTGGGATACCTCTGGGTGACTATCGCGCTTTACAAAAATAAATAATAATAATAATAATAATAATAATAGGTAAGGGTTGTGGTGCAAGGACGAGTCCCACCCCCATTCCTATTGAGGAACGAACCTGGGTAGAGCATATTAAAAAACTATATGCAAGTAATGGTGAATCTTTTCCCGCGGGAAGTTTTGATATGGCTGAGATACCCGCCACCCCCTCTCAACACAATCCCCAAGAATGGGAAACCGGAAACAGTTCTGAAGTCTTTGGAAGACGGGAGGGAGTAACCCTCCCGGCCGTATTTATTAAAATATGAAACAAAATTAAAACATTAAATAAACAGTTTCATATTATGTACAATTTCATTACCACATTGCGATGTTTGGCTAACCTTAACAGATTCTCTAATACAAAGGTTCTCCTAGCCGAACTAACATCCTACAAAACATTTACTTGAAATTTTGAAATTGTACATCCTAACGTTTAAGGGCCAACGGCAAGGTCGTAACCGGTGTCAAGATCCCTAACCCAGAAATATCGCCCTCACTTGTGAGGGGCGGCCCAGAGGCGTACCTCCAGTGCAATTACCAATTTCCCTTGACTTGACGGGGGCCCCAATAAAACTCGACGCCACTTAGAGGTCGTACGAGGACTCGTGTGAGGTATCTAGAAGGTAGCGTAGACCCCCCCCAAACCCCACACCACTTACCACATCTGCCGTCGCAGACGTCCTGGCCCCGGGAAATTCCCCAGGAGGGGGCTGTAACCCCTCCTACCCAGGAAGGGGCCTTGACCGCCTTTCCTCTTCTTTAGGCGACCCATCCTTAGAAGGGACCGCCTCTCCGTTGAGGGGCCAATGGCCACCTCCCCCGAGCGCTCCCATCCGTGCTGGGTGACGCCCACTCATAGGGATCTTCCAATTAGTGCTCACCGATCATGACCTTACCGCCCGACCAAAATAAATACGACAATGCTAACTAAATGACTAAACTAACAAGACAGTAGCAACTACACTTTTATTAAAAGCATGCTTACCAATGAACACTTAAAGCAGAATTTCTTTATCTGCGAAACGTAACACAAATCGACATTCTTTATTACATACTCAAAATCATCACGATAATACCACAACCTGTAAACGAAAATCAGAGTTATCCATCAACTTTATTAAAAAACCACTTGCTGTCATCAGGGGCTGGTGGGTGGGTCAAAATTGGCTCTTCGTTCCGTCTCGAGCTCACGTGCAGCGAGGAGGTGCAGCTTCAGAGCACAGGAACAAGAGGATGCCTTCGGATCTTGCTTCTCCTTTTATCCGTCTTCAGGGCGGGCGTAAACCCGCCCCTGCCTGCCCCTAGGGCGTGGCCAGCCGCGTCAGTGTCTAGGCCAACCCACTCTAGGGCGGGAAAAGGCGCGCCCCGGCTACGCCGCTTCGGGCATACCAGCCGAGACTCGCCTCCCGCCCAAGATGGCTTCCCGGGGGGATCGTGGTACTCCGCCATACGTTCGGGGGGACCGAGTGGTCGCCCCTTTCCATATGGCTGAGATACCCGCCACCCCCTCTCAACACAATCCCCAAGAATGGGAAACCGGAAACAGTTCTGAAGTCTTTGGAAGACGGGAGGGAGTAACCCTCCCGGCCGTATTTATTAAAATATGAAACAAAATTAAAACATTAAATAAACAGTTTCATATTATGTACAATTTCATTACCACATTGCGATGTTTGGCTAACCTTAACAGATTCTCTAATACAAAGGTTCTCCTAGCCGAACTAACATCCTACAAAACATTTACTTGAAATTTTGAAATTGTACATCCTAACGTTTAAGGGCCAACGGCAAGGTCGTAACCGGTGTCAAGATCCCTAACCCAGAAATATCGCCCTCACTTGTGAGGGGCGGCCCAGAGGCGTACCTCCAGTGCAATTACCAATTTCCCTTGACTTGACGGGGGCCCCAATAAAACTCGACGCCACTTAGAGGTCGTACGAGGACTCGTGTGAGGTATCTAGAAGGTAGCGTAGACCCCCCCCCAAACCCCACACCACTTACCACATCTGCCGTCGCAGACGTCCTGGCCCCGGGAAATTCCCCAGGAGGGGGCTGTAACCCCTCCTACCCAGGAAGGGGCCTTGACCGCCTTTCCTCTTCTTTCGGCGACCCATCCTTAGAAGGGACCGCCTCTCCGTTGAGGGGCCAATGGCCACCTCCCCCGAGCGCTCCCATCCGTGCTGGGTGACGCCCACTCATAGGGATCTTCCAATTAGTGCTCACCGATCATGACCTTACCGCCACAGGCCGTATAGTTGACCGGCTATCCGGACCCCCCACAACACTCCTACCTAAAGGTCATGGTGTAACGTTTTCAGCCATGCTAAGAAGTCTCCTATGAGTAACTCATTCCCCACCCGAGACAAATGCACTCCATCCCCCAAATACATACTGTCATCATTAATACACCCATGTGAAATAGAATGCAGTGCCTTGGAACGGAACAACCTACTCACTTTGTTATTAAGCTTTCTAACAGAATGATTTAAAGCAGGAACCGATATAGCCCCCCGCCACACTTTTCGTGGGATCATATGGGACCATGCAATTGTGCACCCTGGAACTCTCCTCGCTAACCAACTTACAGTGGAAAGCATCGCCTCAAGAAGAAGTCGTCTACCAGTGGTGACCAAATCATTACCCCCAAGATGTACTATGACTACAGACGGCGGTGACCTCGTCCGCCCTAGCAAACCCTCAAAAAACGATTGAAACTGGTCAATACAGAGACCGCCTCTTCCGTAGAAGGACACACTGTACCCGTATTCCCCAGCTACGTGAATCATATCACCTGCCTTGAATACATCTGCGGCACGTCTCACGTATGAGTGGCCCACGACCCACACCTCCTTTTTCACAGCCGGTGATGTCTGACCGCTGGCCCGGTGTTGGGTCGACTGCAAAGTCCGCCCCGCCTCGTAGGCTTGCGCAACTGAAAACCAAACAAAAACAAGAAGCGTGAGTACAGTGTTACAGCTTCACAACATGTGCAACCGCACATACCTTTTATAACAATTGGAGGACCAACGCCCCACTCGTTTAACTTGTTCAATATCCAAACCCCTGGCTGTAGCTTCTGTAGCAGCCCCTATCCGAAAGGAATGGGTCCCAAACTCGCCCGGGTTCAAGCCCGCAGCGGCAATCGACATCGCAAGCACCCGCTGAAACTGAAACTTCGTCAGTGGGGTGGCGTCAGCGTGTCTCAACAAGGTCCCCCCCCATGATGCCACCCTTCGTGCTAAATAATCCTCTAGACACCTTACCGGGCACATGGAGGACCCGGGAATCCTGCGTATGATTACGCAGTCACCCATCCCACTTTGATCGGTCTTGGACCTGACAAATGAGACCGTCATCGTCTCCCCTCTGATCTGGACGTGCTCGTGGCACAATCCTCCTGTCACATCCTGCTTGTTCCTCGCCACCAGTTCGCTTACCCGCATAGCCCCATGGAATGCCAGCGTAAAAGCGGCTCGGAATAACACTGTCTCAAATTGAGATGAACACGTAGCAGGGAGTCTGGCTAATAACTGGGCCAGCCTATCTAAACCTATTGGGCGCCTATCGTCTACTCTGCGACCCTCAAGGCGTTGCCACCCCCGTAGCGCTTTCTGTACAACGAAAGACGCTGTCGGGTCATGGATCCCATGAGCCCTGGCAACAAAGGAAATGGCAGCCCGATGCCTCTGAGCCGTGGCCACCGATTTCCCGACCTGACGTAAGGACATCAGGAAATTCACCACCCACTCCTCCTGACCCCAAAGCTCCTCTCTATCAGTCCCCAAAAAGGCCAAATAGGACCGGAACGCCCCTTCATATGCCTTCCTCGTCCTGGGTGCTAAACTCTCTCCCACGAGGTTACGAAGTTCGGGGCACCGAGAGACCAGAGAGCTTCGGGAAAGGGTGCCGGCTCCGGGTCCGCTGTGGGAAGGCAACCCCAGAAAGCCTGCATACGAAAACGAGACAGTGCATCAGCCGCCTGGTTCATTACCCCTGGGACATGTCTTGCTCTGAATAGCACATTCAATTGCATACACAGTAAAACAATTTCCTTGAGCAGTCTCAAAATCCATTTGCATCGTGCTGCCTGACTATTGATACACTCGACCACGGTCATATTGTCAGACCAAAATACCACAGAGTGATCTTTGAACCCTTCGGGCCAAGTTCTCAGGGCCACGAAAATGGGGAAAAGTTCCAGGAAAGCAATGTTACTTGTCAGTCCACTGTCATGCCACCATGTCGGCCACTTTTGTGCAGACCATCTCGTGCCGAAGATGGCACCGAAACCTATGCTCCCTGCCGAATCTGTCCACAGCCCCAGCTCCTCAGATGACACGGCCGGTTTGTTCCAGACGACTCGACCATTGAAATCCGCCAGAAATGCTAACCAAATGCGCATGTCCTGGCGGACCTCTGCCGAGAGCCTTGTGCGATGATGGCACTCCCTCAGGCCGACCATGGCTTGAGCAATCGAACGGGAAAAGGGGCGGGCCATTGGTATAACCCTCAGGGCAAAATTCAGCTGGCCAACTAACTGCTGTAATTGATGCAGCTTAACCTTAGGTCCACTTAAACACATTTGCAGGGATGTCCTGAACTTTGACACTTTGTCAGCTGGTAAACAAAAACAACCTTCTGCGGAGTCTAACTCGATCCCCAGAAACTCGAGGCAAGTGGAAGGCCCCACAGTCTTACCTGGTGCCAATGGCACGCCAAAGTGATTCATCAAGACACAAAACTGCGCCAAAGCCAGCCCACATTCCGGATCCCCGGCTGCCCCCAGAAACAAAAAATCATCAAGGTAATGCATCACATTTTGGAAACCCGTCCTCCTTGTGAAGACCCATTGTAGAAAACTACGGAATTTTTCGAAATAGGCACAAGATATAGAGCACCCCATCGGCATACACCTATCCATGTAATAATGACCCTGAAACATGAAACCTAAGAGACGCTGATCGTCTGGATGTACCGGGAGCAACCGGAACGCTGACTCGATATCAGATTTTGCCATCAGCGCCCCGGGCCCCAGGCGATTCAAAATGGCTACGGCCTCATCGAAGGATGCGTACCGCACCGAACACACTTCCGGGTCTATCGCTTCGTTTACGGAAAGACCACGTGGGGCTGATAAATTATGTATCAGCCGAAACTCACCCGGGTCCTTCTTTGGGACCACACCTAAAGGGGAACAAACAAAATTAGGAACCGGTGGTACACTAAACGGACCGGCGACTCGACCTCGAGTAACCTCCTTCCTGATCTTATCCTGTACCACAGTCGTATGCTGAAAGACCGATAGCTGATTTTTACATTTCGTTGCACCTTGAAAGTCCCCCACTGGGATGCGGAAACCATAAGAAAACCCGTTCCGCAACACCCCAGCAGAAGTACGATCCGGGTATTCACTGAGCCATGGAATCATTGCCAAGGTATCAATCGGGGTAGGTAAAGGCGCCCCTCGGACTATGTTAGACCTGTTTGGCGCCTCCTCTACCCCCGTTATCACCCGTTTTGGCTCTGCACGTGGACTCAGGATGGGATGATTGCCCACACCCACTACATTCGTGTCTAAATTTGCACGATCCCTGGGGCCTAGTACATTTACCCCTGTTGAAGTTCCAACACACCCCCCTTTTTCCTGTGTTGCCGGCAGGCTTCGAGTAATTGTCGGTACCCGCACCTGACCGAAAGGGCGTCCCCGCATACTGGCGGGAAGATTCGCCAACGATACTCCCTACTAATGGCAATTTTAACATACCAGTCTCCTTCATTTTGGACCATGACACAGAATCATAACAATCCCATGTTAAGTTTTTATCATGTTCTTTAGCTTTTCTAAACAGGTTATCATAGCAGAACCAATGATTACCCTCGTGTGATACCGAGTACCCCATGATTCGTGACTGATAAATCGGCAATTCGGGTAACAGATCGGGCCTTCGTTCCCCCAAGATCGATGTAAAAATCCCCCACGCTTGGCCCCAATTGCCAATGTTCTCATTTACCTTAAAGGCGGCCATTTTTGCGCGCCAAACACCCGGATGCATGAGCTCCTTCTGGCCATTAACATGCTCCATCTCATAGTGATCAGTAAGCAACGAGAAGATGTTTACGTACTCCCCTGCCCATATCTTCTCCTTAATAGCCAAAGGAACATGCTGACCCAACTTTTCCCTACGAGAGGGTGCTGACTCATCCCTCGCAATCGGCAATGGCCGCTTACCTGCACCGGACGTTGCCTCTGCTACTGAACCCGTCCCCTGTGGCTTCTCTACTGCTGCAGCCGGCGTGGACACCTTCGCTGCTTCCCGTGACTCACGCAGTTGCTTCATTAGCTCCTGCGCGTCGACAGCCGTGGCGCCCTCGCTACCTTTTCCCAACCACGCTGCCAATTGTGCTGCCAGCTCGGGCGGCATATCTTCCCCGGACACGGGGGTGACCACAACGGGAATCGGATTCCCTTCCTCCGGCACGGGAGTTGGTGCCTCGAGCGGGGCACTGGGACCCGGGATGTCTTCCCCAGTTGTTCCTCTCCTGGGCCTCTTGTTTTTCCCTCCCGGGGCTGCTCCCGCCAAAGGACGTTTCGGTCCCCCTTCCTCGTTCTTATCCACTCGCCTCTTTAGTTCGGTCATCTCCTTCATGAGAACGCGCAGCATCTGGTCAGTAGTCATGCGCTTTCCCGCCTTCTTCGGCATTCTCCAACAGAGTATCTGAAAAACAAACAAGAACGATTACAACGCTCAAAATTGGCTCTTCGTTCCGTCTCGAGCTCACGTGCAGCGAGGAGGTGCAGCTTCAGAGCACAGGAACAAGAGGATGCCTTCGGATCTTGCTTCTCCTTTTATCCGTCTTCAGGGCGGGCGTAAACCCGCCCCTGCCTGCCCCTAGGGCGTGGCCAGCCGCGTCAGTGTCTAGGCCAACCCACTCTAGGGCGGGAAAAGGCGCGCCCCGGCTACGCCGCTTCGGGCATACCAGCCGAGACTCGGCTCCCGCCCAAGATGGCTTCCCGGGGGGATCGTGGTACTCCGCCATACGTTCGGGGGGACCGAGTGGTCGCCCCTTTCCAGATGATTCATTTGGCCCAGGAGGAATCTCCTTCTGTGAAGTCTATTGAACTGGCAATAAGGGAAATGCGTTCGCCTGGGGCTATGGGTCCTGACGAGCTGCCTATTTCTGTCCTAAAGCAGAGTAGCTTAAAATGGAGTAAAATCCTCTTTCTTGCATTTGCCCACTGCTTTTCAAGCAGGTCAGTTCTTCCTTCTTGGAAAGGGAGTATTTTGGTCCCCCTTTTCAAGAAGGGTGATCGGCTTTCTCCTCAAAATTACCGCCAGATTGCCCTCCTGGATGCCATTGGCAAAGTTTTTGCTAAATGCCTTTTGAAATTGTTAACTGAATGGGTGGATCAGAGGAACATTCTTCCATTCGAACAAACGGGTTTCCGTAAAGGCCACGGCACTATGGATAATTTAACAGCTTTACAAGTGATAATGGATAAATACATCACGGTCCGAGGTGGAAGAGTATATGCGGCCTTTATACACTTCTCCACAGCTTTCGATAAAGTTGACCGCCCCTTGCTGTGGAGGAAACTATCGTCTTTAGGCATGCCACCTTTACTGTTAGATCTAATACAGGACCTCCATACAGATACCTGGTGCAGAATAATGATGGGAGGGGAAAGAGGTCTGTCACACACCATCCCCTCCGCCAATGGTCTCAAACAGGGCTGTCTGTTGGCTCCTTTATTATTCTCCCTTTACGTTTATGATATCCCTCAAGTTTTGTCTTTGAGCAGTGGTATCGCTCCTGTATTGGGAGATAAAGCTATTGCATGTTTAATATATGCTGACGACATATTGTTGTTAGATTTGACGCCGAAAGGTTTGAACAATCGTCTGCATGCATTACATGTCTTTGCAGAGTTGCACTTTTTACAGATAAACATCTCTAAAAGTAAAGTCATGTGTTTGACCGGAAAGAAAAGAAACTCTCATGGGAATTTCACATGGTCAATAGGTGGCCAGAAGTTAGAAACTGTGAAATCCTACATGTTTTTAGGGAAAATAATATGTGGTAATATGAGTAACAAGGCCCATATTGAGAATAATATGTGCAAGGCTCTGATGCAGGGTAAGGGCTTAAATGCACTCTATAAAGCCACAGGAAAACTGCATTTTTCCCATCTGCTAGAAGCTTTCCGCGCAAAAATCCCTGCGTCTTTGCTTTACGGCATTGAACTTATTGATGTGAGTTACTGGGGTTTTCTCCACACCATTGAAGGCAGACTCTTGCGGCAATTAACTTCTGTTAATTCTGCCTGCTCAGTGGCCTCTCTTAGGCTTGAGTATGGCATGAGAAGTAGCTGGGTTCAGGGCTTGGCTGGGATAGTAAGATGGATTTTTTTACCTAGCTAAATGTGAACCAGCCACATTAAGACACCTTATTCAAAGGGAATTATTGGGTCCTCTAAAAGAGTATTCTCCAATTTTAAAAAACTTTAGAAAGGCGGTCTCGTTATTGCAATTGGAGGAATCTGCTCTTTTTTCATTATCTATATATCAGTTGAAAGCCTCCTTAAAATTAGCAACATGGAAGTTAAGCTTCTCGTTGGATAGGGACCCGATAAGGACAAAGAAAGGTGGTCTGCCGTTGATTAATTCTTATGCTTTTAAAACGATGCAACTCTATGTTTCTTGGAATCTTCCCCACGGCATTCGTCGTTTTTGGTTTCTAATAAGGCAAGATATGTTGCCTTTGAATAACCTTTTATCCAAGTGGTATGGTTCCTCTAACAAGTGTACTCTGTGTAATAGCTCGATCCAAGACCTCTCTCATGTCTTGTTTATATTCCCGGCTTTGTCAAACTCTCGTCGTAAGTGGGTGAGAACAATTTGCTTAAAACTTGATATTTTATCTGCTAGTGCCTTTTCTGAAGCTATCCTTAAGCCCCCCAATAAAATGTTTTGTTCTAGAATTTTTAACTTTTTTAAATGCTTTTTGGATCTGTATTAATATGTTTGCTATCTTTATTGTGTAATAATGGATTGTTATGCTGTTGTAAATTTTATGTGGACCTCTCACGAGTTCCAAAACATAAATAAAGAACTTGAACTCCATGTTTCTAACCCAATCACTTCTTAACATTGAAATCCACCTCTCTATCTTGACGTTAGAATTTTCATCTCTCAGCAACGACTTTAAATCCCTCTCTGATGACGCCAAACCTGCCAATCATCCTGTCACAATGGGCGGCGGTCATGCAAACCCCTCCTTCCCTCGTTATGGATGTACCTCGCCTTATGCCTCACATCACTATTCCGGTGATCCTGTGTAGAACCACATCCCTGCATCCACTGGCTCGCCCAGATTCCCTTCGCAACTCACTGCGACTCCCGATCCTCTTTCACTGCATTCCTCCATCCCCGTGATCCTAGGGATTAGCCGTACCCCTGCCTCACCTGGATCCCCCAGACCTCCCCGCAACACACCACCATCCATTCTGTATCCTTTCCTGAACCCAATCATGCCGGTCAACATGCATCTGAAATCGCAGAAACTATCCTTTGCGAAGCCATTGGCATAGTTTTTCTCACAGAAACCTCGTTCAAGGCCCACTCTTCATCGATTCTTGACCTGCTCTCCCCCTGGTTACTCTATCCTCAGAAAAGATAGGCACGACAAAATTGGGGGAGGCCTATGCATTATCTTTAAAGATGAACTCCAACTCTCCCTGGTTAAGAATTCTGACCAACTCACTTTCGAATACGTGGGAGCCAAACTTAAAGTGCTGGAGGCCCCCGATTCGACTACATAATATTTACCATCCCCCTGGTGACTCTTTTCCATTTTTTGAGGAATTGTCTGACCTACTCTCACAATCTTCAATTGCCAATTCCAAAAACATCTTCCTCGGAGACTTCAATATTCACTGGAGCAATAAGACGGATTCCTCGGTTAACATCCTCAATGACCTCCCCGAGGTCACTGACTTGACTCAACTTTGCCATTCACCAACACATTCCATAGGGGCTACCCTTGACGTTATCATTACTAGTAAAGATCTGGCTTTCCTGGCTTATATTGTCCCTATTGACTGGTCAGACCATCATCTTATCCTCTTCATGATTAATAGCACTGCTCCTCCCCCTTCCCCCCCCGAAAAAAAACATACAAGATTAACCAGAAATCTTTACCTTATTCCACTTGGCGAATTGGAGAATAAGATCAACTTCCACCTCCCTCACAAAATGTTAATGATCTGACCGATCACTCCAACAAATCCGTCATTGAGGTTCTTGACTTAATTGCTCCAGTCAAATTAAAATCACAAAAAAAACATCCCCGCCAAATCTTGGTTCAATGCTGACCTCAATAATGAGAGACGTGCCC
The DNA here is from genome assembly GCF_964263255.1 of Lissotriton vulgaris. Lineage (NCBI taxonomy): Eukaryota > Metazoa > Chordata > Amphibia > Caudata > Salamandridae > Lissotriton > Lissotriton vulgaris. Next base: position 83,139,394 of record NC_141698.1, on the reverse strand, counting down.
TTAGGATGACCGAACGCATGTGGAGACAACATCCATCCCCCACAAGCCTTGCCCTCCTCAGAGCTGCTAGGATTAATTATAAAAAGCACATACACAATGAAAAGACCTCCTTCTTCCTTATACAACTCGACCGAGTTGGACAAACACATTGACTCATTTAACCTGCTGGACACTTTTCAGTCTGGCTTTCGAATAGGCTGCAGTACGGAAACTGCAATGCTCAACATTGTTGATGAAATCCACCACTTCTTCGACAAGGGGGAGGCCTCCCTTCTCATTCTTCTTGACCTCTTAGCTGCTTTAGATACTGTAAACCACTATGCCTTTCTCAACACCCTCAGGGATCGGTTTTGCTACAATAGCCCTGTTCTCAACTGGTTTACCTCCTTCTTTCAGTTCAGAACACAACAGATTAAATTCAACAATTGTCTTTCTAAACCAAAACCAGTCTCCCTGGGTGTCCCCCAGGGCTCTATCCTCTCTCCTTCTTTATTTAACCTCTTCATGGAACCCCTCACACTCATTCTCAAGCAAGCTGGATTCAACTATCACCTCTATGCTGATGACACCCAGCTCTACCATAAAATCAACTCCCATTCAGACATTCTTCATCTCAACGATGTCCTGACTAAGATCCAACAATGGTTCCATCTCAATCACCTTAAACTCAACCCCAAAAAAACAGAAGTCATCCTCTTTGCTCCTAAAAATAATCGACTTCCTATACATCTTTGGATCTCTGATATTAAAGCCCTACTCTGCTCCTTGTCCACCTGTACTCAGTTAAATCTCTCTCGGAATAAGTATTGATCAAAACATCAGCGCTCTCTTTTCTCTTCATCACCTCAAGAAAATCAAACCCTTCATTCTTGCTGACGACTTTAAATCGGTTGTCCAATCATTAGTACTCTCCAGATTGGACTAAGGAAACGCCATTCTCGCCGGAACTCCCAAAGTCCACCTAGGCCCAATTAAGTCTGTCCTCAATCTCGCGGCTAGGCTTATCTCTGATTGCAATATCTCTCCTGTCCTCAAAGATCTCAAATGGCTCCCGATTGATGGCAGATCCCTTTATAAGAATGCGTGCATTACACATAAAGCCTTGCATCTTCAAACCAACTTTTATCTCTCACATAAACTCCATAAAGCGGGCTGCGCCAGAGAATTGAGGAGCACTAATTCTCTCATGCTGATACCTCCCTTAATTAACAAGAAGGCAACACAATCTTGCACTTTCTTCGGAAACGCCCCTCTATCTAGAACTCACTCTTCAAAGATCTTCGTTGCAACCCCTCCTACTTCAGCTTAAAAAAAAAGGCATCAAGCAGCATTTTCTCCTGAAATTCTGGGGTCCTTCATCCTGCCACCTTACAGGGTCTCTCAACCCACCCAAGATAATGCCACACTCCTCTCCACATTCTACTCGACTTATGTCCTCAAGCCTCTCCTCCTCACATATACTCCCACCTTCCTTCTATTAGCTCTCATTCAACCTCCACCTACTCCTGCATGTGATGTACCTCCCTCCTTTGTTCCTCCTTTTCCCCATACTTTTCCCCCATCCTCCCTGGCTACCCACACCTGCAAAATTCTCCTAACCATATTGTTGGACTCCCTTGACTTTTGATCTTCTTGTCCATGTATTTATTGTATTTTGAATTCTAATTATATTGTCTTTTACACCCTTTTTCCTTTTTGTATGAATATTTTACTGTTATCTGTTTTATACTTCAAACCCCTGTAAAATGCTCTGATACCTCTGGGTCTAGCCAGCGCTATATAAAACCGTTTAAATAAATAAATAAATAAATTGTGCCACAAGGAGAGGCACACTGACCTGCTACAGTAGTGGGGGTTAAAGAAAAGATCCCTCTGCAAGTTTTGAGTGCTGTTGCATGCCATGCATGTTTCGGAAATTGCTTCCTTCCTCAGTAGCCTGGCTGATGTGGGAAATTGCAGCTGATACTAGTGTTTGGAATCAGACCTTCATTTATAGTCCTGCCCCACTGGGCGTGTGCTCGCTAAGCATTATGGTTGCTGAAGTTTCTAGCGTGATGTAACTCCATAGTGGATGCCGCTCAATTGCTCCCTTTGATGTGATGCCTCCCATCGGGTTGCTTCAGGGACATGCCTTACTTGTGCCTTACCCAAACAGGTACGTTGTTCCGCCATCGTGCCACAAGGAGAGGCGCACGGACCTGCTACAGCACTGGGGTTGTCCTTGTGGCCAGAGCGGGCCACCGAATATTCCATTTGAAAAGCTCCCCAGTGAGGACACCGCAGATAACGTTCAATTTCACCTTTTATTTGGAAGACAGCTGTAGGTTAAATTGCCAGTTCTCAACAGAGCCTTTAAAATTCACAAATGTTATATGTATTCTACAACATTGTGCTGCCAACACAGAAAATAATAGTTAATTCTTTCTGTGACTCAGTCAGAATGAAGTTTTGCTTGAAAGAGTAGCAAAGTTGGTAAGTTCAGCATCACCTTTCTGAAAATTCAAAGATGAGCATTTATCAAATTGAGGAAAGTGTCTGTAAGTGGGTTTATATTCAGGATCAGAAAGCAACTGTTTCCACTCACCAACATCTGTGTAAATAGTTGATTAAGCAGCTGTGTGAAGCTATAGCCCTGACTATGTTCTTAGGGATGTCAATTTACTTTACATGCATAGATGTGGTAAGATATACATGGCAATATCGATTAAAGGCAGGTATTGAGGTAAGCTGGATTTATGCTGTTCATGCACACTGACTCCTAAAGGGTGACCAAGGGAGATGTGAAAGGGGTGGAGCAAATACATCTGTTTAATAATACCAGATGGCCAATAGAGAAGAAGTGTGTTCATGGACTTACAAAAATGCACATGAAGATTAAAATCATAAGAAATGTCATAGCACTGTAACAGAACTTGTAGAGTAGTTACTGCTGGAGAATAAAGATAAAAGATGTGCACAGCAGTAGGAGACATTCTAGGACTACAAAGTGAGTATAAAAAAGGTTTTGAATTGAATTTGTTTGTCCTGCTTTATTTGAGTCATTCAGGTGTGGCTAATGCAATTAAAATGTTGTATTTTGAGTCATAATTTGAATACAAACAAGGTTGAAAAGAAAGAACTAAAAAAGGTTTGCTTACTTTAGTGTTCTGAAATGGAAGGTGACTGAACTTACGCAAAAGTGTAGGAGTATATGGCAAACAAGGACTAATGACACACTCATAGCCAGATGTACATAGTATTAAAAATATGTACCACATCCTGAAAAAATCAGGGGAAATGTCTTGTGGACGTAATGCTTCAGGTATTTCTGAATGATGATCAGCCAATACTCCTGTTCAAACAGAAATGTTCCATAGTCTAACTGTGAACATGCTTGTTGAGTTCGAATGTGGGAAGCAACTGGGATTGCTTAAATGTTGCATCGCTGCACCCTCCTTGAGACATGATGGATGCGTCATTTTTACTGTATCGTCATTCCTTGCGACGCATCATGTCACAAGGAATGACAGATACATCTTCTGTCATTCCTTGTGGCTGACGTGTCTGCTGACGCAAAAGTGACGCATTGCTGAGGTGTGTCTGAAAATTGGTGCAATTCCAGCAAGGCATCATTGACGCAGGCCCCATGTGAAAGGCCTGCATCAGCCTGATGCCTGCTATGAGGCAGTCATACGATATTGACGCAGTAACATCCTAGAATTGGCTCAATGAAATCAGATAGATTTCACTGCGCCACTTGTACGAGGCTTTGTACGTGGGATCGCCCACCCTGCATACATTATACCTGATGCAGGTATAATGTAGCGCAGGGCTTTACAAAGTGACACATCGGCTTAGATGCATCACTTTGTAAATAGTACACAAGGTGGCACATATTTTACGCCACCACTGCATCACAAAAAAGTGATGCAACTGCGGTGTCAAAAAAGTGTCCCACCTTCATCTTAGGGTGTATAACAAGGTGTGACACTGGCTTATTTAAAGAGTATTTCATATAGTGGGTTAGGGATATTACCTTAATGTGCAATACTTCTTTTTAAATTGCGGATCTCTCAATGGATAATTCTTCACATTAAACATACACACTGTATACTAATCTTTGTTTTTTGACTCAGTTTATCGTCTTTGCAATACAAAGCTAATGAGACACAATATGCTGAATATGCAAAACAGTCTAGTTCCATTTGCCAACATTTAGAATACATTAAATCCATTGATAGGATTTCGGTGCCACTTGTGTGATTAAACCGCATGCCTTTAAAGAAACATACACATCCCTACCAATGTATATATGCATACAAAATTCATTTATTTATTTAAAAATAGCAAATATAGTCATAAAATGAAATAGTTGCCTGCAACAAAATAGATTTTTTTGTGACATGAACATACAATCACCTGTAGCTAATGTGCCTGTTACATCATTTAATGAAAAAATATTGATTATATTTTGGCATTATTTACTGAAAATAAATTCCAACAGACAATACACATGTATGAAATACCCAGTATTTAGTTTCGGTAACGTGAATTTTTTGGTAAAGATTTTGAAAAATTGTTAATTAGAACGGATTCCCACTGAAGGGCAAGGGAAATCTGTGATGCAATTCAAACTGTTTAACACGAAAAAGGGGCGAGGGTTAAATCAGTTTATACTGTAACACCCCAGACCCCAAAGTAACTCAGATATACGCACATAGGGGGTGTATAGAGTGGATAACACCTACAAAATATACAAACAGAGAGAGCCCCAATAAGGCAAATCTCTCTATTTGAAAAAACTGCCCTCACTCACATACCAAGGTATGCGACATGCTTCATCATCGGGCCTGCTTACAATACGCCTTGGTGTATCCACACACAGGGCGGAGCATAAGGGAGGGAAAAAAAATTCCTCTTAACAAGACATACAGTCAGAACAAATGGACATAGACAACACGTAACACAAATATTGGTGAAAGTCGTGCGACACCAAGTGATCACAACTGAAAAGTGCGACGAAAGGTGCAGTATGAAGGGTGATTAAAACTGATTAAGAGTGTCAACCGGAACACAACCTTTATTAAGCTTTTCTTGACACCTCTATCAGGATTAAAAGATGAAAGAGGATGGGAAAAAGCCTCAAAGAGATAATTAGGAACCCCGAAGCTTCCCTCCTACCACTGCCAGAGTCAACATGTTTCAACCGCTCTGTGCGTGCCTTTGAGGTCACTCCGGTCTTCTTCAGGACAGTCACATTCAGTGCTACTCTGGGTTACTCCGTACTTCGGATAATGGTACCACAAGGGTGAGGTAGGTCTGCTAGATCCGTGCCTCTCCCGTGTTTTGTGTGGAGATTTTTCCCTCAGATGCGGGAGAACATTCACTATAGCAATAAAAGAGAAGATAGTACAGCCATCCGACTCCAGTATATGCAATTCAAACTCTCACTAAATTTGACAAATGTTTTAGTGGAGTAACCAGTGAGTAACCAGTGAGGCTGGCAGGATACTAGCTTGATTGTGACAGTTTAAGAGATGAGGATTTAAACACCGTCTTTGAATATTAATAGATTATTTGAATTTTAAGACAACTCTCATTTAAGACTACAATGTTTGAGAATTATGAACACAAACAAGTCAAAATTTCAAAGGCACCAAAACACAGACGTGATTTTCCACCTCCTGTGGATTTTCATTTGCTCAGGAAGTGTATTCTTTCTTTTCCTTTATTAAAAGAACCTAGAAAATCTTCCTATGCAACGTTTCTCTCTTGATTTGGGGAACTAAAACAGATCCTAATAGGAGGACCTGAGAGATTTGCCTTGGACAGCAAACATGTGATACGTTAATTTCATTTATTTAACCCCAGGATTTCACAGATTTCAGTTCTGTTATGAAGCAGAGCCAAGAAGCTTGGCACTTCCATTACCGTTATTGTGCCATAGGGGCTTAAAAGTATAAATCAAAATCTCCACTTAGTGTGAGAAACAGCAGAGTGTCAGTAGTATGAATATTGAACCCTACTTTTATGGCACAAAAGTTCATGTAAGCTCTTGATGTTGATGATAAAAAGTAAAATAGATAAGGGACTTCCCTGAATCACTCAACAGACTAATTACACTATGGTTCTGGCTTCTAAATCCTTTACCACCTGGGATTTGCTGGCAAAATGAAAGGATTCAAACCATTTGAGTGAGTCATGCAACATACCTACTATCTATTTTAGACACCTGATTAGTATACACCAAGCAATACTATCAGGGTTGCTGGTCCCACCTTCACAATTTCTAATTACTGTTCCTTTATGTCTCAAAGATGTTTCAGCTCCCCAATGGAGCCTACAAACACACTGGGGATCGCCAAAGACATTGTTCATCCAATGTTAATGCAGCATCTTTGTGACAATTTTGTCCAACTAGTAAGGATAGAGGTCTCAGGAATGGGTGTAAAAACTAGCTTACACAACAGGGCTCAAGAATCACCAGGACCCCCACCAAATTCAACGGCGACATCCCTGACTTCATTGCACTTCTCATCATCAGCGCCAACACCTTCATCCTCCTCTGAGACCTTAACTTTCATCTAGAAGGTCACACCCACCCAAAATTCACAGCCCTTTAGAAAACCTCAGAAACCTTGACCTCTCCCAGCGCGTTACTGACCACGCCAATTCCTTCATCGAATGACTCCAAGCACTCACAGCCACCCTCATCCTGTCTATTGACTTAATCATATTCCCAGACACCTGAAAGCACAACAGCACCATGCTGAAGAAACCATTTACTGACCCAGCCATGCTCTCTAACTAAAACCCATCTCCCTCCTACCATACCTAGCCATAGTTTTAGAGAAACTATTCTGCCGATGCCTCACCGACCACATTAGCAACCATTAGCTCCTTGACGTCACACAGTCTCGATTCAGGCCTACCCACAGTACCAAGACAGGCTTGCAGCTCCTCAGAAACACACTGATTGGTGCCACAGACAGCACCCCATGATCATTGAAAGAGGAGGCACCATGTCCCTCATTCTCCTGGACGTCTCTGCTATATTCGACAGTCTAACACCCATCCTCATCAGACACCTGCACAAAATTGGAATCCAATGATCCCACCTCTGTTGGATCTTCTCCTCCTTACTGTATAATACAGAGGCTGTCAGACTGCTTCAAGATTCATTGCTCAGCGTAACCATCTTCAACACATACAGTATCTCTTGGGCCAATGTCATCTCTGCCCACAATATCTCAGAAAAGATACCCAGCGCAAGGAACAGGTTCACCACTTCCATGACTAAAGTCGCTAATTGGATGAAAGCCAACTGTCTTAAGCTCAACTCAGATAAGGCATAAGTAGAGATTTTTAGACAAGAACACCTCACAAAGGGACTTTATGGCTGGTAAAGGGGTGTAAACGCAGTCCTCTTCTGAGATGTTTTTAAAGCTGCAATGAGCAGGTCTAATGTTGGTGGGCTTCTGGTGCTGCAGGATGGAAATGGTGAAATTGATAAGGGCATGGTTTGTCCAGGTCATAGTTAATGGCTCATTGACTTGCTACTGAGGATGTGGAAAATTGGGTTCACTAAGTGTCCAGTGGCATTGGTGGGTTCAGGTGGCATGCTGGGAGAGGCCGAGGTGCCTGTGAATTTCTAGGAGGGCCATTTAGTTTTGTTCACTGTGGTTTTCCACGTGAAACTTCAGCTTTCTGAGCGGGGTGAAGGTGCTCCAGTCAAATATGAGGGGTGCATGAAGTCAGTGATGCCACTGGCAAAGTTGGTTTGGGATTCTCGAGGTCCGTAAACAATGCCTCGGCACATGGAGAAATTGTATCTGATGCATTGCTTGAACATGAGATGTTCCATGTAGTTGGTGGGCTATCTGTGGAGGCAACTGATGGTGTCTTTGGAAAGGATGGTGAATCCCCCTTTGAGTTTGTGCTGATGATGTTTTCTGACAATGTTGCAGCCAGTAGGGATGGCTGTAATGATTTATAGTGCCATGGTTGGGTTAAGCCATGTCTCAGTGGTGTGTTTGGTCAGTGATGAGGTATAAAGGATCATGCATGTGATTGTGGTGTGCTGTGTGTGGTGGTTGGTCTGTGTAAGTGTGGAAAAGTGGGGTGCTTGTGGCATTTGGTGTGGGAATGGTGGGTGTAGGTATGGGGGAGTGTATGATAACTTGCAGGAGGTGCTGGGTAAGGTTCAGTCTGTGTTGTGTGGTATGGAAGCAGTGTGGTGAGCAGCAGCCTGGCTTGAGAATGCAGAGGAGCATGACAAGAACGCAGTGGGTGGGGGACGACCAGCGTTCCTGGTGCTGGGGTATGGTTCAGGCACTGACTGGTGCAGACAGGCTTGCATTTGGTGCACCTTCTGTACACCAGCAGCACACCCTCAGTGCATGGGCTTTTGCCACCATTAAGTAGGTCCTGGGAGGACAGAGGAGTGTAGAGGCCAGTGGGCAGGGCAGAGAGGGGCACATGAAGGGGAAAAGTGGGAGGAGGGAAGGCAGGAGGTGGGAGGTGGAAAAAGGTAAAGAGCTCTGGGGGTGCAGAAAACAACAGCAAATTGTTGTTTGTGAGCAAATATGCTCATTTGGGCAGTGAGTGAATGTTCCAGGGCACACATGTTTTGTACAGTAAGTAAGCACCCACAAGTTCAGTTTGTGGCTATATACAAACATTTTCAAGATACATTCCAATAATGCATCTTTTCACAGTCTACCCCGTGACATAGGCAGAGTAAATCTGGTAGCATTTAAGAGCCACTAAAGAATGCACTTCAATGAACATTATTATGTAAGTGTCTTAATCACACACATCCACATATACACAGAAGCAGATCGGGAGGAGCAATGTTGTCTTACATCACATGTTGGAACTTGCTCTTTCTACAGGGTGACCCCCAAACATTTCGCCTTTACCCTCAACTTGTTTTTGTTGCTCTTAGAACTCTGTGCACTTTAACACTACCACTGCTAACTAGTGCTAAAGTGCTTATGGTTTCCGTCACCAAAACATGTCTATATAGGGTTATACTCAGTTGACATATTTGATTTGCATGTAATTCCCTTTTGGAGCGAAATACCATAGACCCAGGGTGTATAAATTAATGCTACTAGTGGATCTGCAGCACCTATTGCGCTGACACTTAAGTAGCATTTCAAAACATGTCCCAGCATTGTAATTGCAGCATGAATGCACTGCCTTGTCAATTTGGCATAAACCCCCTTGATAATCCCTAAACTCATGTTTTATTACACATAAACCCCATATGGTAGGCCCTATATACCCCATGGAGCAGGGAAATGAGTATTACAAGTTTGGATATTTATTTTTTAAGTTTTACATGTTCTGGTAGTGAAAAACTCAGAAATGTGGTTTTCACTACTGCAAGGCCTACCTATCACATAGGATAACATTGGGGACACTGTGTTGCATTTAAGAAGCTGTAATTTCCAATCAGAAGCCTGTTTCTATATCATGTTGCTTATTTTATTGGTAAAGTTGGAATTTTGAGCATAAAATGCCACTTTTGGACAGTTGAGTAGTCCACACTGTCCTTTTTTAGGACAGTTTCTCCACCCAGCACCGCTTATTGAACCCTGATGGGTTTTTCTCTATGTTTTAATTTGCTTCAATTAATTTGATCCTCAGATGAGCGGTGTCGTTATATCATGTGTAAACAACAACAAAGTTCCAAAATATTTTTCTTTCAGGAAGCTTCACATTCATTCCTGTTCCTAGAAGTTCATCTTTAACCCATTCCGCGCTGCACACATTTTCGGGCTGTGCGGGCATTTTATTGAGTGAGCGGAATTCGAACGGCCCCCGGCCATCCTCCGCACATGCCCACCATGATGTCGGACAGCCAGGGGCCGTCCGAAGCACACAAGGGGTTAAATAATCTCATTAAATGTTTTCTTCACAATGAACATTATGCCAATACCCTTCGTCAGGGGATTGTCTCCTCAGATGGGAACTCGGGTGAACAAGGTGAATCCTGCAACATTAGCCAGTTGCCATTTTTTTGCTCTTAGCCCTTTTGTGCCCGCTATCTGCCTTGGGTCACATGACTTGGTGTAACTGACAGTTAGACTTTAAGAATTCCTCCTAGACAGTAACACAATAGAGGGATTAGTTGTGCCTATATTGACCATCTGCTGTCAGGATGGAGGGAGCTGAGCACAGCCCCACTTGCAACTGAAGCACACAAAGGGCTAACTGACCCCACATTCTCACTTCAGCCAAATTGGTGCCTGGGCGCGGGAGGCAGGAAATTCCATGCCCTTCGAAGCCACTATCTAGAAACTTCTTCCACCTCCAGAACCAGGGCACCTGATCATAAAAATGTGACCTCAAGCATCAACTCTTCAGTACACTTCTGGGCCAGTGGATACTCTGCTAGAAAGAAGGACTGCTGTGCTGTTGGTAGGACTGCCACTCTGCTAGAGTGCAACTTTGAAGGACTGTCGCTCTGCTGGATTGCTGCCCTATTGTCTTGCTGCTCTGCATCCTTCTGCCTGAGTACAAGGACTGGACCTTCAACTGTCCCAAGACCTCCAGAGTGAATCACAAGGGCTAGTTTGCTGGCCTCCTTTTCAGAGCCGTAGGATGGGTAGAGGTGTTTCCTTAGAATCTTGAGATTGATGAAACTTTTTTAGCGAAGGTACTCTAGACTCTGATTGAGTCAGCCTGTGCTGTGTTAGCATCACGCTACTGTCTTTAGCTAGGGGTGATAATATTTGGGGACTTCTAGTGGGACCATAGCAAGTTTTGCTTCCATCCCCACTGGTATTCCTCTGAGTAAAAAACCCAACTTCCCTTCTAAGCACAAACACTTCTTCCTTCAGTGTCTCAATCATGGTCTATAATACTGCTAATTCATTATAGTGGTCACTTCTGAGCGGTAAGGGGCTGGGATAGGCCAAGTGACCCAACTTCAGAATCAACAGCGAGATTTTTACATATAGCGGAGCGAGCCATATTTTCTACTACGGAGGACAAATTAGGTGTGGGGTCGGCTGTCTCCTGGCACTCTGATAGGATCGAATTAATACGATCCATAGTATCATGGCAAATTGCGCCAAGTAATTTTTTCTTCATCTTAGCATGGTCGTAGCCTGGAGCCCTTTCATGATCTTTCCTTTAACCCACCTGCCCCAATAACCCAAAACAGAGATTATTATGCTACTTGACAATGTTCAGCAGTGTCACAAAGAGTAAACGTAGAACACCAAACTGAGAGCCCCCATAAACCAGCCAACAAACAACAGTAAAATGAAGCTTTTACAGTGGACGAAGATTATGTAAAACGGATCCTAGTAGCAATCCTAGTAGCAATCCTGACTACAGGCCTCGATATTAAAACACAATACCTTATGTCCATACGATGGTCCTACAATCCAGCTCCTACACCAATGGGGACAGGGTTCATAAACCAAAAGGGGGGTGGCCCAGCCCTGCCTCTTCCTGTCAGTGATGGGCAAGTGAGGGCCCGCCCTTGGCCGGTGGTGGTGCACGTTTTTGAGCGTGAGGCTTCTGCTCTGCTCCTCCCTCCTGTCAGAGCGCTGGATTGTGCGGTTTGAAGTCCCCAAGCTGCTGCAGCAAACGCTGCTTCCCGCGCCACGGGTGGTGGTGCACACTTTTGAGCATGAGGCTTCTGTTCTGCTCCTCCCTCCTGTCAGAGTGCTGGATTGTGGGGTTTGGAGGCCCCAAAGCTGCTACGGCAAACACTGCTTCCCTGTTCTCATATATCAGCATAGGTGTTAAGAGGTTCACCCAGCCCAGCTATATTGAAGGTCCGTCTTGCAAGCCCAGGCTCGGTATGTGGGCAGGTCTCCAGAGAATCTCTGTTCTCTGCAGGCACGGGTCTTCAAGGCCGCAGGCCGCACCAAGCACTGGAGCAGCGCAGTGCAGCGGTCTCCCCACGCCGCACAATATGTAGGATGGCAGGTGCTGTCCGCGTTTGTGGCCTCCTCTGCCGGGATATTTCACAATTTAAGTCTCGTGGTCAACGGCCGGAGCCTCTGCAATGTTCTTAGGCACAAAGAAGTCTTCCCCGGGAGCCGCGGCAGCCCGTGCTCCATTGTACAGTCTGCCTGGAAGATACGCAGTCTGACCCCCAGAAGCGCCACCACTCCTTGTTGCTGCTCCACGCAAGCCGGCTCCCCGGAACACCACTATGGGGCTGAGGGTGCAGGCCACAATCTCACTGTGGAGAGAAGACCGGTCACCCTTCTGCTTGGTCCTTTCACAGTCCTCCGACCACTGCCGCTACCGAGGCCGTCTCTGCACGCTCCGCCCTCTGGCTCCTCCGGCAAGCTGCCATGTTGTCCTGTTCCTAATATTTGAAAGCAGCTAAAGATCTCTGCTGGACAGGGGCATAGCTTTCATCGGAGAAGCAGGTGCAGTGGCACCGGGACACAGAGGCCTTTGGGCCACTTCAACCTTAATGCTTATTAACCCTAAGGAGAAGATTATGGTGTAGACCTCCGACCAACATCATTGCGTAATTGGGACCACCGACCTCCGGTTGGCAGTCCCGACTGCAGAATTACGATACGACTGCAAATGGTGCTGTCACATACTCACATTTCCCTAACGGAGCTTGTGCTATGGCTGCAAACTGGCATAGCACAAGCTACAATAGGCAAATGGTAGATTGTGTTCATATATGCACTGTGTGGCGCACATGGTGCAGGAATGAACAGGAGGCCCCCAAACGAAGGCTGCAAACACACTTTCTGGCAGTCTTTCCATGTCTGGAAGTCCGGCATGGAAAGCCTGTGAGAAACCGAGCATCGTAATCCCAACGGCAGAAACACTGTCCAATAGGATAACGAGCCGCTCTCTGACTAGCCGATGGAATCGAGCCGGAATGACTGGGCGGTTTCAATTTTGACTGCCTAGATTGCAATTAGGTGGTGTGAAACCGACAATCTCGGATGGAAAGCCTCCGACCTCAGGTTGTAATAGCCCCCTAACACCACTAAAGCTGAACACTTAAGAAAAAAAATGCATACAGAAGGGACAGAATGGTGGTAAGGGACCTTTACCACTAGCAGAGACCCACAAACCCGAGCTAAGCGGATTTTAAATTGTATTCTTGTTTTATTAAGGCGCAGGGGACATGAAGTAAATAAACTCAGATGAAAACATTTTGAGGTACCTTTGACAACAATACAGGGAAAAATTGCATGCAAGATTATTGGTTCCCCACCAAGGCGTTATAGAGACAGAACCAGGACTAATAAAGAAAAACATGCAGATGTGGCTGTGCATGAAACTTTGAGACATTGTGTTATATATATATATATTCTTTTAAACCGAACACATTGAACACTTGGAAGAAAAATGTTCATACCATTGTTTAAAAAGGTGTCATTAGCACAGTCTAGACTCCACTTTACTCTCTTAAATGTGCATTAACCTACCAGAATTGTAATCAGTGCATTTTAAAAACCAGACCCTAGTGTTCAAGGAGAGGCAAATGACAACCTGTTAAAAAGAGAAATATGTTAACAATCTTTTTTGTAAAAAATAATGCTTTTCTATGTAACATTTCTTTTTAAAGTTTAAAATTATGATCAGTGATTATTTTCTTAATGCACAGCTAATTGGAGCGCTTTTAATAACGTTGGTGTGGCGTTTGCTATGAAAAATAAACACATTTGAACTTGAAGAAAAGTATTGAAAATATTCAAAAAATACCCATTAAGATCATATAATTCACGGTGGCTGCTCCTCTGCTAAGGTGGATGAGCGGCACACCACTGCTTTTCAGTAGTGCTGAATCCAGTATTGGGGCGGGGACTGGGTGGGACTTGGCTATTGTCATATCCAGGAAGAGGGGGGGAGTGGTTGGTGCACTTAGGTGTGCAAGGCGGCCAAACAGTCATGCGCACTTAGCATGTTTGTACAGCCTGGGCAGAGAACATGCACGGGCTCCCATTCCGTGTCTGAGCACTGAACCAGGCCACTCATAAAAATCAATCATGATGCTGCTGTCATACTGGTGATTGCAGCATTGTGATTGGCTAGGGGAGGCAGGGAGCCTGTGTGCTTCCAGTTGACAGAACCAGACATAGGAGAGGTGCCGGCTGGCCACCCGGCAGGTATGTGATATTTTATTTTTTTTAACTTCCTCCTCCTCACCCCACCATTACTGCCCCAAAGCAGGGACCACTGATAATTCAGAATTCCAGTACAATTCAGGATTGTTAAATTCGATTACAGGATAAACACAAAAGAAAGAAGGGCTCGTTCAAGGACCGTTCAAGGTCATTTCTTTTCATCAACCGCTATCCATCAAGCCGAATTTAATATTAGACTCAGGGCAAACATAATCATTCTTGAGATTTTTCGCTTGCAAATTCGAACCTGTTGCCAATTGAGCATGCAAATACAGGAGTGTGCACACTTCGAAATGGGGAGTAACTTGCACTATTAGAACGCTATCCCCATTTTGTGGTGCCCAATGAGAAATCTAGCACACATTCTTCACCAAAAAAATACAAAGCCCCACACAATCCAGATTTGCCGTGTGTGCAATTAGTGCCCAGGGTGTTATGTATATTGATGGCTCATTATATTGCATCCAAAATGCAATAGAACAGGACGAGAAAAAGGCTTTCTGCAACATATCTGGCGACCCCTATTCCTCCCCGCATGCTCACTGTGCCTGTCCTTCCTAGTCACAGAGAGAGCTATTGGTGCAGAACCCACATATTTGTGATCTTGTCTTCTTTGTTTGTTATTTCATGTTGAAAAGGTTGGAACCATCTCTCCATCTCTTATTAAGGAGGAAAGATTGCAGTTTAAAATCCTATTGGTCCCTTACAGCTACCAATTTTCCTGTATTCCTGTTTTGTTTTAAGGAACTATGCCCATGGGCAAAGTTGTGCAAAGTCTACAAATTTCTTCAGAATAGAAATTGCGAACTTCACCCGCGGAATTGAAATTTTGCAGCCTGTGTCTTATTGACATTATAGTATAAGACACGTCCTAAGTTTTTCACCATAGGTGAGCCATATCACTATGTGGTGCTCCCAAATCACATAGTTCTGGACCTACTGCCAATCAACTAAACTGCTCCTGAAATAATAATGCCTTCTAAACTCTAACATAGAATGTTATAGGCTGTAGAATTAATTATTTAAGACAATATGGATTTGGGAAGAGAAATCAAACTCTTGCTTTGGGATTTTGTTATGTCTCAACTCAAATGTGAGAAGGCGATTTAAACATGCAACCCTATTAGCAAATGTAAGTGCTGTGAAGGGAGTCACTGCAGAGGTGTTCTCGCCACACCAAAGAGATTCCCATATAGGCAGGCACAGATCTCTATATATGGTTGGAGGTACTTTGCCATGGGAGAGGGGGACATTCATCCACTACCCTGGCGAGGCAGTTAGATGCCCACCTAAGGACCTGAACTAATTTCGATGATGTTTTTCTCATTCACATTGATGTATGCGGTGACAGTTCTCCCAGTTTAATCAAATGCATTTGCTTAGATTTACATATTTCTCATAATAAAAGTTAAGGGATTTATTTGACCTAAGGTTGGGGGGTCTAACTTATTACTTTACACAAGTCTTGCATACCTCTAAATAGCAGTTTTTGGGCTCCACCAACTTACTAAAATGTAAGCAGCGGAATACTATTAAGGGATCAATTGATTTTATTCTGATCAGATTGTGTGTGAGGTATGCCACAGCATAAATCAAGGATTTTATTTACATTTGGGTGGCAATGAAACATCTCTGGTTTCTAGAGGAAATATTGAACCTGTAGGACAATTCCTTGTTTCAATTCTCTCCATCATACTATTCCTATGGGGAAGGAAATTCTATTAGTGGATTCTCCTTAGGAGCTCACATTTAGAAATCATAAAATGTTGCATTCTGACCAGACTCTAACTAAAGCATATGGTCATGTTGATGTGGGCTCTTTTAAGAATGGTAGGCATTTGGCTGTGGGAAAGGTGTAGGCAATTGGTACAATGACCTGGCATCCTAGTGGATCATCTACTGATCTCTAAATGACCCTGTAAGTTTTTAACCTCTCTCCCTATTCTTGCCAAGTGGACTGCATACCTAAGGATACCAGTGTGTCTCTATGTCTCTCACCTTGCCTATATCCTTCATCCCCTGTCTATCTCTCCCTTACACACACACAATTACGCTGTCTCCCCAACCGTTCACCTCCAGTATGAGTAACACCAGATAAAAAGGTGTGCAGAATACTCATAATAATATTCCTTTTATATTAGGTAATTTCCCTTTATTGAAGAACCAAAGGGTGCTAAAAGCATTCATAAAAAATAAAAAGGGGTGAGGCCTTTATGTACAGAAAACAAACGATTTACAAATTTAGCATGGTGTTGTGTCAGATCTCATTTTCAAATACATAGTATCCCCATTTGTTTATATCAATGGTACACCAATGTGGCAGTGTTTTGTACAAACGCTACTTTGTATTACTATTTTTCACAGTACTGTAGGAAAACAGGCCTCACCGTCCATAATTAAGAGTGGTACTTTTATGCATACACAACCAATTCGTTTATTTAAAAAAAAGAATAATTGTGAAGAAAAAAAAAAATTTCAGTAGGGTGTGGAGTTTATTGAAGACCCAAGTTAGGCTAAGTGCTTGCAATTTAGTTGTAATCCAGAATCAATGAAGCCGGATTCTAATACCCACTGCAGGAATACACAGTGATCAGATAGTCCTTTAAAACAGCATAGAGGTCATTAACAAGGTTGTTCCCTTCTTATCAGGCTCTTATTTATAGCTCTGCCACGAATATCTCCATTTCAATCTGTAATTAGTTAAAAGGGTGTACAATACACTTTCTACTTAGGTTCATCTGACAAAGAGTGGCAATCGGGAATACGTCTTTTTCAGAGATGCTTCTCTTTAATCCCAAGAGTCAGAGAGGACAAACCTTGAAAAGGCCTAGATATGTTAATACGGTTTGCAGTATTTTACATTTTGGAGTGGGAGACAGCTATATTCAAATTCATAGAACTTCAAAATATTGTACATTTGGTAAGGAAAAAATGTCACAAAGGAAATAAACATTTCTGTATACCTGACTGTTTTGAAATACAGAATCGGGCACTTCCTGGGTTGGGTTGAGCCATATGCGTTATTACATTGAATCATTCATTCATTCAAATGTATACCGTAACATATTATTTATTCACATGTGAATTTGCATTTAGCATTAAATCACCAATATTTTTCAGCACAATTTGTAAAAGGGCAACCAGGCACATAAAACCAGTATAGAAATTGGATGATGCAGGTGGTAGAAGGCAGCATACATGGCACAGTGTATCATATGGTCATTTGTAAGAAAGAGATAAGTGATTAGGTCAAACAAGTTCAGGCAGATATTCTGAGGTCCTGGAATTGATTGGCTTAGTTCTGTACCTTTGGGGAGGGGGAATAATGATTTGTGCCGCTCATGCTATGCGACTGTGTGCAGGCCACATCTATATACTACTGTGGCAGATGCTTTAGCGCAGAGGTGCTGGAATCTATTACAAAATTGTGGTCATTTTTTTTTTTTTAAGCAGCACAAGGGCAGTAAAAACATGAAATTGTAATGTTTTATCAAGGGTGCATTGGGGCGTAATTCAAATAAGGATAATGAGGCCTTATTTCCCCAGTTTCATATGTAAAACAAGTCATAATTGGAATGCAGCAGAACTCCAGCACCCTTGATCCCCATTGCCATAGCAATTATTGCACTACTGATAGCTAAGGTCCTGGCTAGCTAAATATCATTGGCTGGGCAGCATGCACACGCTGCAGATCTGCTGGGAAGATATCCGTTGTAATGTATCACAAGTCATTCATGCAATCATTCCTTTCCATCAAGACCATTGCTACCTGCAAGATCAGAAATAAGGTAATTTACTTAAAAAATAAGCGTGAGTTCCCCACATAAAACAGAATTATCCCTCCGCTATTTGTGCATTGACGATTTTTCTACCACAGTATCAATACTTAAATATTGAACCTCTAATTGTGTCGACTCCAGAGTAGCGAATACCGCAAATTTTCTATGTAAGCAGATGTGGACTTAAGAATATCAAATCTACACTTCCCTATCTATGCTTACCTTGATGATAATGTTGGTATTTGATATTCAGAATTCTATATATGTTCATACTCTGCATACTTTGCTTATTTGCACAACATTTTTCTCCTGTCTCCAGCCTCGGTCTACCGCAGCAGCTTGCTGATTGAGTGAAGGGTGCGGCTGACAGCACTCAGATCACTGACAGGGCACTTCAGGTCAAGGAGGGGGCGGAGGAGTCCTTCTGCTTGCCCTTCTACTTCAGACGGATGGGCCAGCGGACGCGTGCAGCGGACGCGCGCAGCGGACGCGCGCAGTGGGCATGTCGCTGGACCACCGAAAGTGTGCCTAAGGCAAGCCCGTCTGCGCCCGTCCGTGCCCGGCCAGGAGCTGGGGCCAGGACCCCAGCTCCTTCCGAGAAAGACCCTAAGAGCCCTCTGGTCTACTCGAGAATTTCACTCCTGGCGTTAGCCACATTTGCTCTTTGCAAGCAACTATCATGCAAGGTTGCGTCACCAGGGTACACAGAGGGGCCCTTCTCCTGTATTACCTGCAAATGGTGTAGCCTAGCACAGTTTGGTCAGTCGCATAGAGAAGTGGGTGACCAAGCGAAACTCAACTGTATTTACTTGAATGTTAGGTCAATACCCAAACTCTCTTTTGAGATTTGGGACACCATCAAGGAGGCATATCCTGACCTGGTTTTCCTTACTGAAACCTGGCTGGATGGTAACAACTCCCCCGACATCCCAAACAACTTGCCCCCTGAATAAAAAATATTATGGCAAGACAGGCAAGGGCGGAAGGGTGGGGGGCCCGCTATTCCGTTCAAAGACTGCTTCAATGGCTTTCCCATCACAGTAGCTCAGCTGGGAAAGAATGAACTACTGTCATTCCAAGTGTCTAAAGAAAATCCCATTATACTTGGTGGGGCTGTGATCTATAACCCCCCTGGATACCAGCCAGAATTCAGAGCTAAACTGCTTACACAGTTATATCCTGCGTGCCTAAAATAGAAACATTTTATGATTATTAGGGACTTCAATGTCCACTTTGAAAAATCTAAAAGTACAAAGGAACCCATCTGGAAAATGACATGTGGATCCTTTGACTAAAACAATGGATCAAAGGGCCCACACACATTGCAGGGCATACACTGGACCTATTGTTCTTCAATATAGAATCCACCACAGTCAAGGAAATCAAACCTGTCACATGGACCGATCACTCACTATTTACCTTTTCATTTACCCAACTTGTGATATCAGCGAAAGCTCCTAAACCTAGGCACGGGACATACAGAGCCTGGAAATTAGTCACCCCTGACTTATTTCAACTCCACTTTGCCCCACAAGAAGAATTGTATCTGAAAAGTGGTACACAGCAGAAGTTAAGGCACTGTAAAAAAAGTGCAAAATATTGGAACACGCCTGGAGAATGTCCAGATTGGTTCCCGACAAGTCATCATACAAAGTAGAACTCAGGAGCTACAATTATCCAATTAAAAAGGCCAAAAGGACATATTTTGCACAATGAATAAATGAGAACAGCAACTCAGCAAAAGAGCTATACAAAATAGTACGAGAATTATGCAAACCGACCTGCATGTCCCAAACCCTCATCCATCAGCAGAATGCTGTGAGATGATCAGTGAATTTTTCACGGATAATATATGCACAATCTACTCCCAATGCCCCCGTACATCTGCGCAGTTTCACCCCTTTACAGAAGAGGAGGTCGCCAAGGCAATGGGAGAAGTCAAATCAGGATCTCCTCTTGGCCCCTGCCCACATTTTATCTTTGTGCAGTTCATCCCCACCTGGGCCCCTATGTCACACAGCTATTTAACCAATCTCTGGTGACAGCAGTCTTCCCAGATATCTGGAAATAGGCCATAGTGACCCTCCTGCTGAAAAAGGTGGGCTCAGATGTAAATAACCCAGCGAACTATCGGCCAATCTCCTAACTCCCCTACCTCTCCAAAGTATTGGAGAAGTTGGTTAATAGACAATTGTCTAACTATCTAGAGGCCAACAAATTATTGTACCCCTCGCAAACAGCCTTCAGGGCCACTAACAGTACTGAGACAATTCTCCTGGCTGTCCTAGATAATACAAGATCACTGCTGGACCATGGAAAGCCAGTAGGCCTGATCCTGCTGGACCTGTCAGCAGCGTACGACACGGTCTCCCACCAGCTTCTATTGGAAAATTTGCACAAAAAAGGGATACACGCAAAAGCCCTTCAATGGCTCGATTGAGCAACAGAACACACACCGTGGAAATGGGTGCCTTTTCCACAAGTCAAAAAACCCTCAGTTGCGGTGTCCCGCAGGGAACATCTCTGAACCCTACTCTATTTAATGCCTATGTATCATCCTTGGCAAAAATTGGTACAAAGTGGGGCTTTGATATTTGTTCCTATGCTGATGACACGCAACTGACAATAGCCATCGGAGACAGGCACGAGGACAGCAAGGCTAAAGTCAACAACTACTTCACTGAAATGACAACCTGGATGTCTGAACACTGCTTAAAGCTCAGCGCTGAGAAATCTGAGATCCTCCTCCTCGGCTGAGCCAATCATATCTGGTTTGCATCATGGTGGCCCCACTCGCTGGGAGATGCCCCAGCACCCAAGCAGTGTGCAAAAATTTGGGTGTTCTCATTGATAACATCCTATCCATGCAGGAACATGTGCGAACACTGTGTGGAAGAAGCTTCGCTATGCTGAAGCTTTTAAAAAGGCTTTTTCCTTGGATCCCACAGCCACACAGGCCCTACTGGTCAGTAGGCTGGATTATGGAAACGCACTTTTTGTTGGCATGCCAGATTATCTGTTCAAATGTCTGCAAGTGATACAAAACGCAGTGGCCAAGCTGGTGTGCAACAAAGGCAGCTACAGCTTAGCAAACAATTGCTTGAAGCGATTTCATAGGCTGCCCAGGCGTCAAAGAGCAAGATTTAAGCTCTTAGTACATGCACACAAGGTAGTCCATCACACTGGCCCTAGGAATAAAATAAAATTCTACACCCCTCCCAGGTAATGTCTTCAGGCGCTAGTTGAAACTAAAAGGATCAGAAAGATCAGGGCGGGTGGACGCACCTTTTCATACCTCTCAGCTTTGCACTGGAACAAGCTTCCACTGGAACTACAGTTAATCGAGGACTACACAGCGTTCAGGAAGAAAATTAAAACTGCTTATTCCCCAAGGACTGATGCCACCTACCTTAACAGCCCCAGCCCTAATCACCACCCTTCCGCTACATTAGCGCTGTGATATCCCTATGGATGAATGCTGTGCTTTACAAATAAATAAATAAATACATAAATAAAATAAATGAAAATTCTGTATTGAATTCTAGAACTCAGTATTGAAACATAAAATCCATGTTCCAGGCTTAGTCAAGGAGATACTCACAAGTAAATTTATCCACTAACACTCTAGACCTCGTGTGTATTGTAGTAAATAGCTGGAGACCACAGGTGCACCACAGGAGGTTTATTGCAGGAGAAAAGCATGAAGCAACCTCAACACAAGCTGGCCAGGCACAAACTGTCACCACCTAGAACACTAGGAGGAGGACAGAGCCATCTACATTCTGGAATGGATGACACAGGTAAGAACCATGGTGGAGCATGGAAATAAAGGAAAGATAAGTATACAACACATCTCCTCTCGTAGAATAAAACACAAGATAAAAGGAAACTTAACACCAAAGAAGAAAATGTCATGGAAAGAAAACTTAGCTCGAGACCTAAAAGCATTAGCAAAACAATAGAAAAGTTGCAAGCAACGGTTGAGGAGCATAAAACAGGCAATGCAAACATCAGAGATAAGTTGGAAACAGAAGTTGTGAAGCACAAAACGGGCATTGCAAACAACAGTTGAAGTAAATAATATTAGGCATAGAAAGGGACACCCGTCACCCCTCTAAGACTTAATCACAACAAAAATCATTCAGATAAGAAGGGAGTCTATGGGACCTCTGAGGTCTGGGAACAGGTAAAGAGGAACTGGAATCAGCAATGGGGTTGGGAGCAGCAACAACAGGATCAGGTGCATCCCCTCCACCATTGCCCCTCACCAAGGAATTAACGGGAACAGGCACAGCAAGAGCCGGATCAGGAACCTGAGAGGGAATAAACATGAACCCTGAGGCGGAGAGATCCTGGGCAGGCACGGAGGGAGTAGGACCAGAACAAACACCAGCTTTGACACCAGCCTTCTGATAGAGGGCAACCCTTCTTAGATTCCATTTCTCCCCATTTGAGAGGACAACATAGTGAGGGTAGACCGTTTTCACAAGAAAAGGACCACGGAATTTTGACAAACCTCCTGAAACACGACCAGACTTCACCTTGACCAAGTCGCCTTTCGCAAGTTTACAGGGAACAATTTTGGCAGAAAGCTTACCACCAACAACAGGCTTACCACCAACAACAGGTTTGCATGAAAGGCCCTTAGAGGACATATTCACAGAACTCTTACTGGAGGCACTCTTAACGGGTAAAGTCACGGTACTCTTACAAGAAGACTTAGGAACCACTCTGGACACACCACCCAAGAGAGACTGAGAGACCAAGTCCTTGAGCCAAAATGGAATGAGTTTGGTGCTGAGAACCCTACCCCTCATCATCTCAAACGGGGATTTGAGATGGGAGCCGTGAAGAGTGGTGCAATACGCATAGACCATTTCATTAACAAGGGAAGAGACAGGCGAACCACTGGAGAGGGCCAACTGAACGGTACCTTTCACTAACCTGTTGAGGCGTTCACAAAGGCCATTCCCCTGGGGGTTGTAAAGGGAAGTCCTATGGTGAGAAATGCCACACTCAGACAAAAAGGCTTGCATCTCATGCGAAACTAACTGCGTACCATTGTCAGTTATAAGAACGCTAGGAAAGCCTTCCCTAAAGAACAAGGAGCTAAGGTGTTTAATAGTAGAGGCTGTGGTGATATCCTTAAGAAACTCCACGGACAGCCATTTCGAGTGGCAATCCACGATTACAACAGCAAACCTCTGGGAAAGGGGTAGCTCAGCCATAGGACCTATGAAATCCAGACAAATGGTGTGCCACGGAATTTCAGGGAACTGCAGCACACCCATCTCAGACCCCGCAAAAACCTTAAGTCTCTTCTCCCCCACTTTGCAAGTATGGCAGTCCTCAACCCAAGAAGAAACCATGGAGTCCATACCGGGCCACCAAAAATTCAACTTGAGACGCTGTTGCGTCAGGGTTTGGCCAAGATGGCCCTCGTGGGCCAAAGAAATGAGTTTGGGTCTCAAGTCAACAGGAGGCACAAATTTGTCGCCACGCATGACAACATTATCATTGCAAACAGACAGATCATCAATGACCTTAAGGAAGGGGCGAACAGAAACATGGAGACAGCTCTCCCTGCGGGAACCCAACCTTATCAACTGGATGACTTCCTGTAAAACGTTGTCCCTGGACATAGCTTCGACCCACTCAGAGCGAGAAAAGGAACCCTCAGTTAGCAGAAGAACATCATCAATCCAGGCAACATTCTCATCAAGACCGTCTAGACTGAAACCAACATCAGTACCAGGTGGAATAGCCAACCTAGACAGGCAGTCAGCCTGGAAATTTCTCCACCCAGAGATGTGGGAAATATCAAAGTGGTATTCTTGGAGTTTGGAGGCCAACCTTGCCAATCTTGGGGAACCAAAAGCCCCACCCCCGGGAGAAAGAATGCGTATAAGGGGTTTGTGGTCAGTCTTAAGATTGAATCGAATGCCCCATAGATAAGGTCGAAAGTGATGAGCACCCCACGCAGCAGCCAAGGCCTCTTTCTCGATAACAGAATAATTCTGTTCACACTTGGAAAGAGTACGTGAGGCAAAAGCAACCGGCCTGTCGCCGTCCTTGTGGGACTGAAGTAGGACTGCACCAAGGCCATGAGCACTGGCATCAACCAGGAGGGTTGAGGATTTCGCAGTATCAAATGGTGCCAGCACCTTGGCATTGCAGATGGCTTCCTTGATGCCATTAAAACACGCTTCCAATTCAGGACCCCAGGAAAATTTGCAACCCTTTTTCAACAAAGCTCTCAAAGGCAAAGTCTTCTCTGAGAATTTCTCTACAAACTTGGAGTAGTATTCGATTAAGCCCATGAATGACCGCAACTGGTCCTTGTCAGACGGGCAAGGAGCTAGGCGTATTGCATCAAGAAGATTCTTCTTTGGTCTGACTCCATTGACAGAGATTTCATGTCCCAAGTACTCAATATTCTCCACAAGAAAAGAACACTTCTCCTTACGTAATGTAAGGCCAGTGTCCCAAATTCTGTGTAGGACATTTCTGAGAACAAGGTTATGATCTGCCACAGATTCGCCAAAGACCAAGATATCATCTTGAAAAAACACAACGTTTTTGAGCCCCTTGAAAATTTCGCTGACCAGCCTTTGGAAGACACTCGCCGCCGAAATCAACCCGAAGGGAAGACGAGTAAATTGGAAGATCCCCTCCGGGGTGATGAAGGCCGTAAGATGCTTCGAGGATTCATGGAGCTTAACCTGATGGTAGGCACTCTTCAGGTCGAGTTTAGAGAAGTACCTCGCCCCCTGAAGAGTGGAAACCATCTCCGTAATATTTGGTAAAGGAAAGGTGTCTGCAACGACACACTTGTTTAAGGACCTGAGGTCCACACAGAATCTCAATTTTCCGTCTGATTTTTTTGAAATCACGACGGGCGAAACCCATGCTGATGCTTCTGTGGGCTCAATAACCCCGGATTGAAGCATCTCCTCAATTAGGAGTCTCACTTCATTGCGGATGGAGATAGGAATCCTCCTTACACGATGCTGCACAGGCAAACTATCTTTCTTCAGTTTTATAAGATGGGCATACCCCCGAAGCTCACCCAACTCCTCCCTGAATACAGACCCAAATTCAGAGAGAATAAACTCAACAGAGTCATCATCCACCACCATTATTTGGTTCTTTGCCCTGGGATTGATAACGATATAAAGGTCATATTGATGTACCCACCCTAAAATGGGAGGACCATCAATAGAAACATAAACTTTCCCAAAGATAGACCTCTTCTCAAAGGTAATCTCGGATTCAAAGAAACCAAGGATTTCAATTTTCTGCCCATTGAAACCCTTAGGGGAAATATCACTGGGATGTAAACTCACACCCTCCCAAAAGGCATCAAAGGTCGACTTAGGTATAATGGTATGATGAGAACCAGTGTCAACCATCAACAACACTTCATGGGAGTCAATCATAAAAATGGCTTTGGGTCTGGTTTGTCTAGGATCATCACAGATGACATCCACATCATCAATGACCAGGAGTCTATCGGGCTCAACCCCAGAACCATCCACATAGTCATCGACAATATTCACTCTCTGCTTGGCTTTGCCCTTGCACATTTTGGAAAAGTGCCCAACTTTCCCACACTTCAAACACTCCTTGTTTGAGGCAAAGCAAAACCTTGCGTCGGAAGAGTGACTGCTACTGCCACACCTGTTGCAGACTTTGCTCACTGAGGTTTTCTTAGCAGAGGGTCTGGGTCTGTTTTTCACTACAGCAACATTGTCCCCAGAGCAGTGCTCACACTCCACAACGCCACCTTTGTCAGAAACCACAGAGACTTCCTGATGAGAAGAAGGTTTGTGTGAATCCAGGACCTTCATGCATTTACTAGATTCCTCAATGACTTTGGCCAGATCAATAGCGTCTTTCAAGGTCGGGTTCTTGGCAGCCCATAGCCTCTCTTGGATTTTTTTACTAGAGCACTGGACTACCAATTGGTCTCTTATGAGCTCATCGTTCATAGAACCGAACTTGCACTTTATAGACAGTTCCCTAAGTCTGGCCACGAAGTCATCTATAGTTTCTGAATCTTTTTGGCGTTGTGTATAGAATTTATAGCGGTTCATAATCAGATTCTCCTCCTTTGTGAATCTGATCTCCAGACGATCAACCGCCTCTTTAAATTCATCAATGTCTTGCCCACTAGCTCCAAGTGTGATCGGTAAAAATCTAAAGACCCTCTGCCCTTCCTTGCCCAGAGTACTTAAAAGGATAGCCTTTTTCCTCTTGGGTGAAAATTCCTGCCCATCCAGCGCTTCCAGGTAATTGTCAAACATTATGTACCAGTCTTCCCAAGGTATGTCAGGAACACCAGGCTCGGGTAAGAATTGAGGAGGTAAAGTAACCATAAATTGTTGTGCCATAATTATCAAGTTGATAGAGTCAAAAATGAAGAAAAGCTTTTAGCACAACAAGTTGAGTTCAAAATGACAATAAAACATACCTTTCCCACAGAAAATGTGCAAAACGAAGTCTGGGCGCTGCGACAGGAATATGAAGGAGTTTGTAGTAAAAACGAGCAAAATCCGCGCTGGATCCGCGTTAGGATGACTCAAAATGGCCGCCGATCGAAATCGAGGCTTGAAGGGCAAACACTGGAGGTTAAAAATGGCCGCCGCTGAAAACGAGGCTATGATTACAGCAAAACGAGGCTTGGAACGCACAGGAAGCGCGCGTAGAAGAAATGAAGCAAAGCAGCGTCTCCCAGGTGACGGTAGACACTGTTGTCATCAAGGCGTCTCCTAGGCAACCATCGAGCTCGCGCTTCTTCGCCGATGAAGGACGTCCCCTAGGCAACCACGCAGCTCGCTCTTCCACGTAGATCAGGCAGCAGTGACGCGTCTCCTTGGCAACAATGAAGCTCGCGCTTCGACGCCGATGAGAGACGTCTCCTAGGCAACCATGAAGCTCGCGCTTCCACGCAGATCAAACAGGCATGACGTCAGCGCTGGTTGCGCTCGAGCTGCACTCGTCGATGCAATCAAATTGGTAAAATTACTCACAATTTCCCCAGATGGAGGTCTTCTTTCCAAATTGAAGGAAACCAAGGAGAAATTGATGAAACCAACACGCAGCAGGTTCGTTTCTTGTCGAGGATGCTCCGCTCTTTCTGGTACAGAATCTTGAAGGAATCAACATCAAGATGAGGTCTTCACCAGTACTGGCCAGCAAATAAACGTCGCCAAAAATTGTAGTAAATAGCTGGAGACCACAGGTGCACCACAGGAGGTTTATTGCAGGAGAAAAGCATGAAGCAACCTCAACACAAGCTGGCCAGGCACAAACTGTCACCACCTAGAACACTAGGAGGAGGACAGAGCCATCTACATTCTGGAATGGATGACACAGGTAAGAACCATGGTGGAGCATGGAAATAAAGGAAAGATAAGTATACAACATGTATCTTGTTAATTCAAATGTTGTTACTGAGAAATTGCATCAGTTTGTACATTCATTTCCAAACTTCAGTGTATTTCATTGAAATTAAACATATATTCCTAACTTGTTAACCATAACTCCTCCAACCTTAGCAATTACCATCTAACTTATCCTCTACACCCAAGAAATATACAATAAACCCTTTACCCTTAAACCATATTCAACATACCCTCAACCCTATACTTTAAACCCTTAATCATCTACCCGTACACCTATATCCATTTCCGTAAACCCATCTGATAACCTTATATCCTTAATCTGTATACCCTATTAGGTGAACAGCCATGACAATGCGGGGATTACCCCGCAATGCCATTACAACACAGGGATTACAACGAAAGTCGTTACAACGACTTTTGCTGGAGGGTGCTGTTGGATAGGGAATAGTTTAATTTTCTATCCAACACCTTCCCTACTGTTAACGTGGGCTGGAGTTGGAATTGAAAATTAAACTATTCCACTATCCAGCGCCCTCCAGCGAAAGTCGTTGTAACGACTTTCGTTGTAATCCCTGTGTTGTAATGGCATGCGGGGTAAAAGCCCGCGTTGTAATGCCATACAACCACCCTACAACATCTACCCTGTGCATTTAAACCCTACCTTATACCTTGTACATGTGAACTTTAACTGGATACCCAAACACTTCCCTCCATCCCTCAAACCCTTAACACTTAATTCATAACACTTAAACCCACTTCCTTTTCTCTATAGCCTATACCTCAAAGCTGTAACCCTGCACCTCAATCACGTGACCTACACCTTTAGCCCTATGCAAACCCATACCATGAATCTTATACCCTGTTCTTTATACCTTTTATCTCTCAACATACTTAATCTTGTCCCACTTTTTCATTGTCCTTACTTTAACAATTTGGCAGGCTCCTTTTTCAAGGTATTTATATTTAGAACTAAGTGAGAAGTGTGCATTTTAAAAGTTTTAATTTCAAAGCTTTGAGACAATACCCTGTAGCTCTGAAATGTACTTACCCTCAGCAGCGGCTCCTCTGTTAAGGCAGAGGTGTGACCCCCCCCTGCGAGTGCAGAAGGTATACATAGAATAATAAAGTGATCATTACCATTTTATTATTCTCGGTGCTTTGCCGTACTAGCCCAAGGGTAATGGCGGGTGTGGGGCAGACAGATTCCTGCATATTGCAGAATGAATGCTTAGTGTTCATGACTGATTGGCCGGCTGCCTACAGTCGGACAATCTACCATGCACACGTCAAAGCCTGCAATCCCAGTGCTGTAAAACAAGGTGGGGACTGTAGTGACTGTGCCCAGCCTCAAAATGAGCATTGGGCTAGCCTGCTCCAACCAATCCCCAGGATTGGTTGGATTCATATGCAGAAAGTAAACCACCTTCCTTCCTGCTCGTAGTCAGGAGAGGGTAGTGGAAAAAGACAACATATCAGTGAGTTTTACGGAACAGTTCGCCCACCGATTTTCACTGTTGGTAGCTGCCCGCCTAATCTACTTTATTTTGAATTTCCAGACTCAAGGATAATGATTGGCCCTAATTCTGCAAGACATTCCATTGAAATTAAGCTGCTAATTAGTAAGAAGTAAAAATAAAGAAATCTCATAAATAACAAAGAAATAAAAAATGTAGAAAGATGATTATATATTCTTAAGTTTCTCTATTTGAAAGCTCCCCAAATGTGCAAAGAAACTAAAAATTATTTTTTTTGGGATGATGAGCTATTACAGGGATGAGATAGTTGGCAAGAGAATTAGAGCAACAACCAATAAAGAGAAAATGAACTAAATACGACACAGGACAAAGCACATTTGTAGACTTGTAGAGGCATCATATGTGACTGAGGAGGGTAAATCAAGGTTACATGGATGGGGAATACCTGAAAAATGAAGAAGTAGAATGAGAACCCACGTAAGATCCTACATAATTTGAAGTTTTCTTTCTAAATGTCTAGAGTGGACCATATTGTGGAGTGGTGTGGCTCACTGGTTAGAGGCGGCAGACCCAGACGCAGAGGACGGCCCGGGACCAGGGTTCAATTCCCGACGCGGCAGGGTCGTGAACCAGGGTCAGCAGACTCTATAATTCTCGCCTCGGTGCCTACTCTAACCAGGGATCACACTCGGCAACTCTGGGCATTAGCTTGCCTCATCTCCACAACCGCCCCCCACAAACGGGTTTCACCTTGGAGATACCCAGGAAGGAACATCTCACAGGGAAAGCCACGGTTCCCCAGCGGTCTATAGCGCCAGGACGCCTCCGAGTAGCAGTGCGCTTTACACGAGACACACATTTACATTTACATTTACATATTGGAGAATGAAGCAAGCATTTAAGGGTGTTCTGTTTTACAAAAAAATGATGAAAAAATGAAGAATAAACTGGGCGAGAATGATAAGGGTTACTTTTCATACATATTGAAACAGGATTTTCAAGGTAGACCAAGATTGCACATGCCTTTAAAAGCAACCAAAGTGACGCTGAAGCTGTTGAGCATTCACACTGCTTAACAGTGACTTAGTCCAAACAATAGATTTTTTTACTTGTTCTCACAAAATGGTGTAGATGATGTAGTCGTAGGTCAGCATATATTTGAAAAAAATATTGTCTGTCTAACATATTCTTTTCTAAATATCATTTTCAAAATAACATTTCATTGAGTTTAGCTTTCCTATTATTGACTCTAGAGCGACAACAATTTTATAAAGAGTATTTAGGATGCAATATGTCTGTCAGACAAATTTATTTGGTCATGACATTCTGGGACCATAACAAATTTACAACTTTATATTTTTTGCGATTCAATATCATTTACAAATTGAACAAAGAAATATATTAATTGTCTCTAAATGTTTCTGTTTCAGATAATCTTCGGTTTAAACTTATTTTGCAGTATTGTCAGATATTATCTTAATTCCATAAATGTATTATTCTTCATACACTCCCTTGAAATCAAAGCAAATTGCTTGCTCCCTATGTAATTCGTTTTTTATCTGATGTGTAACCTCTTATTGGAATAATACGTTTTCAGATTCCTTTACTGATTTAGCTTGGTTTAGATACCGGCAGACTGCCATCCCAGTTGCTTCTTACAAAACCACTCCCCTTTTTTGAGCAATATCTGGACGAAGTCCAACCTCAACTGGCAAAATCTTTGTACATGAAGGTCCGCTATGGTGTTCTACAAGTTTAATCTAACAGAGCCAAATGGGTACGCAAAAATGGCGATGACAATGATGACTACTGCCCCTTATGTCAACCTGATGGAGTAGAAAATGAATGATTTCCATATACTATTTTTCTGTCCAGCATGTGCCATCCCAAGGCGAAAATGGATTAAACCCATTTGCAAGAAACTGGAAATTAGGTCTTGCACTGACACAAGAATTCTAAAAAACAGACAATTCACAGAAAATTGTTTTTATTGTTAGCAAATATTTATTTGCTGTCAATTTATTATGGAATGAAAAAGGCATTACATTTTAACGTCACTATTTCCATGTGCTACTTTAATTGCCTATATGCACTTCTTAAATTTGCGCTTTATTTTTTTGCCCAGATTTTATGCAGAAAGTTCAAGAAACCTATCGGCTCTTGTGCATTTTCAATGTGTTGTTTCAAGTAGCCAGTTCGCATTTTCCAGCACTTACACTTTATTTCTCGTCTAGAATCTATGTAGGAAGCTCTAAACACCCATATGTACCTTCCCAGCATTTGCACTTTATAAACTCTTTGCCTGGAACCTAATTTTCCCTCTAAATTTGAAATGCTTTGTATAGCAAGCCTAGCATTTTATCGTATTTTTTGCTTAGAATCTATATTACCCTCTATGTTTTAAATGTATTGTATAGCAAGCTTAGCATTTTATCGGCATATTGAGTAAGTGGTTTTATGTACCAAAGGCAAAAGTTTAGCAATTATAATAACCCAAGAGTATACTAAGGAAACAATTAATGTAATTGTGTTTATCTACCATGTATGAACTGTTTTATCTTGTATCTTTTATGGTTTTTTAAACGGAATAAAGATTAATGAAGGATTTGGCCTATAACTATGTAATAACCGTGCATTCTCAGGGCACATGACACAGCTGTATTACTACCTTTTCACAATCTTTGTAAATCATGTTCTTATCTTTTTTGTACATTAGATGTCATGCATCTCAGCCAGCTTGAATACATAATATTGCTTAGAAATCTTATGTAAACCTGTTGCAAAACATTGTATGTTTTCAGCATAATCTGCGGATGCTGTTTGAAACGACAGTACTCTAAAGTTGCTAAATGCAACAAGCACTGGCAACGTCAATAAGCCCAGATTGAATCTGAAAGTGATTCTGTAGTTACCAGAGAGTTTAGTCACTAAATAACTTAATATACATGGAATTATCACACTTTCTCACACTTGCTGTTCCATTCATAGACCAACCGATTCATTCTTGCATTCAACCAATCTCCAATTCACAATGAAGCTTAAAGAGCCTGAATTGCAAAGGGCCTCCACACTCATGTTGAAGATCTCACAGTCGTGGAGGTGGCTCCAGACTCCAGGCGGAATTATTTGCAGTGATTCCGCCCCGTGTGTGGAGACTCCCCCACACCTGTGGGGTCTCAGCCACGAGTGTGGAGGCCCTTTGTGAATCAGGCCGGTAGACAACTGAGCGAACATATGCAACATACATTAGGAGAAAGCAAAACATTTTGGTATCTAAATGTAGCTGCAAAATGAGTAAACAAATGACACAAAGTAACTGTCAGTTAACAATGAATAGTATTGTGCATACTTTGCACAAAACAATTCCAAGATTAGCACCTATTTCAGAGGCTTTGGTCACAAATGATTTGCACTGCTTTTGAAATGATCAAGAAAGCCAGTAGTGATATAATAAGAGCTATTGGAAGCTCAAAGAAACAAACAATATGAAAAGAGGAGAAGAGTTATCAAAAGAAACCTAGAAAAGTAGAAATGGCAAACGAAAAAAGGGCCCTGCAGAACAATCATTTCCAGTTAGATGATCATGTGTGATCAGGTGAAATGCTGTTACTTAAAGGGCAATTGAACTGAGCCAATGGCTGATGTGTGCTGACCCATTGCTCCATGTGGTGTGCTGTCATGAGTGGAAGCAGAAAGTGAATGCCATTCCAAAAGATTCATGAATAAACTGGTGTGGCACAACTACCCTATGTGCATGTACATGCATTCATTCATACATGCATTATATTATTTTTGTTTGTTTAGAAGAGGCTGGCAGCCTACTAAAGCTATTGGACCAGACCTAAAAAGTACTTTAGCAAACAATGCTGAATGCAGTGAAATATTACAAATATGAATATGATTTCAGTTGGCAAGACAATATAAAGCACCTCCTAAGGATATCAGACAAGAATTATCCCAGTGCATATCTCCTAAACCCCATGGTTTGACAGAGGGAGTAACCAAGTCAAAACCCTTCTCTACCACACTAATATGTAAGATTTAATTAAATGAAATACCTGTTTGAAGGATTTAACACGGTGCCTAAGCAAACTTTGCATAGAGTATTATTTATTGCCCTTTAACATATGTTTTTCACAGTACATATCTCAGTCTAGCTGTCATTTTTATAACTTTTGTAACTTTTCATAGTAAAAACATCATACCAATGGCATAGGACATAACTCCCAGTGACCCAATAATTTCCGCATTCCGATCATTGGCTTGTTACCATAACCAACTCAGGCTTATTTTATTGCAATTATGTTGTCTCACAAGATAATCATCAGGAATACAGTCATACAAAATTGCAAACATGCATGGTTTTACATTTGATAAAGCAATATGCAACCCTCTTGAGACAAATTGGGTTATTGGTTGAGAAGGGTGGAACTCTACACACGCAACAGCAACAATTCATGTCAGGGTAAACCACAAAAGTCAATAAAAAAACTGTGCTTAACCCTCTGGTAGCTTGGCGCAAAAAATGTCAGGCTTAAATTAGAGGCAATGTGTAAAGCATTTACACAGCACAGAACAATTATAAAAAGTGTAAGCACAACACAGGAAAAATCCCACACCACCTCAGAAAAATACAGTAAAGTTTTATAAATGACTTGACAACAAAATGACAAATATCCAATCAGTAGAACTGAAGATATGCAATTAAAAGATCTAGGTAAGTAAAAGCACAAAGCCCCACACATGGCTTTCTGCTTGTGAGAGACAGGGTGGAAGTACAAGTTCAAGCCAACTGCGATGGAGCGCAGGCTGGAAACAGGGACCAGGTTTGTACTACTGATTGAGTTACTTTCTCAAAATATGGCATGAAGACTCCAGTTCCTGGTGGAGGAGGCTGTGTGCAGCAGTAAGAGTGTCTCAAATGGTTGCAGCAAGAGGGTGAAGAGCAGGATGGGCATCAAGGTCAGTAGTCGCTGTAGTGCAAAGATTCTGTTGGGCTTCATAGAGAGTCGATGTTGGAGCTTCACATTGGCGGTCATCGTGGGCTGTTAATACTGTAGAGTGAAGTGCAGATCTTTCAGTGCCATCATTTATTTACCTCCAAAAGTCATAGTCACTGAAACTTCTCGTAGGCAGTCATTGTGGGTGGCGAGATCTCTGCTTGAACAGGCACCCGTGGTCATGAAGAGCCAAAATAGTCAGAATCTCTTTCTTTTCCTTCAGAAGAGAGTTCTCTGATGCCAATCGAGAGACTAGGACCTGGGGATGCACTTCTTGGGGAACAGAGACTCACTCTAGCAGAAGCTACTAGGGCTCAGGCATGTTAACTGGGAGGTCTAGTTGCAGCAGGTCAGCTGAGCAGTTGCAGGGAGGCCTCTAAAGCTTTTTATGCCCTTGTTGCTTTGAACAGGAGATGGGTCAGCTATCCTTTAGAGTCACTTCAGGTAGCCTGGAAGGAAGTGAGCAGGTCCAGTCTTCTTTCTCAGACAGCAGGGCAGTCCTTCTATAGCACCCTCAGGTCCGGTTGTGTACTGGAGAGTTCTTCTGAAGGTCCAATATTTATATCTGGTTTAACTTTGAAGCAGAAGAAATGACTAGACTTCCCCCACAGCTGGTTCTGAAATTGACTTCCTCCCTGCCCTGGTTCCAGAATGTCTGGAGTCACAAAAGGCTACTATGAAGTCCTTCGTGTGTGTGCTGAGGAAGTTCCTTTGAAGTGAAAGTATAGCTGTGCACAGCTTCGCCCCTTCCATCTTGTCATGATGGCCATCCTGACAACACATAGTCTCCTTTTAGAACACTCTCTGGGAAAATACAAAAAGACCAGCTGCCAACTTCACCTAGTCATGTGTTCCAGGATACAATTTGTAGGCACCAAATGGTTAGAACAAGAAAAAGACCCCATGCTCACTACGCCACTGGAGTCAAGCTATCCTGACTGATGAAGGCTGATTGCCAGAAACCGGTCCTAGGATGCTTGATTCCGGTCCAGGGTAGGCAAGACTTGGCAGTTCGATCTGGACTGTTCCCATGAGGCACAGGGTCAAGACTGATTTGCATATGGCCATGTCTGAACTGGGGTGGGATCTAATCTACAAATAAATAGATATGGCCACAATGGTGATTAATAAACAACTCGTAAATCAGTTAAAACTCCCACACGAAGACAACAACTAACAATGCCCCTTAATTGAAATGTTAGCCAGTAATCACCAACTTCAACTTGAATGAATCTTCAGCATAGCAGCGTCCGGCTACTCCATGAGGTCGTCGTACGCTGCATCTGCCAATCTTGAACTTTAAACCTTAGCGCGTCTATACGCATAGTCATGTGATGCGTAAGCGCATATCTGTCTGCCATGTTAGAATGTATAAAATCCATCCAAAAAACAAGTGTTTTTAGATAATATACTGAAACCTGAATACATCGAAATAAAGAATAACAAATAAAGGCATCTGCTATGTGACTTGCCAGGCGTACTCCCCTTAAGTCGTGCCATACTTGTGCGAGCTATATAGAAACACAGCGACGGGCTTATTAGAATGGGTACAATCTTAAACAAAATAGGATTATGGAGGAGTTCACAACGTTCCATATAAGGAAGTCTGTACCCCATGTTGAAATGTATATAATACATCCAAAAAACTAGTGTCTTTTAGATAATAATCCGAAGTCTGAATAAATCGGAATAGAGAGCATCAGAGAAAGGGTATCTACCAAGTGACTTGTCAGGGATACTCCCCTTCAATCGTGTCAGACTAATATGAGCTATTAAGAAACAAGGAACACGGCGCTGGCCATATTAGAATGGGTACAATATTAAACAAAATACGATAATGGAGGAGTGCAGAAAGTTCCATATAAGTAAGTCATCATTAAGAAACCTGCATAACAAATTTGAAATAGGCATATATGTCATGCCCTATTTTAA
Organism: Lissotriton vulgaris; assembly: GCF_964263255.1. Lineage (NCBI taxonomy): Eukaryota > Metazoa > Chordata > Amphibia > Caudata > Salamandridae > Lissotriton > Lissotriton vulgaris. Next base: position 83,103,690 of record NC_141698.1, on the reverse strand, counting down.
AGGAAATACTTCACCCCAACAATCAAAGCATCCACACAGTTGTAAATATTTAACTGTGTGGATCACATCTGTGACCAATATAAGTGTGAAATACTGATGTGGATAATTCCTCAAGGAACTTGAGCTTGTATATGTACCTGAACTTTCTAAAAGTGGTATTTTCAGAATTGTGACTTAAAATCTGACTTACCATTAAAGATACTATTAAATTACATTTCATTGGAGACCCAACTTGACTTTCCTACCTGTCCCCAATCCACAGTTAGCAATTATTAAATGTAATCAGGTAACCCAATATTATCCTACAGGAGAGGCTGGCCTTGCAGTAGTGGAAAATGAATGAAGGCATTTTTCACTACCAGGACATGTTGAACTTTTTTAATACACTATACCCTGCCCTATGGGCTCTACAGGGCCTACCCTAGTGGTGACTTACATGTACTAAAAACAATGTTTAGGCCTGGCAAATGACTGCAATGTCAGGCCTGAGGCACATTTTAAAAGGCTACTTGAGTGGGTAGCCCAGTAGGTGCTGCAGGCCTTCTAGTAGCTTTTCATTCACAGGCCCTGGGTACATGTAGTACCTCTTTACTAGTGACTTATATGTACATTAAATGTGGTAATTGGTTGTGAGCTATTTTTTCCATGTTGAGAGGAGTGATCAAAAGCATTTTAGTACTGGTTAGCAGTGGTAAAGTGCACAGAATCCTAAAGCCAACACAATCAAGTTCAGCAAAACAGGAGGAGTGAAGGCAAAATGTGCGGGGGAAACCTAGCCAAGGATGTCGGGTCTAACACCTTCTAAGAAGGATTATGACAGGGTGAATCCTCTGCCACCATGGTTCTACAGAGGGAGTATCCAACAGAAATATCCTTGCCTACTATTATAATCTGTGAGAGAGCATTTAACAAAATAACTATTTGTCTAAGGATATTTTTTGCAAGTATTTGATCACTTTTCAAAGTGACACAGAAACACAACTGACCTGAATGTACACGTGAATACAGAAAGTACAACAAGAGCATCCATGTTACATCAAATACTCACTTGATCAATAGCCTGAGTACCGCAGAGTAGCGTGCGCCAGAAAAGAAGGGAAGAACAGACTTGGCTCTGGAGGTAGGGATGAACCGGAGGGGTGGTGGAAGGACTGTAAGAGGGGAGGGGTCCTATCATGGGCCTCGGCTAGGCCGAGGAATGGGGGAGTAGCCCGATGCCAGCCCCTAGAGTGTCTGTCAATGCTGTGGCGTGATTGCAAGTGGGCCATGCATGCAGTGTGTCTGTCGACCATCAGTGGTTGTTGTACAGGAAGGGCAACCATATGTGGAGGAATGTGTCTGCCATGTCTTGCAGATTATAAATGAGTTGCTCGTGGGAGGCTGTTTTATACATTTCTCCAAACCAATTCTCATGGGTGGGCTGGTGGGGAGCTCCACGGTCATAGGACATAGATCTTTGCTTCTGTCAGTGCTGTGTGCAGCAGCGTCCATTCGTGGTGGGATAGGTAAGCGGAGGTCATAGTATCATGGAGCATGATCAGGGAGCACAATATTGGGATGTGGACTGCTATTGTCCCAGAGTGTGGAGCCAACGTTGGCCCAGAATGTTTAGACTGGGGCAGTCCCACATTATGTGCACCATGTTGCAGTGTGTAAGGTAGGAACTCCATCAGTTGGCATGAGGCAGTAGCCCTGCCGCCCTGAGTTTTTGGTGAGTCCTGTGCCACTCATGGCTCATTTTAAAAAGGCAACATTTCATCCTAGGCCTATAGGTACTCGTCCCAGTTCTCTGCCACATATTCCACCTGGAGCCAAGTTTGCCACCTAGTCTGCAATCTCCCCACTTGTGAGTGAGAGTACAGGTGCCCAAGGTAACTAAGAGGTTATAAAAGTCAGACTTCGCTCCTTTAAAATGCCCCAATGAGCTGAGATAGGAGAGTACTAGGGAAGATGGCATGGCTCAGGGCTATGGACCTAGTCATCTTGTGAGGTAATAGTGTAACTGGGTAATTTTCCACTGATGGTGGGGGGGAAAGTGAAATTCTCCTCAGAGCGTCTCAAATGTATTGAATGCCCCCTGGGCTATTACATGATGCAGGGAAAGCATTTTTCCTCCAATACGAATACTGGTGTTGCTCACAGTGTTGCCTTGTCATGAAGGTAGGCTTCCACTGAGAGGAGCCTATGGACTTGTCCCATGTCCTGGAACATGGAATACACCAGCCTGGATGTGGGGGCCCCATATTTGTACAGCAAGTGTAGCCCCCGGGGGTCTGCTCATTATATTGTTCTCAATCTCGATCCAAAGTGGGGAGGGTCTTGGACATGAGGTTACATATAGGTGAGCTCCACCAGGTGCAAGACCATGCAATGGTGCTCAACTGAGGAAAGTTGTAGGCCACTGTAGGACAGGTGGGCTATAAGTTTGCCTATGACCAACTGGGGTCTCACCTTCCCCAAAATCAAAGTCTTAACGCCCTTGTTCACTAACCGCAGTGTTTAAGGGGTATCAACAATGGAAGCTTGCCTAGGACATAGGTGATCCTCAGAAGTGTCACCATTTTCGCAGCCTTTGTCCTACCCCACAACGAGAACTGGAGGTGAGAGCACTTGTCATAGTCGAGCCTTCACCATTCCAGAGGAGGATCTATGTTATCTGCCTCAATGCGGTACAGGCTCTGGTTAATGTAGATCTCCAGATACGTGAGGCATGATGGTTTCCATTTGAATGGGTAGCCATCAATTAATGCCTTAGTTGTCAACCATGATATTGGAAGGGCCTTGCTCTTTCCTGAGGTTACGTTATATCTGGAGAGTGCCACGAAGTTGTGATGGTATCCAGGCGGGCCAGGATGCAGGCGGTTAGAGCAGAGAGATTGTGAGCAGAATATCATCCGCGTAGGGATAGACGGCCTGATTTAGATCTTGTCAGACAAGTTATTCCATCGCAACCGTGCCAGATATCCCGTCCACTGAAATATAAATCCCATAGGATAGAATGAGATTTATATTTTGGCGGACGGTATATGCATCACCATTCTAGGGAGTAATCCGTCTGCCAATATCTAAATCAGGCCCAGAGTGTCGATGGTCCTCCTGGATTGGGGATGCCTACTATACGCTTTTATTTTCTTAAAGCCACTACCAGGGGTTCCATAGACAGCAGAAAAAATAAGGCTGATAACGGGCATCCCTGTTGTGATCTCCTGCAAACCGGTTTGGGCCTACATGCAAAGATGGTTCTGGAATTAATGCTCTGGGACAAATCTCACTTGGGTGTGGTGGATTATTAGAGAGGAGATGACCTTCCGTAAACAGGTTGCCAAAATCATGGCTCATAACTTAATTTCTTTGTTTATTAGCGAGCTTGGCCTATAGCTGCTACAGAGGAGGGGGAGGACAGTAATCAGGGCCCTGTTTGAGAGAGAACCACTGTCTAAGCCTTTAGCATAATGCTATAGCTGTTCACCCCTAGAGGCCTATTGGCTTTATTATATGTTTTTAATAGTGCATAAGTCAGGTTTAGTGCCTTTGTTGTATCTTCTTATAATACACAGATCAGACCTCTGGTATGAGCCTAAACTTTTCACAATTAATCAATTAGCCTTAAAGCCTTAATCATTGAGGATCATCAATCAAGAGCAGAAAGATTGTCAAGGACGTTTATTTTTTTATTTTTAGTGTTCTTCCTCTTGTCTGCAAGCCTTTTAACGGAACACTTGGTGTCTTTCATGTTTATTAATCTGTGCAATATGCACTGTGGCATCTGGGAGGTGTACGTGGTTGCTCAGGCAATCAGGAAGGAGACTCAACAGACCATATCAGCATTCAGTACTAGACAGATATACCCACTGTAGCTAGTGGCTCATAGTTTGTGGTCTACATGGCTTGCAGGCTAAGAAGAGCTGGCAGGTGGGTAATAGCTGGGAGTATATCAAAGAATGGGTGAAGAGAACTCTGATTGTACGCTTGGCTGGAGGTTTGAACGGATTAAAGCAGTTACCCCTGAGAACTGCATTGAACCATCTAGGCAGGCAGGCAGGCAGCATAATAAGGAGATGTGATCCCTGGATGCCATGTTGAGGTAGGGTATATATACTCAATAGGCAACAATGAAAATTAAAGACATTCATATTCTGTTGTACTTTACTTTTAGACCTTATCCTACCCCAGCTATAATTTTACAGTACAGGCCTGAATTTTTTGTGATCTTTACGCCTGGCAATACTTTTTATAGTCTGTCCTTTGTCTTATCTGCAATTATTAACTTCCACATCACTGAAGATATTGATGGTATTGAAACCACTAATGCAAGTGTACTACCACTCCTTGAGTAAGCATGCATTGCTGAGCACTTGAGATCTATACCAGTAAAATCCACCTTATTGCCCACCATAAGGACCGCCTTCAACCCTACCAGTCACAAAGAGGCTAAAATGGCTAACCCAGACAGCAAAGCAGCTACCAACCAGGTCGCTTCACTATGTAGACACTGGGAAATAGCTGATTACATTTGACCAAGTGGCAAAGATTAGGGATGCACTATCCTTGACACTTTTTGAAACCCATGCCTATCCAACATTTGAAGATCCTGAAGCTCGACAAAGGCTAGGGGCCTAATAAATATTTTCAACATACTGCCAGCAACCCTTCCTCTAAGTGGTCACAAGCCCTTCCCACAGTGTTAATCTGAATTCAAGTGGAAATTTAAACACATCATCAAACTAAACTTCCTACCCAAAGAAATATTGCTGTTCCAAGCATACATTTTAGGTGGAGGCAGCAGACACAAAAACTTTGTTGAATCAGTGAATGCATTGTGGTCACTGAATTCAGTAGGCTGTTTCTCTGACATGGAGGACTCCATTCATGACCTCAAAAGTATTGAAGTGCCACTGGGGAGGCACAATAATCTGTCAATTGTTGGGATCCCTAAAGGAAAGGAAGGTAAACGCACAGGGCAATTCCTAGAGCACTGGCTCCTTACTCTGCTGTCAGCAGATGACATATAAACTTGCTTTGCCTTCAAACCAGCACACAGAGTTCTGATCCTTGCCCACTTGGCATCCCCCAACCTATCATTGGTAAGCCCCTTAGCCATAAAGCTGTGCCACATTAGTGAAAGCAGTACAAGGCTGGTGTCAAGTGATACATGACTGCCACAAGGTAATAATTTTTCCATACAATATTAATTAGATTAGTTCACCAACTGTGAAAATTCTTTGATGAAGTTAAGAAACTGTGTGTAATGCAGCCGGGTACATGGTTCTGTTTCCAACTTGCTTGAAAGTTATCTTCAACGTTTAAACACATTTCTTTGACTCACTACTGGTGGCATTGGACAGGATACAAAGAAACCTAATACACACGTCAATGTCCTAACTTTTAAGCGGTACCCACGAAACACACTAAGATGGCACACCATGGCAAGAATCAGGGGATGGGGTAAGGAAGTGGAAGCTATGAAGTAGATCATTTAGAGATAGTATCAAAACCTTCTTCTAAAAATGTCCAAGGACCACTGTTGAGTTTTTAAATATGAAAGCATTCCTTCCTTTTCCATCAAGGATTGTTCTAGTGGGATGGCTGGTTCATGATCCTTGGTGAGGAAACTGGGGAGGGATGGGGTAAATACGAATTTTGGCTCGGATGAAAACCCTGTGACAGTAATAAAGTGTTAGTCAACAATGACATCCCAGTAACAGCTCACTCTACCATGAATTTCTACTTGTCACACACACTTGCATACACCTGATTCACCTTCCACTCCTTTGGTCTGTGATGTATCATACATCTATCATTCCCTGGAACAACAGTCTGATGTTCAGAAAAGAGCTCTGTCTCTCTGCTATCGTACTGGTCTTGCATCAGAGGTAGAACTGTCTCAGCTCCAAACAGGAAATACCTGTTTTGTGCTATTGAGATTTGCACCCAAAGTCTGCACATTTATGCAATCTGTAACTCAGTGTCAATGCTGTGCTTGTGTTTGAGTTAAACTGAGCAAGACTCCCTCCTGGGAGTTCAGTTTTAATTTACCTCAAGCAGTGGCTATTATACCCAGTAGACCTCAGCTTCAATAATGTTCCATAAAGTTCTTGCACATATCTCTTTAAAGATCTGATTTGTGCAACTCAAATGTTCACGTTATGACCTCTCCTATCTTGTAAAAGCTCTTCATATTCCAGGAACCTGGCTTCCTCGTGAGAGCCCTGAACACAATGGTACCGCCAATGTGAACTCCCATTGGCTGTAAATTGGAGGTATGCGGAGCCTGCGTAATGGATCAGGATCTACCCAAAATGGTTGCCGCCTATGCCTTGTTGGGTAATCTTGTGAGACATTGGTCCATCTTTACTCTGAGAAATGACAGACGTCCAAGGCTAAGGATGCAGGGCAGACCTTAGCCAAAATACTCTCTCATTTGTTGTTTGAGAACCATAGCACCATTTGGAGCTAAATAAACTCCTACAAGCATTCTTTCCAAAAGGGGAGGTAATGGACCAAACCGTTCTAGCGGCATTGTGGTCCATCACGCAGCTGTAGTGGTGATTATACACTTATTACCCAAAAAGGTACCACTTAATTATTTACCTGTAGAAAGTACTCCTGTTGTGTTAGACATTTTCATCATCATTCAAAGAACCACTCGCACACCCTCACAACCACTCACGCACTCCCTTACACACCCATACAACCACTCACAAACCCATACATCCACTCACACCCAGGCAATGATCCACACAGCCACTCACACACCCATTCAACTGCTCAGATGAATATAAAAATATACACACCATGCAAGCTCCCAAACAAGCCTCGGCCGCATGGGGGACCACACCATCCCACAATGTCCCAGATCCAATGACATAGACAGCTTCATGGGGGGAAAGGCAAAACTGTGTTTAAACACAACATTAGATGTGTTTCGGGCCATATATAAAATGAATTTACGTTAATATTTCACAAAAGCATCTTTAATATTTACATTGGTTGAGTTGTTGCTGGGCCGGTTGCTTTTCTTACATCATTGAATGGCACTATACTAGGTTTGCTGACATATAGAAAATATTTTTATTATGCCTTAATAATTATTTGAAATGAAGTACGCAATTTAGAAATGAAATTAAGAAAGCTGAAAGCAGGTCTACCTAATGAGAGTCAATTTAAAATTTGAGAGCAATCATCATACCTGGCATATCCATTCACTCCTTTCAGATTAACTGCGACATTGTTCATTTATTAACAAAAATGTGTGATGGGTAAGAGTTTATTCTCGTGGGCATGTCTCATTGATGACATGTGAGAGTGAATGAGCCTCTTTTAACAAGTCAGAATACAATTAGACAGAAAGCAATACACAAAGGAAATGCAGAAAATGAACAAATGAGCAAGGCGAACTAGAAAGCAGTAGAAATAGACTTTTTTCGGTTTTTTTCCGAAGGAGCACTCAGCCTACTCTAAGCCCACCCCGAGGCGATGGATAGATGCCTGCCCTCAAAGTAATAGCATGCTTCAATGATCCACTATCCCACCTAAACCTGGTTTACGAGGACGCATATCCCCAAGTCAATCTGAGATTAGGGACAGAGTCGGCTGGATTTACACATATTCTCCCTTTTGTATTGCAGGTGAAATATTTGTGCTGTTAATAGCTATAAAGCACTGGTCAGATTTCCAAAGGAAAATACAAAACTTGACAATCAAGGCTGTTGTGACTGCCTTTACTTTAATAACGTTCAGCGTTTTCACCTGTGTACGTTGTCATGTGTTGCATTGCATTGTACTGAAGTTATAGTTATAATGCCTATACCCCTTACGATGTGACAAGGCATTAACCGCTTCGCTGCCAGGTCTTTTCCCCCTCCTGTGCCAGGCCTTTTTTTGTCTATTTGGGGTAGTGCGTGCTGAGGCCCCTGTAACTTTTTGACCACATAAGGTATCCACGCCAAATTTGCGTCCTTTTCTTCCAACATCATGGGGATTCTAAAGGTACTCAGGGTTTGTGGATTCCCCTAGAGGGGTCACAGAAATGAGCCAAAATACAGCAAAATTCTGTTTTTGGGTGAAAAATGGGAAAAACAGGCTGCGAATGAAAGGATCTGAGTTCTTCCCTGCAAATGTTATCAAAAAAGGGTTTGTGGGGCTGATATCACCATCTTCCCAGCTCTTAGGGGATTCCTAGCCTTTTGTCAGAAACCAAACATTTTTTACACAGTTTTGGCATTTTTCTGGGACATAGCCTATTTTTGCTATTTTTTGTGCTTTCGACCTCCTTCCAGTTAATGGTAGAAATAGGTACAAAAGCAAAACGGATCCTGGAAAGCTTTACATTTTAGAGAAGTAAACACAGTTCTGAATTCAGCAAGGGGTCATTTGTGTAGACCCATCAATGTTTCTCTTTAGAAACTAACAGTTAAATATAGGATACATTGAAAATTAGTTGAAAAAAACAGCCTTTTGTGTCAACGTTTTCACCTGTAACTCCTTCTAATTATGACAGCTCTTTGAAAGCAAAATATTGTTACATCTGCTGCACATTAGTGGTTGTGGGGATATATAGCCGAGTATGTAGCCGAGTGGATGACGACCAGCCGCCTGAAACTGAACTCGGACAAGACGGAGGTCCTCATCCTGGGCCCCTCACCCTCCGCCTGGGACGACTCCTGGTGGCCTCCCGCCCTGGGCACCGCACCCAAACCGACAGACCATGCACGCAACCTGGGCTTCATCCTGGACTCCTCCCTCTCCATGACCAGGCAAGTCAACAACGTCTCCTCGGCGTGCTTCAACATCCTACGCATGCTACGGAAGATCTTCTGGTGGATCCCCACCGAGACCAGGAAGACCGTTACCCAGGCCCTCGTCACCAGCCGACTGGACTACGGCAACGCCCTCTACGCCGGTACCACCGCCAAGCTCCAGAAGAGACTCCAGCGGATCCAGAACGCCTCAGCCAGACTCATCCTCGACATCCCACGAACCAGCCACATCTCCGGACATCTGAGAGACCTTCACTGGCTCCCCGTCAACAAAAGAATCACCTTCCGCCTCCTCACCCACGCACACAAAGCCCTACACGACCAAGGCCCGAGCTACCTCAACAGCCGGATCAACTTCTACGCTCCCAAACGCCACCTCCGATCAGCCAACCACGCCCTCGCCACCGTCCCCCGCATCCGAAGAGCGACTACAGGAGGAAGGTCCTTCTCCTACCTGGCCGCCAAGACCTGGAACTCCCTCCCGACCGACCTGCGCCTGACCCAAGACCACCTCTCCTTCAGGAAGAAGCTGAAGACCTGGCTGTTCGAGCAGTAGCGGCACCTCCCCCCCCCCCCCAGCGCCTTGAGACCCTACGGGTATGTAGCGCGCTTTATAAGTGTCACTGATTGATTGATTGATTGATTGATAGGACTTGTAGGTGCACCTAGAACCCGATGAACCCAGAGCCAAAAACTGAGCAGCAATTTGCAATTAAATAAACAATAATAAATTAATAATTATTCATATTTATTTAACTTCCCATCCTACACCACTATACACCTAGCCAACTGCCACAACAATATACATTATTATTACCATTGAATTCAAAATTATAAACCACTTAAAACTGCAAACTATATTTAAAACTATTATTAACAATTATAAAAACAACAATAACTAAACAAAATGATATTTAAACTAACACGCATAAATACACTAAACCCCTTTGCCGCTGTGCAAATTCCGCCGCAATGCAGGGGGGGGGGCTAGGGGGTGGGCGTGGTGCTGCTGTGCTCATGAATCATAAATCACGGTGGGCGTGTGCTCATGACGGCCGGGAGCACACTGATCAATTCTACCGAATAGGCGGGGAATTAACACCGCGTGGGAGGAGTGGCAACGTTTGGATGGCTCCCGGCCCTCATGAGCACACACCTACCGTGACTCATGACGGCCGGGTGCCACCATGAGCACAGAAGAAGATAAAAAACGATATTTTTTACAACTATATTCTTGAAAACGATATTTACAACAATATTCTTGAAAACGATATTACTTACCCTAACAATCAATATTCTTGACAGTAATATTTCTGCTTCATGATATTGTTGTGTCTTGATATTTTATTTCTGATACTTCTGAATCCGATTGTTCCAACTCAATATGTTGTACAAACACCCTGTAGGGTATGTCATATGTAAATAGTTATTGCAGCTCCACCAATTGTGAAAAGAATGTTACTTAACTTTTAGAATATGTTTTGTTGCTTTATATGTATTTTGTGATAGCTGGAATTTATGTCTCCATGGAATCTGAAATTTCAGTTCCCCTTTCTTTATTCTGCTCTGCTTTTTGCTTTTCCAAAGCTGTATATCATCAGACTAGGGGCCTGGTAACAACCATAGCGGTCAGACCACAGCCACTGCCAGTATGTTAAATGCCACAGCAGCGGTGGTGGAGGAAGCATTGGGGAATGAAGGTGGTGTTGATGCCGGCACTGCCATGCTAATCATGACAGGCATTCCCGCTGACCTTTTCATGGCGGGACTCTGCTATGAAAAGGTCAGTGGAAAGGAAGGGAAGAGGACCTTAGCCAGGCCCCTGGGTAGTTTAGCCCATTGGACATTGAGCCCCCAATGCCTGCACTGTCATGTGTGCACTGTGTGCCATGCAGACCATGGTGCAAGGTAGCAGTCTACAAACAACAGTGCAGGTGCGGCAGTGCAGCGGAATTGTTCTGTGAGCCGAAGCATGCCGCTGCTGCAAGTCTGCTAAATGAGGTGTTTGGGATGCCGCTGCCAAATGCCAATGCTGCGGCTTGGCAGTCACACCACCAAGATCATTATAAGGCCCATAATGTCATTTTTGGAACCATTCTTTTTCCTAAAATGGTTTTGTTGATTACAGGGTTTTACAATAGACTTGGTACTTATGCATAGGTTAAAATAGCCTTCAATGTCCTTAGCAGTCTATGGTAATTCCAAAGGTCTGAGCTGGACAGGACAAAGATAGTCATGACATGTTCTTGAATTAAAACATTGCCATATTTAGAGGTCTGACATAATCTTTCAGCATATTCTACAGGTGTTTTCCTTCCATCACCACAAACACAAATTAATCATAATTCAGTTTTAATACAGCACTACATACAGGCCCTTTTGATAAATGAATAATCGGGAACTCTCTATTTCAGTCTCTTCTCGCCAGATATCAAAAACATCCTCTCATCTGTTTGATATACGATCTTCAAACTTTGGGGGCCATTCCATAAAGGACAATATGGCACAGCCTGAATGTGACTAAGATATACAAAAAAGAGAGGTTGTGATTTACACCTTTTCAGCTCGAAATAAAAAGTGCTCTGGTAAATAGACAATTTGAAATAAGCTCAATAAATGAAATAGGAATACTTTAAACACAATTCTTGCTAAAAAAGTATTGGAAATTATTATCTTTTTTGATTACTTTGAGAGCCATTACCTAGCACGGATGCTGAGCTCATGAACTGGAAACATAGGGGTAGATGTATCAAGAAATCATTTTGCCCTTCTCTAATAGCGATTGTTAAGGAATCGCTATTTGAGAAGTGCAAAATGGTATGTATGTAGAAATTCGCTATATTTTAGCGATTCCTTAATATTCCTTAATTGCGATTAGCAAATTGCTAATCGCAATTAAGGAATAATTTTCCCATTCATTTCTATGGGCCAGGAGGCCCATAGGAATGAATGTGCAGTAATTCTCAAATTGCGAATTCGCAATTTGCTAATCGCAATTTGAGAATTATTTCAAGGGTGCAGGGGTGTCTTATGGACACCCTGCTGCACCCCTGAAACTTACATGTGTGTGCATATGGCACACATACATGCCCTATGGGCATGTATGTGTGCCACATGCCACCTTCAAAATAGTGATATTTTGTTGTTTTAAAGGATTTCGCAAATTAACACGAACCTCAAGTTCGTGTTAATTTGCGAGTCCTTAACCTCAATTTGCAAAAAAAAAAAGCTTCATACATGGCATTTAAGGAATCGCACATTTGCGATTCCTTAAATGCTTATGCAAAATAAGGAATCGCAATTTTTTGCGATTCCTTATTTTGCTAATTACACATACATCTCAAAAGATGCAAAATTTCAGTTTACGAATTTTGCGAATTTCGGCCTTAACGAATCGCAAACTGCTTGATACATCTAGGCCATATTCTTTTAACATGGACACCTAATTGTGAACATTTTGTGAAATACTGACTTAATTTCAACACAAGGCAGCAATAAAGAGCAGCAATGCAGTAAATAAGAAAAAAGCAACCACAACCTTCTATCCCTAGAGTGGGATAATATATTTTCATAGGTCTGTTGCTAAGCTTGAAAGCAAAAATTAAGAAATGATTAGGGATTTGAAGTCCATTGGTACAATGCTTTATCTGTATAAGCAAAATTAAGAGCAATAACTAAATGTGTGTGCGAAGAATTCACAACATGTACAGAGTTTTAAAACTAAATGCTTAGGTTCAATGAAGAAATTTGGTGGTGCTGCCTTTTCATTGTATTAAAAATGAAACAAACATTGGCAAAACCAACAGGTAATGGCCTCATTCCCCAGTAACACAGGCACACCCTGTGTCCTCCACTTTCATTGCGGCACTCACAAAGGCTCAAACATCACCTTGCACTCACACAGAAACACCACTCACTCTGTGTTCACATAGGCACATCACATATTTTACAATGTAGTCAGTCAGATAGTTTACCCTGCAGTCACCCATTCATACCCCTCACTTTTCACTTACAAAACTCTGTGCTCACTCCATACTCACATAGGTACACAATTCAATATGCACCCACAAACCCCTGCTCTGGCACACAGAGCACTTCTCATTCACAATCATACAGTTCACTGGGAAGAGAAGAGCTGGGACAGAAGGGGGCACACAGGAATTAAGACCAAGATGTCATGCACTACACAATGTTACAAAAACAAGGCCCATTCAGCATCAAAAATGGACCCATGTGGAATGAGTTGGCAGGGAGTTGCAACTTAAATCTGCTCAGCTTTCTTCAATAAATAAATAAATAAATACATGGGCTGTATAGAAAAAGTTAAATCCACATTAGCTCATATTGGGCCATCTAGTATAGGTATTTGGCATACTAAGAGAGCCAAGATGACATGTGGGCTGATTACAAGCAAACGGTGAACTAATAATAAAGTATGGTAAAACAATCTAAGATGGCCACCAGCAGACATTGTTAGTGCATGATAGGACACACATCAAGGGAAGCCAGGGGCCCTGTAGCAATGTGTAAGATCCAAAATGCCACTGTCTTTGAAGCATTAATGTCAGTAACACATCTATTTTCCTCTAGTGAGGGAGACAGAAAATTCATATTTTTCACAGCAGGGGTAGGTAGAAATGTGTAATTATTTTAAAGACATGGAGGCTAATATTATGAATATTCCTATTTATAGAAACTTTAACATTACACATAGAACTTAAAATAGGAGCCTACAAACATTTGAATCCTCAATATAATCTAGGACCTGGTAGCCATCATCCGTCTTTTATGCTGCGAACAAACAGAACTGTTCTTTCTTCTGAACAGTAACTTCCACCATAGATGAAACTCTATCTTTTCCAATCTTCTTATTCATCTCCTGAAATAATTGTGTCCTGAAATATAAAACATGTACTTTAGGGTTAGAACCAACAATTAGGTGGGATAATATTAGCCTCCATGTCTTTAAATAAATCATAAATTTCTACCAACCCCTGCTGTGGAAAATCAGAATTTTATGGCAAAGCACAGAGGCCAATATTTAGCATGTTAAAAACCTTGCCATAATATTCCGCACAGCACACTCTACTGGTTTAAAATACAATTTCTTAAACATAGATTCAGAAGATCAATCTGCTGCTCCCACGATACTTCCTAAACTTCCTCCTGTCCCCTGGCTGAAAGGGGCTCCTTTTTCAAAACATCCTTAACCCACCTCGCTAGAGTCAGACTAGAAACAGACATTTGCAGATACCTGAAGGAAATGCAAAGTTGTGTTATTCTCTAATCCCTTAAACTCGATTTTCTCTCATACTCTTGCAAACACCTTGCTATGCAAAGTGTTGCTGTTTTCCTATAGATTTAGATAGAAAATGGTCCTAGACGAAGTCTTAGTCCTTTCCCTAATACTGAAACAGACCCCCTTCAGGCAGGTAACTTCGTGACAAAACCTCTAATGCCCTGACATCATATACTATATCAATCAATCGTAACTGACCTTGCAACTCGAAATCGTGACAGTCTCCCATTCGATTTACTAACACATTCGATGCATCTGCAAGGAGTAGTACTGGATACACTGTCGACAACTCCACCACATCTGGAAACTACACCTGGGATTCTGTTTGCTCCCTTCTCACTTTCTGTATTAACCTTTAACTTCCTAGAATTCTAGTCTGCCATAGTATTGCTCAGACCCAGAATGTGTTGAGCCTGAACCATAACACTCTGTCCTAGACAAAAATGCTAAAATTATTTCGCTAAGTCTGCTAAAGCCTTTGAACGCGGCCCCCCTTACTTGTTTACGCACCTTACCGTAGACACATTGTCCATCTTCAGTAATACACATCTTAACTTGTTCCTGCCAAAACTATTTACTGCAAAAGTCCCTGACAATAACTCTAGATATGTGATGTGAATCTCTTTCTCCTGCTTCTACCATTTACCTCCTTTTGTGAGCGAACCGAATCTCGCTCCCCAGCCCAAAAGACTGGCATCTGACTCAATTATCATGTCCGGTTCCTCTGCAAAAATTGCTCTTCAATTCCATGCTTCTAGATTTCCCAACCACCATCCTAACTCTTCGTTTTCCTCCTCCTCCATTTGAACCTTTTGCAAAAGGGGCAGGGAAAATTGCCTGAATTGATGCTGAAAACAACCTAAACATTCTTGCAGCCTGACAAAAGACTATCACACAGCAGCATTTTCTAAACCTCTCCGTTTATCTTCACCACGTGGGCATCTCAACACCAGTCTTGACATAAAATCAGAATATCATCTAAATACACTATTAAATAGACACCTCTTGATCTCAACCAGGCGCCTACTGGTCTCATCAACTTTGCGAAGCACCAGGGGGCCGAAGTCAATCCCAATGGGAGATGTTTGAACCTCTTTTTTTTTTTTTTTAAATATATTTTTATTGCAGGAATCAGTACAACAATACAGTAACGACCAGCATCATATTATAGCCAACTCTTACAAGATATAGCCCACCGACCCCCTTCCATAGCATTGCTATACAGCCAAGCGGCCCATATTCCTGGGGTTGGGCAGCGAATGTAGCTGGGGTCAGTAAGATGCTGGAGCTGGTCCGGATAACACACTGTCCGTCATCTGCTTTTCTAAACAAACCCCAACCCCCAAAAAAGATACCCCCCCCTCAAACTACCAGTCATTGTGAAACTCCCCCCTCCCCCCCCCCACCATCAGCGCCAGGGAGTCTTATCACTGTAGGATCCACTGCTTGACCCTCGGGGAAGGTAATAGTGCTGTTAATGCTAGTGTCTAACGGGACTCGGGTCTAGTTGCTTCTTCGCTTTCGGAGTCGCTGGGGGTACAATAATCCCTGAGGGCCTGCACCAGCGTTTCCCATTCTAACGCGGCCTCCTGCGCCTTCTCATTGCTTTGCCTCCAAGCCAACTGATATCGCAGCGCGCTCTCACCCGCCGCCCATTTCAAAAGTTCACCGTGCCATCTGCTGCCCGTAGGACCAGCACGTGCATTCCAGTTCCTGGTCACCTCTCGCTTAGCCAGTAGGAGCCCCAGGTCTATAAATTTACTGGTGATTGTATTCCGGGGGGTATGGGGGAACCAGTGCAGTAGCCCTACCGCCGCATCGAACGATAAGTGCCTCCCCGTCACCTCTTCTAAAGTCGCCGCCACCTCCTGCCAGTAGGACGTCAATCCGGGACAGGCCCATAGCATGTGTAGGAGGTCCGCCTCCTGAGCCGGGCACCTAGGGCATTCCGCCGAGGCTGTGGCAAAATAACGCCTGATCTTAACCGGGGTCAGGTACGCCCTATGGAGAACATAGTAGTGGACCAGTTGGAAACGGGCGCTACGTGTACCCTTCCATGCTCGCCTCACCAGCTGGGACCAGGTCGTCTCCGGGATCTCCCTACCGATGTCCTCTTCCCAGGGGGACTTCAGTGTGGTGAGAGGGACCAACCCCTCGGTAATCAACCTGCCGTAAAGGCAAGTGACCGCCTTCACTGTGCCCGCCGACATCATTACATACTGGCACACCTGAGACAACTGAGGTTCCTCTAGTCCGTTTTGCCAGTACGCCTGGACCACTCGCACAATGGCCGAGTGCAGCAGAAAGTCGCCCCGGGGGATCCCAAAGCGGTCAATGAGATCCTGAAAGGACAGGAGCACTCCGTCCTCATACAGGTCCCCGACGAGCTGTAGACCCGAATCCTCCCAGTCCGCCAGTCGCGACCAGTCTCCTCCGTGGGGGAGGGCCGTCAGCATCCCCAATGGTATTTCAGGTGCATACGGGGTCCGCAGGTGACCTCTGTTATGAGCCCGATTCCAACAGAGTTGGATAGTCCGCTCCTCCATCGACAGGTCCCGAAGGACTAAACGCTGTCGCAGCGCGATAAAGGAGAGGACGTGCCTGGCTATACCCGTCCCTCTACCGTCTTCCGGGCCTCTGAACTCCCTGGCTATCTCCTGGGTGTATGTCTGGAGCTGCGCCGCCAGGTAGTACTTCTCAAAGTCCGGCACAGCGAGCCCCCCTTCGTCCTTCGGCCTCATCAGGGTATTGAGGGCCACCCGCCGCCGGCCCGTGCCCCAAAGGAACCCGACCACCATAGAACGCAAGCGGCGAAACGTAGCCGGTGGGACCCAGATCGGCAAAGTCCGAAAGTAATACAATAGTCGGGGGAGCGCCACCATTTTGAGCAGGGCGATGCGTCCTGCCACGGAGAGCGGCAGCGTGGCCCAAAAATCCATGCTGCCTCGGAGTGCTCGTATGCAACGGGCAATGTTTCCGTCTAGGAGGTCGGGCTGGTCGTGGTACACAAATACCCCAAAGTATTTAAAACAGTCGGGTTCCCATCTGATCTCCCTACTTAGCGCCGGAGTGGGGACACCCCTACGCATCGGGAAGAGGCAGGTCTTAGACCAGTTCACTCGTAGGCCTGAGACTTCTCCGAACTCCGTTAGCGCTAATTCCGCTCCCCGTAATGCGTCGACCGGGTCCTCCAGGAAGAGCAACAGGTCGTCCGCATAGAGCGAGACGTAATGCGGGCCCGCCGCTGTCCATAAGCCCGTATAGTGGGCTCCCGAGCGAAGATGCATCGCTAGTGGCTCCACCGCTAGTGCAAAAAGAAGCGGGGATAAGGAGCACCCTTGCCGCGTGCCACGCTCCACCGGATATCGCGATGAAATCAAAGGGCCCGATCTAACCCTGGCTGAAGCGGAAGCGTAAAGAACTGCTGTCCATTTGATAAATCCCTCCCCGAGGCCGAATTTCCGCAATACCGCGCTTAAGTAGTCCCACTCCAGGCTATCAAACGCCTTCTCCAGGTCCACCGACAAAACTACCGGGGATGGGGCATCCACGAATGGTTCCCCAAGCAAGCGAAACAACCTTCGGATGTTCATGGTCGTATTTCGCCGTGGGATGAAACCGGCTTGGTCCTCGTGTACTAGGGAGCCCATATGTCCTAACAGCCTCGAGGCCAAGATGCTGCTCAATATTTTGTAGTCCACCGTCAGCATTGAGAGGGGACGGTAGGACCCCGGGTCAGACGAGTCTCGGCCTGGCTTGAGGAGAGGAACCACCAACGCCTCACACATCGAGCCGGGGAGGCGACCCAGCCTCTTCGCCTCCCTGTAGACCACCAGTAAACGAGGGGCCAGGAGGTCAGCATAAGCTGCATAGAACTCCACCGGCAGGCCATCTAGGCCCGGGGTCTTGTTCCTCGCCATCCGTTTGATGGCCCCGCGGATCTCCCCCAAGCCTATGTCAGCTCCCAGGGTGTCTGCCACTTCTTGTTCCACTGTGCGGAGTTCCAGCGGGCGAAGATAGTTATCAAGCCGGTCTGGGTCACGCGCGGAGCGACTGCGGTATAAACATTCGTAATAATGCCGGAAGCAAGTAAGAATCTCCGGTTGGGTGCACACCTCGGTCCCATCCGCCCTACGCATCCTAGTCGTCGTTTGGGACTGGCGCGTAGGGTTGGCCAACCACGCCAGTAACGCGCTCGACCTGTCGCCCTCCGCTATAGATCGGACCGTGTAGGCCTTATAATCGAAACAGCGGAGCCGTTCAACCTCCACCGCCACCTTCTCCCTCGCCTCTACCGTTTGTGTTTGCAATTCCGGGCGTCCGGGTCGGCTAATTTCGAGCTCGCGGAGCGTTCGGTCCGCTGCGTCTAAATCAGCCAGGATAACACGCCGCATGCCCACCCTCTTAGAGATACAGTACCCCCTCACCACCACCTTGAAAGCGTCCCATTCGAACGCCCTAGTGCTCGCGGAACCGCCGTTGGATGCAAAATAATCCGTGATTCTCTCCCCTAGGTCCGCCTTGAAGACACTGTCCTCGAGGATCTCGGGGCGCATCTTCCAGGTGGGTACCGCTGGCGTCCCAGGGAACCAGCGAATGTCCAGCAGGAGGGGGTTATGGTCCGAAATGGTCCGCGATAAATACTCCGATCGGACCGCTGCCGAGACTAATTCGGACGAACCAAGAAAGCCATCCAGTCTGACATGCAGCTCATGAAGGCTCGAAAAGTACGAATAATCTCTAGACGCGGGGTGATGCGCCCTCCATATGTCCGTCAAACCCCAGCGGGTCTGCCAATCTTGACGGCCCTTAGCCGTCCGCCGGACCGGGGAGTCGGGGAGCGGGGGATGCGAGCGGTCTATGTCTACATCTACCACGGAGTTAAAGTCTCCCCCCAGCAGGAGGGGACCGGTGAAAAAGTGGGCCAACGAGCCCGATAACCCGGAAAGGAAGGCAGTCTGGTCCACATTAGGGGCATACACACAGCAAACATTCAAGTCCCTCCCTCCTAGCGTGCCTGATATGGCCACGAAGCGCCCCTCTGGGTCCAACACTGTCCTCGTGACCTGGAAGGGGACTCCTGCCCTGATCCATATTAGCGCCCCCCTGGCATAAGCAGAGTACGCCGTGGAGAAGACCTGCCCTCGCCACCTACGCTGAAGCGCCGCCCCTTCCGCCTTGTTCAGATGCGTTTCCTGCAGCAGCGCCATTTGCACTCCCCTACGCACTAAATAAGCGTGGACCTTGTGACGCCTAGACATAGTGTGAAGCCCCCTCACGTTCCAAGTAATACATTTCAAGTTAGCAACATCAGCCATTGTCCCAAAGTGTTCTTGCACAGTCTCCCCGTCCGGGTCCCCACAAAGAAAAAACATCAATCCTCCCAGCGCTGTCGGCGGCCATTTTCCCCAACCAGAACCAAACCCCCCAAAAACCCACAAAACCCCCTCCCAACCACCCCAGAACAGGACCCAAACTGCACCATCTAGATCCCATCCAAACTTCTACGGAGAACAACCCCAAAAACCCCACTAGTCCTACGGTCGCCACCGTAGGAAGGCCTTATGGGCCAGGTGCGGGCTGAGCGGAGGCAATGGGCCCTCGTCGCCCAGGCTACCAGGACTATAATAAGCCCCCCGTGTCAGAATCTTTCGGGGCAAGAGTAGAAGCCTCCCAACCCTCCCTCTTCCATTGTCCGCAATAAAGAACGGCAGCCGCCTCCCCCCAGCCGGGCCCCCACCCAAAACAAGGCAACCTATCCCATTACCCTTGTCCGTCCAAAAGGTCCTCCACCGATTTCGGTGTGATCACCGGTGTGTGGGTACTGTCTGCCACTGAGTCTTCCGAGTCCGATGGTGCCCCCTGAGCACCCGGGTTTTCCTCCTCCTCTTCGATGTCTTCGCCCCTTGCTCCCGACAGTTCCGACAGAACTTCCAGCACTCCCCTCCGCTCAGATGATGTCTCCGCTGTCGAGGGTCCTCCCGTGCGGCCGCGGCGGTTCCTGACCCTTTTAGATCGCCTTCTTTGTTCCGGCTCCTCCGCCTGATGGGTCGAGGCGTTATAACCATCCTTCCCTGTTCGGTACAGTTCGAGCCAGTCACAGGCCTCCTCCGGGGTGTCGAAGAACTGGGTTTTGTCGTCGACAATGACTCGGAGCCTCGCGGGAAATAGGAGTGAATATTGGATGCCCTCACTCCTGAGTTCACGCTTAACCGCCAGGAAGGAGAACCGCTTGCGCTGCGTCTCGTAGGTATAGTCAGGGAAGATATTCACCTGGCTGTTTGCAACCTGGAACGGGCCATTGTGTCTGGCGGCATTTAGGATCAGGTCTCTGTCCCGGAAATGTAGCAACCGCGCCACCACCGGCCTCGGGGCTCGTCCCTGCTGTGGGGGCCGCGCTGGAACTCTGTGGGCCCGTTCTAGAGTGTAAAAGGAGGACAGGCCCTCCGGGACCACCGTGTCTCGGAGCCAGGTCTCCAGGTAGCGCACCATATCGCCTTCCTCCACCTTTTCCGGCAGGCCCACTACCCGAATGTTATTCCTCCTGTTTCGGCCTTCCGCATCCTCCGCCCTCCGTTCGAGGGTCTCGATTCGGGACATGGCATCCTTTATCGTCACAGCCAGGGTTCTCTGCGCCGGTTCGATAGTCTTCACCGTGCTCTCCACCTCCTTGACCCGGTCCGAGAGTTTACCGTGGTCTGCCCTAAGGAGGCCCAGGCCAGTCGCCACCTGGGCAATGTCCTGTTGTAGGGCCGACCGAGTTGCCTCTATGGCTTCCAGTACACGGTCGAATTGTTGCTGGAGTGGTGCGCCACCAGGTCTTTTAGGATCTCCATGTTCTTCCTTGTCCTGGGCCTCAGAGTCCGAGGTGGCCTGGCTGGATCCCTTGGCTCCTTTAGGTTTCCCCATGCTGCCAGGGGCTCTCCGCAAAGGTCCCGGAGTAGTCGCCTCCGTGTGCAAGTGTCCAGCACGACTTTCCCGGGGTTTCGCCCTCCAGTCCGGAATGGGCGATCTCCTTCTCCAGAGCCTGTGGAGACTCCGCCGTTTCGGCTCACGCCACCGCCACGGCGTCCGAGGGCACCGATAAGGGGGCGGAGACACCCGTCTCCGAGTCGGGCAGGCCCGTTCACCCACTATAGCTCCGGGGGAAGGGCCACCAACCCCCCCGGATGTCCTGTGGCGCCCGAGTGTCGCGCCATCCATGTAGTTGGGGTGGCCAGGAACTCGCAGCTAGTTGCGGAGTCGCGGTGCCGACCGCTGCCTAGAACTGAGTGCACCCGTGCCCGGTGCCCTCTAACGCGTGGGCACCCGCCCGGTCGTCTAAACGAGTATGGTCCCGCTGTAGAGGGTCCGAACCAGCCAATGTCCAATGTCTAAAACAACTGAGGCTGGTGAAGCCGGGTGCCGGGCGACACCCGCGAGACCTCCTCAACTCCGTAGGTTCGATCAAGGGGACAAAGGGGTCCGGGCGCCATATTGGGTCGCACTCCGCCACTCCGCAAACCTCGGCATTTCTTCAAAGCCACCTCCGTCCAAACTCCACCAGGGCCCTCGGGAGGGTGTCGTCGCCTCGCTCAACCGAATGCGGGGTCTGGGGTGCCCCTCAGCCTCCGATGTTCAGGATAATTCCGGGCTCAGTCCCGGAGCCGAGCTCTCAGGCGACCATCGCCATCGGCGCCCAAGCCACGCCCCCGGAGATGTTTGAACCTCCACATAACTCCTTCCCATTGAAACTTCAGAAATACCCTCTGCCCTTGACAAACAGGTACCTCCAGTTTATTTTGAAAGAACTGATAATTAAGTGCTTCAGCACCAGAAATATGTTGTGTATTATAAGTTAGGGATTGATAAAGAAGATGATGAAGAGGGTTCAGACCTGTGGGCCCAAATGTAGGACTTTGGCACTGCCCATTTCTGTTTAGGTGGGGGGGGCTTCTGGTTAAAGATGGTTTTAGAGTGGTTTAGTCTCAATGGGGTCTTCATAATCTTATGGAATACATCAAACGTAGAGGTAGAGGTTAGTGTTGATTCTGAACCAGTAGGCATATCAATAACTGTATGTTCACAAAGCATTCAATATTTGTTCATTTACTTAAAATAGTATTTGAGCACCTTGGCCATGTCCTAAAGGTCACAGGTTGTAATCATATAGATGAAGGATCCGTTTCCCCTCTTTGTCAGCATATGAAGTACCATACATTTGGTAATAATAACATCTATTATTTAGAGTGCTCACTAATAGCATAGATGTGGTATCAAGCGCTCTAAAAACAAATTGCTGTGTGTATCTTATTTCTGACAAATAATTATTTGCAGTTGAAAATTCCACATCAAGAATTAATAGAACAGTGATTAGCAGACTTTAAGATGTGCAAAATGCAAAAGTCCACATCAAGAATTAGCAAAATTGTGATTAGCGGTTTTGAGATGTGCAAAATGCATGTAACACAATAGAAAAACTGTGAATTGTCTTCATGCATAACTTAAGGGATACAAGCAGCAAAAGGGGAAGGTGATGGTTTCCCCTGCAAAATTCAGAGACAAACATTTTGCAAGTAGTTTCCAATCTAGTCATAGACTACTTTTTCAATAGGCAGAAAAAAATTACTTTCCAAGGAATGAAAGGGAAGCTCATCACCCATGAGGCTGTAGAGTAAAGGATTTCAACTCAGTGAACGTTTTATTTTTTATTTTTATTTATATGTGTAGTTTTACTGTGGAGAAACAAATATCACAAAAAGGATTTCTGGCAAAAGTAATTTCAAGAATTGTGCACCATATAAACAATCAGATTCAAATCTGGTAACTCATCACTATCACACAAAAGTTGATACCAAAACTCATTACCCACGGTAGCTACGTCATAAAGGCCTTTCAGGCCAAGCTGATATGGTTCTCTGTGAACTTTTTAGAGCGCACTCCTTATCTGCTTTGACTGAAAGCAGAAAGCACAGCTGCTAAAGGGGGAAGGAAGGTGGGGTTGGTTGAGGGGACAAGTAAGGTACTTTCCCCATGTTTGGGTGTGGAAAGAGAGGACATATTTTGTATGCACCCACTACTCTTCTGCCACTGCATAACAGCTGAAAGCAGAGGCAGATAATTTTGATGTCGACACATAACATACAATTATAAATGGATAAAAATGTAATTACAGGGATGTTTTTCTCCTCAGGGTTCTAAATGACATCATAGACAACCTTATTGTCTATTTGATGTCACTCAGAACCCCTCTTTGAAAAACATTTCCGTTATTCACTATTACCCATCTATATTTTAATATAATATTTGTTTTCTATAGCACAACAGATAGAATTAAGTCGATTTACATGCAGAACAAAACAGAACAAAAACCACCATGGGAACAAATTACGAAGTAGTTCAAAAAGGTTTGTTTGAAAACAACTGGTAACAGTGTACTTTCCCCACAACATGACCACTACTACTTTTGACAAGGAATGAAAAAAAAATCTGATTAATAGAAATGAAGGCTTATGAATTACCCTCTGGCGCACTATACTTTTAGCAGAGGTATAATTATTGCATTCCAATGGTTGCTTCGTCAGATCAGAAGAGGATGATTCAATTATGTATTTTGTCTTTATTTCGCATGCTTTTTAAATTTCTCAACACCCTTCTACCATATCTTTTAACCTTGAATTTGATAAAGGCATGATGCCACGGGAAGAAAAAAACAATTCATTTTCTACAGCAACGTGCATGTCTGTCAAAACGCTGTAAACATAATTTACTTTTTCTACCCTTAAGCCATTGGAAGGCAATGCTTTTATTTTTCACAGGGGTGCAAGAACAGATGCTGGAATCCGAAAAAAAACTACATTTATGTTGCATTTTCAATTTGTAATAAATGAACAAAAACGATACCACACAAATAAAGTCAGCATATGTTAAATACTCAAAGCCAAGAGAATGCAATTTTTCGAATTGAAAGATAATGGAAAAATGAATTATTAAATGGTGCTCTTTGCTTTTGATATTTCCGAAGTCTTTCAGCCTGGTTTGCGAATCCCCCTAGGCCTCTGCTATGGAGAGTACTGTCACTTAGTATATTTCTGGTTTCATGATATGCGTGCATAAGCTGAAACATACTCATTGTTGTTGTCACGCAGTAAATGTTGGTTTTGAAAGCGCTGGAAAAATATAACTTTTCTGTTTGATACAATACTGGCCTGCCTGTCTCTTTTACCTAAAGGAAGTCGTAATATTAAGGATAAAATCAAAACTGATATTGTGTTGGAGCTGTCATGGAACCCAGCTTTTTGTCATAAGCACACTGAACACTGAAAACCTTTCTTTTGAAAGGTATTTTCGGGGAAGTGATGAGAGGGCTGCATTTTATTTATTTGTGTGCAGTCAAGCAGTGACAACAGAGAAGAGATTCAAAATAAGGCACATTGGCCAGATCAGGGACAGGCCCCATAAACCTATTGAAATAGGTAGGGCGCATTTGATAACATTTCAAGGTCAGTAAAAGCCACAAAGACATGCAGCTAGATTCATCAAAGTCACGATTTGCGAGTCCTTAATAGCGATTATTAAGGAATCGCTATTAAGGACTTGCAAATCGGGATTCATGTAGGAATCCTTAAATAAATTGCGATTCCTACACAATCCATATTTGCGATTAGCAAATTGCTAATTGCAAATAAGGAATAACTTCTCATTCATTCCTATGGGCCTAAAGGCCCATAGGAATGAATGGGGAGTTATTCCTTATTTGCGATTAGCAATTTGCTAATCGCAAATAAGGATGCGATTTCAAGGGTGCCAGGGTTGTCCAAAGGACACCCTGTAGCACCCCTAAAATGTAATCTACATTGGTGTTGCGCACACACATGTCCAAAGGACATGTGTGTGTGTGTAACATGCAACTTAGAAAAATGCATTTAAATGCATTTTTCTGAATTTTCGCTATTTACTACGAGGTTTGACTTCGTGGTAAATAGCGCTCCTAAATTGCGAATTCGCAATTTTTAAATGTTTAATGAATAGCATTTAAGGAATCATTAATAGAGATTCCTTAAATGCTAATCCTCGCAAATTTGCGAATTCTGTATAAGCGATTTTTGCATTTGGGATGATGAATCCCAAATGCAAAAATTGCAATTGCAAAGGGCCAGATTCTCAGAATCTGGCCCTTTTGCGAGCGCATTTCGCTTGATGAATCTGGCTGAAGGTGCCAAGGAGAAGAGGCTACAGTGCCTTATACTCTAAGGACGTTGAATGCAGATCTCTTTTATCTGAAATTCTCCAGGTATAAATATTTCAACTAACTGTAACTCATGCCAAAAGTCACTACAACTCATGCCCCCGACATACACAGCGATGTCATGAATGATGTCATTTCAGATGTTGCAGTTATGTTATCAATGGTGTCATACAACATGTCATGAGTACTTTAATATGGGAGGTAATTTGAAGTGCATTGTGAGGGCGCGAGTTATAGTTACTTTAGGGAATGAGTTATAGTTAAATAAGTTGCATGAATTAACTGAAATCAAAGTCACATAAAATGGTAACTACTTATTAAAATTTGCAGTAGTGCACACAGTCCTCAATCTTATCCACAGTTCTCATGTAGTAACTACATATACAAATTTCAAATTAACTTGAATACACAGCAATACGTAGAGAATAGAAACATAGAACATATAAAATCGATAACCCTTTCTTTGTATGATTTGTTTATTATGTACGGTGCACACCTTGTAACGTTGAGCCAGAATGCAGCAAGGGAAAACAAAATTTGTAAATGGCATGAATGCATCATGGAAGAGAGCATTGTGACCAATTAAAAGAAATGTAAAAGCAACTCTAAAGTGTTGCATCAAGAGTAACAGAGAGCAGCTCAGAGGCCTACATTTTGATAGAAAACCAATAACGATTTGTCACAGCCATCACAAAAACAATTGCATGATGAAAATTATGAAAACAGCATCAGACATATGGCAAATTCATTTTGACAAAAATGATTTTAATCCACAAGGCAATGAAAGATTTTAAAAAAACATACATAACAGGCACGGCTGAAGCAGGCACCACATTATGCACAGGAGAAGGGTCATTGAGATATTTGTATTTTTGAGGGTGTTGTGAGAAAACCCATCTACCTTAAAGGCCACTATGTGTGGGCCCTGCTAACTCTGCAAAGTAATATTACTCCTGGTTCAATTTTTGGGGGACTAAGATGCTGGTATTTGTTTCGACACCGCATTCCACAAATATTTGCTGGTATTTCAACAAGACACCTCGCCTACTTTATACAGCCAGCTGCCAGAGTGAAAACCACCAGTCATGATGTGTTACTGACATGTGATCAGTATTGGACCAATCAGGAATTAAGGGTACTTGAAATGAGGTAATTACTGGCTTTATTTCTGTCATTCTAGTCCAAAGTGCTCTGTTAAAAAGGTATGATTTTCTCTGTCAGTACAGATAAGGACTGTAGGTCTTAGATCATTCCAGATCTACGGCTATCAAAATACTAATTATCCGTTCATTGTAAGACAGTAGTAATAGTACATGTCAGCTCGTCTTGTTGTCAGTGTTGGAAATGATAGAACAGGATAATTCTTCCCCTCACTTTAAAAACATCTCAATGACCATAGAGACTGCACTGAGTTGTGATGGCTGTGCTGCAGAAACCATGCCTCTGTCAGATAAATGTATCCATTTGGACCTGCAATAATTTTACCATCACCGAAATTAAGATGTACATATTAGCTGGCCTAACAAAACCAAGGGGCCTATTCACAAAGTGCATTTTGTAGAATGGGCAGTAGTAATACTCACATACTATTATCTAACCTAGGGTGGAGACCTCCACCTACTCTATCTTTTCTATGAGGTGACCCCCTCCACGTGGTTTAGTAGTAAATGTAGGAATGGAAAGAGGGGTGCCTAAAAATAGAGAATATTTATTACGAAATGGGAGGCATTTAGGGACATTGAAGGAGGTATTCATGGAGAGTCAACCTACTACAAAACCGCCCATCCACAAAAGCGTAAGCCCATTGCTATTCACAGTCTACAGCACTAAAGATGTCAAACCTGTAGTAAATGTACTTCAGTTCAGACATGGAGTAAGTCAAACAACACATTGCCACTCAAAGGTACTGCAACACACTCCCATAAAAAATAATGGAGACGGGGACTTAAAGTACGCACTATATCAAATAATGTTAAATAAATGATATGTAAATTGCATATATTATTTTGCAATTTAATAATAAACAATTCAAAAATTAAATAAATGTTTGCTATTGTGTTAACATTTTTTAAATAATGTAAATGAATTCTGTATATGCATGTCATGATCAATATTAGGATAGACTAGAATTGTTGGTGTTGGGTATATGTGAAGTGTAGGAGATAGCTCCTTACTTCAACTATGTCCTCAGTGAGACTATAATTTATCTTGCAATGGGATTGGAAGGTACAGATCCAGAATATCAATGTTAAAATATTGATGGTGCTTAATATTAGTGACATTATATTGTGGGTACTATAAAATCTTCATTTGCCATATTTACCTTAGTGTTGTGTTGTAATCCATTATGTGCAGTGGACAAACGGCCACATGCATCATTGTTGCCGTTTGCGATTTCTTAATTGAAAAAATTAAGGAATCGCAATTAAGAAATCGCAAACGGCTATGAACCAAGAAATCGCAATTTGTTTTGCGATTTTATTAAATTTCCTTAATTGCGATTCACAATTTGCGAATCGCAATTAAGGAATCCCTTTCCGTTGATTCCTATGGGCCTAGAGGCCCATAGGAATGAATGGGAAGTCATTTTCAATTTGCGATTCGCAATTTGCGAATCTCAAAATGAAAATGCAATTTCAAGGGTGCAGGGGGAGGTTCAAAGGACCCCCCCCGCACCCCTGAAATTTAACTTTAAGTGCATTTTTCACACACACATGCCCCAAGGGCATTTGTGTGTGTGAAATGAAACTTTCAAAAATGCACTTTTATGCATTTTTGAAAGTTTTTGCAAATTACCATGAAGGTCAACTTCATGGTAATTTACCTCTCCTTATTTGCGAATTCGCAAATCTAAAATTTTCATGCATTGCATTTAAGACATCTCAAATTGCGATTTCTTAAATGCAATCGCAATTTTAGAAATCGCAACGTGATTGCGATTTCTAAAATTGCGAAAAACATGATGAATCCCAATTTTGTCAATTGCATTCGCAAACGGCCAAAAATTGCGATTCGCACTGTTTGCGAATGCAATTAACAATGATGCATGTGCCCGTAAGTGTTCACTTTCACTGCACTACCTTCACAGTGCAGTGTACTTGAACAGTTTGTCTACAATGAAAGTCATTTTTTTCTTGGGCCACCGTTTTTGAAAAGGAATTCTTTTAGATATTGCTTTACATCTAAATGTCAATGCTAGTCCTCTAACACATTGGGTAGTGTGTTTAGTTGCTTTGTTTTTACATTGTGGAATAAAGACACTTTGCTAAGTAATCCCTTAGTGTAAATATTGCTACATTTTGCAGTAGATTAGTATTTTGACACATATATATATATATATACATTATATAATTACTTTGCTGGTGACCTCCCTCTGATGATATTATATATGTATTTATTAATTAAATGAACAGCTTCATATGATGAATTTATTAACATTTTGTAGTTAGATATCTATACATATTTGTTTTTTATAAAAAATAAAAACATACCCTTCCCTGAGTTTTATTCAGATTTTGATATATTTGATACATGAACTTTGAGATATTTAAAATATGTGGTGAAATTGTTTTATCCTTATATTTTATAGAGGATTGAGATAGATACATGTGTTTGTATCTGCAAAATTGTGAAACAGCTGGATCGATTTCCTTTCTTATATAAAAACATATTTATATTATCTTTCTTGTAAATATAAGTATCATTGATTGAATAGGGCAATTGGTGTTACATTAATATCCAAGCTTCCAAATACTTGATCAGAATTATTCAAATCATATTCAAACACAGCCAGCCATTATGTGTTTCATGAAGAAGTTCTGCTTCTTCAGGGCTTCATTAAGTGTACTTATGCACCTTATCCTTAAAGTTTTCCAATTCCAAGTTGCTGTTATATCGTGTGCAGTTCAAACAACTTCTGGAAATATTCTTTCATATTTTTCAGCGGCTGTAGCCCTTCACAATAGATCGATTGCGAGTGACTGCCACGGGGTGCAGGGATGAACTACACCACTTAGTTTTACAATGAGAGCATGCATTCGGGTCGGAATGCATGCTCCCATTGCAAGGAATAGTAGCGCGACCGAACACTATTGCATCCTAATTGGTCTGTCAGGAACGCCAACAGGAGGTCGGTCGGTCCTAGTACTTGGACAAACTCCACCCGACATCATAATCGGCCCCTAAGTAGCAAGATTACATATATGGAGATCTCCCTCAGAAAAGATAGTGGTTGAGGTGGAGATTTTCATCCTTTGGTATGTAAATTGCATTTTGTAGTAAGTAATTGGTACTACAGTAGTGCTACTTTACTTACTAAGAAATGCAGTTTGTGAATCAGGACCAATATAATTTGTCAGTATGTAATGGCCAAGGTTGATGAGACGAATTACAGAAAACTGAACAACATTGTATATGTATATTGCATATGCAGTGACCCTGTGCTATTAGCATGTGTGTTGCTAAGAGATTCCAGAGAGATACCGAGATTGTTCAAGGAATGTTCAATGGGTCTTTTGACAGTCAAGGGATATTTATACTTACATCTGTTTCTCAAATTCTACACTGTACCTCAAATGTGGTCATGCAAGATGTCATGCCAGTACATTATGGCAATATGTGCATGAATGACATTGAATTCCAAACTCTCCATTTGAATACTTGTTAATCTTTACAGGTCTTTATAAACCACAATTCCTTCCATGTATCTACTAGATGGTTCCCCAGTGAGACACAGAGATTGGAAAATATTGAGCCCTTATTTACAAGAGGCTTTTGCCACTGAACCATCTCTTTTAAAGATGCTGCGGGGGTACACACCCCTCAGTCATATTTAAGAGGCCACGGAAAGCCACCCTGCATGGCTTTTCATGGCCTCGTAGATATGGTGTGAGGCAACGCAGCACAAGTTGCCACGCTGCTGCAAAAAAGCAATGGGGAGGCATGCCATGGGGGTTAGGGTGGGTGTTCCCACGTAACACCCATGGCATTAGACACATAGACACATAACCAGATTAACAGCATGGTGTAAACCTGGGAATGCACCAAAAGATTATGCCTCCACAGGGGTGGCGTAGGGGTTGTTTTTGTGAAGGAAGGTGTCACTTCCCCCACAAAAACAACCAGATATCAATGCAGACACCCTTGCACCCTGGTGAAAGGGTGCCTGAATGGGGGCATGGCACCATATTGTCACCAGCGTAGCAGCAAAGGGCGGTAATGCATTGTATCTCATAGATAATTCTCATTCCTGCCCATTTCTTTTGACATATAGCATCAAAGCAGGAAGGCTTGTGGCTCTGTCCTCTGCAAAAATATAATAAATAAGGGCCTGAGAGTTCAAGTGAGTGCACAGGCATGCACTATGGCTGTCATCATGGTTCTATCGGTGCTGTGTCCCTGAGGGTTACCACCACTAGTTCTGAATTTCTGGGTGCAGGCATTCCTACCCTGGGTTCATGCAGCCACATGTGGGCTGGTAGGCACTTTCTACCTAATCACAGCAGGTGGAATTTGTAACAAATAAATGCCCCAGGTTGAGAACCACATAAATGCAACGACCTGGTAATTCTGGATTCCGTATGTAATTCCCCATTCCTGGGACTTTATTTCGTTAGATTTTGTTAGTATGTTTGTCAGATTGTACCAATGTATGTGTAAATATTTATTAGCACATTCGAAATATGAGCATGTTGTTACAGTCATTCTAAGGTAGTACATTGTTAATTGTACTAATGTTTTCAGCCAGGCCTAAGTGAGATTGCAAAATGGTAGAACTTCATCTAGAACTCGCATTTGCTCTAGATGAGAAAGACTACCTAAGTCTAGGTCTGTTTGCTTCATATGGTGGTGGATTTTTTTAATCCTGGATGGACAAGTTGGAACTGTCTGTAGGATTTCCCTGACCAGAATTGTGCAACCTATTTGTATCCTCCTGACAGGCCAACAGGTACTCTTCCTTTGCTTGATCTTGTCCATCTGAATTATTTTTGCTTATTTATTTATTTGCATTTGCTTTTTGCAACCAATGAAATAATCGCCTATTAGATAAGCAGAAGGCAATACTGAGGATTCAGCTGTCGGATGAACCAGAGTTCGACCGACATCGGTAAGGAACTGTAACCGAACGACCTCCTGTCGTTGATTAAAGGCCTGCAAGTAGGATGCCTATACCTTTCAATGGGAGCATGCATTCCAAACGGAATGCATGCTCCCATTGACAGAGCAGAGGTGCGGTTCATCCCTGCACCCGGTGCCTCCCACAGGGTGTAGGAATCAACAGGGGGGCCCCGTAAACTGCCATTCGGCAGCCTCGCACCCATTGGGGCCCTGCTGGGGGCCCCGCTAAGACAGTTTCCCACCTCCTTTCTGTGTAGGAAAGGCCGGCACAGAAAGGCAGTGGGATACTGCCATCGCATTTCCCTGGGTGGTCAGAGCTGGCCAGGGGAGTATTGCAGGGTTTCCGGATGACGGACGGCTATCCGAGCCCATCGGAAAGCCATTCATAAAACCAGGTTGGATTCCTTTCCGACCGAACCCATCGGAATGGCTCAGTCTAAGAGGAATCTGAACAGCAGTTTCCGATGCAGGCAGGAGAGGCTGTATTGGAATTGGGCCCTACATTTTTATTGTATTTCAATAAAATGTATTTTCCATTGCTACTTGAAGCAGCTATATAACTCATGGCCCGGTTTTATTTATACATGAATAGCGAATTTACAAAAAAAACTATATTATTATCGCTCAATTTGTGGAAACGGTCTTCCCCATAATTATGAATATCAATCCAATAACATATTACGTTTAGTCAATTTTCCCCAGACTTAATTTCTCGTTAATCGATGCTTGCGAATATCTTTTATTGCCAAAGGTAATACTAGTGCTTTATTGCGATCTTTTACTGACCAGCTGCACCATTCTTATTTTGCATGCCAGGAGTGGTTTATTTTGTGTTCAAGTGTTGACTGCTGTTCAAAACTCAAGTGTTAGAATCGGCAGGGTGTCTTCTCTAAGAAACAAACAACGTGCAAAAATTAATGAATACACGGATAATTACAAATACATAAATATGTAAGAGAACTGGTAATTTCAATGTTTGAAAAGGTAAATACATTCATAAATAAATACATAAATAGGAAATAATGAAATTGACACACATATAGGTAAACATAAAATAATAACAAAATTACTATGCAAAAAAACGGTACATGGATTAATGCACAAATGAAAATAAATAAATGAATAAATAAATATATAAATAAATGAATAACAAAAAAAAGGTAGCATTCTGAGGCTCATATTAATTATTGCTTTATTGATGTTATTTTGCTATTGTGCAGAACCATTTTAAGCATTTATGGATCCCTGTGCACAGCAATATTTGAGTGCCTCCTATTAAGAAAAGGTGCAAAAAACATTCAGCTATTTGCACTCAGCTCATACTAGATGGTAATGTAAGTGCATGCAAAAATTATATTTTGATCTCTTTCCTATGCTTGCTCCTCAGAGTCCAAATGTTGTAGATCTAATTAGAGCAAGCGATTAAAATACCATAAAAATGAGACTGGAATCCCAGTCCACACACATAAAAAAGCTTGAATGGCAGATACTTGCTACTTTTCTTTCATCAGTTTAATTGGAGAACAACATTCAAGAATAACACGTATATTATCTATACATTTTATAACTTACTGCTCAGGACATTTCTCAGAAATGCTTATGTTTGTAAGACCTACACTGCAGATCTTAAATGCGTTCTGCATTATCATTGCTATAGAGTCCTCTTGCCTAGAGAGTCCTGAATCGTGCACGGAATCTATAGCGCCGAGACGCCTAAGGGCATTTGTTCGCGCTTTATAAATCTCAAAAATATATAAAAATAAATCAATATATTGAGGTTGTGGAAAACACATTTTACAAACTCAGGCAGCAACCCCTTGGGTTACAGAGATATGATAAGAATAGTCCTCGGATCTGTTCCTTGTGTTGCGGTATAGGATCTGACTTCATACAGTAGAGCTATGGCACGTAATATAGTCGTGGTCACAAATTCTGAAAGACTAGTTGTCTCTCAGGTTTGTGAAACTGTGGATGCTCAGATGTCAGGCAGCTGTGCTATCAATGAGGTCAGTTGTGTAGTGAAACTTCTGGAGCCCTCCTGCAAACTACATACAGGGGGACCCCACAAACCGGACACAGTAAGAATCTCCCATGCCAGGGTCCCTTGCACAGTCCTGAAGAGGGCCCAATGGAGCTCGGGGAACCATACATGCAGAAAAAGGGTTTTTAGTGTTTCAGAATTTTTCAGGGCGCTCTACCAGATGTGGACGCTAAAGTAGTCGGATGAACAGAGTAAGTAAGGTGCAAACGGGCGAGCGGAGAAGACCCACTAACCGCTCAACAGTACGTTATACAAGCTAACATACAAACAATTGCTACAGTATTGCCTATGCACACAATAACAGGAATCCTTAACAGTCGTGTACAGTTATGACACATAATTAAAGGAAAGGCCAAAGTCAACGGAATCACACTAAAATCCTTAACGCAGAGGTGTTTTATGAAGAATTAATGGTTCCACAACCAGCTGACACGTGTTTCGTCGCGTGGGAACAGTGTCTTCGCGACTCCTCAGGACTGCGATATGGGTAAACTTGCCAATAGGTCGCTCTACCGGTGATATTTCCAACCCGCCAGGCTCGTGACCATGTGGAATAGTATCTTCAGTGTGCAGTAGTCAGGTAAAGAGAAATGCTCCTTCCATGAATGTAGTCAACTCCAATTGTAAAAATTAAGTCTAGGCGTCTGTTTGAGCAAGGTAAGCTCCGGTCAAGTAAAGGTGAGCATAAATCCCAGGAGAGGATCCAA
This sequence comes from Lissotriton vulgaris, assembly GCF_964263255.1. NCBI lineage: Eukaryota > Metazoa > Chordata > Amphibia > Caudata > Salamandridae > Lissotriton > Lissotriton vulgaris. The sequence continues at coordinate 83,069,540 of NC_141698.1, read as the reverse complement.
ACCGGCTCCCACTAGCGCGAGTAAGCAGCAAGTAGTCCTGGTCTATGTGTATCAGGAATTCCTCGTAGGGTGCTCCCAGGTCACCGTGTCCCAAGTATAGGACTTTACAAACTCAGGCAGCAACCCCTTGGGTTACAGAGATATGATAAGAATAGTCCTCGGATCTGTTCCTTGTGTTGCGGTGTAGGATCTGACTTCATACAGTAGAGCTATGGCACGTAATATAGTCCTGGTCACAAATTCTGAAAGACTAGTTGTCTCTCAGGTTTGTGAAACTGTGAATGCTCAGATGTCAGGCAGCTGTGCTATCAATGAGGTCAGTTGTGTAGTGAAACTTGTGGGGCCCCCCTGCAAACTACATACAGGGGGACCCCACCATCCAGACACAGTAAGGATCTCTCAGGCCAGGGGCCCTTGCACAGTCCTGAAGATGGCCCATTGGAGCTTGGGGAACCATGGCAGCGGGGGGCTGGGGAGGCTATTGTTACGCCACTGAACGAGGTTACACTACTTTTCTAGGGTCAGGTTCATGAGATCAAATCTATCTCTTAGGTTACACATATGTGACATGCTGATGCTCTGGACAACAAACTTATCCATCAGTTTATAGTAACATTAAATTATTTTCTTTGAGGAGAATATGGGACTGATATACTAATTTCTGTTCACAAACCAGGATGCACAAATTACATACAGATTGGTTTGCTACAACATACCCCATAAATTGTACGAAGAATTGTTTGAGGTGTGTGTAAACCCTTCACAAGTAACAACCACATTCATTGTCAGGATGAAACACAAAAGTCAATGAATTATCCCATACTTAAACCTCTGCTCGCTTGGCACAAAAGCAGTCAAGTTTAACTCAAAGGCAGTGTGTTAAGATTTCATGCAGCACACAAACAGTAATAAAGTAAAAACACCATACAAGAAAAATGCAACACCTATTCAGTAAAAGAGAAAATTGTAATAAACAAAATGGTACAAAGACAAATTAGATCCAATCAGATGAACTCTAGTTGTGAAGTTTTTAGTAGAAAATAGAACCTAAAAGATCAATGCGCCAACGGCAGGCATTTGGTTGCACAAGACATGAGGCGAAGCCAAAGGTGAAGGCTGACTGTGATGGAGCGCAGTTCAGATACATGAGGGAAATGGGTACAATCTCATTTTTCCTTCAGACTTAGAAGAAATTTTAAAGAAAAGTCCAGGAGAATGTAGAACTCAGCAGGGCAAAGGAGCAGGCTGTCTCTGAGGAGGAGTTGTTGTTGTCGGGGAGTGCTGACAGAACACAGAGGAGCCGACAATGATGAGAAAATCTCAAAGCAGGAGAAACTAGATTATCACACCAAGGTGGTCATTGTCATCAATGGGGAGCCTGTCACCATCGAGCTCAGTGAAGATTTTTTCCTTCAGACTCAGACAACGTTTTGGAAGTTGAGAACTGCCAGCAAGATGAAGCTGCAAGCATAGCCGAAGAGAGCTCCACAAGGCCAGACACGGTTGTTAAGAGGTCCAGCTGAACTTGATCTGCTGCTGCAGAGAAGAATGTAGGGAAGTCAGGCTGACTGACGATGCACCTTGGGTGGATTTGCTGTATGTCTGGGTCTCCTGTTGGTTCTTCTTCTACTTTTTAGTGAACATTTTTCCATGCCCAATCTTTTAAGGTTAGGGAGGAGTAGCACCTCTAACCCCACTTCCAAGGGTCCAAGATCCTGGGGGACTCACTAAAGCAGGGGCCAAGTGCAATGTTTTATAGTATAGGTATAGTTTACAATGTGATCTAAATAATAAAAGGTTACATCACAAATTGTTAATTCACAGAGGGTCTCAAACGTACCTGCATAATGAACATTAATTTTGTATGCCACAATTTGCAGCCCCAGGCAATTGGTTGGGAATTCAGGGATGGTGGCCCACATTTAACCTTCCCTCATGCACTAGCGTTGACCTTACTGGGATATCCAGATCAACCGATTGAAGTAGCGGTTCCCTTCGCTATTTCTCTGAAGTAAGTACTTTGCCTCTACGCAGGTTCGCTCGGTGGAACCGCGACATAGATTAATCTTCCCCTCCGTTCACTCCCCTCTCACTCGCCGTATATCCTTCATCACTTCCATTCACCTTCCCCAGATCCCGCCTGTCTATTCTTCTAAAAAACCACGATTCGAATCACCACCCACACCCGTTATTTTCCGTTCAGGCACCCTACTTAGCACACCGATTGATCGGCACTTAATTCATTAATTTTCCATTTTACCTATCCCTCACCCTGACATGGGCTCGTCTTTTCTTTTCACCTCTCCTTGATAAAGGGCGTCCCGCCCGAAATGCATTGGAGTTCGTATTTACTATTCATGTGTTGAATTACCTACATACTTCATTGATATGATGTCAATATCATTGAGAAATCTTACATAATTACTATTGAAAAATAAATCTACATTCTACCAAGAACTTTGGAATCATTGTGTTGACCACCCACGGAGTGCCTCATTAGGGGGATGTACATGCATATTTATGCGTACACTACACGTTTTATATTTCCAGGCGCTTGACGGAAACGCCACCCTGGAGTGCACCCATCCTTCTAAGAATCATTAAAACTTTGTTCAACTGAGCTGTGCACCACCCATCTCTTTTTAATTGTCAGGCCTGCAAAGGACAGCAGAACTCTGGTTTTGCATTTTCATTAGAAAATTAGAAACATGTTTTTAAAGCTTCCCATTTAGAAATGGTAAGATATCAGTGGAGAAGCCAGTGAGATTCTGGAGCGATGTCTACTCCCAAGGCTGTCCAACAGGACTCTCAAAATGGAAGTTCATCCTATATGGGCAGTTTCCTATTTACAACTCAAGTCAAGGAAAGCTTTATTCAACTGATTTTTTTAACAGTCATAAAAGCACATAAAAAAGAATAAAACAATAGGACATTATCACAATACTAAACGATTTTAAAAACAGTGATCTTATATAAACATTGACATATCAGATGTTATTTGAACAACAGCTTTAAAATCTTAAAAACATCAAAAAGGCTCTTTATGTTAGACTTTACTTGTTAAATACAACTTCCTTTGAAGGAATACCTTCTTAAGAAACACAGCTGTACATCAGGTAATTTGTTCGTTCTCCATCATCTGAAGTCTAATTAATGCAGGGCGGCATTGCTGCAATCCCTGTAATTTTGAAAGCTGTAAAATCCATACTTTCCTCAAAACATCATAACATTTACAAAATAAAACCGAATGAATTGTGGACTGGGTAGAAAGATTTTCGCACGGGCAGAAAGGCAGCTCCCGTGGGAAGGTCGCAAGTCTGTGGACAATATTCAATCTAAACCAGGTCAGTAACCGTCGGTCAAAGCTACCCGGCACAAATGTGAGGTAAGGTTCCATAGGTATTGCAGTTACAGTTGGCTGATGTTGCCTTATTTCCAACTCAAATATAAGCCCTACGTGGGTGTCCACATCTGCTCAATGGTTCGCACCCACGTATGTGTTGTAAATCATTGATACAATGAGAAGGAGATGCCGCTTTCACAGACTCATCATTAAAATGACTTGGACTGAGTTGCAAAAACTCCTTTTTCAAGCAATATGATCTATGTCTTTGAATGATTTACTTTTACATACAAATGCACCAGATTAACTAATGTTTCAGGCAATACAACGCAATAAGTGAACTTGTTGCCCTGCATTGTGTGAAATGGAGAGAGCAGAAATGTGGCATATCTACTAATATAAGGCACACTTACACTCCTTCCTAGTGCTGTTGCACTGTATGCTGCCTAGCGCCAATGCAGGCAGCCTAGCACCATTGTGCAAGGGTGTCTGCCATAAAGATTATTTTTTTTTTTACAGAAAGGAACACCTTCCGGCGCTAAAATAATCCTTAGAGACTCATTCGTCTTTCTATGTGCGCTGCAAAATGCCACACACACCGAGAGTGGAAATAAAGAGGAGAAATACAAATATTTCTCCTTGTTATTCCTCTCTGCCATAGGTCCACAATTTTGGCATGATCCCAGGTCTACTGTCTTCATTAAATCTGGGCTGGTGTCAAATTCAATTCATGGTTGCACAGGAAAGCCTCTGCTCCATCCATGGAATGCCTACCACAATGAAATGTAATGCAGCTCAAGCTCCTGAATGTGCTACATTTCATTTACAAATTCACAGAAGGCGGTGCAAATTCTCTACTTACGTGGCTTGTTAAATCCCATTTAAGCACTTACGTTGCCGTGCAACAACTTGCATCATTTCAGGACAATGCAGGCCCTTAGTAAATCTGCCTCTAGGTGTGCTGCATGTGTGACATAGGCCCACAATGTCACAAGTAGTCTTGGCAGACAGATCACGATAGTGTAAACTGAGGTTCGGTGACCAGCCAGCAAAGTGCCCGGAGGAGGCAAACTGATGAAACATGAATGCATGTTTACAAGAACCATTCATACATGGTGTGTGCAACAACTCTTCTCAGTGTCTGCTGCCTTTGTGTTGCCTTCACAAACCAGTCAGCATAGCAGATTAGTTTGAGCTGATGTAACCAGTAGAAAGCACTAGTGCCCCCAACTGCCTCACCTTTTCATTCTGGGCAGAATCAGTGCCTATCTTTGCGTTTTCTGCAGCCGCTTTGCAGAGGCTCCTCGATCCACATCAATACTGCTAATTGCTATATCAATCAATCAATCAGGGTTGGGAAAGCACAACTACTCGCCCCTGAGGGTCTACAGGCATTGGGGGGCAGGGGGTGGTTACATTGAGTGCTGGGGACACCTGAAAGGCAGGTCATGAGATCCTTCCTGAGCTGAGGCAATGTGGGAGATTGCCAGAGGTGGAGGGGGAGGGTGTTCCAGGCTATGGCTGCGAGGTAGGAGAAGGACTTTCCCCCGTTCTAGTATTGCTGATATGTGGGACAGTGGCCAGTGAGAGATAGTCTGATCTGAGGTGTCTTTTGGGTCCAAGGACGGAGAGGTGGCTTTTAGATATGCGGGTCCGGTGTTGTGAAGGGCCTTGTATGTGTGGGTGAGGAGTTTGAAGGTTATTCTTCTTTCGACTGGTAACCAGTGGAGATTATATAGGTGTTGGCTGAGGTGTTTTGGACTGTCTGGAGTTTGCAAAGGAGTTTCTTGTTGATTCGAGCGTAAAGAGTTTTGCCGTAGTCCTGTCTGCTGCTGATGAGTGTATGCGTGACCATTTTTCTGGATTCAGTTGGGATCCATTTGAAGGTCTTTGAAAGCATGTGGAGGGTGTTGAAGCAGGTCTAGGAGATGGCGTTGATCTGGTGGTTTATTGTGAGTTATTGTGCGTGATGTGTCTAGTATTATGACGCGGTTTTGTGCGTGGTCCGTCGGGGTGGTGGGGGGGGATTTCCGAGGGCAGAGGGCCACCAGGAGTCGTTCCATGCAGAGGGGGTGGAGCCAAGGATGAGGACTTCTGTCTTTTCGGAGTTGAATATCAGGCAGCTGTTCTTCATCCAGGTGGTGATGGCTTTCATTCCATCTTGGAAGTTGTGTCTGGTGATTTTGGGTTCATTGGTGGAGAAGAGGATCAGCTGGGTGCTATCAGCATATGAGACAATGTTGAGCCCATGATTCCTGACAATGGTTGCGAGTGGGGCCAAGTACACAGTGAAGAGGGTGGGGCTGAGGGAGGAGCCCTGGGGAACTCAACAGTTGGTCTCTGTTGGTTCCAAGAGGTGGGGAGGGAGTCTGACCCGCTATGTTCGGCAGTTGAGGAAGGAGGGATCCAGTCGAGGGCCTTGCCGGGAATGCCTGGGTTGTGGATTCTGTTGGATAGGGTGCAGTGAGAGATGGTGTTGAATGGAGCTGAGACGTCCAGGACGATGAGTACTGCCATTTTGCCCCAGTCGATGTGGGAGCAGATGTCGTCGGTGGGGGCAAGTAAGGTGGTCTCAGTGCTGTGATTGCTTTGCAATCCGGATTGGGAGATGTCCTGGACGTTGCTAGCTTTATGTACTGAAGGAAAGGCACGCTCACTTTGGATCGCTATGTGCTCTTCAGAGGATAGCTATGTGCATTCCCAGCCCAACCCAACACCGTCTCTTTGTTGTTATAACCCTTAAAAATCATAATACGTCTTATAAGGCTGACTCCTAAGGTATGCTAGCACACAAATCATAAAAATAACTCAGTTAGCAACTAGTACACTGCTATTTAAGGCAAAATCAAGGTTGTTCCAATGCCTTACCCAGAGGACACAATGAAAGTCGGCAACTGGAAAATTGCTCACTTTGACCATGCTGTTGGCTTTCAGACTAGAATGTGGATTCTGAGCCATTGTCTGAAAAGATGTGGAAAGTGTGTCATTTTAGGACTGCTGGAAAAGTATGGTGATATCTGCCATCATATATTAGTACACTTGCGGCTTTTTCTGATAGTTATTCTCCAGAATAATTATTCAGGTGTCAACAGCGTTTAGTACACCATGAATACTTGCTATAGCATTGCCTGGGACATATGGGATGAATTATAACGTGGTCTTTAACATGGCTTCTGGGGACCAAAGTTTTAAAATAATTCACTTGGTAATGTGACCGTGCCTCTATAGTCGAGTAGGCTCAGACATTTTTGTACTAATCAATCTCTGGCAGTTGATGAAACGCGAGATGAGGGCTGCAGCACCAGGACTCACCTTCAGCACAATCTGTGTATCCTGGCGCAGTGCATTGTGGGGCAGGAATCCCATGCATGGGCTGCATCACTTTTACATAATATAAACCAAATCATTTGACTTTGGTCTCATGAGCTTAAAGAATAAATTATTTAATCCCTCGCCTCTCACCTAGGTGAACACATTTGGAAGAAATGTCATTCGTGGCTATTGTTTCGTTGCCGCATAAGATAATCTCACTTTATGTACGAATGTACACAAAAAAATGCAATCACAGTAGCACCTCTAACCACCATGTCAATAATAAAGCAGTCAGATTATTTACTGAATAAGAAAAAATATCCTCGCCCTTAAAAACACGCAAAATGAGTATAAACTCAATCTTGTCGCATTAAAATGTCCCTTGACTCACAGATCTCTTAAGCAAATATTTAGCTGTAAAAAGCCATCTTTTCTCACTTAGGTAATAGCAAGGTACAGAATTTACACGCATGGCTATTTTTAATGACATAGTATGTATTAAAGGGCATAGAGACTCATTTATCTGCATTTACTTCCCATCTGTGGCTACCCATTAATTCCTTTTTATAGACATGAAAGCAACTGACCCAAAAATAGTAAGGAGAGACATCACTCACGAACCGAACTTGTCATGAGATACATTAGAGTAATTATGGCCCTTAAGGTCTATTACCTGCGTAATTTGTAAGATGTGCCCATTATCGGGGCTTTTAATGGTAGAACATCAAGAGGCCCGTGGTTTTGCTGGAATAAAAAAAGATACCAGTTCTCATAGACTTCAATCCAAAGTTTAACAAGGCGAAAAATAGTTATGACTTCCTGATTGACTCTAGGTGCTTCTTAAACGGCAGTAAGGTATGTGGCCATATTAGTATTTTTATATATGGCACAGTAGGAGCTCTTTAAAAAAATCCTGTATAATAACTTCTTGTCACACACATGTTCTGCTGTCAAGATTCATCTCTCATAAGAAAGGTGTTAAACTCCTTGTTGTTCTAACTTTTGCAATGACACTGTCTTCACACTAGAACTGCACAGGTGACCACCTTTCCTTAAAATGTGACAGAGGCAGTGCTTAATTTGAGACAGTGATTTCTGATGCTCAGCACCTGCCCTTTTTATGAGCACCAGTTATGGACACATTTGGGGAAATTAAGTGATTTGCCCAGAATCACAGAAGGTTGAGCTGACGCCAAAACACAAACCTGGCTCTTCAGCTCCGAAGTCGGCAGCTCTGGCTACTACGCCAAACACCTCCCCCCCCACACACACACACTTTCATGGTTAGTAGTTGGTTCTGTTTTAGGAGGCGCTAACTGGAGAAATAGGCTGGTGCAAGCTGCCTCCTTATGAAAGTCCCAGCACTTTTTTTTATTTTTACAAATTAACCACTGGACAGGGGTTGGTGCTCGGCTGGCCAAGCAAAGTCTCTGTGCTCTGGAACCAAAAGAAATAGCAAACTCATACCCCTTTCAGAGCACAGGAATTTTTCTTTAGTGCCCACATAGGATCACTCCTCATAAACTCCAAAGAAAGATGTCTGTCAATTGTCAAGGCTTCAGGGCACTAACTCTGTGTTCATTGATAACAACTGCACAGTCTGACCTAAAAAAAACATTTTTACCAAGGCATTGCACCGGTCCAGTGTCAAAATAAGTGATGCAAGCCGGCACAAGGTCTTCAAATAGGATTTAGGGATAGATTTATCAAGGCTTTGTGCCGCTGCAGTGGAACAAAAAGTGGTGCAAACCGACACAATGTCTTGCAACAGGATTTACTTCACAATTTGTGGTGAAAATTAGCCTTTAAGTAATATAAAGCTGTGCTTTTTGCTACTTTTGCAGAGGCCGCCGCACCCTCCCGTAGGGGGGGGGAGGCTCGAGGGCCGGCGCCATAACCCGCGCGGTGCCAACAGTGGGGGTGAACTGGTTCAGGGCGCCCCGAAGCGGCCAGAAACCAGCGGAAGCGGGGTGCGCACCAGCCACCCCGACAGGAAGTGACCTTGTGACCCGGGCGCCCACAGAGGGCGACCAATGGTCAACCTTGCTACCTTTGAACCCCCAAATCAGGGGTGTTCACCTGAGACCCTCTAGGGGGCTCAGGAGGATTTAAGCACCGCCGCTCCCCAGCAGAAGCACAACGTCTTCAAGGAGCTGGGAGAGCGGCGCGACAACGACATCGTTTGAAGAGGATCGACTGCTGCAAGGGACGACGAGGGACAGCCGAAGCAGAAGGAAGGCGAACCTACCCCCCCTCCCGGTCGTCGGTATTCGCCCTGGACGGCTCCGCAGAACAGCGCGCCGCTCCAGCCTCTCGCCCAGCTCCGGGAGACTCCAATGCTGGCATTTGGAAGCGCCAGAGACGGAGTACGAGCTCGGCGGCCCAGCCAAGCTCCACCACAGTAAGCGACTCGACTTTCCCCCGCTTTCCTGCCCTCCCCGTACAAAGCGTGCATTGAGCCGCTACACCTAACGAACGGGGAAGGAAAAGTAGGGAAGCTTGAAGGCGAGCCCAACCCATTCGGGTTAGCCGGCCCGGAATTTCTCCTCGATCCAGCGGCGCAGAAATCAGCCCGCAGAGACCAGGCCAGGGCCCAGCGACACGATCCAGCGGCGCAGAAGGCAGCCCGCTAAAGAAACCTCTCGTAGCCGGGGCAAGCCACACCTCCCCGCCGACCATGTGGGAGAGCGCGCCGCGCAGCACGGACGGGCCCGCTCGGTCTCCCCCACGAAACCTCACGCATCAGGCAGAGCGGACCACAAAAAAGGGCACAACGTGCTCAGGGCCCGCTGAAGGCACACGCATCACGCGGTGCCATCGCAAACGGCCTGACGCAGACGCAGGGGGAAGAGGGCAACATGGCGGAGGACCAGCCAGAGGAAATGGCGGAGGTGTTGAAGAGGATCCGCGAAATATCGGCAGTGCACGGCGACGACTGGCTCCAACCTCATTTGGCAAAAGGGAAGGAGAATAGGCCGGAGGGCCAGGCAGAGGAAGAAGCGGGCCCTTCAGCACCCAAGAAGCCCAAGACCACACCACGGAAGAAGACTTCCAAGAGAAACCCCCCAAAAAAGGTGCGCCAGAAGCCCCCACCGCCGAGGCTAGATGACGCCAAGCAGGGCGAGATGACCGGCAGAGCAGTTAATGGTGAGCATATTAGTACCATTGTAAAAGAATGCTTGAAATCGCTGGCGCCAGCCTTGCTTAATGGCACAGGGCAGGGGGCTGCAGGGCCTAGGGAACAGCGTGCGGAGGAAGCAGGGGGTATGACATGGCATATGGTTGATCCGGGGTGGGCACGGCAGACAAGGGTCCAGGAGCAGGTGGGCCTGTCCACGCAGGGTGAACAGGTTTCCCCGCTACCCGGTTGGGGGTACACTACTTCCTCCGGGAGCCCAGGGTTGGGCGGGCTAGGCACTGACCTCTATGTTAGGCCAAACAGCGGTCCGAGACCTATATATTTCCAAATATGCAAGAAATCAAAATTTAATCAATTAGAAGGCGTATGTTATTTAGACAGCCCTGATCAATCAATGATGAACATGTAGAAAATAGGCAACAGCAACAAACTCAAAATATATATGCAATATTTTAATCTATTGTCAAATTGTAATAACGAAAGCACAATTCACAGTATTATGTACTTTTCTTTATATACATTGCCCCGTATTTAGAACGTGCAGTAAAGCAAAAGAGGTGTCAAAAGAGCGTGAACGTGGTAAGGTGAAAGGAAAAGAAATCACACAGATTTGAAAAAAATATTCCAAATAATTCAAAAGATCACCAGCCAATGAAGGCCGGAACAATATATATCCTGCCCACTTCAATTAGTCAGCACAATTTCCCTTATTTTATTCCTAGGCATAAGATGTAAAAAATGTCTGCACTATATCATTGAGGGCGATATAGTTAGTGGTCCAGGTTTATTAATAAATGTCGACGTTTCGACTCGTCTTGCGGCCTTGCGGTTGATTATTCCTGGGCCATGCGAGTCTTCTTCAGGACAGGTGGAACAGGACAATATAGGGATCTCATTGATGACCCTATGAGAAATATAAAAACCCATTAGGGTTTGAGCTGTTGCCTAGTTGCTTAAAAACAAGGGCAGAATTCCAAGAATGCTTACCCTTCTAGGGATATAATGGTCGTGATTCCCACTCCAAATGGATTCAGTCCTTATGTTTCCAGGAAAGTTATCCAAGTGTTCTGGAAAATCAATGAGGAGCCCATTTGTAAAACCATGTATTAAACCTAATATTCACATCAGGCAAAAAATGTATTAAATAATTACCTCTGCAATATTGTTTGGTTTCCTATCCACGGTGGATGTACTTGTGCCACTACATGTCTTAGACAACTGGTTCCAATCGTAGGTATTGTACAATTTCAATATAATTTAATTCAGGCAACTCCTCACGAATTAATTAGCCTGAGGAATGAAAGACCAAAGAGTGAGGGGAACATCCCAAACTATGGTGTCTGTGTGATTTCTTTTCCTTTCACCTTACCACATTCACGCTCTTTTGACACCTCTTTTGCTTTACTGCACGTTCTAAATACGGGGCAATGTATATAAAGAAAAGTACATAATACTGTGAATTGTGCTTTCGTTATTACAATTTGACAATAGATTAAAATATTGCTTATATATTTTGAGTTTGTTGCTGTTGCCTATTTTCTACATGTTCATCATTGATTGATCAGGGCTGTCTAAATAACATACGCCTTCTAATTGATTAAATTTTGAGTTCTTGCATATTTGGAAATATATAGGTCTCGGACCGCTGTTTGTTTATATTAATACATTACCCAGGTCCAGTATCTTTTGGGTCACCCCATTTCTTTAATGGTTTACCTTGTGCAGTTCTTCTGCGAGGGTTGTATTGTTTAAATGTGTAGTAACTATGTTGATGATGTGTTTTTGTTATAGTCAATGAGACTATTCTATCTAGAAATGTATTAACCATAGGATGTCGGAAAAAGAGACCTTATCCTATAGTGAGGACTACATAGATAAACTCTTACTAGAAGAAGGGAGTGGTACCTTTCTTACCGACACCACTACGACTAATGATTTGACACTGAATGAAAAGATTACTAAATTGGAACGCCTGGAAAAGAAGTTAATACGCACTAGGCTGCATGGGCACACTCTGGCCAAATATTTAAGATCAAACGTCATCCCAATCGGGCTTCAAGTCCGGAACGAACCGGCCATCTTTTTGGAGAACCCTAAGTTTAAGGAGGGTTTTAGCTTTATATCTAATACATGCTCAAGACATTGGATGGTCTTGGGCATTGAGACTGCGGTAGCTGAAGTAGAAAGGCTCACCAGGGAGATAGCTATCCTGAGAAAGGAAATTATTGATGACAAAGCCTTAGTTAATGCTAAAGAGGCCTTAGAGAGGTTAGAAAACACCATCAAGGAATTTGACATTTACACACAAGGCACAAAATTGGAAAAAGTGGCAAAAGACATTAAGGCATATGATAAAAAGGTGACATACCCCTATTTACAGGAGGGATACTGCACGCCGCAGGATCAGAGAGGAGGGCTCTCTAGCCGAGGCCGCGGTGGCTATAGACGTTATAATACCTTCTCGGGCTCATCAGCCAGCAGCGGCTCTGACAACGATCTAGAACGCCCAGGTACTAGTGCAGGGTCTAACTCCTCAGCCCAGAATTTTCAAGACCAACAACCTTTTTTAGGCGAGGAACAATGGTGGGGACCACGCGGCAGAGGCCGTCCCTGGGGACGACCCAGGGGAACACGGGGTGTGACATGGAACCGAGGGACAGGCAGGGGCAAGAAAACATTTCAGTCGGACTCCCATGGCGAGATCCGGACAAGACGGCAACACTACAGGTGGTAGTTCATAGACCAGAAAACCCGCTCATAAATTTGTCCGACTATACCTTGACCCAAGATGAACAGAGTGTGCTCTCCAAAGGGCTCTCTTTTGTCCCAACAGCCATGCCCAATGACTTCAATCTCAAGATTGAATTACAGCAATTTTTCAGGAAGGTCCGTCTAAAACACTACTTCCAGAAGGTTCCCCATAATCCGATTTTCTCAGCTAGCGGATTGAGACCTCCCTCTAAGTTCAATCCGCCTTCCCACATGGTGGATAGCAAGATCCTAGCCTATGAACAGGTGGTCATACGGGATGTGGAACAAATTTTAAATACCAGACAATATGTACCATACAATATGAGCCAAACAGGAAAAGACGGCCCTGTATAGTTTAAAAAACAACATCAACATTGTAGTGAAGCCCGCTGACAAGGGGGGGGCAATTGTCATCCAAAACGTTGAGAAATATAAAAGTGAGATACTATCCCAATTGCAGGTTGAGGGTAACTACAAGCTCCTGAAAAAAGACCCGACCAAGATGATCTGTCAAACAGTGGGCACCGTGACCGGCCTTGCACTACAGGAAGGGTACATTACAAAACAGGAATTTGATTTTCTCAATAATAAATATCCACGCATGCCAACGATTTACACGCTCCCTAAGGTGCATAAACGCTTAGAAGATCCACCGGGGAGGCCAATTATTTCAGGATGTGGTTCTGTTTTAGAACCACTGTGTAAATATATTGATATATTCCTGAAACCTATAGCAATTGCTACCCCTATATATCTACGTGACACTACGGCAACTATACAGCTGGTAGACGGGCTGCAATATGATCCGGAAACCAACCTGCTTGCTACAATGGACATCACTGCCCTATACACTAATATTCCACAGCAGGCAGCATTAGATTGCATTGAAACGGTTCTGAATCGCAGACCGGCCCCACACAGGGTTCCGACTGAGTTTATCCTTAAACTCTTAAATATAGCAATGACACAGAATTTTTTAATTTTTCAAGGTAAATTCTATATACAGACTAAGGGCGTGGCTATGGGGGCGAGCTTTGCGCCCAACCTAGCTATTATCTTCATGAACGAATACGAACACTTGTTTGTGCTGAGCCAACAAAACCCATACAGAGATCAAATCCAACTTTGGGCCAGGTACATCGATGATGTCCTTCTTATCTGGAATGGGAATAAATCATCCTTAACTGAATTTCATATTTGGCTTAATCAACAACTGGCCGATATTCAGTTCACCCTGGAGTGCGATAACCACATGATCAACTTTTTGGACATACAAATAAGGTCTGAACAGGGACATCTGTACACTACTCTATATAGGAAGAGTAGTGAGCGCAGCACGCTCCTCAGGTATTCAAGCCACCACCCTTGGAACCTCAGGGACAACCTCCTATTTGGGCAATTCCTGAGGCTCTGAAGGAATTGTACCAAGAAGGAGGATTTCTTTGACGAGTCATCACTCCTGATAGCCAGACTTAGCGAGAGAGGTTACCCCTTACGCCTACTCAAGAAGGCACGTAAGCGAGCCTGGCACAATCACAGGGATCAATTGCTTATGGTACAAGACAAGGACAAAAGTGAAGAAAGGTTAGTCTGTGTCACTACGTTTAATACCAAAAGCAACCAGATCAAGAAAGCCATAAATCGACATTGGCATCTAGTACAAGACGAAGTGGGTGGACTTCCAACACCCTTACATGCCTTCAGAAAAGGGAAGAGTATCAGGGACCACCTAATTAAATCACTCCTTCCCACAACATCAGCCCCTTCCCAAACCACACTTTGGGGCTTACCGCCAATATTGGGACATAAAAAATGCGGAAACTGCAAAGCATGCCCCCTCACCATCGAATGCACAACCTTCTCACACAACGATCAGACACACACGTTGAAAGCACATAGCAACTGCAACACCACAGGGGTAATCTATGCTATCTTGTGCCCCTGTGGCTTTATGTATGTGGGACAAACTATACAGCGAGTTAAGTGCAGGGTTCTCCAACATGTCAGTCGGATACGATGTAAGACAGTGGGAGCTCCACTCGTGCAACACTTCACGACATTCGCACATCCACCTGACAGTATCAGATGGTGGGTCGTGGAGAAGGTACATGTAAATCCACGAGGAGGTGAACTTCAGAGCATTTTGAGCAGAAGAGAATGTCGTTGGATATATCTTCTAGACACGGCACATAAGGGTCTTAACGAATTGGAGGAGATTAACAGACAGGTCGCAATTCTCTAAGTTTGTTCCCCTTAGCCATTGCAAATAATGACTATATGAAACACTGATTTTGGTTGTTTGTCCTGTTAAGTATTTTGTTAATATTATGGAACAGTGGCTAATTTGTAAAATATTGCTATACAGTATTGTGTTAGATGTTCTTGTAAATATGGTTTTTTAATAATGTACACATCGATGGGAACCATGGTTTGACATCTGTCTTCCAAAACTAAAATGGCCGCCGCGTTTTCTATCAATGCTGGTTATTAATGTATGTAATGTGGGTATAAGTGGGCCAATAGACATAGAATTGTTTATGTACTTAGCCAGAAGTGGTTTGTGCTTATCAGCTACTAATAACTAGGCTCATTTCGTGCACCATAATTTTACTAATAATGATGGCAAAATAACTAAAAAAAAAAAACAGCGCTCCCGAAAAACACCCTGATGCGCACCGCGATCTAGGGAATGAGTCCGCTGGCCCGTGAGCTTTGTTTTAATTAAAACAACGGAGCCTGCGTAAGGAACGGGGTAGTCCGTCCTCGCTTTCCGCAAACAGGAAGGCATCCGAATTCAACAAAAAAAGGTTGCCAGGCAACGCTCCGGTTCACTCCCGAGCATTTCTTCTGTGGTTCCCGAAAGACGCGTGTCATTTTTAAGGACCTTTGGCCTTAATTCTCGGTAAGCACGTAACGTGATTCCTACCCACTCGCTATGTTCGCCTCACTTAGACCTTGATCGAACGCGGACATTCACTATGGGTTCTCTTTTCAGCCGCCTGAGTTTGCCTGCATCGATAAAGTGACCAACTTTAAGCAAGATAGTTAATCTACTCAGGTAATTGACACCCTGTGTTCTTAACCAGTTATTGTCCCTAAAGCGCCATAGTTTGGGATGTTCCCCTAACTCTTTGGTCTTTCATTCCTCAGGCTAATTATTTCATGAGGAGTTGCCTGAATTAAATTATATTGAAATTGTCCAATACCTACGATTGGAACCAGTTGTCTAAGACATGTAGTGGCACAAGTACATCCACCGTGGATAGGAAACCAAACAATATTGCAGAGGTAATTATTTAATAAATTTTTTGCCTGATGGGAATATTAGGTTTAATACATGGTTTTACAAATGGGCTCCTCATTGATTTTCCAGAACACTTGGATAACTTTCCTGGAAACATAAGGACTGAGTCCATTTGGAGTGGGAATCACGACCATTATATCCCTAGAAGGGTAAGCATTCTTGGAATTCTGCTCTTGTTTTTAAGCAACTAGGCAACAGCCCAAACCCTAATGGGTTTTTATATTTCTCATAGGGTCATCAATGAGATCCCTATATTGTCCCGTTCCACCTGTCCTGAAGAAGACTCGCATGGCCCAGGAATAATCAACCGCAAGGCAGCAAGACGAGTCGAAACGTCGACATTTATTAATAAACCTGGACCACTAACTATATCGCCCTCAATGATATAGTGCAGACATTTTTTACATCTTATGCCTAGGAATAAAATAAGGGAAATTGTGCTGACTAATTGAAGTGGCCAGGATATATATTGTTCCGGCCTTCATTGGCTGGTGATCTTTTGAATTATTTGGAATATTTTTTTTCAAATCTGTGTGATTTCTTTTCCTTTCACCTTACCACGTTCACGCTCTTTTGACACCTCTTTTGCTTTACTGCACGTTCTAAATACGGGGCAATGTATATAAAGAAAAGTACATAATACTGTGAATTGTGCTTTCGTTATTACAATTTGACAATAGATTAAAATATTGCATATATATTTTGAGTTTGTTGCTGTTGCCTATTTTCTACATGTTCATCATTGATTGATCAGGGCTGTCTAAATAACATACGCCTTCTAATTGATTAAATTTTGATTTCTTGCATATTTGGAAATATATAGGTCTCGGACCGCTGTTTGTTTATATTAATACGTTACCCAGGTCCAGTACATTTTGGGTCACCCCATTTCTTTAATGCTCTATGTTAGGCCATCTCCCGGTCCGGCCTCCTTGACGACGAAAGCCACGGGGCTCGCGTGCCTTATTCCTCTTGCAGTGAAGGAGAGGATATGGCGCAAGGAGTTCATAGATATATTTTCACTGTTGGAAATACAGCTAGAGGGCCTCGACCTGACCACATGTGACAGGAAGGAGGATGACAAAAGAGAAAGGCGCGGGGCCAGAAGGGAGCGGAATTTCGAGAATTGGCTAGACGCATTCAGAATTATGGCATGTATCATAGTGGAGAGGTTCCCCCATTGCGCAGCTGACCTATGGTTATACGAGGCCAACATACACTAAAACACAGAGGCAATTCCCGGGGGACGCCTGGTTAGAATACGATAAAGGGTTTAGATTAAAGATGCAGAGGCACCCAGAGATGGAGTGGAATGAGGAAGACGTATCAGGTTTCATTCATAAGATGCTCCCGGCCAAAGAAGTGAGAGCCTGGACAGGCAAATATGACCAGTCCTTTCGGAGCTCTTCCCATAAGGGGAAGAACAAATCTTACCAAAAGCATTCCTCGGGGAGATCCAACTCCCCGCCCACAACCAAGGCAATATGCTGGAGATATGATGCGGGGGACTGTTCATGGGGCTCCTCGTGCAAATTCCAACACGCATGCTCAGCCTGCGGGGGTAGGCACGCCGCGGTGGCATGCAAAGGCTCCAAGCGCGAATCAAAAGGTGACAAGAAAGAGAAACACAAGAAGCACTAGCCCAGAGGCTAGTGGCAACGGGGCTCTAGTAGACATTCAACATTGCCAGCTGGCTAGGTCCCCCATTAATACGCAACAGCTGCACAGATTAGCAAACAAATACCCAAACAAAGCGGACGCCAGAGTACTAGTGGAAGGTTTTGAGGAAGGTTTCATTATCCCATTCCATGGCCCGTTACCACTGGAGGGAGCGAATAACTTGCAATCAGCGAGGCAACATCCCAGGGTGGTAGGCGCAAAAATAGAGAAGGAGAAGAGCTTGGGTAGAGTCGAGGGCCCCTTTCCTAAGGAACTACACGCAGGTATAGTCGTCTCTCCACTGGGAGTGGTTCCCAAGAAAGAGAAGGGTCAATTTAGACTAATACACCACTTGTCATATCCCGAAGGTTCGTCCGTAAACGATGGAATTGACCCGGAAGCATGCTCGGTTGGTTATGCGTCAGTGGATGATGCGATCGCACTAGTCAAAGCATCAGGAAAGGGATCCCTCATGGCCAAGGCGGACATTGAATCTGCCTTTCGCCTATTGCCGGTTCACCCGGCCAGCTTCCACCTACTGGGTTTCCAATGGGAGGGAGACATATATGTCGACAAGGCCATGCCCATGGGCTGTGCCATATCCTGCGCCTATTTTGAACAATTCGCCACCTTCTTGGAGTGGGCCCTCCATGATATGCACCAAGGAGGCGGAAAGCTGCACTACCTGGACGATTTCCTGTTCACAGGCCCAGCAGGATCCACGATGTGTGCTAGTACACTGGCAGCATTTGAAGCCCTGACAGAGGCACTTGGGGTCCCCCTAGCAAAAGAGAAAATGACAGGCCCAACCACAAGACTTACGTTCCTGGGCATAGAGCTGGACTCCATGGCAGGGACCGCCAGGCTGCCCCCAGACAAAGTGCAGGAATTCAGGGAAGAAATTGCCAAACTACGGGGTCGGAGCAAGGCCACCCTCAGGGATATCCAAGGGGTGATAGGTAGACTGAATTTTGCGGCTAGGGTCATCCCGCCCGCGAGGGTCTTTTCCAGGCGCCTAACCGCGCTGACAGCAGGCGTTACCCACAAACACCATCACATCCAGCTGAGTGCGGGTGTAAGGCAGGATCTGCAAGTGTGGGACGACTTCCTGCGGGAGTTCAATGGTGTTCTGATCTGGAGAAAAGGTTGGGTGACCGCCGAGCAGCTATCCCTCTACACGGACACGGCTGGGAGCCTGGGTTTTGGGGCGGTCCTGGGAAACAGATGGTGTGCCAGCCAGTGGCCAGACAGGTGGCATGCGCAGGGGCTCACAAAAAACATCACTTTCCTCGAGCTATTCCCAATAATAGTGGCTCTGACCGTCTGGAAAGAGGAGATAAGAAACCTGAAACTCACCCTATGGTCTGATAACAAGGGGGTAGTGCAGGCCATTAACAGAGGCGCAGCAAGATGCCCTGACATGTTGAGGCTAATGCGGCAGTTGGTTAAATTGCAGCTGGAGGGGAACCTGGAGCTGAAGGCTCGACACGTGCCAGGGACAGAGAACACAGTTGCAGATGCGCTATCCCGGTCCCAAATGAAACGGTTCAGACAACTTGTACCCGGGGCGGACAAGGAGATGACCCCCTTTCCACCATACCTGTGGGACCTGGGGGGTTGACCTGTCCAGATTAATAGGGCACTCGCTCACCTCTGAGGCACACAGGAGATACAAGAAATACGCAGGCACAGTAATAAGAATTGGGGACATAAAGTCACTGGAGGACAAGGCCGAGGCGCGCGCAGCAGTGGAGAAATTCGTGCAATGGGCATTCGACGCCAAGAAAACGAGATCTTGGGCCCAGGCACACTTGGCCGCCATTGCTCACTTTGCCAGGCTCTACACAGGTGAGGACCCCACGGCATCTGCCTATCTAAAAGCAGCTTTGAAAGGCTGGCGAAGGGTTGAGGGGACCAAGAAGGACGGCAGGCGCCCCATTGACTTCGACAAGCTGGGGCAGCTACTGAGTACCCTAACCAGCATCATTTCAGACAAATACGAGCTGCTACTTTTCAGGGCGGCCTTCACCAGGGCATTCTTTGGGGCATTCCGGGTAAGTGAGATAGTGGCTCCCAACAAATCAGGTCCGGCACAGCGTTGCCTGCAAGCTAGGGACATCAAGCCGATGGTAAGGGCCGTTGAGCTCACGCTGAGGCAGTCCAAAACGGACAGGGCACGAAAGGGGACGGCGATACGCCTACACTGCATCCCAGAGGCTGGGCTCTGCGCGGTGTGCTGGCTGTTTAAGTACATGGCGGCCCGCCCGGCGGGCGAGGGCCCCCTCTTCATACATCAGGATGGAAGGAACGTGAGCAGGTTCCAATTCACAGCTGTAATGCGTCAGGGCCTTGGTAAGGCCGGTTTCCAGGCAACATCATTTGCTCCTCATTCCTTCAGGATCGGCGCAGCGGCATCGCAGCATGGCATGCCAGAGGACAGGATCCAGGCCGTGGGCAGATGGCATTCCAGGGCCTACAAGTCTTACATACGCCCACATCTCATATAAAAAAAAATAAAAAAAAAGGGAGAGAAAGAAGGAAAACGAGGGGAAGTGAGGGGGGGAGCAGCCGCCTTGGGATGCCGCACGGCAGGGTTCTTGCCCTCCCTTGACCACACCCGGTGCACAGCAAGCCACCTTAATGGAACTTTTTCTCTTGACAGGGGGACGTCCGCGGCTTGTCTGGGTGGTGGGACATTCATTCGTGTCCAGAATGGAGTCCTGGTGGCGGCGAGCGGGGCACAAAGAAAGCAGACCCAAGGCGACATACATCCGCTGGATAGGACGGCCCGGCATGAGATGGGAGCAGTTACTGCCGACCCTGGACGGCCTTATAGCAGACTCAGCGTGGCTGCCCGATGTACTGATCATACATCTCGGGGGGAACGACCTAACACGTTTGGGCCGCAAGGCGGTGGGTCAGGCCATTCAAAAGGACCTCACCAAAGCGGCGGCATGGCTGGGTCCCACGACAGTGGTCTGGTCAGAGATGATCAGCAGGAGGCACTGGAGGGGTGCTGACTCCAACAAGGCGGTAGATAATGCGAGGCGCAAGTTAAATATCGCCATGCACAAGTTTTGCTCTACCAATGGCCTGGAATCAATCCGGCACGGCCTCATCCACCCAGGCCGCCCAGAACTCTATGGACAAGATGGGGTGCATCTGTCCGACAAAGGAATGGAGGTGTTCTGGGATAACTTGTGGGGTGCAATGGCGCTCGCAGGTTGTCGTTAAAAAAAAAAAAAAAAAAAGAGGTGGGTAGCCACGAACCAAGGGGCAAGGGGGGGAGCCGCAGAAAGACGTGAGCCTCCCTGCGGCGTGGCGGAAATCCTACAATGGTTGGCTAACCAAACACACCGGTGGGCGGTGTGTAGGAGGAGGGCCACTCACTTTTGAATGCCGCACGGCAGGGTGACGTGGCCGCACAAAGGAGGGGAGGAACAGATGGAGACGGCACTCGCGGCCCAGACCCGGCCGGACGGCAGGGCGCAAATGGTAGCGAGCTGGGGACCTAACTCCAGGCAGAGAAGCTCCCCTCCATGACACCCAAAAGGGTGTGGCCAACCATCCACTGGAACACCAATAAACTGACTAAGAACTGGTTGTGCACAAGTGCCATTTACGAACTGAGGAGTGCACAAAAGACAGACACCTGTACCAGATGAAGGTGTCATAATCTGTAATGTGATGTGCATGATTGATGACTAGAGTTAGCAAATGAAGATTGCACAACCAGTATGTTATTAATATTGTTATTAATATTTTTATTGATATTAATAAATCTGCGGCCAACAATGACCACCACTAAGAACTGCTATTGTTGGCTGACATTATTTCCTAGTAGTGACAGAAAATGTATGCAGAATGCAGACCGGCAAGTAAGTATGTGTTGGTGACCCACTGAATAGGCACATGCGAGGGTTATTGCAGAGGCCGCCGCACCCTCCCGTAGGGGGGGGGAGGCTCGAGGGCCGGCGCCATAACCCGCGCGGTGCCAACAGTGGGGGTGAACTGGTTCTGGGCGCCCAAAGCGGCCAGAAACCAGCGGAAGCGGGGTGCGCACCAGCCACCCCGACAGGAAGTGACCTCGTGACCCGGGCGCCCACAGAGGGCGACCAATGGTCAACCTTGCTACCTTTGAACCCCCCAATCAGGGGGGTTCACCTGAGACCCTCTAGGGGGCTCAGAAGGATTTAAGCACCGCCGCTCCCCAGCAGAAGCACAACGTCTTCAAGGAGCTGGGAGAGCGGCGGGACAACGACATCGTTTGAAGCCCACCCACCCACACCTGAGAAACAGCAGAGTCGCAGTGCTGGACATTGGGGGAAGGCGTTTAGCGGAAATCCTACAATGGTTGGCTAACCAAACACACCGGTGGGCGGTGTGTAGGAGGAGGGCCACTCACTTTTGAATGCCGCACGGCAGGGTGACGTGGCCGCACAAAGGAGGGGAGGAACAGATGGAGACGGCACTCGCGGCCCAGACCCGGCCGGACGGCAGGGCGCAAATTGTAGCGAGCTGGGGACCTAACTCCAGGCAGAGAAGCTCCCCTCCATGACACCCAAAAGGGTGTGGCCAACCAACCACTGGAACACCAATAAACTGACTAAGAACTGGTTGTGCACAAGTGCCATTTACGAACTGAGGAGTGCACAAAAGACAGACACCTGTACCAGATGAAGGTGTCATAATCTGTAATGTGATGTGCATGATTGATGACTAGAGTTCGCAAATGAAGATTGCACAACCAGTATGTTATTAATATTGTTATTAATATTTTTATTGATATTAATAAATCTGCGGCCAACAATGACCACCACTAAGAACTGCTATTGCTGGCTGACATTATTTCCTAGTAGTGACAGAAAATGTATGCAGAATGCAGACCGGCAAGTAAGTATGTGTTGGTGACCCACTGAATAGGCACATGCGAGGGTTATGAGTCAAAGAGCTACCTCACAGGTGAAAAATGGGAATTTCTATGCAACCACTGATGATGTTTTATGCAAAGCTCTATCTATCTATCTATCTATCTATCTATCTATCTATCTATCTATCTATCTATCTATCTATCTATCTATCTATCTATCTATCTATCCATCCATCCATCCATCCATCCATCCATCCATCCATCCATCCATCCATCCATCCATCCATCCATCCATCCATCCATCCATCCATCCATCCATCCATCCATCCATCCATCCATCCATCCATCTATCTATCTATCTATCTATCTATCTATCTATCTATCTATCTATCTATCTATCTATCTATCTATCTATCTATCTATCTATCTATCTATTTTATTTATTTATGTGTTTTATAGCGGGCGAACTTGACCCGTTAGGGTATCAGAGCACTTTACAGGAAAACATAGTCATTTACAGAGTAGGTATAGCATCATCCAGTTACGGATTGAAAGAAGGAGGATAGGGTGCAGGGTACATAAGGGAGAAAGGGCACATATTTACAGAATAAATATCCACATAAACAAGATGAGATAACATATTTATAGATTACGTTAACCAATGTTCGCGGCAAGGCCCCAAGCTTCTGATGGGGTGAGCTAGCTAATCTAAAGGGAGGCAATAGAAGGCTACAGATCAAGGCTGTGGTGGTGGTGGAGGCAAAGTTTAAACAAGATATTTGCTCATGAGGAATTATTTGGCATCCTTTTTGAAGCAAGTCAAAGAGGGTATTCTTCTGATCTCCGGTGGGAGAGAGTTCCATATTCTTGGGGCAGCCCCGTAGAAAGCCCGGTTGTAGGTTTTATTTTCCCCAAAGTGTGCAGGTTGGATCAGGAGGTCTCTGGCAGATCTGGAGTTTCTGATTTCTCCGGAAATCACAAGTTTCTGCCTCAGATATGCAGGCGAGTTAGAATATAATGCCTTGTGCGTGATGCATGCTACTTTGAGCTGTATTCTTGCCTCCAGGGGAAGCCATTTGAGAGCTTTCAAGTGTGGGGAAATGTGTTCGTATTTCCTCGTGCCGGTGAGTAGTCTGGCGGCCGGGTTCAGGCAGGCTTTTAGAGGTGCCAGGGAGATCTTGGGTAGACCCGCGAGGGTAGAGCATCTGTATTCCAGTCTAGAGATGACAAGTGCTTGGATTGCCATTTTTAGATCGAGAGTATTGAGGAAGGGTTTCAGGTTCCTAAGATAGCTCAAGTGGAATATGGCTGATTTGGCCATTGAATTGATGTGGTCCCGCATGTTCAGATTGCTGTTGAGGGTGATTCCCAGGGATTTGGCCGAATCCACGATGGTTGGTGGGCAATTCAGGGCTGTGATAGCCTTAATCCGTGATTGAATTTCAGGGTTGGTGTTAGGCGGGGCGAACAGGAGAAATTCAGTTTTCTTTGCATTGAGTTTGAGTTGATTGGATGCGAGCCATTGGACAGTGAGTTTCAAGACTTCTTTCAAGGAGAGGATCTCTTCGAGAGATGAGGTTTTGATGTAGATCTAAGTGTCATCAGCGAACATATGATAGGAGATATTAGCAGTGCGTAGAACTTCGGTAAGCGGTTCCAGGTAAAGATTGAAGAGGGTGGTGAAAAGTGTTGATCCTTGAGGGACTCCAACCATGACAGGGGATTGAGCCGATAAGTTGCCGTTAACAAGGCATCTCTGGCACCTGTTATGGAGGAAGGATCTGAACCACTCTAGAACAGTGCCATCCAAACCCATCCTGAATTGGAGGCACTCAAGTAGCTTTTCATGGTTGACCGTGTCGAAAGCCGATGATAGGTCCAGGAGGATTAGGAGACAGGTTTTGCCTTGATCAAGGGCTTAGAGAGCATCATCAATGATGTGGAGCATAGTGGTTTCGTTGCTGTGCCCTGGTCTAAATCCAGATTGGAAGTCATCAAGCAGGTGGAAGTTGTTGATGTGTTGACTTAGCTGCTGTTGCACACATTTCTCCATCACTTTGGGGATGTTGGAGATGGGTCTGAAGTTGTCAGGGGAGGCTGGATCCAATGATGGCTTTTTCTGAATGGGGAGGACTTGGCCAGCTTTTAGAGAGTCGGGCATCGTTCCTTGCCTGAGAGAGGCGTTAATTATTGTAGTCCAGCTAGTGATAACGGATTGGGCGACGGCAGCTAGGCAGTTGGAAGGAAGTGGGTCATTAAAACGGTTATTAGGGTTTAGGGAAGATAGGATTTTGGACACAGAGTCGTCGTCATTGAGTTTGAAGTCAGTCCAGTGAGCATGGTTTTTGGGTGAGGCCTGTGGGGACGATGTGTCTGGAGAATGCGGGCAGAGAGGTGTTTGTGGGTATGTGATGGAGTTGAGATCATTTCCGAGGGCTGAGATTTTGGCAGCGAAGAAGGAGGAGAATTCCTCTGAGGATATAAGAGACTTGGGAGTTTCTTTTGACGTTTTGGCCAATTTGTTGGATTGGTGTTTGACCAGTTCGAAGAGCTTTTGTGGTCTGTTATTGGCCTTCTCCAGTGCAGGACTGAAGAAGTATTTTTTGGACTTGAGTATGTTCCTGTTGTAGGCATTTCTTGCCTGGCGGAGGAGTTTTGGATGGGCCGCAGAGGGGTGCTGCCTCCAGGATCTTACACCTTGTCAGAGGACTCTCCTCTCGTTATTAAGGGATTTCGTGAACCAGGGGTTTCTGTCTTTGATTTGTGTTCTTTTCAACTTTAATGGGGCTAGATCATCCAGGATGTTTGAGATAGACGCAGAATAGTGATCATTGAGGTCACTGACTGTTGTGATATGAGAGGGGGGGGGGGGGATTTGCAGCGAGCATCAAGTTTCCTGCGGTCTAGGTTCTTAGTGTCTCTGATCCAGCGTTTAGGAATCACCGGTTGCGATGCCCTAGTCTTGTGGGTGTCAGGTAGGAGAAAGGTGATGGCGTGGTGGTCAGATCAGTCGCATGGGTCTATAGAGATGAGCTTGACTGTTGATTCTTTGGAGATAATCCAGTCAAGGGAGGCCCCTTTTGAATGAGTTGGAACTTCAATAGGCTTTGCATCAAAAATGTATCTCCACCCAGATACAATTTTATTAAGAAATTAAATGAAACTTTTTAAAAACATAATAATTATCTTCAAATTGACAAAAGCTAAAATATTTTCAAACAATGAACAGAATTGATAAAACAATTATAATTATAAAAACATTTTGTACCTAGAAAATGCACTCACATAAAAAACACAAAAACACAAAAAGTATAATTACATTTTTTTTTAGATAAAGTATTTTTCATTACTAATACTATTTTTTTACATTTTAAAATTCAATGCATAGTTTAAATCCAAATTAACCAGTGCTAATGACAGGAACACCAAAAGCACTGCGTCTGCTGTTGCATGCCTTTGTAAACATTATGTCCGCGCTGAACCTACAAACAAAGTTTACTAAATCCAACATTATTGCATGTGGTCAAAGTGTAAACAGCTTTCTACCCTCTCCATTGTTACTAAAGGCCCCATTAGGATAGTAGGCGGAAAACCACCCCGACCGCCATGGAGGCGGGAAACAACCGCCCGACGGGATCGCAGAGAAACCGGCAGTCAGATTAGGAACAACTGCCAAAAAAGACCGATGGCGGCGGTAGCGGGCCAACAAAAAACGCCCTATGTGGGCGGTGATGTCCAAAAACCGACAGCGGCGGTCGGAAACGCAGCAGAACAACCTGCCGCAAGCAAAGTGGAGACACCACATGGGAAATTAGTATATCCCCGATTGAGCCGCGGTACACACCGCTGTTTCCGACCGCTACGGTCGCACACTGCAGTGAATGGGAGAGCCAACGGCAGGGCTGCAGCATGGCCACCGCTGCAGACAATCCTCATAAAACATGGCGGATGATGCAAAAACATCATAACAAAGGCAAACAGTGCACACAAAATAATGTAGCCATGCCCCCCAAATACACAAAACACTTCCAAATAAAAAAAATCTCTAAATGCCAAACAAAAACATACAAATTCTAGGACAACTCCCACAACACACCTGACAGCAATACCCCATTATGACACACCCACACAGCTGAGTATAAAACCAGCCCCTTCACTGACCACAATCCTTTGCAACACTCCAGAAGTGAAGGGCACACACCAGACCTGACAGGAGAGGCAAGACAACACAGAACGCCCACCACCACCACCATCACACCAGTACCAACAATCCCCCAGCACATAACACAACTCACACAAAAACACCACACCCACCACCTACACCCGTTGCACCCACAAACACTTCAAACACCACACACCATGGCATCACATAAAATGACCAAAATCACAGAGAGTGAGTTGTCTGTCATGGTAAATGAGATAGTGAGAGTGAGAGTGGAACCACAACTGTTTGGTAGCCTGGTCCAAAAGACACCATTAGCCACAAGGACACAAATGTGGGAAAGAATAGCTCAAGGAGTCAATGCAGTAGGGACCACCCCGCGATCCAAGAAGGAGATCATGAAGCCGTGGCATGATCTCAAGAGGGTTGTCAAAGAGAGGAGGAGCAAGAACTGGGAGCTGGCTAACCGGACTGGCAGTGGCCCTCCCATCCCACAGAAAACATTTACACCATGGGAGGAGAAGGTGCTTGCCATACTGCATCTTGAGAGTCCCACAGGAGTATCTGGGGGAGTGGAGGCTGGTAAGTACAAACAATTGTTACCCAACACACCGATATGTACTGTATTGCGCAAACAAAAACCCACACCACCCAAGACAAATCCCACCACACACCCACCAAAAATCTGTCTCACAGATCCAACCTTCACTCACTCCCATTTACCCTAAACATAGCCACCAATATTACCATGGGAGCATGAGCACTACTCCCACCATACTCCCTGGCCCACACCCCAGCAGGAAAGAGCACTCCCCCACCCACAAGCAGTCGGAAGCCATTGCAGTGTTCACCCTCACCTAACAGGTAGGTAGCCATCTTGCCTTGGAGGCCTGTTTGTGGGAGGGAGGCCTGCACTACTACTCCCACCATGCCCTCTGTCCTACACACCAGCAGGATAGAGCTCTCCCCCTCCCAGGAGCACTTGGAAGCCATTGCATTGTCCACCCTCACCTTACGGTAGGTAGGTAGCCATCTTGCTTGGGAGGCCTGTATGGGGAAGGGAGGCCTGTACTCCTACTCCCACCATGACCCCTGTCCCATACCCCAGCAAGATGGAGCCCTCCCCCCACACCACCCAGGAGCACTTGGAAGCCATTGCATTGTTCACCAAACAAACTTACAGGTAGGTAGCCATCTTGCTTGGGAGGCCTGTTTGGGGAGGGAGGCCTGTACCACTACTCCCACCATGCCCCCTGTCCCACACCCCAGCAAGATTGAGCCCTCCCCCCACACCACCCAGGAGCACATGGAAGCCATTGCATTGTTCACCAAACAAACTTACAGGTAGGTAGCCATCTTGCTTGGGATGCCTGTTTGGGGGAGGGAGGCCTGTACCACTACTCCCACCATGCCCCCTGTCCCACACCCCAGCAAGATGTAGCCTTCCCCCAACACCACCCAGGAGCATATGGAAGCCATTGCATTGTTCACCAAACAAACTTACAGGTAGGTAGCCATCTTGCTTGGGAGGCATGTTTGGGGAGGGAGGCCTGCACCCCTACTCCCACCATGACCCCTGTCCCACACCCCAGCAGGATAGAGCCCTCCCCCTCCCAGGAGCACTTGGAAGCCATTGCATTGTTCACCAAACAAACTTACAGGTAGGTAGCCATCTTCACTGGGCTGGCTGTTTGTGGGTGGGAGACCTGCATCACTACAAATAGCACCAATTGCATGCAATGCATTGATACCTGACATGTATGAGTAATTGATGTACCTCTACACCATGTAATGAGGCACAGTATTGCACTTAATATTAATAGTGAAGATCTCTAAATTGTGTAGTCTACAGACAGTGGATGAGATGCAGCTAACAGAATACTTGCACAGTGCCCAACACTGACCATTCCCCATCTAATCCACGGGTGATGAAGAACTCACTGCTGAGGACAACAACGACCAGCAGAGCCAGTCTCCACCCCTGGTACATGGACTTTCGGATGTTGACTCCCAGATAGTTTAGACGATGAGCTCCAGGCCGGCCCATCTGGTGTGCCAGGCACTAACAGGTCCCAGGCCCCCATCCTCCCCACCACCATGTCAGCTGCAACAGCAACAGCACAGCAGATCCCTGCAGTCACAGCCTGTACCTCCACCACCACCACCATCACCACCAGTACCACCTGCAGCACACTCCCTGTCCAAGGGGATGACCAGGCCACACCAACAACTGTGGACGGCAGGGAGAGTGTGCGGGGACCCAATCAATCAATCAATCAGTGACACTTATAAAGCGCGCTACATACCCGTGGGGTCTCAAGGCGCTGGGGGGGGGGGGAGCCGCTACTGCTCGAACAGCCAGGTCTTCAGCTTCTTCCTGAAGGAGAGGTGGTCTTGGGTCAGGCGCAGGTCGGTCGGGAGGGAGTTCCAGGTCTTGGCGGCCAGGTGGGAGAAGGACCTTCCTCCTGTAGTCGCTCTTCGGATGCGGGGGACGGCGGCGAGGGCGTGGTTGGCTGATCGGAGGTGGCGTTTGGGAGCGTAGAAGTTGACTCGGCTGTTGAGGTAGCTCGGGCCTTGGTCGTGTAGGGCTTTGTGTGCGTGGGTGAGGAGGCGGAAGGTGATTCTTTTGTTGACGGGGAGCCAGTGAAGGTCTCGCAGATGTCCGGAGATGTGGCTGGTTCGTGGGATGTCGAGGATGAGTCTGGCTGAGGCGTTCTGGATCCGCTGGAGTCTCTTCTGGAGCTTGGCGGTGGTCCCGGCGTAGAGGGCGTTGCCATAGTCCAGTCGGCTGGTGACGAGGGCCTGGGTGACGGTCTTCCTGGTCTCGGTGGGGATCCACCAGAAGATCTTCCGTAGCATGCGTAGGATGTTGAAGCATGCCGAGGAGACGTTGTTGACTTGCCTGGTCATGGAGAGGGAGGAGTCCAGGATGAAGCCCAGGTTGCGTGCATGGTCTGTCGGTTTGGGTGCGGTGCCCAGGGCGGGAGGCCACCAGGAGTCGTCCCAGGCGGAGGGAGAGGGGCCCAGGATGAGGACCTCCGTCTTGTCCGAGTTCAGTTTCAGGCGGCTGGTCGTCATCCACTCGGCTACCTCTTTCATCCCTTCGTGCAGGTTGGCTCTGGCGGCGGCGGGGTCGTTGGTCAGGGAGAGGATCAGCTGGGTGTCGTCGGCGTAGGAGATTATGCTGAGGTTGTGTTTGCGTACGATGGCCGCGAGGGGGCTCATGTAGACGTTGAAGAGGGTGGGGCTCAGAGATGATCCTTGGGGGACGCCGCAGATGACTTCGGTGGCCTCTGACTTGTACGGTGGTAGGCGGACTCTCTGTGTTCTCCCGTCGAGGAAGGAGGTGATCCACTCCAGCGCCTTGTCCTGGATTCCGACGTTGCTGAGGCGCCGTACTAGGGTGCGGTGGCAGACCGTGTCGAATGCCGCGGAGAGGTCTAGGAGGATGAGGGCCGCTGTTTCTCCGTTGTCCATCAGGGCTCGGATGTCGTCGGTGGCGGCGATGAGGGCGGTCTCGGGGCTGTGGTTGGCTCGGAAGCCGGACTGTGAGGGGTCGAGGGATCCGTTCGTCTCGAGGAAAGCGGCCATCTGCTTGTTGACGGTCTTCTCGATGACTTTGGCTGGAAACGGGAGGAGCGAGATGGGGCGGTAATTCTTGAGGTCGGTGGGGTCCGCTGTTGGTTTCTTGAGTAGGGCGCTGAGTTCGGCGTGTTTCCAGCTCTCGGGGAAGATGGTGGTGTCGAGGGATGTGTTGATGATGTCTCGCAGGTGGGGTGCGATGACAGCGTCGGCTTTGTTGAAGACGTGGTGAGGGCAGGGGTCGGTCGGTGATCCGGAGTGGATGGAGTTCATCGTGCGGATGGTGTCTTCGGTGCTGATCGGGGTCCAGGCGTGGAGGGTGGTTGTTCGGTCATGGTGTGCGTTGGTTGGTTGTTGAAGCTGTTGTGTATGTCCGCGATCTTGTTGTGGAAGTATGAAGCCAGGGAGTTGCAGAGGTCTTGCGATGGGGTGATGTCGTTGTTTCCTGCGCTGGGGTTGGAAAGCTCTTTGACGATGTTGAAGAGTTCCTTGCAGTTGTGTGCGTTGTTGTCCAACCGGTCCTTGAATGCTGTTTTCTTGGCGGCGCGGATCAGCTGGTGGTGTTTCCGGGTGGCAAGTTTGAAGGAGGTCCTGTTGTCCGGTGTCGGTTCCCTTCTCCAGACTTTCTCGAGGGCTCGGCAGTTCTTCTTGGAGCTCTTGAGTTCGTCGGTGAACCATGGGGCTTTCTTGCTGCCGGGTCTGCTGGGCGAGGCAACAGGTCTGTGGCAGCAGGGCAGGTGGGAGGGCCAGGGTCACCCCAGACCTCAGGAGGTTGGCACACCATCCCTGGACCCCTTCATCAGAGTCATCGGGCCATATGAACAGGTCCAGGGACAAAGTGGCCGGTGTGACAATCTATTACATGAGCTCATCCTGTTGATGAGGTCCATCGACACACGCATTGGACAAATGGTGGACCTCATGGCCCAGCAAGTGGCATTACTGAGGGACAGGCCTGCGTCCCAAACAACACCTCCGCCCCCTCTGTTGTGCTACAGGATGACAGTGCATCATCCTCCCCTGCGGCCACAGAGAGGGGTGAGTCCTCAGATGCCGCTGGCCATGCAGCAGGCCCACCCACCAAAGCGATCAAGGGGGCGTCCAAAGAAGCCTGGGAGTTTCTGGAGGCAAAGCACCAGCCACCAGTCACTGAGACAGCCCTGATGGCAACCCTCTTCCCCACTGCATTGACTATTTGGACTGGGAACATCCTTTACAACGCGGATGTTACACCGCAGTTCCCTTACGACGCAACTTTTACAACGCAAGTTGTAACAACGAATTGCGCTGGGGGGAGCTCCAGGATAGTAAATAGTTTAATTTACTATCCAACTCCTTCCCTACTATCCACGGGGACTGGAGTTGGAATAGTACATTAAACTATTCACTATCCAGCCCCCAACAACGCAAGTCGTGGTAACGACTTGCGTTGTAAAACATGCATCGTAAAGTACTGCGATGTAAAACATCGCGTTGTAATGACATACATCCGTTTGGACTGTCCTTCCCCACAGTGCCTTGTGAGTGGCGCCTTTCTGTTGGACGGGGTCACCACATCTATGTGGTGTTTACTCTTGCATCTCATTTACCATGACTGTCAACTCACTGCTCCATCACCACCTTCATGTAAATATGCCTGCACCCCTCACATGTCAACTTTGTAAATAAAATACCTTACACACTTCAATTGGTGCAGCTTTGTCTTTAGTGCAATATTTACAGAGTTCAAAATGTCCATGATGTATCCAAAAGATGTACAGTATGTAGGCCTGGATAATTGTGAGGCACCTAGGGAGACACAACAGAACAGCAGTCACTGGTGTTAGTGTGGCATCACAGACATAACACTACACCAAACATCCACATAAGTCTACAGACAGACAACACAATGTGCAACAAGTCTCAACAAACAGAGTTCTGAATACGTTCACATGTGAAATGTAGGCCTGGGCAGTAAATTCCGTTCCGCTCGTGGAATTTGCAGAATTGGGTAATTTTGTGTTCCGCGGAGAACGTGAAATTGCCCAAAATTCTGTGTTCCGCGACTTCGTGAAATTTTTTGCTTGTTCGCGTTCTCAAATGCGTGTTTCCGAGATATTTCCCCCCCAAGCACGGAAACAGCGATTGCGAACAGTGAAAAAGAATCGCGAACATGCAATTCTGCGCGTTCGCGGAATTTTTGCGTGCTCACGGAGATTTTTTACTGTTTCGCGGACATTTGCGTAACGCGATCACGCAAATTCCATCACCCCTAGCGAAATGTCACTGCCACATTTCCACACACAGGTGACCCAACATGGCCCTGTCTGTACCATCCGCACATAGCCCTTCACAACAACAGCAATCACACCAGACAATGTACAAGTCGTACCTCGTCACCCACCTTCAAGTGAAGTAGCTGGTGAGGAGCTGTTGATGCATGTCAACTCCTTCCTCCTCTCCACTGTCCTCATCACTGGACTCAGGACCCTGAAAAGGTGGGGGCCTTGGGTCCTCACCATCATCCAGGAGCAGGGGAATCCCATTGTGAATGGCCATGTTGTGGAGCATACAGCATGCCACAATGATCTTGCAGACCTTCCAAGGCGAGTATGACAGTGCACCTCCAGTCCTGTCAAGGCAGCGGAATATTGACTTGAGCAGGCCAAAAGTCAGCTCAATGACACGACGGGTCCTGCCATGGGCCTCATTGTACCTGACGTCAGCGGGGGTCCGGGGATTCCGTAGTGGGCTCAGCAGCCATGGACGGCAGGGATATGCAGAGTCACCTGTGAATGACAAACACACATTGCAATATTCCACAGGCAAAGGGCAGCAGGTCACACACACAGCACGCCATATCACTAGGCATACTCACCCACAATCCAAGCACGTTTGGGTAGCAGATTAGCCATCAGCCTGGGCACAATGCTGTTCCTCAGGATGTAGGAGTCATGGGCTGAGCTGGGGAATCTTGCACACACATGCGACATGGTCATGTCCGCTAAGGCATACCACCTGCACATTGATCGAGTGATAATGTTTTCGATTCCTAAAAATGTGCTCACTTGCCTGTGGTGGCACCAGACCAACATGGGTGCTATCGAAGGCACCAACAACATTGGCGATGTTCTCAAGTGGATAGAAGTCTCCCTTCACAACGGCCAATTCTGCTCCCCTTGTGAAATGTATGTATCTATCCTTAAGTATCCTGCAAGTATATCCCTCAACACCAGGTTGAACATGGGTTGCGACATCCCTGCAGCACTGGCCACAGTCTCCTGGAAGGAACAAGTTGCAAAAAAATGGAGGGCTGCTATCACTTTGTACGTTGGTGTGAAAGCAGTTGGGTAGTGGCGACGAGGCTGCAGATGAGGCTCCAACAGATCACAAAGGGTCTTCAGGGTGGGTCTGTCGAGGCGTCATTTTCGAATTATCGCAACATCCTCCATGTCCTCCAGCAGTGTCAAGTGATGTAGGAGATTAGGCCTCCTCCTAGTTGAGAAGAACTTGGACATATGTCAATGACAACCTTCATGAGATGCCCATAGCACATCCTGTCAAGGATATCACGGAAAAAAAGACTACCATTAAAATGCGTGACACTCCAAGTTACATGAGTGTACATTTGTGACACACAGAGGGCGCACCTCTCCATTTACCATGCAGAAGTGCAGCACACAACACATAGGTCAATGTGAATGCACACATACTGAACACCCACATTTCACATGGGCACGCCTTGTAGCGTACCATCCAGCCAATGTGTGTAAAATTAACTTGACTGTCTGATATTCATCTGCTGTACCTGTCACACCTCAATGCATCATGTAAACTTGGCACACATAGACAACACAATGATCATAGTGGGCGGCGAACTATCATTTGTGTGCATGATCAGATATGAAAGCACAAGTAAGTAACAACACCATACAGTGAGACAAGCCTTGCCAAGTTCAGCAATGACACACAACCCATTGATTTATTAAACATTGTTGAGTCCACTAGAACACTGTCATGCATCATCAACCATCAAATGCATAATTGACATGGCAGAGACCACAGACCAATGTACGTCACACATAGCCAACCATGGCACGTGCGTCAATCTGTGGATTTGATGGTATAATGGCATTGTGTGCACGATGATGTGCCCTTAACCATGTCTCCGCTGGGTACTGTA
This sequence comes from Lissotriton vulgaris, assembly GCF_964263255.1. NCBI lineage: Eukaryota > Metazoa > Chordata > Amphibia > Caudata > Salamandridae > Lissotriton > Lissotriton vulgaris. The sequence goes on along the minus strand of NC_141698.1, from coordinate 83,035,256 downwards.
GAAGTGTTCACGATGGACATTGCCATTGCATGTGACCAAAATCGCGGTAGCTACCGCCTGGCCCCGGCGGTGTGACACCAGCACCACCCCCTTCACTAGAGCGGTAGTTATTGGCATGGAGACGGCGGTGGACCTGCCCTGCCACCCAAATTACGGCAGCTACCGCCTGGCCCCGGTGGTGTGACAGCCTACAGCCAATGGGAGTGACGATTGTGGTTGCAGGATGCAGTTTTTAAAATCGCGGAAGGCGTGCTCTGCCATTGCGGAGGTGGTCATTGGATGGGTTTGAAAAATGCACCATCGCGGTAGCTGCGGTGCATCACCGCCATGGAGCATTGCCTACAGCCAATGGGAGTGATGATTGTGGTGGCAGGATGCAATTTTGAAAATTGGGGAAGGCGTGCTCCGCCTCCACGGTCATTGGATGGGTTTGAAAAAGACAGACCTGGACCACCAATTGTTGCAGTTTGGCACCTAAGAAACGATCCCAGGGGGCTATAAATCTGTGGGAGTGAGCCTCACATTTCCACTGCTCACAGAGCGTGCTGCCTTAGACCCTCTCCTGCTGCTGACTCCAGAGCTTGCTGCCTTGGACCCTCTCCTGCTGCTGCCTCCAGAGCGTGCTGCCTTGGACCCTCTCCTGCTGCTGCCTCCAGACCGTGCTGTCTGGGATCCTCTCCTGCTGCTGCCTCCAGAGCCTGCTGCCTGGGACCACTCACCACCCACTTCCACCACAGGTGTTCCATATCCACAGGGATGGCAAGGACAGAGAAGATCCGTGCCAGTCCTTTCACAAGCGAGGGGCTGGAGGTCCTTGTGGACGAGGTGCTGCCACAGTACCCAAGGCTGTATGAGGCACCCAATGTTGTGATAAGCCATCGTAAAGGGAGGAGTATGGCAGGGGGGCCAGAGATGTAGTTGTACTGCTGCAGTATATGCCTGAGGGTGTGGGGTTGTGTCATACACTGACAAACATGCTGTCTCCAGGGGGAGGGAGTGTGTGTGTCCCAAAGTCACGGTTTACCCTGTCTGCAGTTGTATGTCTGAGTGGAGTGTGTTACATTGTCAGCCATACAGAGCCACAGGATGTTGGACATGCAGGTGCCAGGACAGTAATTGCTTGGGTGATTGTCTCTGTGTGCCCCTGTTGTCCTACTCAGCGTGAACCCAGAGACTATGCCCAGTGCCCACCAACCAAGACGAGATGACATCACTGTACTTACTGTGTCCTTACTCTTGTTCATTCACACTGAAATAAAGATATGCACCATGCAGCCCTGTATAATTGCACATGACCACACTTGTGTAGATGGCTATTTTGTTGGTGAGTCCATGTACCCCGATGCCACACACATTACATACACATATGTTCACAGGCCCTGCTCATTTAAGGCTGCCCAGTCATGCACACAGTGATTCTACATACAGACACAGGTAGATATGTGACATATGTAGTGGCCAGACGTGCATAGGACTGGAGATGTGTGCAAGTCACTGAGGGGGTTCAGTACAGTCATCCTGCATGTGTGTGAGATTATTAAGCATGAGCGAATTTTGCGGATCTCGCGTTCGCGAATTTTGCGGATTTGCGGATTCGCAATCCGCAAAATCCGCGAATTCCCGCGAATTTGCGGATTTTTTTTTTTTTTGTGTTCGCCCGTGTTTCTGCCAGTTCGCGAGGGTTTTGTACACTTTCGCAAATTGCGAACTTACCTGTCGGGTCGCAAGTTTCGCGAACTTGTTGTTTCTACGTGTCCAGCCTGTTTGGGACACTCTTCTTCATCACTGCCACTCTCTGTCACCACTGCCACTCTCTGACTACTCATGCCACCCTCTGGCCCACCCATGCCACCCTCTGTTTCATCACCACACCCTCTGGTTGTCCAGTGTACATTATTTTCGGCAAAGCAAAGCACACCTTCCCTGCCTCAAGTGACCTGAATTAATTTGGGGCTGATTCATGTGTCACAGAATATTTTTTTAGCTGGCACCTGCTTCCTTAGTGCGCCCTGATTAGTGATCTTTTGCACTTGCTAAGTGCTTTCATTGTTGCAAAATTAGTTACAACACCTGCCCTGCCCCAACTGACAATAATGAATTAGGGGCTGATTAATGGATTTTAACTTCCAGCCTGGCTCCTGCTTGTCTCCCTTAGCTGTAATTCAGGACCTTTGTGGCATATGTGTAACTATTCTGAGGTTCAGAGCAGGGTCACATAATAGTTTCAACTGGCAACTGAACTCTGGAGGGGCCCCTCAGGAAGCACTCCAGGAAATGGCTACTAATGATGAGCCTGAACTTTTGAACCTGGTAAGTAGTTACTTTCAGTTTTGCTAAGATCGTATTTCTGCAATTTTGCACTTATTCGCGGGGCGCGAACTCACGCGAACAGTGCGAGCAGTGCGAGCAAAATCCGCTGCTCGCGGATTTGCGGATTTTGCGGGAAATTCGCAAATCTCGCGGATTGCGGATTTCCCGAAAATCCGCAAAATCCGCGAGCGGAACGGATTTTCCGCCCACGCCTAGAGATTATCAGGGACCCTGTACGGCCTCATAAATGCATGCAATCACATCTGTTTGGCCCATGCAGAGTGCCCTTGTGAGGTGTACCCCAGTTTGTGATGGAAGGAGATTACAATTGGTAATGAGTCTTTGTCTTGCTGCTGTACTGATAGATGTTGGTCCATGACACTGTCTCACTGATCATTTCCCCTTCTCCCATGCCTACAGCTCAAGGTACACCAGCGTAAGACTGTTTGGAAGGCCATTGCAGCAAAGGTGTGAGCCCTGGGGGTATCCAACCGACAATGCACCCACTGCCACAAGCGGTGGGACGACAACAGCCTGCTGGCTAAGAACGTGGCAGAGATGACATTCGGCAGGCTACCACGCACTGGGCGTTTGGCACGGCGCAACATGACACCACAGATGGGCCGCATATTGGCAGTGACTCCTCCTGAGCTGGATGCCGTCTGAAGGAGCACCAGCAGCAAGGCAGGGGTGAGTATTTGGGGAGGGTTACTTTGCCTGGGAGCGGATGCATGTGTACAGTGCCTGTGGCACATGTGATGTTCGTAGGGTGGTGCTGTGCTGTGTCATGTGAGTAGCTGCTTGAATGGATGCCAGTGTCATGCATTGGCCCAAACTACCCTTACAAGGGTGAGCCTCCCTGCTGTGCTTTCCCATTGCCAGATGTGTTAGCATCTACATGGTCATTCACCATTGGGATGGTGTGGAGAATCTATTAGGGGGTGAACAGCAGTGTCCACTATCTGACTGTGACTGAATTATGCCTACTTTGCGTGCACCATGATCGGTGAGGCACACACATCAGACAAGAATGTGCCCCAGAGTACCACATGGTCTTTGTTATGGCCTACTTGCCAATGTGGACTGTCATGTCCTAATAGGTATGCGTTTTGTCCCATGTGTGTGGTCCCCTCCTGTTCCCTCAAGGTCTATCAGTGGTAATAAGTGGTGTCCCCACATCATGTCCCTAGGTTTGTGCAGAGCAAGTTGTGTGTCTGGTACACTTCATACACAGGCAGTGTGTTGTGCTGTGTGGCCTCAACATGGCAGATAGTCAGGGTTACAGGCACTGTTGTGGTCTATGTAGTGTGTAGTTGTAATGTGATTGTAGGGTCTAGTGGTCACCATGTAGATTTGGGCATCTCCTCGACTGCATTGATTGGCTTGCTTTGTGCTGATGATGACACTAACACAACCCTGTATCTCTCACTCATGCAGAAGCAACAGTCGGCACAGAGGAACAGGAGCCGGAAGCCAGTGGTGGCGAGGGTAGCACTACAGCTGCACCGGAGGCCAGTCACACAGATCCCACCAGCGCATCTGAGGGGAACCGGAGTATGCAGGAGGAATTCCTGCATGAGACACAGAGTACAACATCATCTGATGCCAACGGGGATGCATCCATGTTGGAAGGCACAGGAAATGGGGACTCTGCATTATATACTACCACACAGCAGCCAGTGCCAACTCTCCCATCCACTTCCTCTGGTTCTGTCTGTGTCAGTAAGAGAGGACGAGTTAAATTAACACCTGGCCCCGCTGAGCCTGCACCTGTCCCCCCTGCTGCCCTCGGTGCTGAGTCTGTAGAGCTCCTGCACCAGCTTTGTGTGGGCCAGATAGCCTTGCTCAATGCCTTCAGTGACCATGACAAAAAATTAGGCCAGGTGGTTGCCTACATGGAGGGCATACACTCTGACGTGGGTGGGTTACACCGTAGAGTCCAGGCTTTGTCGTCCACAGTGATGTCTGCCCTTCAACAGGCACATGCTCCCATTCATGCTCGAGTGCCTTTGTCCACCCCCAAGTCAGTGGCCACATCAGATGATAGTGACCACGGTTCCCAGTCACGATACAGCACAAGAAGCACCCAGCAGAAGCAACCCAAGCGGTCCCGCCCACAGACACCACCCCCTCAGAAGAGCAGAGCCAGGCCAGAATGCAAAGACAAGAGCCCGTCAGGAAGAGCAAGGTAGAAAATGCAAAGAAGCAGGCATCAGGCTCCCATTCCTCAGAGGCATCAGCAGCCAAGGACTCTGCAGGCCCTAAAACTTCATGAAGAGCTAGGCGTGCAGTGTGTATGCCCACTGAGGGGGTGTTGTCTGGCAAGGGTACACCTAGGAAGGGCTCAGGGCCACATTCCCTCGCCACATCAACTCCAATTCCAAGCCCAGTGAAGCAGGTAAAGAAGGGTACTGTAGAGGCTACCCCTGACAAACAGGCAAAGGAGGGCACTGAAGGGGCTACCCCTGACAAACAGGAAAAGAAGGGCACTTTTGGGGGGTTACACCTGGCAAACAGGGGAAGGTGGTCCAGAGGCGTAGCCAGACAAAGCGTCCTGCAGGATCCAGCACATCACCAGAGGGAGTGCTAGTGTCTGCACCTGAAGCGGCTCTGTTGGTGTGTATGCCTGTTGTGTCCCAACCAGTTCCCATTAACCCCAGTACAGGAAAGCCATTTTGCATTCCCAAGAAGTGGAAAGGCACTCCTCCAACCTCTCCCACCCACACTGTGTCACAGGTCTGCATGGCTCCACCTCCATGTGCCACTACACCACCTAGTCCAAATAGCCCTCCAGCTTGCAAAGCCACTGATAGCACTACATCATCTGGGCCTCTGTCCCGCTGTCCCACACAGCCAGCTCCAAGTCTGCCTGACAGCCAAGAGTGAGTGTTAGTCCCCCTCATACACCTGTCCCTTATACAGGTGTGGTAGTCCTGCCCATTGACTACAACCTGGGTGTGTTGCTGGCCATGGGAGTGTATAGTCAAACACACTCACTGTGCAGCTGCTGATGTCCTGACTCTGCACTTTGCCATGCCCGCAGGCCTTCCTGTTCGGGCCCTGCCTGTGCAGCTTCTCATGTCCTGACTCTGCACTTCTCCCTAGCCACTGGCCTTGTCATTCACTGCTGTTCTGGCCTTGCCTGTGCAGCTTCTCATATCCTGACTCAGCACTTCTCCCTGGCCACTGGTCTTGTCATTCACTGCTGTTCTGGTCTTGCCTGTGCAACTGCTCATGTCCTGTCTCTGCACTTTGCCATGCCCACTGGCCTTCCTGTCCTGGCCTTGCCTGTGCAGCTGCTCATGTCCGATTTACAAAAAGGAGGTGGTGATGAACAGAGTGTCTGAGTTAAACAGACCACTCTTACCCAGTCCAAAGATCAGGGCTTGATCCATCACCGTTATTTATCTCACTGCCCCATCCCAGCTCAGAACCTGGCTATATGCAAATCAGTCTGTCCCTGGCCCAGTGCATCATGGGAACAGGGCAGACTAAACTACCAAGCCAATTCTTCACCAGAAAGGAGACAAGCTACCGGGGACCGGTTTCTGGCATTTCAGCCTTCTTCGGCCCGGCTTGCTTGAATCCTGATGGAGCAGTGAGAAAGGGACTCATGTCTGAGTATACCCTGCCACACCTATAGTGGCCAAAAACGATTTACAAAAAGGGGGTGGTGATGAACAGAGTGTCTGAGTTAAACAGACCACTCTTACCCAGTCCAAAGATCAGGGCTTGATCCATCACCGTTATTTATCTCACTGCCCCATCCCAGCTCAGAACCTGGCTATATGCAAATCAGTCTGTCCCTGGCCCAGTGCATCATGGGAACAGGGCAGACTAAACTACCAAGCCAATTCTTCACCAGAAAGGAGACAAGCTACCGGGGACCGGTTTCTGGCATTTCAGCCTTCTTCGGCCCGGCTTGCTTGAATCCTGATGGAGCAGTGAGAGAGGGACTCATGTCTGAGTATACCCTGCCACACCTATAGTGGCCAAAAACGATTTACAAAAAGGGGGTGGTGATGAACAGAGTGTCTGAGTTAAACAGACCACTCTTACCCAGTCCAAAGATCAGGGCTTGATCCATCACCGTTATTTATCTCACTGCCCCATCCCAGCTCAGAACCTGGCTATATGCAAATCAGTCTGTCCCTGGCCCAGTGCATCATGGGAACAGGGCAGACTAAACTACCAAGCCAATTCTTCACCAGAAAGGAGACAAGCTACCGGGGACCGGTTTCTGGCATTTCAGCCTTCTTCGGCCCGGCTTGCTTGAATCCTGATGGAGCAGTGAGAAAGGGACTCATGTCTGAGTATACCCTGCCACACCTATAGTGGCCAAAAACGATTTACAAAAAGGGGGTGGTGATGAACAGAGTGTCTGAGTTAAACAGACCACTCTTACCCAGTCCAAAGATCAGGGCTTGATCCATCACCGTTATTTATCTCACTGCCCCATCCCAGCTCAGAACCTGGCTATATGCAAATCAGTCTGTCCCTGGCCCAGTGCATCATGGGAACAGGGCAGACTAAACTACCAAGCCAATTCTTCACCAGAAAGGAGACAAGCTACCGGGGACCGGTTTCTGGCATTTCAGCCTTCTTCGGCCCGGCTTGCTTGAATCCTGATGGAGCAGTGAGAAAGGGACTCATGTCTGAGTATACCCTGCCACACCTATAGTGGCCAAAAACGATTTACAAAAAGGGGGTGGTGATGAACAGAGTGTCTGAGTTAAACAGACCACTCTTACCCAGTCCAAAGATCAGGGCTTGATCCATCACCGTTATTTATCTCACTGCCCCATCCCAGCTCAGAACCTGGCTATATGCAAATCAGTCTGTCCCTGGCCCAGTGCATCATGGGAACAGGGCAGACTAAACTACCAAGCCAATTCTTCACCAGAAAGGAGACAAGCTACCGGGGACCGGTTTCTGGCATTTCAGCCTTCTTCGGCCCGGCTTGCTTGAATCCTGATGGAGCAGTGAGAAAGGGACTCATGTCTGAGTATACCCTGCCACACCTATAGTGGCCAAAAACGATTTACAAAAAGGGGGTGGTGATGAACAGAGTGTCTGAGTTAAACAGACCACTCTTACCCAGTCCAAAGATCAGGGCTTGATCCATCACCGTTATTTATCTCACTGCCCCATCCCAGCTCAGAACCTGGCTATATGCAAATCAGTCTGTCCCTGGCCCAGTGCATCATGGGAACAGGGCAGACTAAACTACCAAGCCAATTCTTCACCAGAAAGGAGACAAGCTACCGGGGACCGGTTTCTGGCATTTCAGCCTTCTTCGGCCCGGCTTGCTTGAATCCTGATGGAGCAGTGAGAAAGGGACTCATGTCTGAGTATACCCTGCCACACCTATAGTGGCCAAAAACGATTTACAAAGAGGGGGTGGTGATGAACAGAGTGTCTGAGTTAAACAGACCACTCTTACCCAGTCCAAAGATCAGGGCTTGATCCATCACCGTTATTTATCTCACTGCCCCATCCCAGCTCAGAACCTGGCTATATGCAAATCAGTCTGTCCCTGGCCCAGTGCATCATGGGAACAGGGCAGACTAAACTACCAAGCCAATTCTGCACCAGAAAGGAGACAAGCTACCGGGGACCGGTTTCTGGCATTTCAGCCTTCTTCGGCCCGGCTTGCTTGAATCCTGATGGAGCAGTGAGAAAGGGACTCATGTCTGAGTATACCCTGCCACACCTATAGTGGCCAAAAACGATTTACAAAAAGGGGGTAGTGATGAACAGAGTGTCTGAGTTAAACAGACCACTCTTACCCAGTCCAAAGATCAGGGCTTGATCCATCACCGTTATTTATCTCACTGCCCCATCCCAGCTCAGAACCTGGCTATATGCAAATCAGTCTGTCCCTGGCCCAGTGCATCATGGGAACAGGGCAGACTAAACTACCAAGCCAATTCTTCACCAGAAAGGAGACAAGCTACCGGGGACCGGTTTCTGGCATTTCAGCCTTCTTCGGCCCGGCTTGCTTGAATCCTGATGGAGCAGTGAGAAAGGGACTCATGTCTGAGTATACCCTGCCACACCTATAGTGGCCAAAAACGATTTACAAAAAGGGGGTGGTGATGAACAGAGTGTCTGAGTTAAACAGACCACTCTTACCCAGTCCAAAGATCAGGGCTCATGTCCGGGCTCTGCACTTCTCCCTGCACACTAGCCCTGTTGCTCTGCTGTGTTGTACACTCCCCTGTGCAGCCTCTCATGTACTTACTGTGCCACCTGCGCTGGACACTGGCCCTGTTGCTCTGCTGTGTTGTACTCTCACCTGTGCCATGGACACAGGCCCTGTTGCCCTGCTGTGTTGGACTCTCCCCTGTGCAGCCTCTCATGTACTTGCTGTGCCACCTGCCCTGGACACTAGCCCTTTTGCTCTGCTGTGTTGTACTCTCACCTGTGCCATAGACACTGGTCCTGTTGCTCTGCTGTGTTGGACTCTCCCCTGTGCAGCCTCTCATGTACTTGCTGTGCCACCTGCCCAGGACACTGGCCCTGTTGCTCTGCTGTGTTGTACTCTCCCCTGTGCCCTGGACACTGGCCCTGTTGCTCTGCTGTGTTGTACTCTCCCCTGTGCCCTGGACACTGGCCCTGTTGTTCTGCTGTTTTGTACTCTCACCTGTGCCATGGGCACTGGCCCTGTTGTTCTGCCGTGTTGTACTCTCACCTGTGCCATGGACACTGGCCCTGTTGCTCTGCTATTGTTGTACTCTCACCTGTGCCATAGACACTGGCCCTGTTGCTCTGCTGTATTGTACTCTCACCTGTGCCATGGACACTGACCCTGTTGCTCTGCTGTGTTGGACTCTCCCCTGTGCAGTCTCTCTCATGTACTTGCTGTGCCACCTGCCCTGGATACTGGCCCTGTTGCTCTGCTGTGTTGTACTCTCCCCTGTGCCATGGACACTGGCACTGTTGCTCTGCTGTGTTGGACTCTCCCCTGTGCAGCCTCTCATGTACTTGCTGTGCCACCTGCCCTGGACACTGGCCCTGTTGCTCTGCTGTGTTGTACTCTCACCTTTGCTATGGACACTGGCCCTGTTGCTCTGCTGTATTGTACTCTCACCTGTGCCATGGACACTGGCCCTGTTGCTCTGCTGTGTTGGACTCTCCCCTGTGCAGCCTCTCATGTACTTGCTGTGCCACCTGCCCTGGATACTGGCCCTGTTGCTCTGCTGTGTTGTACTCTCCCCTGTGCCATGAACACTGGCCCTGTTGCTCTGCTGAGTTGTACTCTCCCCTGTGCAGCCTCTCATGTACCTGCTGTCCCACCTTCCCTGGACACTGGCCTTCCTGTTTGGAGTTTGCCTGTGCAGATTATCTTGCATATGATCAGCATTGTGTGCCTTGCTCTTGTCTACGGTTTTTCTACTGTCACATCTGAGCAATATGTGAATAAAGACAGTTACTCCTGTTGTCTGTTTTGTCAGTGTCCTTGTTGATTAAAGTTATATTGGTGTGTGCATTTGGTTGCCTGTGCCCCATGCTATATGTGTCTCTTCAACATTGCCAAGATTTTTGCCCACATCAGTGACAGGGTCTTCAGGCCATTCAGACACTGATACTAGAGTTATCTGTGATGGCTCTTTTACCTGTCATGCAGTTCTCTTTTTAGTGGTTTGCTATTGGTGGGTACATTGTTCACATGTCAGGTTGGGGTACACTGCCAGCACAGGGAGTGATGCTGTGCACAGGTTTGCATGCATGCTGGGCACTGTCATGATGTATGTGTGTTATTCCTTAATATGTGCCCTGCTGTGTATCTGTATGGTCATCCTGTGTTGGCCCTTAGTCCTGGTCCCATGGCCTACTTGAGATGTGTGCTCTTGGGTAGTCAAGAGGTGTGCAGTGTGAAGGGTGTGACTTTGTAGTGGGTTGTGGATGTTTGTGTGCCCCCGGATTGTGAAAGACACACATGTGTCACCCAGGAGTTATGTGCCTGTTGTTTGTATTGTTGTGCACTGTGGATATGGTTGTATGGACATGTGTGAGTTGTCTGTTGTGCACTGTGCAGTGTGTTGGTGTGTCTGTGCTGTTCTTTGTAACTCCTCCTTGTTGTTTTGGTCACTTATGAGTGTGCAAAGTGTGTGACTTGCACATCAGTGTTGTTTTTGTTTGATCATCAATGTGTCTTGAGTGTGTTTGTGTGGACTGTGTGGCCCTACTGTTCCACACTGCCATTGTGGTTGTGTTTCTCATGCTTTGCATGCACATGGTGCCTTTTCTCCTCCTGTGTGGCATGGTGTGTGTGGTGTGATGCCATCCCCTATATGTGCCGCTTATGGCTACCCATTGTTGGTCTGCACTCCCTCTTTTGTGTATGATACACCCCTTCCATGTCTACTACTGACAAGCAAGTTAGTTCACTTTGATGTCAGCTGTTACCTTGGTTTACGTGTGTGTGTGCCTCCCCATCACTTCATTTGTCACACCGTGCTTTGTGGTGCAGTTCTTGGGCCACGGCAAATGTTCAACTCTGGACATTGCCACAATGGTTTATGTGTGGTGTTCTTGTGCTATTGATCAGTGAGGATTGCTCATGTGCACTTCAGCTGTGTGTGCTGCCCAGTGCTCTGGTCAAGATGGTTCTGCTCTTGTGTCCCAGAGTGGTGCATCTGTTGTTGTTGTGTTGGATGTATGTGTGTTGGCTGTGGTATTGCTTCACTTCCTGGGTGTGCTGTTGTGTTTGTGCTGTGCTGATTAATGTTGTGTGTGTTGAGTTGTGTCAGTCATGTCCGTGTGTGTCTGATCTGCTTGTTGTGCACACACTGCTTGTTGTGCATACAGTGCTGTGTGTATGTGGCCTTGGCATTGCCTGATGTGCATCCCCTGATGTCCTGTGGTGTTTGTTCATTTTTGATTTGATGTGCATCTGTGGTTGGTTTCATGTGGCAGTGTAGTTCTGTGCTGGTGCTCTTCTTGTGTGATTTGTGGTATGTTGTGTGTGTTTTGTTCCTGTGTGATGAGGTTGTGCACTCCTGTTGTGTCTGTGCTCCCATTTCCTTCCCACAGTTTGGCTGACAGGGTATGTCTGTTTCTTATGTGGTTCTGTGTGTGTTCCTGTAGTTATTGTGTGTGGTTTTGGGCAGGCATCTGTTCAGGCATCCCTGTGTGTGTGTTCTGCTTATGGCTACACCCAGGGTGTGTGTTGGTTTGTGTGTGTTTGTGCTGGCAAGAATTGGCAGCCTTCAGTGTGTGGGGCACTGGTGTTGTGTGTTCCTTGTCAGCCACTCCTGCAGTGGCTGTCTCCCTGGTTGTTTGTTGTGTGGTGCAGGGTGTATATTGTGCTTGCTTGTTGCTGTGCTTGTTGCAGTGCATGGGGGTGCACAGGATGGGCACCTGGCCTGTGACTTGATGGGGTGTGCTGATGTGTGGTTGGGGGAGGTGTGTCCCTGTGGTGTTTGTGCCCTGCCCATGCCTTGGACTGGCCCTGCAATGTGCATTGTGCTCATGTGTTGACCACTGTGGTGACGTGAACAGGACCGGGACGTTGCTGCAGGTTTGTGGTTGATGTGTGTCCAGGATGCAGTGGGGTGGCAGGTGGGTCATGTGTGGGTGCTGGGTCTCTGCTCTCGTGCTCCGCTGTCGAGTTTCCGCCATCTCTGGTTGGGTGGTGTTTCTGCTGCGGTGCGTCTGCCTGTTTGGGCCATCCTAATTTTGCGGGGCGGACGTCATTCCGTACGGCGGAGAGTCCCCACTGGCTCCCACCGCCGCGATGGCGGGCGCACTTTGATGGCGGTGCGCGGCGCTCCGCGGCGGACGAGAAATTACCTATGTTTCGCTATACTAATATGGCGGACGTGAGTACCGCTGCTCGCGGGTGTAAAAAGGTGTTTTTCCGCCCGCCATCCTAATGGACCCCTAATTGTCTGAAAAGCACAGGCACTTTCTCTTATCTAGGGGTAACTTTTGCTACAGCGGGATCCTGGGCGCCTAGCATTGCAGGATAAAGTTATCAAGGGCAATTGGTTCATTATGTACTCTACCTCAACCACCGGTAGGGACAGCCCTTATCTCATTACTGCAGATCTAAAAAAATACAATGTATCCCTTTGGCAATATATGGGGCTGAGAAAGAAGGCATCACAAAATGTGAAGCCATCAGGCAGAAGAAAATCAGTTCTGTAGGAAAGCTCTCTCGATCCAGTATCGTCATCTCAATGTGTCATGAGGAACCAGGTCTGACCTAATTAGAAAATTGTATCAGGGCACCTTCCGCACTGCTGTGGTTGTCAGTTTTGAGAAACGCAGAGGCCTGTTGGACTAGAGGCATTATAAAAGACTGTCTTGAGTGTGTGAGGGGACTCTCAATTACCTGGTTAGTATATGTGAAACAAAATTACCAAAAGATTGACTTGCGACATGCTTTTACGGAGCCGGAGTTCAATAGTACTTTAAGTAAAAAATCCATTCAACAAACCTTATACAACTTTGATCATTCCCTGAGACTCAACAAGGAGGGGGACAGGACACTGTGGAGGCCTATTTGAGCTTGACTATAAAAATTCGACCCACTAATTATCTTTTCTATGTGCAAGGATGCTTGGAACGCACCTTGATATTCCGCATTAGAGCGGACACATAAAATATCCGCTGTTTTTCGCATTGGGCTGTCAGAAAAACTGGGCGGTCTATGCTGAATTTTGCACCTTGTCTATGCTTCATGCAAGATAGCTATTAACTTTCTGGTAAAACTGTCTAATGACTAGACTAGTTTGCATGTTGTCTCATTTTGTAAATCTGCTGTGTGCACTCGTAGCACAATACACCTCTAATTAAGCTGGCACTACTGTTTTTAATTGTGTGTATGCAATCTTATTGTCGCACCCGAATAATAATTTGTATAGCTTTAATTGTTCTAATGTTCTGCATGATTTTAATGTGTATATACATTTTTTTTACTTTTATGGATGCTTCTTGCACCGGAATAAAGATTCTCTGATTCTGATACATATTAACCATTCAAACAAATTAAATAAAAAATGACAAAATGTGTAAAGTAATTAACAATTAAACAATTAAAATATATTTAACAAATGATACCGATCCAATCCACCAATACACTCCATAATCTGAAATTAACAGTTAATACATAATTATAATAATTGATAAATATTCCAGAGAAATAACAATGAAAAGGAATAAAATAATTAACATATTACTAGATTAACATTAGTTAATATAACATAAGAAATACGAGCCATCCACTCAAGGTATTAAGCAGAAAAATATACATTAATATAACACTACTTTTTTAGCAAAATAAAAGTAATCGTAACTTCATATTTACAAATAAAAGAACCAATTATTCAATAAACCAAAATGCCATGCTAAAATCAAAATGAAATTAAAATCTATTTTATAGTTTGATATTATAGTAAAACAGTAAAAATACAATATATGTATGTTTGATATTTTGGTTCTTTATGGTTTTGCTGTCATGATATTTTGACCATGTTAATATGGTCAGATGATAATTTTGAGTGAATATTTTGGTGTAATACCAGGTAAATATTGCGATTGTATAATTTTAACGGGTACCTGGGTTCTGGGTGTGAAATTGGACTAGTACTCCATTGTGATGTAGTGTTTATGAAAGAACTGCGCCTTCAGCTCTATCCTAATTGGAGCAGAGCTGGGGCAGACCTGATAGGTGAGGAAATGTTGTTCCTGATTGATGGTGTATATATGGAGAAGATCGATTGTGTAGTTTTTAATTTCTTGTACTTCTTCATCTCCAATTTGAAGGTGTACTAGTCCGGTCAACTGTATTAAAATTTACCTGGGTGTTAAGAGGGGACAAAAAGATTATTTTTTGTTTTTTGTTTCTTTCTTTCTTTTTTCCAGTTTTCTATAAGCAGCTATACCTTAAGAGGCATTAGTGTGTGTCATAAATATCCAATGGGACACTAAAGAGCATAAACAGAGATCTTGGGTAGGGCAGGCTACCTAGGAGAATGGCTTTGGGAATCAGACAGACTTTTTTTAGTTGGCTGGGTAGCTAGTAAAGCTCCTGGAGAAATACACTAGTACAATATACTGGATAGAAAGACAGAGGTTTTACAGCCAACTTTGAAGACAAAAATAGTGAAATAATCAAATACTTCACAGCTTGGTACAGAAACCAGAAGAATTGTTTTCTGGAAACAGTCAATTATGTTAAAGATAATATTAAACATTATGGCTGTAAGCAGCACCTTGTGGTCAGCCCATTTTGGAAATTCTACTGTAACCCTCATTAGTAATACAGTCATATACAGGTAAACATGCTTGTAGGAAATTCACCTTCTCTACATGGTCACCCTGTATTTTTCACCTTTTTCCGAATCCTTTTGTGTCTGGTATTAGTACTTTTTGGACTGTGATACTTAGGGGCCCATTAGGATGTAGGGCAGATTGCCACCGCCCGCATGGCGGTGGCAATCGCCCGTGATCCTAATGACCCCCTTATTATCTATACCACAATATGTGTGCTCTAAAGTTGCTAAAATTGATGTAATCCAATATGTCTATTTAACATTTTTTCAAATCATAGTAGATGGTGCAGAATATATAAAAATACCATGGAAGTTAAATGGGCTATTTAACATTTTTGCAAGGTCTAGGTAGATGGTGCAGACAATTAAAAAACAGCATGAAAGTTAAATGTCTTATGTTGACTGCATTGTAGATTTACACCACACACATATATGACAAAAGAATATATCTGACAGGAGATCCCTGTCCTCTCTGTGGGTTGCAGTTTAATGGCATAGCAATAACACAAGGCAAGGACAAATGCCATTGCCATGTAAGAAGACCTAATATTATATATAAATGTCACCCCTAAACTCTGCCTTGTAAGCCCTGGCCTTGAAAGCAGACATGTCAGTGTGTGTAATATATATATCATATGGTACAGTATATATTTAACAAGTGTGTCCTTACCATGAATGAAGGCCTAATAGCTATTTTATTGTGCAAATTCACCAACAATTACAATAAGACAGGCATAGGTTTGATTGATATATTTACTTCTAAAGCTCTCCGCTAGTAAACTCATTCAAAGGTATTTTCTGTTTAATTTTTAAAATCTGATGCATTAGTGAAATCAGATTTTTGATACCATAAGTCTAAAAGTAAATTTATAAAATGCACTTGAGACTCTCTGAGTCAGAACTGGCTTAAACCCAGCTATGCCACTCATTGCATGTCTGGAGCTGGAATACACATCCTTGACTGGGAGAGTTAATGACCCTGATTCAGGAAGCAATGGCCTACCTTTGATACCAAAAAAGAAAGGGTGGTATTACCTGCTTACCCCTTGACAGGTATTAACTAACTGAGAGTGGAAAGTAACAGTTGGCAGAACACAGAACAGCCATACCACCACCTTTTATTGCTTTGCGATGGCAGGAGGTCTTCTCTTATTCATTCCTAGGAACCTCCTAGAAAGCCAGATTCTAGTCACAGTTCATCTAAATAAGGGAATGACTAAAGTACCTTAGCCCGCCCTGCCTAGTGGCAGAGGCATTCTGCCATAGGGAAATAGGAACTCCAGGATAATGTTACTGTAAGGCAAAAACGGAGTAGTGTAAAAGGAATGTTTGACAAAATATCGAAACACAAAATATCGAGATACAAAAATATCAGAGCAATAATATAAATGTCAACAATATCGACATCCTATCTACAACGCGGTAAGTACAAAAATATTGGGGAAAAAATATCAATGTCAAAAATATCCTTTAAAAAAAAATATTGTTTTTTAAATAAATTTAAAAATACTTAAACATATAATAAACATAGTAAAACATATTTTATATTATTTAAAATTAATAAGTAATATACATAATTTAATACAAAATTAATTAAACATATACATATAATATATAACATACTTAATAATCAGTTTCAATATTCATTGTAATAACTTATAAATAATTAAAAATATTATACCATACAAATTCATCTATATACATAAAGGGGTTGATTCAGAGTCGGGAAACGAATCTGAACGACGATTCGTATTCTTAGCTGTTTCCGTACGAATCGTCCGAATCCGTCCGAATCGCGTAGTACGATCCGTTGCGAGAAAATACGTCTGAATCATTGCGAACCGTACGAAAATTAAGGGTAAATCCGTACGACATCGACCCGCACAGTGAACCGTACGATTCGTAAAAATGCTGTATGACCCGCCGAGTACGATCCAGAGCGGGAATGACTACGCGATTGCGTATGAGTAATTCGTATGGAGGGCAACACTATCACATACGCACCGTACCCCTCAAATCAAGTGGTGTACGCATGGGGTGTACGCACCGTACACCTACGACCTTGGGGTTTACAAACCGTACCCCTATGGTCCGTACAGCTACGATCTTGGGGTGTGCGCACGGGGACATACGCACCGTACCCCTGAAATCCAGGGGTGTACGCACCGTACCCCGATGCACCGTACCCCTGCAATCATGGGGTGTACGCACCATACCCAGGGGGTTCCGTTTCGTACGCATTTCGAGGTGAAATCTGCTTTTACGGACGTTTTAAGCTCCCATAGAAAAAGAGTCATACGGAGTATTGACGATACGATTCGTACTTGCTGGGTCGGAAAATGCAACTTCGATCTGTACGGACATTGCGTACTGCGCGTTCCGAATGCGATTTGTACGGATTAGTGAGTTGTACGTTCTTCAGTATGATTCATATCGAAAACTGCTTTGGGTACACATCGTACTACATCATACGTACGGGTAAGGTTTTGCATACTATTCGTACGGGAAAAAAGCTCCGTACAGCTATTCGGAGGGCATTTTACCGAATAGGAATCGGCCCCAAAATAATACCATAAATAAAAATTCAATAATTATGCAAAACAAATTTAAAAAATTTAATTTACTTTTAATATTTTTTAAAATAATTATATACTACATTAACTAAAACAATACAAAAAATATTAAGTAACAGAGGGAATAAAATACTATTCCAACTCCCCAAAAAACAACAGTAAGGAAAATGTTGGATAGCGTAGGGGTAAAAATTACTATTCCCACTCCAGAGAGTGCAACAGTAGGGAAAGTGTTGGGTAACGTAGGGGTAAAAATTACTATTTCCACTCCAGAGAGTGCAACAGTAGGGAAAGTGTTGGATAGCGTAGGGGTAAAAATTACTATTCCAACTCCAGAGAGTGCAACAGAAGGGAAAGTGTTGGATAGCCTGGGGGTAAAAATTACTATTCCAACTCCAGAGAGTGCAACAGTAGGGAAAGTGTTGGATAGTGTAGGGGTAAAAATTACTATTTCCACTCCAGAGAGTGCAACAGAAGGGAAAGTGTTGGATAGCGCAGGGGTAAAAATTAGAATTCCAACTCCAGAGAGTGCAACAGTAGGGAAAGTGTTGGATAGTGTAGGGGCAAAAATGACTATTCCAACTCCAGAGAGTGCAACAGTAGGGAAAGCGTTGGATAGCGTAGGGTTCAAAATAACTATTCCAACTCCAGAGAGTGCAACAGTAGGGAAAGTGTTGGATAGCGTAGGGGTCAAAATTACTATTCCCACTCCAGAGAGTGCAACAGTAGGGAAAGTGTTGGATAGCGAAGGGGTCAAAATTACTATTCCAACTCCAGAGAATTCAACAGTAGGGAAAGTGTTGGATAGCGTAGGAGTCAACATTCATATTCCCACTCCAGAGAGTGTAACAGTAGGGAAAGTGTTGGATAGCGTAGGGGTAAAAATTACTATTCCCACTCCAGAAATTTCAACAGTAGGAAAAGTGTTTTATAGTGTAGGGATAAAAATTACTATTCCCACTCCAGAGAGTGCAACAGTAGGGAAAGGGTTGGACAGCGTAGAAGTTAAAAATAACATACTTATAAATAAATTAATATTTTAAAAGATTTTTTAAAAACATTATTAAATTAATCTAAACTATTTACAAATACCAATACATTTTTATGAAAAAAATAATTACCAATTAATAATTAATATCCCAAAAATTAATTATCTATACCCAAATATAACTCTAATAACTACTTAATTACATATCAATTACTTTACACACTATTCCCCTATTAACACACAACAAACGCCAATAACAAAATAATACACCTAACATAATTAAGGAAGGAAATGCCCCCCTAGGCACTGTTTTGAACTATGCAATACAGCAATAGTCCATGCTCAGTGGGCCCATAAGGCGTCTGGGTGCCAGTGCCAGTGCACATTCTGCACCAACAGACGTTGCCACTGTCCATTTCTTTTTGCAGTCTAAGACGTGACATGCTGCTGTTAGCATATTGTGGTAGCTGGTGTTGCTCTTCTGTAGATGTTACCTGGGATGGAATAGTTCTCTCATACTCTGCTCACCACAGACCTCAGGACCACATGCATGGCATAGACTGATGAGCAGACGCATTGCTGACTTTGCTTTGGAAGGGCTGTTTCATCTCGGCGGGTTATGTTTAGCATAATTAAATAGTTATGTAAAAATGGGTACATTTTACACATAAACAAACTTTTATTTTGGGAGATAGGCTTAAGAAAAATAGTTGGCCGCTGCAGCTACACTGCTGTTACACCTATTACTGTGGGAAAGTCTGTAATCTCACAAAAAACAGTTTACATCTTCATAGAATAAAATCTATTCACAGAAAATAAAGCTGTTGTTATGCAATAAAACAGCAATCGTATAACCTTAATAAAAGGTATAAAAAATTAAATTGATCTTCAATGTTATCAATTTTCTCTACACATAAATTCCACCCTAAAATACAAAGACAGGCATATAAAAGGGGATTTTGGTTTGTTATATATGCTGGACAGCTGATGTAGTTTTGAAGTTCACTTTGGGACTCTCATGGCAATACTCACAACAAAATGTCTGCACACTGTCCTGCTGCAGTCGTAATTCAGGTATCGCAATAATGTAATCTGGTTTGTTCTTTGTTCCTCAGGGTTACATTCACAGTGCTAGAATCCACAGAGCTAGTAAAATGCATCTCAGCAGTTAGCACCTCTGTGCTCCCACTGCTGGGCCTTAAAACAGGAAGTACTACAAAAACATTGTCTAACAGTACATCTACACTTGTAAGAGTTTCAGAGCTGGAACACTTCCTAACGCCAGCGCCTTGTAAGGGTATATACACTCCAAAGAAGAACAGACATATCTTGTAAGAAACCTGTCTTGGACAAAAGTATATTGTAAACCATTTTAGGAAACTACAAAAGTTACATGGTTTTATACTCTGACCCTGTGAATGTTAAGATTAATTTGCCTAGAACTGCATGGAGGACTTTTTCATACTATGGCCCAAAATTTCTAAAGTTTTGCGCCGGCGCTAGTGTGTGACTAAACAGTGCAAAGTGGTTCATATTATTTACTAACCGTGGCATGCACTTTTGACAACACAAAAACTGCTTTGTGCTGCTTTGCATGAGTGGTGTGTTACTGGCAAATGTGTGGAGTTTTAATACAAAGTATGATCCTGTAAGACAGCCAGACTGGGTTTGCATCAAATACTTATGCCTCATTGAATCAGGCACCAACAAGGGTGAATGAGTTCAATTCCATAAAAAAAATGGAGTGGAAACCTTCTGAGTTCGTCTTCGCACAGGAATTTATACTGCCTGGGTATGTATACAGTGAATTCCAATGCTAAGCAGGGCAGTCTATCCTCTGCACCATGGTGGGAGGCTCTGCATAGGCACAGGCAAACTTGTTGAGTGAAGAAGCAGAGGATGACAACAGCAACAGACCAATCTTAGCATCAAGGCCGGCTTATGGCGTGGGCAAGGTGGGTACGGGGTGCCAATTTTCAGGGGGGCTCATGGAGATGTCTGTGGGAAAGTCCTCGAGACAGCAACGTCCAATGATTCAGAGTAAACTGCTTTAAATCATTTGTATTACTTGCTGCAGGTGCTTTTTTAAACCCTATTCACCTCATTTCTTTCCCTCCCATCTCCCTCTCACTCCCCTGGTGACACACACCAACACTGCTGTTAGCACTACCAATAACTTGGCACCAGAGTGATCAAGTTATGTTGTGAGTGAATCAAAATATTTGGGGGAGGTGCCAAGAAGTTTGTGCTCAGAGGTCAGATACTGCTTTGATGTCTGAATGACCTGTAAACACAAAATGGACCCCGTTACCTTATTTTATTCACAAGCTGCAGGGAGGGCACCAGATTACTTTTACGCTCAGGGTACTATCAGAGCAAGAGCTGGCTCTGGATAGCTGAAGCTCTCACCTGAGGCTCCAGCACTATACCCGACATCCAGGCGCGCAACACCCATTGGGCTCACGGGGCTTCAGCTCACCCCCCTGTCGTGTGTGTCAGCCGGGCTGACACAGCTTTGCGGGCTGGCGAGCTTCTAATTGCAGCCGCACCCGAGTACTTAACAGGTCTTTAAAAGACCATTTGCGTGTAAATGAGGCTTTTGTTGTGTGCTCACCCCTTCTTACAGCCACTCTGTCTATGGTTAGAAGAATTAGCCCCCCCCCCCCCCCGAAATTTGGCTCTAGTTGCCCGCCTCCTGACATCCGAATGCATCTTGCAAGAGCACTCACTAAACCAACTAAGTTTTGGGACCTCTCCGTTGAGGATGGAGATAATCGCTTCCCAGCCCCCAGTGGAGACCGGGTAGCTCTGGATGACTTCCTGCTCATGTACGAGCAGTGACCATGAGACCATAACTGATGGAAGAATCCGGCCCAACAATATGTTGCAGCTTGAGGTCTGGCAGTGTTTGCGAAACACAAGGGCCCTTTTGTGGATTTGGGAAGTTGTGACTGTATCCAAGCTGGATCACATACAGGGAAGTGCAGTGGCCCAAGCAGAAGGGAGGGAGACCATAGGGTGGGGGAGGTTCGAGGGGAGTTGGCTGAAAGGTTTTTGAGTTTTACGTTGAAACAATATCTCCAGTTTAACTGCAAATTTTTTGTGAATTTGAAAGATTTTTTTGACCAATTCTGTTAATGTGTTATAGCTCTTTGTTTGTGTGTGTGTTTGTGTACTTATATTGTATGTATACAAATCAGTAGACTGTAATATGTTACTATCATTGTTGAGTGTAGGGAGCAGTGGCGACCAAGAAAGAGTAGTAGGGTGGGTGGAAGGGTGCGGGGGCCATAGGAGGGGCACGCGGCGGAGGTGTTTAATAATAAATATAAAAAAAGACTTACCTGGTGCTGCCAGCTACCTTGTGCTTCCCTGCATCAAGTTTCCGGTCCCAGCAGTCCCTGAGACAACATCACAGACTACCCATCCAATCCAGACACTGCTCTCAAGCATGAGAGCAGTGTGGTAATTGGCCTGAGTGGACTGGATTAACACACCCACAGGCACTGGGAGCCTGTGCTGTTTCTCCAACCCAGCTGTGCAAAACAGCTGGGTTGGGAAACCTAAGTGCGCATGTCAGTTTGTCTGGCCTAAAACGGCCAGCCAAACAAACATGCACACTTGAAAGTGCACCAACCACTCCTCCTTCCCCTGCCATTGCCTGGCCCCACACACTGGCTTTGTCAGCAGCTTAAAACTAAAACAATAATAAAAAATGTTTTTATTTTTCAGCTGCTGGCTCTGAGCCCGTGGAGCAACACTGATGGGGAGGGGTCATGACTCATGACAGGCGAAGATTCAAACTGCTCCACCCCTCCCTCAACAATCGCAGCAACTAGCATATTATTATTCTCTGCATGTCTGCAGTCTATGTAATGCTGTTATTTTTAAATGTTAACAACATTTGCCATTGAAGCTGAAACTGAGCACAACTCGATTGCATGGCCCCAAAGTTTATCCAGGATAGTTTCAGGAGCAGGGTGATCCTGAATTCAGAAGGGCCATCTTATGGATCTCTAGTACTGTCCTAATATGGGATTGAACCTTTGCACCGCAGTAAAAAATAAATATTCCTTAATTTTGAATAGGGTTGAAAAATGCATCCTGTTGAATCCGGTTTTCTAATACCTTTAAGGAAAGACTGTCACTTATGATCAGTTCTGCAGTAATTAATTCTCACATGCCTCAGAAGTCTCTCTATGCATCAATGAATGTACATATTATGATCTTGAAATGAATATGATAACTTGCCCACCCACTGGAGTTTCAAGGTAGCCATTGGGTATAATGTAATTCAATATAACGCTATCAAACATATGATCTATCATAAGGCAGAAACATGATTGGTGAACTAATAACAATTATTTTATTTGGACTGTTCGTATGATGGTGGAACAGTAGTCCTTTTTCAATGTTTTCACTGATTGCATATTAAAACTGAAAATGAACTGATATGTTGACTAAATGTGAACAATGGTTTTTGTGGTATATAGCTACAAAAAAGACACATTTTGACACTGCACTGTACGGTTCCATGGTATTTTGCTGGAAATTGACTGATTACACATGGTCTCATTCCCTTGAGTGCTGCACCAGCCCTGCCAGGGTGCCAGTATTTTGTGGGGGATGTTTACTTATTTATATTGTAACCTGAAATGAGAACATCCTGGAAGACGTAGGGGATAGACACGAGCATAAGCAACCAAGAGATGATTGAAGTATCACCAAATTGTACATCAAACCAGGCAGACTAATGTCTGTGCTGCACTGTCACATGGGACACAGCAGGGAAAGAAACTTCAGCACATGCCCTGCTTGTAGAACATCAGAGGTCACTTGGTTGGAGGACCTTAGTCACTGGACATCCTGCGGGCAAGTTGTTCTTTTTAGTCTCTTGTAGGGCAGAGAAGGAAGTAATAGGCTGGCCCATTAGGTATGAATGATTTTCAAATACTCTTGCCTACTGATTTCTTGCCTGAAGACTAAAGGGCATGATTATGATTTGCTGGTGGTGTGTCGTCTTTGCACTGGCACAGCACCGCCAATGTTGTGCATGGTCTGCCCGCCAGATTATGAGTTCAACTCGTGTCTTGCGGGCTCTTCTTTTGCCGCTCCCATGGCGGTACCCTGAAAACAGGCACCGTAGTAGTAACGCAAAAGCTGTTCCAGCAGTTCCAGCAGTCCATGCAGTGCTGGAATTTGGGGTGCATGCAAACAGAGGGGCACATGTTGTGCCCCCCTGAATGCATCACCATTTGGGCAGGGACATGAGGGCCCTGTAGTAACCCCTTTGTTTCCACACCACTAGCCTTTTCATGGCACGTTCAATGCCATGAAAAGGCATGAAAAGGCTGGCGGTGGGGAATCTCAGAATATGCTCAGGGGACAGCTGCTGTCCTGCCCTGCATATTGTATACCCCTGTCTGCTGCGCCATCGCTAGAAACCGGCGGTACCCTGGCACAGCCGTCGCAGAACTGGTGGTGCGAATTGCCACCTCATAATACCGTGGCTGCAGTTCCGCCACCGCAAGTCTGGAGACTGCTAGACTTGTAATCAGGCCCTGAGAGGTTTATAAATGTCACCAGAAACCCACGATGACAATATAAAATCATATAACATGCTTTCTGTTATGTATGTTTGATAGTATATGTTTATTTTTGGATAGTTATTTAGAAACTTCCAATTCCTTTCAAGTATAACTGACAATTGACTTTGATTGAAATTATATTATTTAGGGTTTTTTACCTTTTATGAGCTCATTTTTGATTTTAAAGAAATGGAGAATGTCAGTGTTTTGTGAGGTTTTTTAGGCTGCAGTATTTGCCACATAATTCTTAATGTACCAGATGTGCCACGTAATTTTGCACTTAATTTCACAAAAATTATGTTTCCAATGGAATTTAAAGAAGGCTGCCTACAAAGATCAAACTATCTATCTATATATATATATATATATATATATATATATATATATGATCAAGACCGGGTTGCCCCGGTCGAAACGCGTCATGCTGCCGGAGTAAAGGGGAATAAAGCACTTTTATTTGAAAATCTGCACCGAGTGGTTCGTACCTGTTTTGTTGTCTGTGATTCAACTTCAGAAGTCTTCATTCAATATATATATATATATATATATATATATGAATATATATATATATATATATATATATATATATATATATATATATATATATATATATATATATATATATATATATATATATATATATATATATATATATATATA
This sequence comes from Lissotriton vulgaris, assembly GCF_964263255.1. Taxonomy (NCBI): domain Eukaryota; kingdom Metazoa; phylum Chordata; class Amphibia; order Caudata; family Salamandridae; genus Lissotriton; species Lissotriton vulgaris. Next base: position 83,010,853 of record NC_141698.1, on the reverse strand, counting down.
TATTACCTACTGGTGGTCGCCAGTAGGTAGTTATAGTTAGGACCTAGTTTCCATAGGAAATCCACAACATTCTATTTCGAATAACTTTGGCGTCGGTGGACGAATCTTCGTGAATTTCTCCAAGAAAATGGCCTGCTCAGTTCCACTCCTTCCCTGAAAGTTTGGGGGTGATTCATCACGTGGGGGCCGTGAAAAAAGGGGGTCCCAAAACATGTTTTCCCAATGCAATTTTCCATAGGGACCTTTAGCCCGAACGGCCAAACGGAATTACACGGAATTCGGCAGAGTAGAGTTCTGTTTGCAGATTGTGCTTTTTGTTAAATGGTGTAAATCTGTTAAGTAGTTTTTGAGAAAATTGCAAGTAAAATCATAGCGATATCTAGAGTCGGAGTTCAGTACGCGTACTGAAATCTGTTTAATTACTAGAGCGAGCTGCATGATGATTGGCTGTGAACTGTCTGTCAACACTCAAAACCAGGAAGTGTTGGCAGCCATGCTGGGCCACGCTAGAACCGAGTCAAAAGAAAACAGTAAAACAAAGTTGAGAAATAAGGAAAGTGGGTAGGGTAGAGATATTCTGACCCTCTAGGCTTGCTTAGGGGGTCGTATATGGATGTTTATGCTCTATTTTTTTTAAATAAAAATCACGGCGTACGCGAATGTAAATACGTACAGTTACGAGCAGGAGCTGCATGATGATTGGCTTTCAAAACTTCTAACCAGGAAGTATTGGCAGCCATGTTGTTTGTCGGAAGAGCAGAATCACAAGAAAACAGTAAAATAAAGTTGAGAAATAAGGAAAGGGGGCAGGGTAGAAACATGCTGAGCCTATAGTCTTGGTGAAGGGCGGTACATGGATCTTTAGGGTCAATTTTTATTTAAAAAAAAATAAAAAATGGTGGGGTACTCGAGCAGTACTTGTACGTGGTGGAAAAGGTGAAAAAAAAGTAGAAGTCCATTTTATTCATTAGGTAAATTAGGGGGGTAAATTACGGGGGCAATTTTTCTGCATAATGGGGGCTTGTAAGGTGCCCCGAGCACTGGGTAACGGCACTCCTCTGTATTTATTTTGAAGTATGCGGGGGGGGTTACGGACCTACTCCCCACAGTCTCAGGGAGCGGCACCCCTCGGGTCTTTTTAAAAAATATATATGTTTTGAGCTCTCTCTCCCTGTCCTTGTACACGTCGCGGGGAACGCCACATTTCTGGGGCAGTGATATGTAAAATGACCTTCTAGCTCTGGGTATCTGCATTGTCTGGAGTTTTTTATTAATGTGGGGAGGGTGAGCTTGATAATACGTACTTATTAAGTCCCATAGAAGCCTATGTTCTGGTGCTATCATGGGGTTCTCTGGGAAATAACAAGGCCGTATTATAAAGCTCACTATCGCCGTTTTATCAGCAGTTTCTAGCCAATAAAATGGCGATCATTTTAAAACCGGTCCTTGATAATATGCACCTAAGTTTACTAGTCAAAAAAAAAGCAATGGTCCATATTATCAACAAAAGGCGATACATTATCATCGTATTTATTGGCAGGAAACTGCAGATAAAGCGGAGATAATGGGTTGATAATATGTACTTGTGAATAACCTTAGCAGCCTAGGTTAGAAACAGAACCTGGGCTGCTATGGGAAGTTACAAGGGCCTATTATCAAGTACATTATTGCCGCTTTATCAGCAGTTTCCTGTCAATAAAAGCTGCGATAATGTATCGCCTTTTGTATGTAATGCTTTCCTTTTTTTTGGTGTAGCAGTTGTACTCTCTTCGCATGCTCAGCGTCGTTTTGAAGCCCACGTTTTCTTTTTCTTCAAGTTCAACAAGGAAACCTTTCTTTATATCAGTTAGTAAATCTGTCACTTTCTTTCCCCGGTTCGTGTGATTCATCCGGTGCTGAATTTTAACACCGGTCCTTGATAATATGCACCTAAGTTTACTGGTAAAAAAAAGAGCAATGGTCCATATTATCAACAAAAGGCGATACATTATTGTTGCATTTATTGGCAGGAAACTGCCGATAAAGCGGAGATAATGGGCTTGATAATATGTACTTGTGAATAACCATAGCAGCCTAGGTTAGGATCAGAACCTGGGCTGCTATGGGAAGTTACAGGGTCTATTATCAAGCACATTATCGCCGCTTTTTTTGGCAGTTTCCTGTTGATAAAAGCGACGATAATGTATCGCTTTTTGTATGTAAAGCTTTCCTTTTTTTTGGTGTAGCAGTTGTACTCTCTTTGCATGATCAGCGTTGTTTCGAAGTTCACGTTTTTTTCTTCGAGTTCAACGAGCAAACCTTTCTTTATATCAGTTAGTAAATCTGTCGCTTTCTTTTCCCGGTTCGTGTGATTCATCCGGTGCTGTACTTTTGTACAGTATTATTAGTCATATTTTTTATATATTTATTTGAAAGGTAGTGCTGAGGCGCCAAACGTTGATTACGTACTCCGTCCACCATCATTTTAGTAGTTTCTCACCATTGTATTTATTATATCAGTAAGTTAGAACTCAGTAGTTTTCAATCCTAGTCTTGAATATCTTACTATAGTATTTCAACATTATTTTATTGTGGACCATCATACCCTTCCCCCACAAAATAAAAGAAGTATGTAGTTTTTTTAAATAACTTTTTTTAAACAATAAATATAAACAAAACTCAATTATAACTGTATTAGAACTGGCAAAATAAGTTAAACAATGTTATAAAGAAATTGTGAAATGGATTCCAAAAGGTGCCCGATTGGTGATCTGCAAAAGAAAAAAGAAAATTAGAGTTTAGAATTATGTAGATCTGAGTAAATGAGCTGAAGCATTACAAGTTGCGGTAACTCTACAGTTTTACGTGTACAGTGTGACTCGTACATTCCAGTTCTGTTATAGTGCCGCGTTCAAGTGGTGTCTATATGGAAGTGCCTACTGCGTTTCTGACGCCCGTTATGGCGACTTATTTCTAATGCATTCCTATGAAGGATTTGTAGATCTAGGCCTGTGTGCTTACCGTTGTATAAAGCTTGCAGCCAAACACTGCAGACACTGGGATGGACAACTTCAGGTGGGCTGATCTTCTAGATGTCCAAGCAGACAGCAGTATCTAAGTTTAAGAGAGATAGAGAAATGATGTCACAGAGAGTGAGAGAGAGAGAATACAACATTAAAACTGTGTCGCAGAGTCTGGAGTTGAGATTTTTTGTTGAACCAGATGTAGATTTACCAGCTCTTTGCATCAATTTACCTATGTTAAAAGTGACTCAAAAGTGGCATAATAAGGTTGATGATCTGTTTGTCAGACTGTTGTAACCTATCTGTTGTCACTGCTCTGAGATAATTATACATTTTAGAGAGAAGCTGCTGTACACTACGCACTCTGGGCCATAATATCAAGCTTGGACGACAAAAATTATTGCCACTTGATCGGCAGGAAAGTGGCGCTAAAGTGGTTCGCAGTGGAGTGCGATCGCAAACGGCCGATTTTTGCAATTCGCACCGTTTGCGATCGCAAAATCCTTTGATGCATTTGCCTGTAAGCTTTTAAAGATTATTTCTACAGTGGATTATGTATGAATTTGCAGGATAAATGGAGAGAACGTATGTGGCCTGAAAGAACCGATGGGCTCAATCTTTTTAGATCAATGCCCATTAGAGAACCAGTGGGTAGAACTTATCGAATTCGAACAAAGAATGTTTACATTACAGACCATCAGTACTATGTCTCTATATAAAGACAAAAAGGCAAGAAGGTGGGAATCCTGCATAGCAGTTTGATGAGTGCCTACTTTTTTGGGGGTCTTGGCTTTACAATGTAGCTATGGGAAAACGTATTGCTATGTGAAGAAACAAGGACCCCCTGATGAGGAATAAGGTTCCTGGGTCAAGGCAATTAATTTGTGAAAAATAAAATACCCAGGCAACATATAAATACTGGCATAGTTCAGGTAACACAAATGTGATGAATAGAATTAAAAATAAAAATTGCACAATAAAGTTAGCACAGAAAATTCACTTTAATAAATTGTATAAAAATATCACAAGATGAATCAATTATATATTGATTAAAAAACAGTAAAAGAATTACTTTCAGTAATTAATCGACAAATGCACATTATTTAAATAATACAATGAAGAGATGGTTTCCGTCTACGCGTTTCGACACATTCAAAGTGTCTTCCTCAGGACACTACCATCTTGTTACTGAAATACGACTGGTCCATAATATTAAACTCCTTATATTAGGACGTGACGCCAGCAATGGGTCAATTAAGCAAAAGATCGTCTTCACAAACTGTATTATAAGCCACGTTATGAGCCGGAAGGGCACAAATAGACGGACAATATTTCATGTGATCCGTCGGAGTAGATACAACTGATTTTCTTTAAATACTCCGCATTATAAGAGTTGCTGGGCCGTTGCTCAAATGCTGTTGGCAAATGCTGAAGAAAATGCGTGGCACTGCTATGCTTTCGGTGTAGCGCTGATTGGTTAGTAATGTTAAAATCAGTGATTATCACATCCGATTAAGGAGGGTGTAAATACTGGTTGTCTGTTTAAAAACAGACAACCAACCAGTAAACCGGAGCAGCGTAGTCTGGCGTCTGCTGTCTCGTGGGAAGAGTCGCCAAAGGCAAACGTATTGCTACCATTTCTTTAAATTATACATAAAACAAAATGTGAATTCGCCCTAGCAGTATTTCTCTCTTATCTCATGTTAGTGGCTGTTTGGTGTGTCATTCCATCTCCTAAGGAGTGCTCACTTTGCAATGCATGAGGAACTATATTATAGCTCTGAATCCATCACAAAATACATTCACTATGTCATGAATGTATTGCAAACAGAAAAAAATCATTTTATGTTTTATTATGGGCAGTCTTTTTTAATGTTTTTGTGAGGATCAGCATTCAAATACAAGTCAGATATATTGACTTTGGCACTGCTTGTTATATCACAAAAGGCTAAACGATGCAGAGATAGTCCTGCTGAGATCCTAAAACCATTACTTTTATGTCACAGTGGAAGGAAGAGCAATGTTTTCAAACATTTGTGAAAGTGAAGCAAATTGTGTTTTTCGACAAGGAAAGTGAAAGCACTTTCCGTAGAACTAGGGTAACACAGAAAAAGAGCATGTGGCAATTGTCGAGCTTGAAAGTGAAGCAAAGCCCTGATGCCAAAATAATCGAGTTTCAGCAGTGGAATAATCGACTATAGGTTTCTTCATGAAAAGTTTGGGGGTACAGAATGTTACTTTGTGAACTGTGTACAGCACTTTCATTCTTCCTTCAATGTATTATCGATGCAAGACCTAAAAAATGGAGTGGCCTGACATAATCTGGGAACTGCTATACAATAATAGCTCCTAGAATGGGTCTGGCAGCAACTTTCAAACAGACTGGAAGCATTTTAGAAGAAATCTAGGGATGTCTAACTTCACTGAACTGCCATCATCTTTACTGGTCCTCCATTCACAATGCATATACAAAACAAGTTAATTAAGAAGAAACCATTAAGCAGTCTGGGCCTCCGCCTGGAACGACTCCTGGTGGCCGGCCACGCTAGAAGCTGCACCAACACCCACCAACCATGCAAGCAACCTGGGGTTCATCCTGGACTCAACACTATAAATGACTCAGCAAGTCAACGCTGTCTCCTCCTGCTTCAACCCCCTCCGCATGCTTTGCAAGATCTACAGATGGATCCCCACTGGAACCGGAAGGACGGTCACCCAAGCCCTCATCAGCAGCAGGCTGGACTACGGAAACGCCTTCTATGCAGGAACCATGGCCAAACTCAACGCATACAGAACGCCGCCGCATGCCTCATCCTCGACATCCCCCACCCCAGCCACACCACTTCCCATCTGAGAGACCTGCACTGGCTCCCCGTCAACAAGAGAATCACCTTCAAGCTCCTCACCCAAGCTCACAAGATACTCCACAACACCGGACCAACATACCTCAACAAACGACTCACCTCCGATACCCCGAACTGCCAGCTTCGCTCCGCTGTCCTCTCCCTCGCCACAGTTCCATTCATCTAACGACCACCAGCGGCAGATTGTTCTCCCACCTCGATGTCAAGACATGGAACACCCACCCCATCCACCAGCGACATACCTAAGACCTGCTGATCTTCAGGAGTCTTCTCAAGGCCTGGTTGTTAGATCAATAGAAGCCACCCCCCAACCCCCCTCCCTCAGCACCTTGTGACCCTCACTGGAGAGTAGTGCACTCTAGAAATGAATGATTGATTGATTGATTGAAGCAGTCAGGCCCCGATTCCCAAAGTATTTCTTATCATATAAGCAGGTTCTACTTGTGTGAAAACAGATTGTGTAGAAAGTACATTATCCTTTTTCAAAGAAGCAAGATCATCGAAGATGCTTAGTGCAGTAGCGGTTCTGAGGAAAATGCGGGTTGCAATGCAAGGTTCAGCATTGGGCATGTGTCGCGCTGCAGAGGCTTTGATGCAGCTGATAAGAGATGCTTCGCAATGCATTGGTTCTGCTCACAGGACAACAGGTGGGCTGACAAGAGTGCCTTCAGGCCTATTTCCAAGGGTACCCAACTGGGGTTGCACCACTTGGGAAGTAGGACTCATAGCTGACAGAGTCTACATGCTGGGTTCAAGATAATTGGAGCCTTTTCTGTCCCTTAGGCTCTGATCAATAGAAATCGATTGAGATTCTATGAAAGTGATGCAAATGGTATAGTGCAAAAGTAAACTCATATTTGCATAAGTATGAAGGGACTCTCTTAGGTGCCAGTGAAAGGGACATAAAGGTAATGGCCTAAGGAGCTGAAGACTAAACTAGGGATAATTGGCAAAACCAGCAGAAGTGTCTGAAAATGGCAAGATTGATTTGGAACACAAATTGTTGCATTTGTGCTGGAGCTATTGGCAGTTCGCTACTTATGTGATTGTGGAAAATTAGTACTTCAGAATTTCTTTGAAAAAATTCATTTTTTAACTGGCGCGGATGAACATCCCCTAATGCACACTTAAGGATTTTAAATCTAGGTGTCTAGTTATCTAATAATGTATGTTTACTTGTAATTTTGTAGGTGTGTGTGAATATATGTAAAATATTTTGTTATTTAGAAACATCAACTTAGGCAGAATTTGTGCAGGTTAAACACATAGTGCACAAATAATATGAAAAACTACATGGAATTGATTTGCTGTGTCAGTGCATACTGCACTTGCTCTGCTTTCTGCAGAAGCAACGAATGGCTTGTATCTGATCACCACTGCCCATGCAGTAGGCTGTGCAAGTGAACAAACTGGGACAAGTCATCAGGACAAAATATTTGCTTACATGGGACCTAATTCAGAAACTTAGGGCCCCATAGTGATGGCAGGCGGATTGCCACCGCCAGGCCGGGCCGTCGGTGGCGATCCACCCGCCATAAGCCCCTGGTTATCCCTGGCCATATTAATATGGTAGGGGGCACCGCGGCGGATGGAAAGACCATCCAACGCATTTCTGCTGGTCGACCGGGCGGAAAAGGGACACAATATGGTGGCGGTGTCAGCAAGACACCGCCATCCATATTATGATGTGGCATTATTCATGCCTTTACATGGTGGAGACTCCGCCATGGAAAGGCATGCAGTATTTGCTACGGGGACACGTTGCGGGCACCTATGGAGTGGGGGGGTGGATGGCTGCGTGTGGTGCCTGTCATGTTGTGCATGCCAATGCACAACAGCCATTCACAGCATTGTGGCTGTGAGCACCGCTCGCCATAATGACATGAATGCGGGTTGCCACCACCACAGTGTGATCCTAATTGATGGTGCGGGAATGGCGCACCACTGGCAGCTGGTCCTGGCACCACTAGGGTGGTGGGTGGACAGGAGTCCACCCGCCATCATAATTGGGCCCTTAATTTTGTAGTAAGTAAAGTAATACTCGAGTAGTAGATCTCACATGCTAAACAATGCACAGAGATCTTCACCTACACTTCTGCTGTCCTTTCTATGCTGATATCTATGACACAGTTCTAAAGAGCTATGTGCACTTAGGCATAGTAGGGTATTAATGTGGGATGGACAAAGGGAAGTAGTGGAAAAATCTGGAATTAAATGAGTGAGAATTTTCATACATGTACGTTGTGGAAGGGACATGCTAATTCTAAACACCCACCCACTAAGAGTAAGGCATTGGCAATTCACAAAATACATTTCTAAGGACATTACCACCATAAAAGTGTCAAAACATCCTCAAATGTACTCCAGCCCAAGCATTGAAATCAATGAAGCACCGACATGGCCAACCACTAGTCCTGCAAAAACACAGGTGTGTAAAATAACAACTCATGATATTTAATGTTAGTTTAATTAAACTAGTTTAACTTTTAGACCGCCACTTATAAAAACAAAGGTTTACATTGTCATTACAGTTAAGTATGGAAATAAGGAAAAAAACAGAACCTTTAAAGCGCTACAATAACTTTCGGTCTAGTTTGTGCTATATAAAACTGCTATAAATATATATTTGTTCGTCAGTTTACATAGGCCTCCTCAGCAGTGTAATGTGATAGATCGACATAAATTGGTCCTGTATGATGCTCCAAAATATCGGTGTAGGTGTTTGTTCACAGGAAACACAGGGCCTCATTTCTGAAAACAATTGCATCGCTGCGACAGATCAGCAATGCAACAGTTTTCACTGCGCCCTCTTTATGACGCGATGGATGCATTGTATTTATTGTACGGCGCCCCAGGTCGCAGATTTACATACACGTCAGTTTTACTGATGTATTTGTAGGCGCAAAAGCGACGCATTGTTATGGTGTGGCTGAAAACAGACGCAACTCCAGCAATGTGTCATTTAACATGGTGCAAATCCCATCTGAAAGCGCATGTTTTGGTCTTTCGCCTGCTTGAGGCAGGAGTAAGGTTTTGACGTAGTGGCATCCTAGAAGTGGGGCAGTAAAATCTGATAGATTTCACTGTGCCACTTCTACGAGGCTGTTTACGGGGTGAACACCCACCCTGCATATATTATACCTGATGCAAGTATATGTAGCGCAGGGCTTAACAAAGTGATTCATTTGCTTAGCTGCGTCACTTTGTAAATAGGGCACAATGTGGCACATTTTTTTACGCTGACGGTTAGTCAAATTCAAATTCAAATTCAAATTCAAATTTTATTATGTATTGGCTCTCACTGAGGGCCACATAAAATAAGACATACAATATACATCACATAAAAAGTTAACAAAATTACATCTTACAGTCTAAAAAAGAGCAATGTAGAGCACACAATCATTAGTCTCGCAGTCCTCAGCCAATTTCGTGCAATATTAATAAATATCTAAAAAACATTTAAAAAAGTTAAAAATCCTGTAGCAAAATATTTCATTGGGTGGGCTATAAAGTGCATGAAGGAAAGTATATACATCTAAAATTCCTAACTGTAGACAAATTGGTTTTAGCCATTTGAGGCGAAAAGGGCGCAATACCTTACATACAAACAAAACATGATTGCGATTCTGTACATCCTTATGGCATAAGTTACATACAGGAGACACACCGTGCCATTTTGCATAAAGAGAATTTAACGGAAGCAGATCTTGTCTCAATAAGAACCATAGCCTTCTGATTCTATGAGGGATGTTCCAGGTGAGATATTGTTGGGGCTGTTTAAACAGATATGTTTTTAACAAAGGTTGTCTATCTTTTTTCTTTGTTTGGGCTATCCAATCTAGTTTATAACATAGTTCCCAGGATGCATTTTTTAATTTCGTCTTGAGTTCAACAGGATCTAATGAGAACAAAATGTTTGCATCCAACTCTAGTAGATCAACAGCCATTCTAAAGTTTTTAACCAATTGAGAGAAGTCATTGAGATCCCCCAGCAGTTCTCTTTTAATCACTTCTCTCAGGGAACCATTTTTTCCTCTAACCAGACAGGCTACCCATCTTATAAGGGCAATCAGCCCCTGCACCCAACCACTTCTCAATCCAAATTCTAGCCTGCATGAGCTGTCGGAGCAGGCTGTATTTAGGGATGCTATTTTCCTTAAGATCTTTCCTTCAACTTTCGACACAAATCCCCAATGTTTAATATCCACTAATTCAATCCCATAAAGGAGAGTGGCAGGTATCTTGGCTTTAAACACATCAAGGAACAATTTAAAGTGTCTTTTCCCTGTAGCATTATACATAGAGCACAATCCCATCCCATGTGATAACGCTTTACGAGAGTTGTGCTCTATATGGGCAGTATCGCTTATGTTTGCTGTAATTATTTTCCCTAAAAAGGTGTAAGTTTTAACTACCTCTAATTTCTGTCCTCCCAAAATCCAGTTATAATTTGCAGACCTGCATTTTTTCTTACCGAAAATACACATAATCTTGCTTTTAGAAGCATTGATCTTCATAAAGTGTTTATCTGCAAAGAGTGATAAAGCATGCAGGCGATTTGCCAAGCCTTTCGGGGTTAAATCAAGAACAAGTATGTCGTCTGCATACATTAAAACAGAAATCGGTACTCCTCCAATTTTTGGGGCTATTCCTCCACTAGACGTTACTTGGGACGGTAGGTCAGCTGTATATAGGGAGAACAGAATAGGTGCTAGTATGCATCCTTGCTTTAATCCATTCTGGGAAGGGATTAATTGGGAAAGCCCCCTTTCCCCACCCAGCAAAAGTTTGCACCATGTGTTGGTGTGAAGGGATTTTACCAGTTCTAACAAGTATGCTGGCATTCCCATTGTGGCAAGTTTTTCCCATAGCGTTGACCGATCTACCTTGTCAAACGCAGTTGAAAAATCGATAAATGCCACATATATTCCGCCTCTTCTAACTCGAACATATTTATCTACAAGAACCTGTACAGCTGTTAAATTATCCAGGGTTCCATGCTCTTTACGAAAGCCTGTTTGCTGCATAGGTAAAATATCATTTACGTCAATCCATTTCATAATTAGTAATAGCACACATTTAGCAAAGATTTTTCCTATTGAATCTAAAAGTGCAATTAAGCGATAATTCTTAGGGTTATCCCGTTCACCCTTTTTAAATAGAGGAATCAGAATACTACCCCTCCAAGAATTGGGGACTAATTTAGTAATAAAACAACTCCGAAACAATGGGAGTAATATCTTGCTCCATAGAATAGCATCCTGCTTGATCATAGTCATGGGCAATTCGTCTGGGCCCATAGCCCCAGAACAGCGCATACTTCTTATCACAGCTGCTATAGATTCTTCAGTAGGAAGATCTATATACTCATCTTTATTCAGGATAGGTACCGAAATATTATCTTCCACTCCATTGGAAGCATAAAGATTAGAGATAAATGCCATCCATACTTCCTCTGCTATAGTAACTGGAGTCGGAGTAGTTCTTGTTCCACATCCTTTTCCTATTACAGACCAGAAGTCTCTAGAATTATTATGGACAGATGCCTCTCTTAAACATATCCATAGTTTATCTTCTTTTTCTTTCTTTAATTTAATTTTCAATCTATTCCTCCTTCTTTTGAGTAGGGCTAAGTTTCGCTCGTTTTCTCGAGTTCTATTTAGGTAGTTTTGCCTAACGAGTTTATTTACTTCCTTATTTAAGGTTAGCAATAGAGGAGGAGGGCGTGGAGGATTTTTAGGGTTACAGTTTGTCTTTGCCATCCTTCTTAGTTTCTGTGATAATAATTCAAACTGAAGGAGTTCTGCACCTTGCCAATCCTCTAGTTCCAATATGGTTTGGGCCAAGATACTTTGAACATTCTTTAGGGATCTAGAGTCCCAAAAGCATCTGCCTCCATTGCACTTAATATTAAATCCTGTATTACTCAAAGACCAGGATTCAGTCGCCAAGGGTTGGAGGGAAATTGTTAAATTAATAATTTTATGATCGCTCAATGTAGAGTTTAAGATCACAATATCCTGAATAAATGAGTAGGTTTCATAGTCTGTGATGATGTAATCTAAAATAGATTCACCTTTATAAGACCCATGTGTAAACTTAGCTGGGACATCTGAGGGCATTCTGCCATTAACTATGAGCCCCTCTACCGAGCTTAATTCCTCTAATAACAGCTTTCCTCTTTTGTTGGTTTTTATTTTATTGGGAAAAAGAGATTGAGGAATATTATACGCTTCTTCCTTTGTCTTATTTCTAAATAGCTCTAGGCTTATGTTGGAGACTTTACAATTCAGGTCACCCATAAGGAGAATATAAGGAGGGGCAGGCCCCTCTATCAACTGTTTTATATATAAGAACATTCGCTTTAAAACATTGCTAAATTTTTGTTCTGGAGGTATATACGCATTTACAATCACCAATGAACTTCGAGGACTCTTTAAAGCTAAATTGTTAATGGATATTACTTGAAAAAGTTTACTAGTATCAACATGGTGAGAGAATTGCCATTGAAAAGCATTAGATAAAAAGCAGACAATTCCCCCTTTTGCATGACCTCTATGGGATGGCGTAGCTGGGGCCTCAAAAACAAAATAGTCTTTCCCCCCATATTGTATATCTTTACACCATGTTTCTTGGATACACAATATGTCAGCGTTTAGAGAAAGGAGGTAGTTCAATTTCTCGGGGGAATTGTATAAACCTGCAGCATTCCAGGAGATGATATTAAGTTGTCTGTTAAAGATGCTGAAATAAGCATTTACTCATCGAGGTATTACTCGATAATGCTCCAGGTAGCCAATTCCATTTCTGGGGGTCATGACATTGGGATGAGTTCACATTCTCGTTACGTGTTTGAATCTTAGACACCATACGCTTTCCCCTTGATACACAGATTTTTAAGTCATTATTATTAGCACTCAAGACATGTTGATTAATACCCAAAGTAGTTGGTCCTTCTCTATTATAAAAACTAGTAAATGGTAATACATCTATACCTCGACATTGAAAGGCTTCTGCTTGTTGTAATACAATATTGGAAATTATTTTTGAGCAGAATCTAACCCTTGCTCGTTGACCATTCTCACAATTTACAATTGAAACCAGATCTATGTCACTTGACTGAATTAGTTTTAAGCTTTCAATATCTTTGAGACAGTTAAGCAACCATGACCTGTTTAGAGTTAGGTCAAAATCAAACAATGGAAAAAAGTCCAATGTCAGTGTGTCCATCCATACTGGAGCAGCTTTTTGTTGCACATTAATTGGTTCTGGTGGTGCTTCTGAAGGCAATTGAAAAATAGGCGCAGATGGATTAAGTGACCTTATTACCGTGGTTTCCTTACTTATGTTTTCTTCTAATGGGACACGAGGTTCTGTCTCATTAATCTCTGAACTTTGTCTTCTTCCTTCAGTTTTTTTGGCAGCTGGTGTGTCTTTCACAGACAAGGTGGGGGCGCATACCTCTGCCACTATCATATTAGTGTTTACTATGGAGTGTTCTGAGAATTCTAGGTCCTCCAAAGCTTCATTTACATGTTGTTGGAAAATAACTTGCCTTTGGCGTCTTCTTGAGTATTTGCGAACTGGCTTCCTGTTCTTTCCTTTATATTTTTTGCATTTACCCTTTTTGATACCCTTAGTGTCATGACTAAAGATAGGGAATAACGCATTTCCTGTGGTTTGGTTGTTCACTAGACAACCATTTTCCTCCTTTATTTGACTCTTTGATGTTGTATCGGATGTGAGGCGTGAGCTTTCATCCATCACTATAGAGTCTCCTTGTTTATCATTCAACTTTATTATAGGTGATGGTAATAAAGTTTCGACCTGCTCATGCACTTCTACCTGGAGCTTTGGTCCACCCACAGTGTTTGCGCTTAACAGGTTATCGCCTACCGCAGGTATTTGGTTCGCAGAGGTTGTTATTAACATAATATCGTTTTCCACAAGAATAGGCTTTACTGGAGTAGTAGACATAGCTTTTCCATTCTCCGTATACTTTGTCATTAGAACCTTCAATATCTCAGTTACTGAGTCCATAATACAGTCCGTACTCACAGCAAATCTTCCTAGTAACAGTAGTATGGAGGATAGAAGGTCCTCAAGCGCTATTAAGGAGTCTGAGATGGGTTTTTCATTTCTTGGAAATTCGGTCTCTACGTAAGCACGAATCCCAGAAAGATTAAGGTTTGGAGATTTCATCTCGCTTTGTAAAGAGGGAGTATCGTTTTGTGCAATGGATGGAGTACTACTAAATAATGTTAGTCCAGGTGGATGGGTTTTATTGGGAGTTTTATTTAATTCAGATTGATTCCCCTGTCTCTCATCCATATATCGGCCACAAAGTTCTAAATCAATACTGGACAACATAGATAATTCCACTGCATCCTGTTCCATCTGTCCCACCTTCTTATTTATTTGAATTACTTCTGGCTTTGGTGATTTCAACTTAGAGAGCTCACTATCGGTAGAGAGTGGGATGATACTTGTCTCCTTAGAGATTGGAGGTAACCTTGAGTTTGAATCTTGCGACAGGTCAGAGTCTAAAGGAAAGACTATATGTGGGAGCAACCCCTCAACCTTTGGAGGAGTTTCCATTTCCTTTTTAGCCGAGTTCTCCCAAATTTCCATTAGTTGCCTTTGGCCCTTTAGCAACAAGCTGTTAGCGTATTTGTTTTGCAATGGGTTCGATCTTCTTGATGTATTTGGCCGTCCTTCGAGTGTTCTTCCAGAACGTAATTTCCTCACTGACATAGTGCTCTCTGCAACTACCAGTTAGGGACTTTCAGGTTAGACGCAAATTGGTAATTAAAAATAAGATTCAACTTAGAAGATTAGAGATGGATTGACTTCAACTGAATTAAAATCTGTGCACGTGTTTAGGCTAAATGAGCCAGGACCAATGAGTGAATGTTCACAATGCCAAGAATCCTTCAACTATAAAGATAGACGGTGTAATTGGATTAAAAACTAAGTGTAAGAGATTGGGCCCAGCCCAGCCTACCTCGGCCTCTGAGGACCTCAGAGGGCCCGCCCTTTGCCCGGGCTTAGCCCCGGGCGCTCCCGCGCGCTCCCGCGACGCTGGGGTGAGTCGCTCTTATGCGCCGCCTGGCGCGAAGTCTGCCCCGTCTTCCGCTGCGGGGCAGGCCGGGAAATGTAGTCCTGTGGCCCCCTCCGCTCCACTACCGCTTCAGGCTGGAAAGTGCGGCGGCGGGAAGGGTGCCGAGACCAACGGACTCCGGTCTTCCTGCAGAGTCCTGTGCAGCGTTTGCGTGGTAGGCTCTCGCGTTCCGCGTCCTCTCCGGGGGCTCAGGGTTCCAGATAATCAGTAAAGCGACACCCGCTCCACCGGGGTGAGTCGCTCTTATGCGCCGCCTGGCGCGAAGTCTGCCCCGTCTTCCGCTGCGGGGCAGGCCGGGAAATGTAGTCCTGTGGCCCCCTCCGCTCCACTACCGCTTCAGGCTGGAAAGTGCGGCGGCGGGAAGGGTGCCGAGACCAACGGACTCCGGTCTTCCTGCAGAGTCCTGTGCAGCGTTTGCGAGGTAGGCTCTCGCGTTCCGCGTCCTCTCCGGGGGCTCAGGGTTCCAGATAATCAGTAAAGCTGACGGTTAGTCACAAAAAGTGACACAACAGCAACGCAAAAGTGTCAGAAGGTCTCATAAATAAGGGCCATAAGGTGCAATCAAGTGACCCAACGTGAGAAGATGATGAGTTTAGCCATGTCAAGAGGTTTTTCTTTGCATAATGAGTTCTCTTTTAGAAATAAATGATGCAGTAAACTGAAGGAATTATGTCCTGCACCACTATATTTAATGTAGGGAATAGTTGCTTTCCCCCAGCAACTTGTCTGTGAGACCTTTGCGATCGGCAAACAAGTAGTAGTAGTGTTGCACATTAGCTGGTGACTAAGGGAGGGTAATTGAAAACAAACATCATTATTATTATAGATGCTATTTCTAGAAGGTATTTGATTATCCTGCCTTTTAATGCTCCCTTAACTGTAGAACAATTCCCTTTCCAATTTAGAATAAACACTTAGCTGTCTTGTTTTGCATTCATTACTTTCTCTCCCATCAATACACTTTTTGTGTGATTTTGTGGTTATTTTTAGGCACCGTCTTGTTTCAGGAAGTGTTTAAAGCTGCTAACTGTGGAATATTTACTATGGAACAAGAATGGTTACAATAGGGGTCGTCACCTCTTCCTTGTTGGTCCTTGGACGGCTTGAGACATGTACCATGTATTATCTCTTTGATTTCATTAAAGCTTTATTCAAGTACATTTTCCGTGTTCCTTAGAAGTGTGGCAACCTAGAATGAAGGCTTCAAATTTTTCAATAAACAGTAGAAATGGAGGTGGGAAGATATATTATTCTGCAAAGCACATCATACGTGTCGAACATTGCTGCATGATTGAATAAAAAACGTGGTAAGGGTTTTATTAATTCTTTACTCTATATTTCTTCGTGATATGTTGTGGATAAAGTGTAACCATCATGAGATTTAATTTCTTCCTTGTGTGTAGGATAACTGGTTTGCAAAGGCAAATTCTGCTTATTGAGACAAGTGTATTCCTGGCATACTTATTCTGTAGAGAGTTCAAGGAGGCAGGTGGTTTATTTACTTTCTGAAAGTGCTTTACCAGGTCATACCTATTATTTGTATGTAGTACAAGTGTGTTTTTTTCGGAATGTTGCAGTAGCATCCAAAGCTGAAACACCCTGTGATGTCGTCATTGACATGGAGAAGCTGGTGCTGAAGTTCAAGAGAACGCCAGTAAGTTGCAGTAAGTTGGACAGCGGAGGGAGAAGCAGACGTGAGATTCAATTCTGCGGATGCAGATGGGATGAGACCTGGAGCTGTCATTTTGTCAGCGTCCTTAAAATTGCATTGGTACAGTTAATTTACAGGGTAGCTCTTGAATAGGACCATATCCCTTGGGTCTCTCTTACACTTATTCTGAAAGAAGTGATAGGTTCCTGAGAACAAAAGATGTGTTTAGGAAGTTACCTTCCTACATAAGCTATATGTTGAGATGTGGATCGAGTCGTAAATAGTGTTAGAGATACAACTAGGCCTGAACTTCAGTGGGTTGGGGGTAGGACTTCAAACAGTGTTACAGGGCCTACCATTTCACACACTTGGGGCCGAGACAGTATTAGAATACACATTTGGGAGGCAAATAGGTCCGGGTTTAATGCAATGGCACTTGGAAACAGCATATGTGAATGCCTGGACTTTCATGCTTTAGCATGTTAAAGCAAGATCTTTTATCTTTGCCAATGCATTCTCCTGAGACACTGAGCACTGCTGGAGCAAAGAGAGTCAGGGGTGGACTGGAATAGAAAATAGGCCCAGGCACCCAAATAAAATTGGCAGTTCATTAGTGAATTGGAAACTAATAAAGAGGCCAAAGTTTGTAAATTGGAACCGTTTTGAACTTGTGAAGAAACACTTAATACGTGTTTTACAAGGTATGGAAGATCGCAAGGATTTGAGCTTACTACAAACAACGTTTGTTTTAATATCAGGGAAATCAATAGTAAAAACCATCCCACCTGATCATAAAACATGCCCCTAAATTGCCTAGAAACCGACCCCAAAACCCACCCCCACAATAACCTGTCAGACCTGCTCATCGGGCATTCTCTGATTGCCCTACAGGCCAGTCCAACTCCGAAATAAGTGACCACTAGACCTGCAAGCATCAGATGTCTGCAAGATGGTTACTATCAAATGAGTCATGTACATCTCTGACACACAGAAAAGAAAGTACTGAAGGCTTACTCAAAAGGTGATTTTTCTTAATAAAAGTAGCATAAACTGCACACAGATTTTTTTTCAGGAAACAAGAAGTTGTGTGTGGGGGTAGAAAGTGCTTTCACAGTCACTGTGAAATAGACTTATAAGAACCTTGTTGAGGTATGAAGAATAAATCAGGATAAAGAAAATCATGGGAAACTTCTACCTGACTGTCACAAAATGAGGGGTGCTCACTATCAGCTGCAAAAGGAAGGATAATCCACAGAGAATAATAAGCCACATACCTGTTCAGCACATAAAAGAATGCATGTGCTGATATTTCTATAGGATCGACCTAGCCCGAGAGCAATAGAGCGTTGTACATAATTGGATGTTATAGAAAATGATGCAAGAATGTATTCCTCAAGAGGATTCTTTGATTTTTTTCTAATATACACACTTACATTCGAATTTCATTGTTAGACCTGGTACCTTTGGCATGGGTTTCCCTTGTATTCTTTCCTTTGGCTCCTGTGTTTTTGCTGTGTGTGTGCTGGTCTAGATGCTTTGCCACTGCTGTTGAGTGCCAAAGTGCAAGTGCTCCCTTTGTAAATTATTGTTATGGATTAGTGATTGGAATATTTGATTTACTAGTCAGTCCGTTGTACAGTGCACTGTGGGTGCCCAGGGCCTGTAAATCAAATGCTACTAGTTGGCCTGCAGCACTGATTGGGCCACCCACATAAGCAGCATGTAAATGTAACTCAGACCTGCCATTGCAGAGCATGTGAGCATTCTAGTACTGTCATGTCAACTTAGCAAGTGCACCCACTTGACCGTCCCTACCCTTCCATTTTCTTACATGTTAGTCACCCCTAAGTTATGCCCAAGGTCCAACTGTGTGCAGGGTGCAGTGTATGTGAAAGGTATGACATGCCCTGATGTGTGTGGCATGTCCTGATAGTGAAATACTGCCAATTTCCTTTTTCACTATTGCAAGGCTATCTGTTCTCATAAGATAGAATGAGGAGTTTCCTTATAACCTTTTATGAGCATAACTACCCCTGGGAACAGGGTAGAAAAGAAAGTTTGGTATGCCTGAACTCAGAATGTTAAAATACATCTTTTAGTATTGTGGTAGCCCCAAAGTAGCTACAGAGCCGGAGGAACTGTGTTTTTACATTATTCCTGCAATTTAAAGGTTATTTTACACAGTAACTATTTTTACAAGTATTGTATGTTGGATTTTTGTCGTTTTTGGTCTTGTTTGTTTAGATAAAATTGTGCTTATTTTTCTAAACTTATGTGGTGTCCATTTGTAGTGTGTTCACTGTCTTACTGCATGGATGTACAAATGCTCTACACACTGCCTCTGAGATAAGCCTGTCGGCTCATGCCAAGCTACCAAGGGGGTGAGCAGGGGTTATTTTAGAAGTGTATCTCCCTTACCCTGACTAGTAAGAAGAGTCCCTACTTGACCAAAGGTACCTACATTTGCCAACTAGGGACCGCCATTTGTACCACTTACACATTTCAATTTTAGGCACATTGAAATTAAGTGCTACATGTATCAAGCTTTTTTCCGGTCACAAGCGGGCTGATTCTCAGAATCGTCCAGTTTGCAACAGCAAATAAGCAGTTTGGTATGTAACAAACTCAAACTGCAATTCTGTATCTCTTTAACAAATCTCAATTTTTGTTTACACCCAAACACCGGTATTTGAAAGGGGCGTCCCTTCCAAATACTGAATTGAAATGGTATGTATTAATGTTTTAAGACCAAATTCCATGGGACCACTTCTTCTTTAACAAACAACATTGAAAAAAAGAAACTTATATTTTTAATGTATCCCATTTTCCTTTAAGGAAAATACATTGCATTAAAAAATGAGACTGCTTTATTTAAAACAATCACAAAAATGGTGGTCTGCTGACCTCAGCAGGCCACCATCCCCGTGATGCCATTGATTCCTACTGGATCGCAAATTGCGACCCACCACATTAATATTCATGAGGTAGGTCGATTGGGGACCCACAAGGAATCACTAAATTAACCTCTATGAGTTTTATACATTAGGAATAGCGATTACCTAATTACAGGTCACAGAAAATCACAATTAGGCAATCTCTGTTCCTAATATTGATACATTTGGCCCCAAGTGAATTCCCAGAAGTGAACTGCACAAGTTTCAGTCAGTGCCAAGCTAAATTGAAACCAAAGTCCTCAAATCGAAAGCTTAGCCACCAGACCATATCTCCTTCCTGAGTTGATGTAATAAAACTTTCAAAAACAAACTTCAAACATTTCATTTCACCACTCTTTGTGCACACTCATGTTCTGTTGATATTTTAACATTGCTATTAAGCAGCATTCATAAAGCTGTCTAGTTAGCAGACCATATGCAAATGATTTTGGTATGTATGTGTTATACATGGGTGGTACCTTAATGAGTTGTCCCTTGTTTAAGATTGAGGTTTACATATTTGCATCTACACAATGGTTACATTTAGGCACGTATAGAGGATACATAGCAGGTAACTGCATTCTGGTCCAATATTGTCATTGATGGGATCTGGGCATATCTTAGGCCCTGTAGTTTGTAAATCCCAACAGATCCTTATGATGGCAATGACAAGGTACCAGTTATGTATTTTGTGTATTAAAGCTGTTTTATTCAAAGTGCAGCAAACAATGGGTATTGACTGGAATTAAAATGTTGAGGTGTTATCTGTCAAAATTAAAGTCCTGGTAAAAAAATAATCAATACTGAAGTCAGTGGGTTTAAGCTGTGGCTTCAGAGTTTACCGTATAATTATGAATTTACTGAGTTTGCCACAAAATGTGCAGATTTGACCAAAATCTTTGTTTGCAGCTCAAACAGATACAAATAAATGGCCACATAATTTTAATTTTGGGGTGCATTATTTGATAATAGTGGTCCTCCACACGGCATAATCTTAGTGGCCTGGACAATCTAAAACCTCTGCACAGTGGTTTGGGTACTAACATTAGGATGACAAAATCTGTATTTCACAGGCAAGTGTAAAATATTTCCCATATTTCACTGTTCCTTTTGATACATGGGTTTTATACTGCTGCTTTCTGTGTAAAAACAAAGGCTAAAACATGAACTATGCACGTTTTTACTGGAAGCTGTAATGACTCCTCAAAGGTTTCCCATCATTGTCGAGCAGATATCATGGTGGGGACAAGTACCTTTTTTATGTGGTATTTTATGTCATCTAAGGTAGTGTTCAAACAGCTGATGAATCGTTTTTCTGTATTTGCCCTGTAATATTTCCTTATAATGGCTATGCACTCCTGTGTGAGAAAACAGGAAATGTCTTAAATTGCAACTATAAAGATGGTTCTCATTGTTTTAGTTCTAGGCTTATTTTCTGATACAAATACACACTTAAATGTAAGTCAAGCTTACTCTCAGTTGTTGTTTTCCTTTCTCCAGATGAAAGATGCTTGGAGAACGATGCACAGTGTGTGCATGCTGCAGAAGAAATTTATCATGGGAATTAGTGTTGGTAGCCATATTAGGAAAAGAGCTGAAGCCATGTAAAAATTGACTTTATTCATGTTATGTTGAGCACTAACAGCATTGGAATCTTCTGTAAGATTAGATTGAGATAGCCAAAGGAATCATGTGAGTAGATTCAATGTTGAAAAAACTATTGCACCAATTTAGGAGATAGATAACTGGAAATGTCTGCCAATCTTTACCTATGGGGTGAGTAATTAGGGATGCAGGTATGTGGGGCTTATGCAGAAGAAAGAAAATAGATTTTGACACCGGTTACTGGGCGTTCCCCCTCAACCCTGCAGGAGTTATGCATGGATTATGTGCAGTGCCACTCCTCTGGCCCTCTGGTGTGCAATATGGGCAAACAAGGAAGCTGATCTCAACTTGGCAGTTATTAGAGGTTGCCCGCTTTGTGACCGTTATTTGGCAATTCCTTGGCTAAATTACATTAAGACTGCTTCCTGGCCCTTGGTTGCACACATCTGTTTAAGTACTCTGCGACTATCTTGAAAAAGGATAAATACTGGGTATAGGATAGTTTTGTCAAGCATAGACAGACGACCAGGGAATTAATGTAAGTGGTTAAACCTCTGGTTAGGGGTTATTGCATTATCCAGATGGCGACGAAGATTGCCCCTTATCTTTTATATGCGATAAACACGTATTTATATTTATTTATTTATTTATAATTACATTTATTAAGCGCGCAGCTACCCGAAGGTTTCCCGGCGCTAGAGTACGAGAGAACTTTATTAGTCAGATTTAGGTTTGCTTCCCGTTAGGTCAATACACCTCTACTTGCATTAGCAATTGCCCGTGTGATGAGCAATCCAGTCAAACTTTATTACATTTTGTATTTTTCTGAAAATATCATCAGCCATATTCAAGGAGGTTTTTATTACTGTTGTTGCATAAGTATACATTTTCAAAGTGTAAAGCTGCTCTATTCTTTTTACAGCAACTCAATGATTGTGACACATGTTTTTCAGTTACAAGTTTTCTGAAGAGCATTCCAGCACACAGAAGGAGCATGATGTTTCAACAATAATCTATATATATATATATTCTCCCAATCCTGGCTTTCAGCTTTCAAGAAGAACAGGCACCACCGACTCGTGGATGTAATCAAAGGTTTCTTTATTCACCAATAACAGCGATCAGACGCGTTTCGGCAGATGGAACCGCCTTGCTCACTACATCTACATAAATATATATACCCTCCTGTATTATGAATGCTGTTTTTATGGTGCTGCACTTGGCCATATGCACTTTAAATTCACTAAAGCTGCTAATGGGGGAAGCTGGTATTTTCACACAAAAATGTTGCCACCTTCATAATTGAGATTATGAATTAAGTTTGATATATTTTTTTAAAACTTTGTATGCATGTTACCAAAGGTTATTATTGAAGGAATTTTTAATTTCTAATGTTTTTGTTGTATGACTTTGTTTGTGTATCTTTTATTATCTACCATTGGAAGATTGAATAAAGACAATGGAATGGAATGGAAGAGGGTATTTCATGGGAATGATTGAGTATAAGAACAGATGGGTTGCTGGGAACATTTATATTTTTATAAGAGACAACAGTATATTGAGCTGGTATCATAAAAGGGATCTTAGTGTTATGTTAAGTCCACCTTTAATGAAATTAATTTGTACTTGTAAAGCGCACTTATACCCCAAATGGGGATTCCTGGCGCTGTACGCATACCACTGTGGAACCCTTCCTGGCTTTTCCCTGTGAAATGTCCACTCCTGGGAACCCCCAAGGTGAAGCCAGGCATCCCAGCGCTGTTGGGGCCATTGTGGGGATTAAGCAAGCTATTGCCCAGAGTTGCAGAGTGGGACCCATGATTAGAATAGGCACCGAGGCGAGAATTATCAGGTCCGAGGAAATTGAGCCCAAGACCCGCTGAGGCGGGAATTAAACCCTGGTCCCGGGCCAGACCTGTGCATCAAGGTCTGCCGCACTAACCATTGAGCCACACTTCTCCACTTTAATTGTGAAGGATGTTGTTCAAACTGTGACGCAATATGAGGGTGGATTACTGACAAACTAATTTATACAGAGCTTCCTGAAAGAATTTTCATCTGTATTTAGACCTGAATTGTGATATTTGAAAGGGTATACCCACAAGATCAATGTGAGAGAAGGCACTCAGCCTATATTTGGTCAAGTATGTCATGTACCATTTGCGGTGGAAGATGAGATGTGGTTGGAGATGGAAAGATTGCAGAAAGATAGTGTGAATAAAGAAGTGGAAGGTACAGAATGGTTAGTCCTTCTGATGGTTACCAAGAAGTGTAACGGAAATATAAGGCTGCATGTAGACTTACAGGATTTGAGCAAGGGCGTTGTGATAGCTAAGTATCCCACTCCTAATATTGCAGAGATGTTGACCTCATTGAAAGGGGCTGAGGTGTTTTTGTCTAACAACCTGAAATTTACATCCCACCTAATGGAATTGGGTGAAATTTTTAGAGATGTCACTGCATTCATAACGCAATTTGGCAAGTTTAGGTACAGAAGAAGGCTGTTTGGCTTGTATCAGCTTCCTTAGTTTTCCAGAGAGCTATAGAGAAAGCATTAGTCTTACTTCCTATTTGGGTGTGTAACAATGTCCCATATTGATCCATAATAGAGGTATTGATAGATGGGGAAACCTCCATTTTCTATTTAAATTTGCAATATCCTGCAAGACTTTTCCACTTCTCTCTGCAACAACCTTGTCCCTTTATCTATGTCTTATACCCTGTTTGCAAAATGCGATGCAGCGCGTGCTACAAAATTTGTTTTATTAATTAAATTGTTTACTTACCTCCAAACATCTATATGTCGGTTTTTAGCACCCCCCCGCCCTGCCTCTCTGCCCCACCGCAACTCCCTCCACGGGCCGTGGCTGCTCTTTGTGTCCTTCACATAAGCTGATCGATGTCTCTGTATGAGAAAGGTGTTTTATACATTTTCCAAAAGTCACTAGAAAAAATATTTAATTACTATTAGAAATAATTTCAGAAACTGTGTTTAATTATCAGGTTTTTTGACATATAATACTTATCTTGCCTATCACTGGCACTGTGAAAAGGAAGACAGTCAGGCAGCTGTTGCTGTTCCCCCACGTGGGTGTGGCCACTTCTGTGGATAACTGACACGCTGATATCAAAACGGTGGACACTCAAATATATTGTAGTTTTGACCTGAAACAAAAATGTATTTCAAAATAGGCATCAGAAAGCTTTAACTTTAAAACCAAGACTAAACCTATATTAAAAGTGCTATTGAATTTTCTACTTTAAGTCGTGACCTTCTTAAGTATACTGCTCCGCAATCTCAGTAGGGGTATTTTTGAATATTGTTAAAAAAGTGTAATTTGTGCTTATTTAGCAAAAATTGAATTTGCATAACAGATTTAAATGCTTCTTTTATGGAATTTATGTTTAAAAACATAACTTTTACCAAATATATATGTGTTGTAAATACATATGTGTTAATAGTATGTGTGGTAACAGTATGCGTGGTAAAGGTATTTCTAATTACAGTTAATGAAAATGCATGGTAAAGGCATGCGTGGTAAAGATTTATGCATGGGAAAGGTATGCATAGTAAAGGTATGCATTATAATGTAATGCAACATTGTATCATATTCAAATCCCACCACATGGATTAAGCGTTTATTGTTCATCTCCTGCGCAAGACCATTGCGCACAGCAAAGCGCCACAAAAAGGTTCAAAAAAAGCGAACAATATTTCACATTGTGTGCCATTTTGAGCCACTGACAATAGAAAAGCTAAAAACTACAATATATTTTCAGCTTGACTGTCTTCAAATAGACCGAAAATTATCTTGTTATGTATTGAAAACTATGCGAAGCAAAACCTCTCACCCATGAAGGTGAAAGTAAACTGTGAAATATCTCAAAATAATATCTTTATGCGTAAAAAAGCTTCTCACATATAAAAAGCAAAGGTAAGCCTGGTAACTTTGCATCCTTGCAAATGGCAAAAATATGAAACTTAGCAACATATCAGCAGAAATAAAGGCACCCCGAGTTTTGATGTGCAACTTGGGAAAGATGAACTGAACACTCTCGACAGTATAATGCCAATTTAGATAAAGCACAGAACCCTCTGTATATCTGAAGCATTACTTCTCACTGCTTGGCACACTCAGCCCTCCTTGGACCTGTTGACTCATTTTGTTGCTCATATTCATTTTGACAAACGGAAAGAGAGGCCATCATTATTTTTTATATAGGATGGTGTAGGTGGCAGAGAGGACAAATCTGCCTGTAAGTGGGAAGTTGTTAAACTGCTGGCCTGCGGCCTGATCTAAGTTCAGATTGTTATGAAAAGGATTATTATTATCCGCCAGAACTAGGGTAGTCTGGTTACTCACCACTTCAATGCAACGATAAGGATCTTTCTAAAGAAGAAAAGAACAATTATTATGAGAAATATTGTATGATACTAAAGGCAAACTGGAAAGCGATTTAAGCAATGTGAGCGGAGCACACATAACATTCACTGCAACTTTATCTCATTTTCTTGCATCATTTCTATCCTACCTGCTATCGTCAAGAGTGTGGCTATTTTTTGAGGGCAACGTGCACAAGGAGGTAGAATGTTATGTGATGCTATTTTATATGTTTAAACATGTTAATAAATTGCATAAGGCTTTATGCCATTCCAATGTCACCTCGAAAGTAGCTTGCTCAAATACTTACTGACAAAGTAAACTGCAAAGGGGTCCTGGCTTGCGTGCCAGAGAGCGATGGCGGACCCCGTGTGAGCTCCGCAGTGTTGCGGAACTCTTCGTCGGTTCCTGAGCCTCATTTACTACCTGTGACACATTGAATCATCCACAGCACCTTCTGACGATGCAGTGCGCCGGATAGTAGGTTTTTGGAGGTGCTCCCGTCCTCTTCCTGCAATTATGGACTGCCGGTGTTATCGTCTGGTTTGTGACGTGGGCGGCCGTCATTTCATGGTCGCTGAGCCCGCATCTTCTTCAACTGCTGCAAAATTCACTACCGGTATGCCTCCTTTCTCTACAATTGCTGCGCTGCCTCTCAATATCCAGCTGTCTATATGAAGGAGGTTTGACTTGCTTTTTATTCTTGGCCAAGGCGCGATTAATGCTTTCTTTTTGGATGTAGCGGCCGCCATTTTAGGTTGCTCGTGGGATTTTCCTCAAGAAAATGTGGCCGCCTCATTTTAAATTAAACAGCGACAGCTAATTTTTTTGTGACTGTTTCTATTGCTGCAGGGGTTTGCATGCCATATATCATGTTTTAGAGCCCTGCCAGTTTTTTAATAATATTCTTCAAATTTTGAGATTCCACCATGCACTAACATTTGTGGTGCTTGCTGTTTCTGCCTAAATGCAGATTTATGGTACATCCTCTTCCTGCAATCTCGGACTGCGGGTGATTTTGTCTGGTTTGGGACGCGGGCGGCCGCCATTTCAGGTCGCTGAGCCCACGTCTCCTTCAGATGTTGCTCCTTTATTACCAGCATGCTCCCTCTTTCTACAATTGCTGCACTACCTCAGAGTACCCAATTTTCCACATGGAGGAGGTCACACTTTAATTGCAGCCAGATTCCGGTAAAATGCATTCTTTTTAGAAGTGTGCGACCACCATTTTTGGTAGTTTGCGCCTAGTGTCCTCAAGAAAATTTGGCTGTCTCACTTAAAATAAGTAACAACAGCTAATTCCTTTGTGTCTGCTCCTATTGCTGTGGTACTTGCTGCATGCTCCTTGAGATGGCGCTCTTCTAACACATTATACCACTCTGCATTGAAAGTTAGTCTATTATCTCACTGGAATTATTGCTTATCATTCTCGAATGCAATATTCTCTCACATGACTATTTTACTTCGCTCTCCTGCGCTTATGTCAGCTTCCTCTAAACCGATGTCTTTTTGTCATTATAACATGCGGTGAGAAAAGGATTATTTTATTGATGTGAGGCATTTAAAATACCTTTAACACTTATTGCAATTTTACTTTTTTGAGGATCTTGGTGTGCATCTTCTGGTCACTATTGTCTCTCATGTCTGGATTGGAGGCTCCTATCTTATTTTTCAACTGACTTTAACTCCTATTTATTACATTGTGGTTTGTATACAACAATTGTTGTACGCTCCACAGTTTGCCTCACACTGTTTGGTGCTTTTTTTTAAATATCAACATGGCTAATGATCCTCACTCTGCTAGATCATCGGTTACCGGTACAAAACCAAAGAGGCATAAAAATGACCCACCTTCTCCCATACATTCCTCTCCGAATCCAGTTTTGGACTCTATCTTGGATGAAGTGCGTGGCCTTCAACCTTTTATGTCTGCGACCAATGAAAAAACGTAAACAAATTGAAGAGAGATGGATTGTTATGGAGGGTAAAGTATTGGATTTGGAACAACATGTCAGCGACCTTCAGGATGTCTCTACTAAGATACCATTGTTAGAACAGGAAATTCACAAATTAAAAATCCATGCTGAGGACCTTGAAAATCGGAATCGAAGAAATAACATACGCCTGCATGGTTTACCAGAAAATATTGAAGTTACTGATATGGTATCTTTTCTACAAAAAATTCCTTCCAGAAATCCTTGATATCCAGGTTTCCACAAATCCTCTCAACATACAAAGAGCACACTGGTTGGGCAGTCTAACTCCTAATTCTTCTAAGCCACGTGGTATCATCATGCTGTTCCTGGAATTCACTGAGTTGATTCAGGTTTTGAAAGCTGTAAAACTCAAACGTCGCCTTGTTTAGTCAGGTCATAATCTCTTCATTTCTCTAGATCTTTCTACTGCTACAAATGCACGCGGTAAAGAATTTCTTGCATTGCGCCCTCATATGAGGCATCTCAACATCCAATTTGGAATTCTTCTTCCATGTCTTTGCAAGATTACTCATAATGGTCAATCACAATCTTTTGATGATCAAGGGAAACTTAGACTCTATCTTCAGAATTTGTCACCACATGGAATGGACACTAATATCTGATCTCTTTTGTGATTTAGTATTGTCTTTCTAATTGCCTCCTTCATGCTTATATATTGTGTACTGTTTTCCTTCTTCTTTATTCAATTTTCTGAGGTTCTTTTCTTCTTTTCTGTATTGTATTCTTTCTGAGGTCCGTGTACTTTGGCGTCACCATGCTTGCCATTTTTTGTTTTCATTTCTCTCTACAGATCTGGATGTTTTTCCTTGATCTGTTTACTTGTTCTCCTCTCCTGTCTCTTTCCTTCCCTTTCTTTCTTTTATCTCTCTCTCTTTGTCTCTCCTTTTACTGCATATTGTTTATTGCTTTAGAGTTCGATAAGCATTACTTTCCTCATATTATTTCTATTTGTTCTGCAATGTTTCCCAGTATTGTGTTTTTTTGTTGTGGTTTGTCTTCATGTAGTTTTTCTGTATGGTGTGTTCTTTTTTGTAGTCTCATCCTTGAAGTGTATCTACTCCACATGTCTTCCATCCTCCCAACCCTCCATTATGTGTAACTTTGTTACGTGGAACGTCTGGGGTCTTGGAAATCCAGTCAAACATCAAAAGGTACTGTCACATTTATCTAAACTTAATTCCCAAATTGCTTTTCTTCAGGAAACTCATTGTACAGATGTAGACTCGTTAAAGTTGAAAACACAATGGGTGGGCCAAGTTGTTTTTTCTCCTGCATCCAACAAAAAAAAGGGGGTGTTACTATATCGTTTCATAAAGCGTTATCAGTTAAAATTTTATGTACTCAAAATTATGATGACAGTCGATAGGTAATGGCTAAGATTGTGATACAAAACAAAACATTAGTTTTGTTAAATATCTATGGTCCTGTCAGACCAGATCCCAAATTTTGGAGTGATGTTAAAATTCTTCTCTCCTCAACTGACTGCCCTAATATTATTGTTGCTGGTGACTTTAACCAATGGCTAGACCCTTTTTATGATAGATTGTCCAAATGCAAACCATTGCATCACATCCGTTATTTGATGTTTGGAAAACCTGTAACCCTGATTTGCTTGAATACACTTTTTTCTCAAATATGCATCATACTCGTTCTAGGATTGATTACATTTTGGTTAGTAAGTCCCTACTTCCCTCTATTCAAAAATCTGAAATTGGCTCCATTTTTATTTCAGACCATGCACCTGTTTATGCTGTTCTAGATCTTTCCCTTACTTCCTCCAAATGTATTAGTTGGAAACGTAATACTTTCCTACTATCTGATACTGTTTTTATCAATGATGTCACAATTTTTATTAATGAATTCTTTACTTTTAATAACCCGTCAGACACTTCTGTCCCTAATAACTGGGATGCTTTCAAATCTGCCCTACGTACCTTCACCATATCTTATGTATCTAAGAAGAAGAAGGTCACCAGAAATAAATATGCGGATCAACTACAAAAAATCTAAGGATTAGAACATAAATATTTTACCTCTAGATCGCCTGACACCCTTCATGATTTAATTGTAGCAAAAACTGACCTTAATAAATTAGCAACTATTGAAGCATGTAATATTCTGCTTAAGATTAAGTATAAATATCATGGAGGTCAAAATAAAGCGTGAAAGATGCTAGCAAACTACTTAAAAGTTAAATCTGACCGTAAAACTATTGGCCCTATTCTCAAAGAAGCTACTAATAAACTAGTCTCATCAGATGAAGATATTGCTGAGGTCTTTCATGAATATTATCAATCTATTTACTCTGATGACACATTCCCCTCTACTCAAAATGTAAACACCTTTTTCTCTGGTCTCCCCTCACCACCATCTCTTCCTGATGAATTTGGAGCATTAGAGAAAGATATTACTCCTTAGGAAGTGATTAATGCCATCCAATCTTTGAAAAAATCGAAGGCACCAGGCCCTGAATGGGTTACCTGTTGAATTTTAATCTACCTTTAACTCAATTTTTGCCCCTAAATTATTACAACTTTTTAACCCTTTTATTGCTGATGCTAGAGCTTCTGGGTCTTTTATGAATGATTTAATTGTTATAATTCCTGAACCTGACAAGGACCATTCATATTGTAAAAATTATCGCCCTATATCACTAATTAATTATGATTGCTAAGATTCTTGCATCCCGCCTTGATAGCATCATTCATCTTTTGATTAAAACTGACCAAGTCGGATTTGTGAAAGGTAGACTAGCCTCTGACAATGGTCGAATGTTTTCTAATATTATTTCCCATGCCAAAAAAATGTAAGAATCCCCTTGCAGCCCTATCTTTAGATGCTGATAAAGCATTTGACCGTATCAATTGGCAATTTATGTTTCAAACTCACCAATGGTTCGGTTTTGGGCTCTCTTTTATTTCTTATATTAAACTTTTGTATTCCTGTCCGCGAGCCAGTATTTTCGTTAATAACCATTTTTCAAAGTTTTTTTTCTTTATCTGAAGGTACAAGGCAGGGTTGCCCTTTTTCTCCTTTATTATTTATCCTATGCCTTGAACCATTTTTAGAGCGTATTCGTTCTAGCCCTCAGATTACTGGCTTTAAGCTTACTTCTGTTGAAACCAAAATATCTGCTTATGCTGATTTATATGTCTAATCCTGTTGACTCCCTTACACATTTTATGAATGAAGTTTGACTTTATTCCTCTATTTCTGGTTATCAACTTAATTTATCAAAACAGAAGTTCTACCTTTCAATTCTATTTGTTACAAATTTATGTTTAATGATACTAATTTTGCTTGGTGTCCCTCCAAAATGAAATACTTTGGCATTTGGTTATCATCATCCCTAACTGACAATCTTAAATTAATATGTAACGCATTATTGAAGAAAATGCAGTCCCTCCTCCTCAAATGGTCTCTCTTATATCTTCCATGGTGGGGCAGACTGGATAATTGCTCCTCACGTATTGTACACAGTGTCTATTCTTCCTATTAAAATACCTAATGTATACTTTTCTCGAATAAAATTTATTTGTATAAAATTCTTGTGGAATAATAAACACCCACGTATTGCTCTAAACAAACTTATTCAGCATAAAAATGAAGGTGGTGTTCGCTTTCCTAACTTTAAAGCTTATCACTCAGCTTTTTTGATTAAACAATCTTTTTCATTAGCTTATGATTTTTTGGATATTCCTGACCCCAGATGGATTCTTTTTGAACGTTCATTATTAAAAGATTTTTATTTTCAACATATTACTTTTATGTCTAATTGCTCCTTTTTATCCAAACACCCAATTTTGAAATACTCCCAAACGTTGCTCTGTATTACATTTTCCAAGGATTTGACTCCTCTTCAATGTTTTTTATCCTCAATAGTATGGTATAATACATTTCTTAAATATAAAGGCAAATCTTTTTACTATAACTATTGGAAGGAAAAGGATATCTCTTTTGTTTATCAATTTCTCCATAATTATTATCCCCTTTCATGAGCTACAAATACGCTATCAGTTACCTGATTCCTTTATAAATTAATACAATATCATTGCTAATGCCATACAATCGCATTTGACTACTTTTTCACTCCCACCCACTTCACCATCTTTAAATCCCTCCTCACCTCTATATCCTTTATTTCCTTTATTTTCAACCCACAGACCTAAAGTCGCCTTTGTATATAAATTATTGTTATCCAATGTTACTGCTCGTTCTTAGTCCAATATTGAGATTGCTTGGTAAAATGATTTGTCAGTTTCTCTCCCTGTTCTAACTTGGGAGAAACTGTGGTCCAAGTTGTTTAAAGTTTCTGCTGCTGCACGTATAACTCAATCTTTGTTTTTTTATTTATCATAGAGCTATTATTACTCCTGTTAGCATTTGTAAGTTTTCACCAACCTCTTCTCCACTTCGTTGGTCTTGTTCTAGTGAAACGGGCACGCTAAAACATCAATTATATGAGTGTTCTTCTGTTTTATCTTTTTGGAATTCAGTTTGGAATGTTTGCATGTCAATATTCAACTTCAAGGCTACTTTATCATTACTGCATGTTTTTTTAGGATCTTTATCGCCTGATGTAGACATTGTATCTTCTGTTTCAAGACTGTTTGATCTTTTTATTGCTTTAGCTTTTAAGGTATGTTTTCATCCTGGAAAGATAATTCCAAATTATTGTTACTCACTTTGTGGAATTTTATTTGTGATGAACACAGGATTGCTACTGTTTTCTCTTCTTCTGTTTCTCAAAAAATCAAGTCTGATCTCCTTTGGCTTCCCTTTACTATTTACCTTTCTTCTAATCCTCCTTTACATTAACTCTTTTTCTTTATTTCTCCACTATATTATCCTTTACATTATTTTGATTCTTCCTTTCCTTTCTTTCTTTCTTCTTCTTTCCTTTTCTTCCTTCTTTCTCTTTCTCCTTCCTGCTATCCTTTCCCCTTTCCCTCTTTTATTTATAAATTTATCTTATATTATATGCCTGTTTGTTTTATTTTATTTAGGTTAAACTAATGTTTTAATATGGCCTTTGTTTTGTATTTGAAAATCTTAATAAAAATTTCTTAAACAAAAAAAAAAGTAAACTGCAAAACTTCAGAAATATACACTGCCAATATCTCGAATTAACGTTACATACATTTCTGACAGGCTCCTCGTGAACAAAAACTGCATCTAAAAGGTTCTGAAACAGATGTTAAAATAATACATTCAGTACTATTGCTAGTGGGGATTCAGTGCAACCGAATTTAAGAAACAGCTGCCAATTACTGTAGGCACATATTTACACAATGTTGAGATATAATCAGTCAATATCTTCAAGTGGCTCGAGGTAGACGTTTTTAAAAATTATTGCAGAAATGGCTGGCTTGGTTTTACTAATGCAAGTAGAAATATCTGAAACTATTTAAATGGGGAATAACAAAAATACTAAATCAAAAGTATTGACATACAGATGTGTCACATATATTGTCATCACAAAAATATTGAGCAACACAATTTGGAGAATAAGATATTTTTTTATTAATATCTTTACAAGAAATCATGTATATAATATTGTGTTGTTTAATATACTGTTATAAAATATTGTGTTTAATTAATTTAGATGTCACTTATAATATTTTAGGTGTCAATAATATTAAAGTAATTCTTCTAATGTTTTTAAAGTATAGTCTGTAATTTTTAACATGTAATTATTTTCATTTACATTTAGAAGGTCATTACTATGTCTGGCGGAATAATTTCCGCCAGATACCACATTGGCCATGGGACCAACTGACACCCGTTCAGCAGTCCCGACCCCCTCATTAGGATGCGACCTAGCACTGTTCGGTTGCTTTCCTACATTTTGCTATGGCAGCATGCATTCCGGCCGTAAACCGCCCGTAATACATGCTCCCATAATAAAATGGGAGGTGCGGTTCATCCTGCCCTGTGGCAGGAACTTCAAGGTAACTGCCACAAGGTGCAGGGATCAACAGGAGGGCAGCATAAGTGTCCCCTCAGACACTCAAAGGGGCCCTGCTTGGGGCCCCCAAAGATACTCTCTGACATGCTTTCTATGTCGGACAGGCTGGCATGGAAACCTTGTCAGAAACAGTCATCGTAATCTCAAGGGCGGAAAGAACCTCCCTTGAGATTACAGGCCGGATTCCAACTGGCGGATAGGCTTTCCAAGCCCGACAGAAGTCAGTCGGAATGACCTGCCCATTTCCTTTCCAACCGCCTCCAGTGTAATGAGGCAGTCGCAAAGGAAACCGAACTGCCCACTACGATGCAGCTGTAAAGGCTCAGACCGCAGGTTGCAGCCTTTACGAGCCGCAT
The DNA here is from genome assembly GCF_964263255.1 of Lissotriton vulgaris. Taxonomy (NCBI): domain Eukaryota; kingdom Metazoa; phylum Chordata; class Amphibia; order Caudata; family Salamandridae; genus Lissotriton; species Lissotriton vulgaris. Next base: position 82,976,974 of record NC_141698.1, on the reverse strand, counting down.
TGTAATCGACCCCTTCATTAGTCATTTATAATTTAGTAGTGGGTTGTTAGGTTTGTAAGGGAATAGGTTGGAAGATATTTAAGTTATAATTTCTTTTGTTTTTGATGTATTTTTATGTTAATGTGATATTTAGTTGGTGATTAATTATGTGAATTATTTAAATTATATTTTTAATATTTAAGTGTATTTTTTATTTGTTTATTTTTACATAGTTACATTAATACGTTATATTTTATTTGGGGGTTATTGGGTTTTTAGACGATTAGGGAGAGAAGCTGTTGAGATTTTTTTATAACTTTGTATTTTCTTTAAATATTTGGTTGGAGCCAGTAAGGTGGAGTAAGCCTCCATGATGGCATCTATGTTTTTTTCATTCCATGTAAGTCATTTAAGGATGGGTTGGTAATGTGAGAGACTTGCCTTGATAAGTACTTTCCTGATTGTTAGTTAGTCTATGTGTTTGGGGGTAATGCTTGGTTTCTGCACTTACCTTTTTTTGAAAGCTAGAGATATAGGGATACAGATCTGGATCCCCCAAGGTGAAATTGATAGGTGCACCAGTTTTGTTTGTCACTCTTGTAAAGGCTGATGGACTATCCAGGGGGTTTCATCCATTTACTGTGAACAGTGATAATTCTTCCAGTAATGCGTCACATCTCTTGCCCAACGGGTCACTTCCTCTTGTGTTGTCCTGACGTACCTGTATGTAAGCTGCTAGATTGTATTCGTGGCCTTGTAATAAATTCATATTAAAGTCCCTTGACATAACTATGTTAGCTTGTGGATAGGTGAATTTTAAAGTTCTAAGCGCAGCGGTCAATAGCAGGATTTTTTTCCGTATGCTTGTGGGCTGGATGAATGTAGGTGTTCAGAATTAGCAAGATAGTGGAAGATGAAACTGCGAGTTTGATGCATTGTATCCAGGGTGAGTCGAAATCTATTTCTTTTTATTCCCAAAGGATTGAAGTGTTGTTTGTAACCTAAAATTGGGGAATTTGATGACAACCCGGTTTCCTGAAATAGGAGAATATTGTGCTTTAGGAGGAATTCTAGAAAATGTTAGCGGGTCGAGTTTGGAGCCTAAACCATTCACGTTCCAGGAGCAGATATTGCAGTCCTCCACTATTTTGAAATCTTTACGTGCTTTGGTTTAATGCGCTCTGTATTCTCTGTTTAATAGTCTCGCCTGTGACTGATTTTCAAGATTAGATACTTGGGGCTGAGGTATTGTGATGGCAATTTGCCTTGTGGTTTGGTCATTGTCTTTGGTTATGCTAAGGTTATCAGGCCCGCTTGCTCCCTATAAATACACTCATGGTTTGATTGGACTGCTGTAGTGGGCTTGGATAGCGGGGTAACACCATTTTTAGCCTAATGCCCCATGTTGCAAATGATTCCCTGTGTCGCAAAACCTTTTCTGAAGTGAAATGTTCTGCTGAGGTTGCAATTGTGATTTCAGACCCCAATCGATAGGGTTTGGATTTAAACTCGATTCTTTCCAGGTCTCTAGATTTAATGTGCCTCAGGGTGGGTGGGATTCAAGTAGTTTAAGCTTGAGATTTAGTGTGGAACCAGCTCTATCTTTTCATTACATTTGGTTAGGAAATTAGCTGGTTGTGATTTCGCGCAGTCAGTTAGGGTCTTTATTGATGCTTCAGTGATGCCTTGGTAATATGTGGCTGCCTGTGGAAATTATCCTATGGGTATTTGTGGGATGCATTCAAAGTTCTTTACTGATTAGGCCTCCAAGCCTCTCAAGGTTTGTGATGTTGTCTCAACTTCTTTGCGATTGCACGTCTCGGCCTATGAATCGCCTCCTGCTGTTGGCTGCATCCTGATTACTAAATTAATTCGCTTTTGTCATTGTTTCATTTGGAGGTTGGATTAGATTGGTTTTTAGCGCACCTTGAATTGTGGTCTTGGTTGGCTTGTGCATGTCCTTGGGTTCAAATATGTTATATATTTTACTTGACTGCAAGGTTTTGCTGTTTTGTGGTTTTGGGCTTCTTGAAACGGCGGCCTCCTTCATGGTTGTCGAAGTATGGTCCAGTATGCTAATGATATGTTTAGCATCCCTGATGCTTTCTTCTAGATCTTTCTCATTTTTTTCATTGGTATTCTGGGGGGGTTGTCTTTTGTGTCAGCAGTGAAAATGGGCATTGTTTGTTAAATGTGCTTTTCCTTGCTTTCCTCAAACGTTTTTGTTTCCTCTTTAGGAGGGAGGTATGTAAGTTTGTTTGTTTGTTGCTTTTGTCAACTTTCCTTGTTAGGTTGTGTAGTTTGGGTGGTGACGCTGACCCTTTGGGTGGTTGTTTGTTCAGTTGCTCGAGCTCATCCTTAGCATCAAGTGAAGTTGTACTTTGGTAGCTTGACTTGAGTGTCTAGCTTATCAGCATGGTATGTCATGGCAGTTCCAATGGTTTCCATGGTGTTTAGCAGGCGGGGCCACATGGAGGAGGCTGGAGAATAAATGGCTGCTTCTGTCAAGGATTGTTCCAGTTGGTCCTTTATCTTTCTTGGTTATGCCTTTTCGCATGAGTCAAATAATTTGGTTGCAAGGGCTTCTGTGTGCTATTCATACTCCTGAGGTGAACACCCGTTTGGATTTAGGTGTGGAGCTTCCTGTTCCATTTGTTGTGCTATTTTAGACAATTTGAGTGGTGAGAAGAGGATGTCCAAGTCTTGTTCGTGGGCTGATAGGTGCTCCAATTGCTCAGGTGGTCAGACAGTGAATAAGATGGTTCAAATGGACTTACAGTATTGTTTTGCCAGAATGCTAGGTCATCATTAATTTCCTGAGTTTTGGTGATGCCGTTGGGCTGGCAGAGCCAATTGGCTGATTAGCGGCTCCCAGCTTGGCCCTGGCTGAGTATAAACTAAAGCCTCAACAAGCCGATGGCACTGTCCTTGGAATTTAACAAGTAGATGTGAGTCTTTGTGTGTTTGTGTATCTTGGTTGATTGCTTTCTTGCTTAAATTTTCTCTTATGGGGGAGAAAGGATCTTCTTGTTCCATGCAGTAAGTATCTGTGTTTTTTTTGCTCCTGCTAAAGGGGAGGATTGCCTTGCTACCTTGGCTGTAGGTGTCATTGTTGTTGTTGCCTGACTTGTCTTCCTTGTGATCCTCATGATTCTCGGGGGAAAGCCCCCTGCAGCATACTTTTAGGAAGTCTGTGATAAGTGCCCACCTGTTCGCTTTGGTACCTGGGCAAAGCATAGTGGTGGTGTTCGGCTCTCTTCGCTTGACTCAGACTATGTCTGAGTCAATCTCCTACAGTGAACCCTGCGACCCACTGTTTTTTTCCCCCACATATCATTCGCCCCCTTTTTCCCTCTTGGGTTTTCCTTGCAGTTTTTTTGCTGCACTTTTAATTTTTCCTGATCTCATAACGGAGGTGCTTGATCCCGGGTTCCAGTTGTGGCGACTTGCCTTTTCTTGCCACTTACCGCAAGGTGTTGAACCTTTGCGCTGTGTGCCGTGCCAGAGATGTTTCCCCCGATCAGCATAGCGGGGGAGCTTGCCTGCTCTGGCATGAAGATCTCAGTGGGCGTTGGTGTGGGCGCATTATGCGAGTGCAGCACGGTTACAGAGAGTAGGGAGCGGAGAGCTGCATCGCCTCGCCTCAACACCTCACTCACACTGCGTGCTTGAATTTGTCTGACTCGATTGGAGAATGTTGCCTGGCTGTATTTATCAAAATATTAGTAACTATACCCCTTCCAGTTAATCACTATTGAAACCCATCACATTCCTGCACTTAGAAGCCTGCTGTTTAGATCGCTCTTAATGATATTAACAGGGCCCATATCCTGAATCTATTTGTAAGTGGGATTTGCTTTCATCTATTTCTTATTTTAATCCAAATTTATATTTTTTATGGCAATAATTTGGTTTAATACTCCCCTGTCATGAAACTACTCATAGGCTACTAGATAGTGGTGTGCAGTTTCTACTAATTCAGTAAGACTGTGCGTTTGTACAACACATTCATCAAAACAATTTGCCTCATACCATTGTCTTGTTTCTTGGCTACCTCACAGTGCAGCATCGTGGCCACAAAACCTCACAGGTTGCAAGATGGCATCTTCAACCTTAGAACATGACAACCCTAATTCCCCAAGGATCATGGAAACAGATCTACCCTTTCGTTGTTCTCTCAGGCATGCCCAAAGGGAGCCGCAAGAAATATACAATTGGCATAGCTAACATTGATTGAAGCAATTCAATTCTTGTGTAAAATACATGAATTTCAATCACTAGAAGATCGAAACAAATCCTTGTAATCAGCATTACAAGAATGGTGAAAAAGATAAACACTTCAACCATTATAATTATTGCAGTGATTATATGAATACATATAATTGTACTCCTTCCTAGCACTACCTATTGTAGAGAACATTGGGAGAATGTGTTTTGGCTAGCTATATTGGAGTGGTCTAACTCCCCATTTACCTGTGTGTGTGATTAATCTGAAAGCCAGTCTTGTGTAGAACAGGCCTCCATCCCTCGCAGGATAGTGATGAGAGTCAACAGGGTTGGAGGTCAGACACGGTCGAATGTCCAGAATAATCCATGGAAATGCTTCTCTGTCAAACAAACACTTGAATGCAGTTTATATAATAAAAACTGGACCCATTCGCACTGTGCCTGAGTTCAGATACTTATGTCATTGTCTACTCTACCGACGCAGAGCTGTCTCCTAACAGACAGCAAACGTAAGGGCAGTGTGGTCAGTGTACTTTCTCCTTGGGCAAGATGTAAAGTATTGTGATAATATGCCTATGAAGAAATGTGTTTGTAAGCAAAACACATTCTGAGAACATTATCACATGAATGCAAAATGTGCTAAAAGTCACTGTCTAAAAACATTTCAGGTTTAAGCGTGAACATGTAAAATGGGAGTGTTTGTGCACAGGCCATATACACCGCCACTTCTCTGAGTTAACATTCACTTTTGACAACTACTGTCACCTAAGGGTTTTCAATTGCACGCCATTATAGCGTTTACAATGACAAACGGGAATCAACCGTTGCAACGCATGCTTTACAACGCATGCTTTTACTCCGCATGCCATTACAATGAAATGGCTTGCCGTAGGGTGTATAAGGTGTTGGATTTAACTCCAACACCTTCCCTACTCTTGCACAGACTGGAGTCGGAAAAGTAAATTATACTATTCCAAACTCCAGTACACCAACGACAGCAAGTTGTTGTAAAAACTTGCGTTGCAATGGCATGCGAGGTAAAAGCATGCATTGTAACGTCATACAACCACGTTGTTTGAAGCGCTATTGAAAAACAAATTATTATCATCAAGTAGTGGTGGCCTTCATCTATTCCATCAAAAACACACGTGATCAGATTCTTCAAATGAGGCACACATTGCACATATATGTACCAACAAAACAACCAGCAGTTTCTGCTCACACTTATTTTTAACGTGATTTCTTTCAAGTGCTACATAAAGGGTTGAAAAGAAGGATTCACAAGAGCAGGATAGTCTCGGGGGTACATTTGCCTTTTCCTAAATCGATTTCACTAGCAGCTTGCTGACTGCCCAAGATTTTTGTAAGTAGAATTGTTCACACAATGAGATGATGGTGACAGCTGACCAAATTAATGGTTTACCCAGGAGAGCACACATCACCCACAAATTGGTATATTAATGTTGTCGAGTCGCTCTTAGCCTGGCACTTGTTTCTGATTACTCCTGACAGGCAATAGACGAAGAGCCCTGCATTGTCAAATTCATCCCTGACAATTGACTTAAAGCAGCGGACAATTTGTTCAATTGTACCACACTAAAGCCATGAGATGGAAAAGAAAACTCCAGGAATAAGGTATCATCGGATAGCTATCAATCACCCACTTTTAGGGATGTTGTAAGCCCGAAATTAACACGAAGTTTGTTTGCACAAGTGCACTCAGAGATTTCCATTGTGTACACACAAACCATACCTTCCATAAGCGAAAACCTGCCACATTCTATTAAACATCCCTTTAGCTGTTTGAACTGATGTGCATGGTGCATGGTGGACCTTCAGGGTTGGTACTTTCTAGGTTACTACCTTCTTAGTACCTTTCTAAAAAATGGTTTGCAATGGATTTTGTGTGTGCATAAGTCTCTACCCAAAGACCAGACTCACATACATTGAAGGGAGTCTGTGAAATTGTGCAATGTTTTTTTCGTAAAATTTCATACAATTTTTCAAATAATGCTTTAAAAAAACTTCAAATGTGGTATAATATTTGGGGACATAATTTTCAAAAAACAGTCCCACAATTTATCAGAAGGTGACTAGATTGAGCCAAAAATGTCTCTTAGTGATAAAAGTTCTGCTAAAGTCCATCTCCTGAACTCACAAAGTGATTCAAAATTATGTAATCTATAATTTTGTGAATTTTGCAGAAGGTGAAATTAGCAAATTTGGAAACTTCACGAAAGTAGTTTCACTCAAGGCCAAATAAATAAAATAAATAATGTTGGAAGATTACAGGAGCAAATAATAATTTTCCTCCACGGAGAAATGTGTTTCCGTTCGAGAAATAACACAAGTTTGCTAGTGGGATTGCATTTGTGCATTCAATTTCCCCATGATGAAATGTACAATGGTATTTTTCCGTGTGAGTAAGTGGACACTCGTGACTACTCCTCAAATCTGCTGCAACACTCACGGAAATATGTGTAAACTCCATTAAAAATTATCATTTAATCAAAACCTAGGCATGAGGGTGAATTTCAGATTTTTTGCTTGCCTTTTTTTTAGTCGATAGGGGGGCTCTCGGTAGAGTTATCAATATCCAGGCAAAACACTGGTGTCACTCCTAGGTCACAAAGGACACCTACCTGCGCTCTTTTCAACCTTCCAGTAGTTATGTGAATGTATTTATATAGCGCAAATCACCGACCCGGTATCTAAGCGCTTGCTTAGGGAACCCGTCCTGGTATTCCCCTGTGAAATAACCCCGGCAGGGTATCCACAAGGTGAAAGCCAGGCATCCCACCGAGAGGGGCCGTTGTGGAGATTAAGCAAGCTATTGCCCAGAGTCGCAGAGTGTGAACCCGTGAATCGAGTAGGCACCGGAGCAAGAATTGTCGAGTCCAAGGAATTTTGAGCCCAAGACCCGCCGAGGCGGGGAATGGAACCCTGGTCCTGGGCTGACCTGCTTCCAGGTCTGCCTCCTCTAACCAGTGAGCCACACTTCTCCACAGCCACTGGGCTGGAGAGGAATTTTTCCACTCTAGACTGTGCCCAGATGTGTGCAGTTTTACACTGTGCTAAGGCCATGCTTGCTTGGAACAGCTCCTTAATATCTCGTCTCTACTGCCTGAATGCAGGGTTGGTTAATGAGCTTATTGACATTTTTTACGAGCTCTGCGGTGATTCACTTGGTTTTAAAGTTGTAAAAGAAACATCTGGCTGCCCTGTCACAGCAGGGAATTCGTCTTTGTGCCATCCACCAGATCAGATCCCTCCAGCAGGCAAGTGCTGAAAACAAACAGTACATCAGAGCCCTGGGGGAGAGAGGAGGCAATTTGTGCATTGCAAATTCTCACTGATAAGTCTTCAGCAATTATTTCTGTATGGGAGAATAAAGGTTTCACTGCAATTAGGCCAAGCTGATGGGTTTAGGAGCCCGAAATGAGAAAAAAGCTGGATAAGGTGACCTCCTCACCTTTCCTTGCAGGGCCACACTTGACAGGTACTTCGGGTCTCGGAGCTTTTAAATTTAATGCTTAATCCTCTACTGCCATTTTCTGTCTCTATAAGAGGTTCTGAATGTGACAGGAATTTCAATGGTACAGATTTACAGACAGGATTAAATCCGACTGAAAGAAGCCCTTTTCACAATGTTACGGCATGATGACTCCGTACTGCGCGCACACACAAGTGCGGGTGTGCACACACCCACTCACACACAGAGCTGAAGAAAGAAGAGTGCATTTAACTAAGAAATGTACAACAACAAGAGCCATACAGTCACGTGCATCATTGTAGGAATTTGCGATTCCTAAATTGCGATAATTAAGGAATTGCAATTTAGGATTCGCAAATTCCTATGCATTAAGAATTCGCAAAAGCTTTTGCGATTTCTTAATTTTCCTTATTTGCGATTCCTTAATTGCGAATTGCAAATAAGGAATCGCTTTACATTGATTCCTATGGGCCTAGAGGCCCATATGAATCAATGGGAAGGCATTCTCATTTTGCGAATTCGCGATTAAGGAATCGCAAAATGAGAATGCAATTTCAAGGGTGCAGGGGGGGGTCCAAAGGCCCCCTCCCTGCACCCCTGAAATGTCACGTAAGTACATTTTACTCACACACATGTCCCAAGGGCATGTGTGTGTGTAAAATATAAGTTTCAAAAATGCATTTTTTTGCATTTTTGAAACTTTTCGCAAATTACCATGAAGGTGTACTTCATGGTAATTTTCCCCTTCCTAATTGCGAATTCGCAAATTAAAAATAATCATGCATAGCATTTTAGAAATCGCAAAAATTGCCATTTCTTAAATGCTATCGCAATTTGAGAAATCGCAAAAAATTGCGATTTCTGAAATTGCGAAAAAAGGAAAAAAAATGATGCATCCCAAAAAAGGTTTTTGTATTCGCAAACGGCCGATTTTTGCGATTCGCGCCGTTTGCGAATGCAAAACAGCTTGATGCATGTGGGCATTCGTCCATGTGTTGTTTTATTAGTGGTGCATCAGAGCATAAGCATTTAATTATAAATATGCACTCCTACTTTCTACTTTTCCTGTCTTTGTTATCTACGTTGTGTGTAATATGCTATGGTGCTATGCCTGAAACAACCCCGGTTATCCAAAAGGCAGAGCACTGGTTTGTGAATGGTTGATGCATTGTGATGTAATCTTCTTTTATGAGGTGAGCCTTCAACCCCTTCCTAAATTGCAACAGTGTTCTGGTGGTCCTGGCTATTGGCTGTTCAGGCAGAGACAGCTGTGTTGCTTCAAATACATGTTGCAATGTGTAACCATATTTCTTCAGTTAACTACTTTTATTTTATTTTACCTATTTCTGACCCCCAATCACCAGGTGTGTAAGGATCTCAATATAAAATGGACTGGAGTTAGAATACTAAATATACCCCAGCATTTCTCCATTGATTGTGGGCCTGAAATTAGAATAGTAATTCCCTATGTTTTGCAGTGTCTGCAATGTAAGTGAGATTGGAGATAGTAAATCTGCACTACCCAATATATGCATTGTCCCCAAACTTTGTCAGCCTGGATATTTAATAATTCTGACCTGCCTCTAATTTATTTTTGCAAGGATGCATTTTGTGCTAACAAATAGAGCTATATGAAACAGAATATGAATAGCGAGTGGAAGCAGCTGTAACCACTCACTATATGTGTACTTAGGGTAGGATTTTCCCCAGCTAACTCCTGGCATTTAGCACGAGTTTCTTAGCGCATAATGCTACCTTACATCCAAAATTGAGACGCAAATGCATTTTGTGCGAAGAAAATAGTGCCAATTGCAACAGAACATAAACAGCAGCACGAGCAGTCGCTTGCACTCTCTAAAAGTGCTCACTGAGTAGGGGTTCCCCCCCTATATTACTCTTAATCATGCAAGCCGGTTCTAGTTGCATTATTGTTGGTTAATATGCGTGAAAGAGTAACATGGAATTATCGATATTACTCCGATAATGTAGGCATCATTGAATTCCACCCAGGCTTACTAACAACCCTTTGCTGTACTGTTCGCTATCTCTAACCAATCATGAAGTTTGTTAAAAAAATTAGTTTTGATGTAATTTACCAGGAAATTGAATGTAACAGGTACATTTTTGGACCTCGGTTTATAGTGTCCACATTACAAGTTTTCCTGCAGAATTGGATCATGCAGATTATCTCTTTTTTCTGTTTTAGGGTGTTCTGCAACGTAAAATAGATAAATGGCTGTCTACTCACTTAAGGATTTTTAGCAATATAGGGGGTCACTTAGGGACCTGAACCCTGCACAAACTGGCATGTGGGCCCACAAAGGCAAAGGGGAACTACAAATGGCCATGTAGGGCACTCTTTAACCCATCAATCAAGCCCAGAACTCTGCACAGAAGCTAGCGCCTTGTGCAATTAAATGTTGGCATGCCGCATACCATGGTTGATAGCCTTAAATCCACCTCATGCCTCTTTAATTCACTATCATACACTCCCTGTACCTTTATCTATGTCTTACAGGTCCTTTCTTTCTTCTCCATTTGTGACATTTGTTTCCATCTTTTGCTTCCTTCTTCCATCCATGTCGTGTATTTTGTTTTCCTTTCTTAATCTCGGGAAATGTCTGATGTGAAAAAAAAGTGGTGATCCCCAAAAATGAGTGCTGAGGTCCCCACCAGCAACCTCAGGCTCAAATTAAGCACTGATTGGAGTCCTAATTGTACCAGTGTTGGAAATTGGGTTGCTGGTTGAGGGGGGTGATACCCAACTCAGGCAGCAACCACAATCTCTGTCCGGCTGAAACAGAAGCAAAGCCCAAATTAACCTGTGATTAACCCCTGGTAGCTTAGCACAAGCAGTCAGACTTAACTGAGAGGCAATGTGTAAAGTATTCATGCAGAAGTTCAAAAAGTAATAAACTGAAAACCCAAACCGAAAAAAAGTTCTGCACCAATTGAGAAAAATAGAGTAACATTCAACAAATTATTTTAGATTAAAACAACAAAAATCCAATCAGCAGAACTGGATGTATGCCGTTTTAAAGATTTACGTGAAAACTGTGCTGAGAAGCAGAAAGCACCAACTGAGGTTATCTGGTCGCGCCGAACCGGGACAGAGTTACAAGCTCAGGCCAACTGCGATGGAGCGTGGGCCAGATGCAGGGACCAAGTTAGGCCAGCAGAATGTGAATACCTTAAATCCTGGTTGTCGAGCTCTTTGAAGTCTTGCATCGAGGAAGCGTAGTTTTGTGGTGGATCCGAAAAGCCAAAGTGGTGATCTGCAGTCTTGTAACAGGGGTGTGTTGAACAGTGGGAATTCTGATGCAAAGCCTTGGGGCACATTACCAGTGGGAAATGGGACCGCCCGCAATGGTAGCGGCGGTCCTGCACATCCCATTAGGATGCGCCCGCCACACTGGCGGGCGCATCCCGCATTTTTAATATTGCGGCAGGTGGTGCTGAAAGCACCGCCAGCTGCTATGCTGAAAATGCATGTTGTGCTTTTCAATGCAAAACGTAACAGGCACCATGCGGTTGTGCATTGAAATGTAGGGGGGTACCATAGGTACCCCCCATGTACAACCCCCAGAGTCCCTGGGGGCCTGCATTGGGCCCCAGCGAGAAATCCCTGCATGCCTTTGCCACCACGGTAAGGCCTGTCACCACGCTCATCTTAATATGGCTGGCGGTGTCTAACAGACACTGCCACCATATTGATCCCTTTTCCACCCGGTTGACTTGCCAGCCGGGCGGAAAAGCGGCAGACGGTCTATCTGTCCGCTGTGGACCCCCCAGCCATGGTAATATGGCAGGGGGTCTTTGGAGCACAGATGGCGGGCGGATCGCCGGCCCGGCAGGGGTGATCCACCCACCATCCTAATGGGGCCCCTTGTGTCTTTAATCCATGATGCAGTGGCATGTTCCAATGGGCTGCGACTGTAATGCGAAGTCCTGCATTGAAGATGTGTCACGCAGCAGCAGTTCAGATGAACAGCGGCTATGATGCGAGGCTCTACATCAAAGATGCGTCACACAGTGGTAGCTCTGATAGGCAGTGGTATGAAGTCCGTAATTGAGGATGCATCATGCAGTGGTGGTTTTGATGAGCGGCGGCTGCCAATCGAGACTCTATGATGAGGATGCATCACACAGCAAAGGTCCTGACAGTTTTCCGTGGAGATGATTGTGCTCTGTTGGTTCTGCACACAGGAGCGCAGTTGGACTGGCAGAGCACTTTTAGGCCTACTTCCAAGGGTCCAGTTCTGGGCTGGCACCACTTGGGAGGGCAGGACCTACAGCTGCCAGAGTCCTGGTGATGAGTACAAGGTTGTCGAAGCCTGGTCCATTCCTGAGGCTCCTGATCAGGAGGCCAGCAAATTTGCCTTTGTTGTCACTCTTGTGGTCCTGGTTTCTAGGTGCAGGACCTGTCCTTCGCTCAGGCTGGATGGCCTAGGGGGCACCTTGGCAAGAGTGTAGCAGTCCTTCTTGCAGAACAGCACAGCAGTCCTTCTAAGTCCTCAACAAGTCTAGAGGTGTGCTGAAGAGTTTATATCTGGTGCCAGCCCTGAAGTAGGAGAAAATTCTGGTGGTTTTTACTCCCCGGAGGTGTATGGACTTTCCTGCCTCACTGCTCTGGCCCTTACATGTCTGGGGACACAAAAGACTAGTGTGAATCCTGTTGTGAGTGTGCTCAGGCAGATGCTTTATGGGTGTAAGTATTGTAGGGGCCAGCTCCCCCCCTATCGAGTCAGAATGGCTCATCCTGCCCTTTGTCTCACTGTCTGGGAGCATTACAAAAAGACAAACTACCAGCTACATCTAGTCTTGTGATACATGCTGCAGGCACCAAGTGGTTAGGACAAGAAAATTCCATCCTTCTAAAAGTGGCATTTTCAGAATTTGGACTTAAATTCTGACTTTACCATTAAAGAAGCTTTTCAATTATAATTCATTAGACACCAAACATGCCATTCCTACTTGCTCCCAATTGAAAGTTATCATTTATTAGATGTAATAAGGTAACCCAATGTTACCCAATGAGAATGGTAGGGCTTATAGTAGTGAGAAGCACATTTTAGAGTGTTTCACCACCAGGACATATCAAATTTAAATTTTTTAAATACACTGCCCCCTGTCCTCTTGACTGTTTAGACCCTGCTCTAGGGGTGACTTATATGGATTAAACAGAAGGTGTAGGTCTGGCAAAAGCCTTATTTTACAGAATAATATTATCCTTCCTAGGTCTGTTCTACACTTGTAGGGAACTATGTGTCCACTAAGGATTCATAGGGAAAAACAATATTTTGGTAAAATAACTCTCACCCACCAAAAGGTCCCTTGGTGGCATGCTTCATCATCAGGTTCTTCCCGCCCTACTGCAGTACAGGGCGTGCTACAACCGACTAATACGTGGGCGCACTTAGAAATGAGTGATGCCATGTGTAATGTGAGAGTAGAAGGGTCACAGTGAAATGCAAAGTGATTGCAAAATACCTGACTAATGTGGAAACTAAAATGTAATACTCCTACTAGTTGGTATTGTTAAAAATGGGGAGCGGAGGATGTATGCTGTGGTGGGCTACTACCTCCTTAGTCTACATGTTTCAAAGCCATCACTCTGGCTTCTCGTCAGGACCAACAAGATTGATCCCTTCACCACTCTAGACAGGAAAGAACAATGTGGTCTGCCTAATCAAGGTTGCAGAAATGTTGTGCACCTTATTAGCATGCACAGTATACTGCAACCAGTTGGTATAGGCTTAATTATTAATACTTTATTTTACCATACTATAGCCCCATGAGCTATTGTCACGGGAGGGGAGGAGCGCATGTAGACACACATTTTTAAAAACTGCTCTCCCACCATAGTAAATAACTCTCCATGGCTGCTCAGATGAATGTTCAGTATACTGTGCATGCTAATAAGGCTCCCATGTCTCCGTTGGTTGTAGCACGCCCCATCCCGCAGCGGGGAGGGAAGAACCCGATGATGAAACATGCCACCAAGGGACTTTTTGGTGGGTGAGGGTTATTTTAATAAAACATTGTGTTCTCCCATATATCCTTAGGGGACAAGTAGTTTCCTACAAGTGTAAAACAGACCTAGGAAGGATAGTACTATTTTGTAAAACTAGGGTGGATTCTCTTTGTTTTTTTATGATACACAGAGGAGGGTGAGTCCACCACTTTTCCGACCTCTTCACTCCCTCTCTTGTTGATAATTAAAACTTTTATTTTGGCAGTCGAAATGGCAGTTTAAAACTGCACACACAGGCTGCAATGGAAGGCATGAGACATGTTTAAAGGGCTACTTAAATGGGAAGTATAGTCAATGCTGCAGTACCACCACCCAAATGTAGAAAACAGTGATGGATGGAATGCCTGATTTAATCTTAGTCACTGGTAATCACATGGGCCGCATCCCAATCCATCATTATTTTGCACACCATGCCACCTTAGTTTGGACCCAGGCTGGACTGTTCCAATTGAAGTGAGGTTGAGACTGATTTGGATATAGCTGGGTCCAAACTGAGATGACACGGGGAGCAAAACAACAATTCGTTGGGATGCAGCCCAAGTAATTTCTAGTGGTTGAGATTAATTTAAGCATTACATCCATGTCTGTTTTGTCACCCTAAGTGAGCCGGGTATGTGCAGAGTGTCACTTGATCCAAGCTGCACCCGACTGATGAGCCCATAACTAGGATGCAGCTGATCCTGGGTTGCTTGTTTTCTGAGTCAGGGAGGACCTCGTTTGGCAGTACAGGCTGGAATGTTCCAATTGGACCAGGTTTGAAACTGACTTGCATATAGCTGGGTCCATACTTAGGTGGTATGGTGTGCAAAATTATTATGGATTGGGTGTGGCCCGAACAATTGCCAGCAGCTGAGATTACTTAAAGTATTCCATCCATCACTGTTTTGTATACTGCAGGCCCACTAGTAGCATTTAATTTACAGGTCCTGAGTACAAATAAATTAAATTGGGTGCAAGCCAATTTTACCATATGCTTAAAGTACAGAGCGCAAGCACCTTAGCATGGGTTAGCAGTGATAAAGTGCGCAGAGCCCTAAAGCCATCAAAAATGAAGTCAGCAAAAACAGGAAGCTGGAATGCAAAAAATTAGGGGGAAATCCCGCCAAGGATGTCAGGTCCAACAACCAGTAACTCCAACCCCCATCACTGATAGACGCAACTTGGAAAGAGGGACTGTCTTGTAGGGGCGCCTCGGTGTGTCTGGTACTGGAACACTGTCCAACCCAGCTGCGCCATTTGCTGTCTGACCTACAATAAGGTTTTATCACAAATATAAAAAAAAAAATTCTTGATGGAAAAATATAGAAAAATGCTTCAAAATAATGCCTGTGACAAGAAAATACAACCAAACATTTCCATTTCTATTCCATATGGGGGTGTAGGGGATGCATAGGGTTCAAAAGTGTCCTTCTGTCAGTCTTAGAAAGAACAGCTTGTTAGCCAAAGAGTGCTTTGGCACATGCGATGATGTGATGATGCCTTCCAGGGCCTGATCTTACACTTTGACTGCTCAGAGGTTTCCAGCCTTCAATATTGAAAGCCTCAAATCCCGGCCAATTCCGAGACTCCCAACAAGGTCCTGCACTGCAGCCGCCTGCTGTTGATGAGTCCTCTTTGGATCCTGCTGGCACTTCAACCGGCCAACAACCTTGTCAACAAAGATTTTCTCCATGAAAACGAATATGTCAGAAGGTAGCCTTTCCACAGGGCTTCCTCAGGTCCATGTATCGGGTTCACACTATATCATAGTTGACATTCACGTTTGACATTGGCCCAGTCTAGCGAAACCAGATACTGGTGGTTTCCGCTTTGCACTTTTTGGTGCTAGAAACATTCGAAACTTTAAAAAATCATATCACCCGTTCCCTACATCTAATAGTTATCATTTGGTTGTCTATTCGCTTACTATATTTTTATGTTGTTTTATAAACTGGAGTAGGACTTTCATTGTGTTTTGTTTTCTAGGTTTTAACTGTTATGGAACTGATAAATGGTTCACACATTTCTCCAAAGTTAAGCTTGCCTGCTCAGTGCTACAGCCATCAAGGGTTAATCTCAGGTTTAAATTAGTGACACCTAACATAACCTAATCAGAAATAGTGCTATTATTATTTGAAGAGGACTACTATCCACTTCAGCTAATAACCCACGTTCTCCCAGGCAGGAAGAGAGACCAATCGTAATTTGTCAAGGCCACCGTTGTCACCAAACGCAAAGTTCCTTTGCCTCATTTAGAGGTGCGAAAACCACTGGGCTACCTATAGTGAAGCCACCACCGGCTCGATCAATGAAAACATTCTCAAGGCAGGCTGTCAACCACAGGAGCACTAGTTTAAGAGCTTTGAATGGGCTTTCAATGCCCTTTTTAGGTCTTAGCTCCAGACAGCGCGCATGTGCAGTGTCAAAAAGAGACCTATTTTATGTTCCTTGTGAGCTTCAGCCTGCCATAGGCTTTCTATTTGCTCCTATTTGCTCGCACAATCGTCATTCTTCAATTCTTTATCCCCATTTGTCCATTGCATGCAAACGTCATGCCTCTTCGTCTGTTTAGCTGTCCCTGAGAGGAGGGATCATTTACTACATCCACAGTTTCCATTAAAACAACTGTTCTTGGGACTACTTTTCTGAATGATTTTGTAGCACTTCACATGAGTGCTCGTTCCTAGTTCGATCATCTGATATTTTACTAAATTTTTTAAATGCTCAGAGAAACAGCGTTAGGAGCGAGCACTCCCGAGACCTAATAAAATAGCAGACTCTCTTTACTGAGGGCAGTTTACTTTTCTTTTTAAAGACACTCAGGGGTGAGCTGAGCGGCAAAGAACTGCAGAGAGCACCTATCATTCATAATTAAAATTGTCTTTTAGGTTAATTATTGACAACAATGTTTTATTGACATGTTTCCCTTGCTCCTGATTCAATTTTTCAAAGCAAAAATCAGGCTTCTTTCCCTTTCCAAGAGGAAGGCAAACCTGTCCATACACATATCAGAGTCATGCCTACTTTTTCTGTCTGTGCTTCTGTGATCTGTTGGCATCTGTCCAAAATTCTGATTAAACGTTATTGGCCCCTCCTTGTCAGTTGTCTACTTGCCTATACACAGCTCTTTCTTAGTAGGATATGACAAGCCCCTTTCATCATCCCATGCCATCCTAATGTATATTCTGTCCCACTAGTTCAAGGTTTTTCACTTTCAACTGGGCATGTGCAGTTCCTTGTTTTTCAATAGCACTTTTTAACATAACTTTCAGCCATGCTGAACAGCAGCTTCTGTTCAGCATGGTTAAAATCCATTGCCAACGCCGATAACTCTCACTTTGCAGAGACCTATTGGCTTTGCCAATGTTTTTATGTGTGCGAACGCCATAAAAGCAAAGTGATCATGCACCGGAAAAAGACAACGAAAATCACACCGAGGCAGAAAACTCACTGAGCATTAGGGCCATTGCATTTTTATTTTGCTGAAAAAAGTCACTTGTTGAGGGGGGTTCTGTATGCAATATTTGGGACCCCTTTTGGAGCATAGACACCAACATGCATCTCCCTACTCACATCCACAAGCAAAGAAGAAAGACAAGAAATGACAAATCTACCAACAAAATCATCCTCTATGCAATAAATTATTTGGTGGGAGGCAGCACTGATATCATATCCTAAACCCACACCACAGAACGGACATGAAACAATCTTTAACCTCTACTACTATCTACACAAGATAATCTACATCAATCACCTCTTCCATCAGCACCATATTGTGATATACCATACTTCACCATAATGTATTGGATCACCATGTTTCCCAGAGTCTCACTGGCCCTCTTCCACATGGTTCAGAGTGATTACACGTGTTGGCTTATGTAAAGTCCCATGTATTAACAGCATCAGTTCCATTCATTTGAATCCACTGACACGCTTGACTACTGGTCAGATTCTCCAACACTACCAAATGGGGGCCAAGGCTCTCAGGGTTTTCATCACAACTCCTCTTCCACTCAAAACGTCGCTTTGCTGTTAACTTCATCTTCATGAGCAATTTGCCAAGAAGTAAGACCTGCTTGCCTTAGCCATGTGTGGAGAGCATCTCAGGGGCAAATGAATATATTTCTTGACTTAAATGTCTGTAGGAAACTAGGGGGAATCATTGCAAAACATCACATTGAGCAAAACAAGACACGTTGGCAATTATTTAAAAACTGGAGAAAACCTTCCATTTCATCACATGATGAATGTCGAACATTGGTTCATAAATCTAAATTACAAAATTGTGTATATGAAGCATAACAAAATAAACAAATGATTAAATGTGCACGTTCATTGTGTGCCATATAGAAGTTCAAGACCAGCAATACGATGCTGGCACGAGTTAAAGGGGCAGGTGCCACATATGTTTATCTTTGTGTAGAAAAAAAACACACCCAGAGGATCTATGCTGTGATCATAAAATGCTCCTGAAAAGGAAATATGTGGTATGTTATCACTGAGCGCATTGAATAAAAAAACAGAAAAGCTTGCTTGTCGGTGCTTCAGCTCTGCAAGAAAACTTGCAGAACAAAAGTGAAATTGCATTGCCAGAAAATGGTTAACAATTGCCAGGTCATAAATGCGTATGGTAGCATATACGCATTTTCTAAAGATGCAATGTCCATTTAGAGGTATTCATCTCGCCCATAGGTCAAACCTATTCTCCCAGAAACTAGCATTATATTTTTACGATGGTACTAAATGCTCAATGTACTAGCAATTTGTGCAAGTACTGCTCTCTGTTTTATTAAAGCCATAGACATTCTTTGATGTGCAAAACACCTCCAGGTTTATCATCTGTTAAACTGGTTTTCATCCCTTCCTGCAAGCAAGTGCTCTGGCCGCCTAATTGTCGCGGTGTGGAGGACTGGCAAAGGCGCTGCCTTGTTTATTGGACGTTATGCCATGTATAATCAGCCAGCTCGATTCAAGAATGAAATAGTTTTTGCGCTCATGCAGATGTTTAACCATTGTAATTTTTATTATTATTTCTTTCCCTTGGCTGCAGGAAGAGTCTGAAACACCAAAAAACAGCGGTGCCCAACAGAAGTATTATCAGCAGAAGGATTATTGCCCTTCAACATTGATGTACTGAATGTTTTTTATGGTCATAAACATTTGTTTGGTCTTTTTTCAATTCGAAATACGTTTTTTTAATATCTGCAACTCCTATTTTAGGAGTCTGTGCATTATTACTGACTCCGAAATCGGGTTTGCGACTCCATAAGTAATCACCTTTTGTAAGGGGATTGTTGTAGGCACAATATCCAAATAGCAATTCTGGAGATGTAAGAATTCCCAATGGGACCACCTCACCTTTGGGATTTAAAAAAGAAAATCAGAGTAGGCAGTGGCCAGGGTACCACTGGCAGCTTTTAAACAAATTATTTTTACAAAAGTGAACTTTCTTTTTTAACCCCTCCCATGCTTGTGACGGAACCGCTCCGTCACAAGCCACGGGTGAGCTGTGCTTGTGACGGAACGGTTCCGTCACATCCCGCTCGCTAGCCCGCGCGGCGCTGATTTCGCGCCTGCGCTGACACTTTGATGGGCGGGCGGGTTCGTGACGGAACCGTTCCGTCACAAGCACAGCTCGCCCGCGAGCCGTGACGGAGCGGTTCCGTCACTAGTATGGAGCCGCCGCATGGGTGCCCCACCCCCTTAGCGCTGCGGCGGAACAGCCGCCGCAGCGAAGGGGTTAAATGCATCCCTGTTTCCTTCAAGAAAATTGGGTTACATTTTAGATAAGAAGTTTACTTTATTTAAATGCCATTACAGACTTGGTGATCTGCTGACCACAGCCGGACTCCATCCCTTTTGACTGGATTCAGTCGGAATAAGTCACAATTTGAGAACCATCTCACTAATTTCATCAGGTAGATTGTATTACATCTCAATCTAAATAGGATTTTTGAGAACTAGCCTATTAGTACAGAGGTAGGTTCCCAAAATTGCACCCTGGCTCTAAAACCTCTGCTTGTAATTTGCAGCCAGTATTTTACTAAAAGTGTTTTGTACTTTAGCTTCATGCTTCCATGGTTCCCTTTTACGTACTCTTAAATGCGTTGTGAACTAGCACTAATATTCTAAAATGGGAATAAAATGGGAATGTACTGTCAGTCAGTCAATAAACTTTATTCGATTTTTATTTACAAAACCATAAAAGTCACACAATTACAAACATATAAGGGAAAAAAAACGGTTAGTTATTGACATAATATAAAAAAGAGAAACTAGCTCCTTGGCCACACAGGTAAATCATCTGTAAACATCTCTGAATAAATATGCTATATGTCCATAAAGTGCCTAGATGCTTTTAAAAATCCTGCAATAAAAAAAATACAGTCATCCTTCAACAGTTGTAAATACATGAGTGCTGGTCGGACTTGATTAAAATTCAATTTCTTTAGAATAGGAATTAAAAAATGCCTCCTAGGGACTGCATACAGATTGCAAGAAAACATGAAGTGCAGCACATCCTGTGGAGACTTTCCGTCACAGCCACAGGTAGCTAGCACTTGGCCTCTTGAGGCCCCCTTAGGTCTTGCCAGAAGATGAAAAAGATTCATCTGAAACCTTGTTAAAAGGACTTTCTCATGTGTCGACAAGGAACCCATGAGATATGGTTCTGGTAAAGGCGCTGTTGTTAGAGAAAGGTATGCCCAGACACTCGGTTTCGGTAACTCTTCTGCCTCCCGATCTAATCGCCTTTAATTCAGGAAGACTGTCTTAGTTAGTTCCACATCTTTTTTACAATTATATCTGTCTTAGAAAATAAAACGCCCCGCCAAATCCATTCGAACCCTCTTTTAATATAATTAAACCAGGGGATACGAGCCATATTGTCTAGGGATAAGCACTCTTTTAAAATCGCTTTGGTAAGGTGGAGGTCATCATTTAACCAACACTTTAACCAAAAGGTCAGGGGGTGCAAAACAAGAGTGCCACTAAGTAGGAGACCCCCAGTTCCTCATGGACTGCAAAGTTTGAGGTTTCTTGTGGGACACACAGTAGTCTTTTGAAAAACCAATTTTCCACAACCTGAAGGGGTTCAATTGCCAAGTGCCCCCAGATCTCACTACCATAAGTTGCTATAGCTAGACGTTTGGCTTGGTAAACTTGTAACTTGGCTCCTGTCGGTTTCTTCCCCACTTTGGGAGCAAAGTTAAAAATTGCTGCATTAACCCGGGCCAGGTCCCCTTTTTTTCTTGCAATCAAAGGGTCCCATTTTAACTGATCATCAACTAAGACCCCTTGATAGGAGAAAACACTTGTAGGTGGGATTTTATCTTTACCTGTTCTAAACTGGAAGCTCTTTTTCACATGTTTCCCTACTTTCATAACACAGGACTTTGAGTTATTAATGGTCAGATCCCGTTCTGTCATCAACCCTAGGAAAGCAGTTAAAAGGGTTTGTAGACCCAATTCGGTTCTAGATATTAAAACGGAGTCATCTGCGTAAAGAAGGATAGGGACACCCCGCTGTCCTACATAAGGGAAATCAGCTCTAGTTGCCAATAGCACGCTTTCAAATTAATTGATTTAAAAGTTAAATAAAAACGGTGCCAGAATACAGCCTTGCCGGACTCCTTTCTTGATCATGATGTCCTTGGTAACCTGCAGATCCTGGGAGTACCTGGCATTAGCTTTGGTCGATGAGTGCAGTTCCTCAAGAAAGTTTACAATACTAGCTTCCACCCCCATTGCCTCCATGGACTGCCACAGCTTGGCCCTAATAACACAGTCAAAAGCAGATGACAAGTCCATGAAAGCAAGGTGGATGGTTCCAGAATGCTCAACAGTATACTTACTCAGTACTATATATAGATTGAGACACTGGACAACAGTGGAACGCCCCGGCCGAAAGCCATACTGGGCGTCCGACATGATCCTTTTCTCATCTGCCCAAAAGGTTAATCTTTGTAAATAGACCCGGCCCACCACTTTTAAAACTGAGTCAATAGGCGAGATAGGTCTATAGCAGTGAGTGCTGTTTCTGTTACCCTTTTTAAAAACTGGAACTATAGTAGTGTTAAAACCTAGGCCGCAAACGTCAACATTATCGGCGCCATCTTGCCCCTTTTCGAACCCATTCGGGCGCGTAAGCGGCAGCCATTTTGAGTACCATAGGCCACTCTGCCCCTCGCTGATAGCCAGCGCGTCTCTCTCTCTCTCTCTCCTAACCTCGCAAGCATCCCCCGCACGCTGACAACCCCCGCTCTCACATGCCTTGGGTCATAAACCTCTCTTCAGCGCAGCTCTGCCTCGGAGCCCCATCCTGTTCCCAGCGCGACACCTCCCTTCATTCCTTTCATGGTCCCGGGTCCTTTGATACAACCCCCTTTTCCTGTGTGCCCGTTTGTCTTCCTCGTTCCCAGGCCGCCACCTGGCCCTGCGGATACTGTTTATTGCCCCCCTGTACAGTAGGAAGCTTCCTCCATCAAAGGACCCTCGAGTTGATCAAAGCCCCCACCCTATGAGATCCGATCAACCCCACACATTCCGTGAATTGGCGGAATATCCAGCTGCGCGATAATCATCACCTGTTGTGACCGGGGTGGGGACTTCAACTGTAAATGTGTGTGGGAACGGGCCTGAAGGGGGGGTTCCGAGGATGTCTTTCCGTACATCAAAGGGTCGACAGAGATGTGTTTCATACAATAAAGCAATAAACTCGTGTATAAGAGGCCAGGCCTCAGAGATGCGGTTAGAGCACCTCGAGAAGATACCCTGTTGTCTGATTTGATGTGTTCTGCTCCGTCGGAATAAAACTTCTGTTTTCCTGCCTTCCAGTCTCCAGCGCCTGCCTCTTTGTTTGGTAACTTGAGTGGGTATAGAGGCGTTTAACGCAGGGCAACTCTGAAAAAGGTCATCGCCCCTACCTTTTTCTATAATTGGCGTCCCAAACGTGGGGCCCATCAGCGACTCGTGGATCCAGTGGGAGAGGTCCTGACGACAGAGTGAACGACTGCAACGATCGGGAGTGCACCTGTCCGATAGACCCTCGTCTGACAGCCGATCATCCGAACTTCACTGGTTCCGAACAGACCTCTCTCGAGTGATCTACGGTCCTTACTGGGAACCATAAGGAGTGCCGCGAGGATCACGAAGAATAGAGGACGATCGGGCGCTGGATTCGGAAGACAAGAAACTGTCATGCGGTCCGGGTAAGGTTGTGTAAACACGACGAATTGCGAAATGATTGTTTGATTGTTTGGAAAATACTAGTATTACTCTTTGTTGATTTGTTTGGAGATTCGCTGTCTGCAAACGGAGAAACAACAGGCTCTCTCTTTGCAAGCAGTGAAGGATAGGTAACGCAGACTTTTGTCCTCATTGTAATCCGTCGTGCCTATCTTTCTCCCCCACTGATTGATTGTTTGCCCAAACTACTGTTCGTGGATTGTTCTCTGGAGATTTCTTTCTCCCCCACTGATTGATTGTTTGCCCGAACTACTGTTCGTGGATTGTTCTCTGGAGATTCTCTGTCTGCAAACAGGGAAGAACAGGTTCTCTCTTTGCAGGTAGTGAAAGGGTAGGTAACGCAGACTTTTGTCCCCGTTGTAACCCGTCGTGCCTACTTATTCTCCCCATTGATTGTTTGATTGACCGAACATTGACTGTTCGATATTGGTTCTTGAGGTATTCACCGCCTGCAAACAACGTAGAATAGAAATATTCTGTCTAGTCTTTGCACGCAGTGATAAGATAGGTAGTGCTGACTTTTGTCCCCATTGTAATCCGTCATGCCTGTCTTCTCCCCACTGATTGGTAGCCTGTTTAGCCCGGACCGCTTATTAGAGATGAACCATCCGGCTCCACTGGAAGGCACCCCTAATAAGGACATGTTCATGAAGCATGGACTGATCGCTATAGCTTATAGCAAGCTGTGGCATAAATATACGAAAAAGGATCGAGAAAGTCAGTGGCCACTGATAGGATCCTTTGATGAGGATAAAATAAGCGCGCTAGAAACAGCCCTTGGTAAACACAAGACAACGCCCACTATGCTTGATAGTCTCGGCATGTGGCGCAAAGAAACCGAACAACGTAAAAAGAGAACTGAGAGTAGGTTGGGAAAAGAGCTGCGAAAAGCAGCCCACCTAGCTGCTCAGAAACTAGAAGAAGAGATTAAGGAAAGAGAGGAAGCCAAACAGAAACTAGAGATGGAAACATCAAGCCAGTGTCCGGTTAGAACACCCTCCACGCTCTACCCTGAATTACCCTTGAAACAGCGAGCCAACGATGATCTACTGTTAGGTCCTCCGATCATCTACATGCCCCCTCCATATGCCCCTTCCCAACCCTTAGCACAGCACCCACCACCCCCAAGCACAGGCGAGAGTAGCACCAGAGCTTCGGCCCCCGTGGCCTCTGTGCCGGCCGAACCCCTTGTGTTAGGTACGACACAAGTGGCAGTGTTAAATGACCCAGAGACCCGGAAGGCTGATTCTGCAAGAACGAACAGGTTAAGCAAGGATGAGCGAGCAGGGATTGACAAGGTAGTGAGGACATTGGTAGAAAGAAAGGAAAGTGAAGAGCACGTCACGGACATGTTCAACACGTACACGGGGAGCCACAGACGACATTTTACCGTATGACTGTGTTACCATGTCTTGAATGCGTACGAGGACCGATATCGAGAAAAGGGTCCCGAGAGCCTTACGACTCTATACAGAAAGGTCGATATCGGGGATGAGAGTGAGTGTGATGTGACGGACCTCCTTGCGCGTACGCTTGAGGTTTTCCGCCACCTCACTGAACAAGAATCGGAAGCTAAACCCCCGACACCCGTAGCAACCGAACCCCAAACTGAGCGAGCTAGCACCATGATGCCAATTAGAGAGGCTGCTCCCTACTGGGTTCCTCCACGAGGTCTAGGAACTCACGATGATGTTAACCACAAAGATGCAAGAGGGAGGGTAGTGTATATTTGGGTCTACCAACCATGGGATCGGCAGGATATCCTGACGTTCCGAAAATCTCTGCCTGATTTACGTAAAAACCCCACTGCCTTCTATACTGAATTAGGTACAGCCCTAGGTTCAACCATCATGACCCTGGCTGATATCGATTTGTTTTTCGGGCTATGTCTGCCAGCTGATGTGTGGAAGCTAATCCGGAAAGTCGACCACCTTGAGCTGTTCGGACATACCTGGTCACAACTCGAAGACATAGATAAGCAACGAGAGCCTGGACAGAAACCCTTGAAATCCATTTTAGACCTCCCAGATAAGATCGTACAGAAATTGAAAACCCTGATTCCAGAAAAGAAAGTGGACTGGTCGATAGTAACGGCTTGTCGTCAGAAACCCCAGGAGGATGTATCGGAATACTTCTCCCGGTTTGAAACGGTGTTCTCCTATTACAGCGGCCAGGACATGACCACTACAACCGGACACCATCTGTTTGTCCAAAATTACGTTAAAGGTTTGTCGCCGGAGGTCTCCCAGAAACTGCAGGCCAGCGAGAGTAGTTGGGCTGCCTCCAAACCTGCGGCTATCCTCCAGATGGCCCAATATTATGAACACCAGAAAAACGAAAACGATAGAGCGACAGAGAAAAAGAAGAAAGACTTAAATGAGAGGGTGATGATTGCGCAATTGCAAGGGGTGACTATAGGACGAGAGCAATACAGAGGAAGCTATCAAACGAATGTCCCTAAGAACGCACCTCCTAAAGACCGCACCTCGACACCCCACATTGGACGTACAGACATTAGAGAGGACCAGTGTGCTTTCTGTAAAGGATATGGCCATTGGAAATCCCAGTGCCCGGTTCTTTCAGAGATGAACAGAAATAGGGAGCCCAAGGACGTAGCGGGTGGACCAAGAAATAGAGGACAGCAGCGGGGGCTCACAAATGACATGACTAACGATAGATCAAACAGACCGAATACATTTGATCGACCCAGAAAGAATCAGTACCAACAGTCCGACTGCGACGATGCCCACGACTTTGCATAGGACTGCCAAGGGCAAGGGAGGGATCCAGTCGAGCTCTGTGTTGACCAGCAAGGTCCTTATGTCACTGCTAAGGTCCTGGGTACAAAGTCTCCATTCCTGGTAGACACTGGCGCAACACGTAGTGCGTTATCTAAACGACTGATTCCAAGGGCACCCTTGTCTGGCTCACTTGTGACATCGATAGGTTTCGATGGAACGCCCTCCACTAACCCTTTGTCCGCTCCCATCCCCTTCGACTTAGAGAACAATATCACTGGCACGACGTTCTTGCTTTCCTCCAATACTCCTGACGCCATTATGGGACTTGACTTACTGAAACACTTCCGAGCGACCATTAGATGTTCCCAAGACGGAGTTCGAGTTTTCCTGTACGACAACCCCATTCTGCTTAGACATTGCCCTTCCCAACGCATGTTTTCCATCAATGACGCTGACACATCCCTGCTTGACACTCTGCCTCCGTATCTGTGGGCCAAGACGGATTCGGACGTAGGGCGCATGATGATTGACCCAGTGCACATTACTGTCCGACCAGACGCAACACTCCCAAAACTTCCACAATATTTGATATCGCCTGAGGGCGGGAAGGCATTGGTAAAGATTATTCAGTCACTGATAGACGCAGGAGTGGTAGAGGAAGTGGTTAGCAACGTTTGCAACAGTCCTATCTTGCCCATCATCAAGAAACAGGGAGAGGGGGATGAGAAAGCATACCGCTTCATCATCGACCTTCGAGAGATCAACAAAGTGGTTGTACCCCAGTACCCCGTGGTCTCAGACATCACCACTATCCTGACCTTGATTCCTTCTACTGCCACCACCTTCACTGTCATTGACCTTAAAAATGCATTTTTCTCTATCCCCATCCACCCAGACAGCCGATATCTCTTCGGCTTCACCCTGAAAGCCCGCTCATATAGGTTCTGCCGAGCACCCCAAGGATACACTGAGAGCCCCAGTATCTACAGTCAGGCCCTCAAGAGACAACTGGATCAGGTCCAGTTACCCGATGGAGTGGTGTTAGTACAATACGTCGATGACATCCTTTTGGCGGCCGACGCCACTCCACTAGCAGTCACAGCCACCATTCAACTCCTGCACTTCCTTGCGGAAAATGGCCACAAGGTCTCCAAAAAGAAGTTGCAATTCTGCCAACCCCAGGTCACTTACTTAGGCCACCTCCTGTCCAAAGACGGAAGGAAACTTACTCCCGACCGGATCCAAACCATTCTCGAAACTCCCGTCCCCAAGACTCAGAAACAGGTTCGCTCCCTACTAGGCCTCACCTCCTTCTGCCGACAGTGGTTACCAAACTTTAGCCTCATTGTGAAACCGCTGCTTTCTCTGCTAGCTAAAGATGTCCCCTTCCTACTCCCTTGGACCCCTGAGTGCCAAACCTCCTTCACGGAACTACGAGATGCCCTTTGTTCGGCCCCTGTCCTGGGTACCCCCGATTACACAAAGCCCTTCTCCCTCTACACTCACGAAAGGGAGGGGTGCGCTTTATCTGTCCTAACCCAGTCCATTGGCCCAAAGCAACGACCGTGCGCTTACTTCTCTGCCACTCTTGACCCTGTAGCCAGAGCCTTACCTGCCTGCCTTCGAGCTGTAGCTGCCGCTGCTATCTCTATCCGACAGAGTGAGGGGATCGTACTCTCGAATTCCCTCACGGTACTAGTACCCCATGCAGTTGACACCCTCCTGAACCAAACCAAGACGCAACACCTGACGAGTGCACGACTGACTGGATACGAGCTGACTTTGCTTGCACCCCATATCACCCTGAAAAGATGCACCACACTGAACCCGGCAACTTTGCTACCCCTACCAGAGAACGATCCCAATGTGCCCCCTGTACACGACTGTGTGACTCTCACGAACGAACAGACTAGAAGTAGGGTTGACCTCAGAGACACGGCTTTTCCTGACCCCGACGGAGAGCTGTGGGTGGACGGTTCTTGCATCAAACTCCCCGATGGCACCACTTCAGCTGCCTATGCAGTCACCACGGCCCGAACTGTAGTAGAGACAGCCCGCATCACACAACGATCTGCCCAGGCAGCGGAACTGATTGCCCTGACACGAGCATGCATCCTAGCAGCAGGTACCACAGCGAACATTTACACTGACAGCCAGTACGCCTTCGGGGTGGTTCACCATTTTGGGCTCCTTTGGAAGGAAAGGGGATTCTTGACCTCACACGGCACCCCTATCTTGCATGGAGATTTAGTCTCCGCCTTGATCGAAGCTGTCCTTCTCCCCAAAAGACTTGCGGTCATCAAATGCCAGGCACACAAGAAAGTGATAGACATTATTGGACAGGGAAATGCACTAGCGGACTTCACTGCCCGAACGACAGCTGAAAATAGGACGACAACACGCATGTACGTGACCAGGTCCCAAGCAGAAAAATGGACCGACGCTAGGGACACTGTTAGGGATATTCAAATGGCTAGCACACAACGTGAACTGACTGAATGGGCACGGGTGGGACTAAAGGACGATGAAGGCTGCTGGCGGACAAAAGACGCAAACAAATGGTTGTTACCTGACTCATATCTGATTCCCATACTGACTATGGCACACTCCCCTGCCCACATAGGATCAGCCCCCATGATTGAACTTGTCTCCAGAGTTTGGCACAACGATAAAATCACTGACTCCGCCAAACATCTGGTCCAACAATGCCTGATATGCCTGCAACATAACCCTGGGAAAGGAACTGTGGTCCCCCGGGGAGGGTTTGGGGTTCCCAATCACTTATTTGAAGTCCTACAGATGGACTACATCCAGATAGACAGATGCCAAGGCCTGAAATATGTGCTTGTAGTGGTGTGTGCATTTAGCAAGTGGGTGGAGGCATACCCAACCCGTGATAACACTGCTATGGCCACTGCAAAAGTACTGCTAAAAGAATTCTTCCCTCGCTACGGCCTTTGTCGAATTTTATGGAGCGACAATGGCCCCCACTTCATAGCCAAAGTCATCCAGCTCATCTTAAAGGGCTGGGTATCACACAAAAGTTCCACGCAGTCTTTCACCCCCAGTCTGCAGGACTAGTCGAGCGACACAATGCCACACTGAAGTTAAAATTAGCCAAGATAGTGGCTACCACAGGACTGAAATGGCCAGACGCTCTCCCACTGGCATTGCTATCAATGCGTTCCACCCCCACCAAACACCACCTGACACCATACGAGGTCGTTTTCGGCCGGCCCATGAGCGTCTGGTCTGCACCTAAACCCACCTCCATTCATGACGTCCCGGATGTCCTAATGTCTGATTATTTGTACAAGTTAACTGAAACTCTGTCTGTCATTCATCAGCAGGTGCAGCAGGCCATCCCCGATGCTTCCGGGGTCCGGGCCACAACATCCAACCGGGGGACTACGTGCTAGTCCGAAATTTTCTGCGGGCGTAGAGTTTGGAACCCCGGTGGACGGGCCCCTGGCAAGTGCTGATCACCACCCGGACGGCGCTTCGAGTGGAGGGGAAACGGCACTGGCTGCACGCACACCACTGTAAGAAGGTCTCCTCGACCCTGGCCACGACAGAAAACATCGACAACCAAAAAGAGCTCCTGAACAAGGATCGACCATCACTGAACTGCTATCCTGACACCGAGGCACTTGAACTTGCCAAATTCTCTGATCCCACTGTGCCAACCAGAGAAGGGTATTTCCTGCGTCGAAAGGAGGGAGCTTCGGCTAAGTAGACCACGGACTGAGTTAAATCTCAGAACGGTGACCTAAACACTACCAAGGGTTACCCGGAGAGAAACTAAACAAAGTCTGTGGTTCTGCCCGCTACCGAGCACCTTGAAGATGATGGAAGCGCCAGATAAGAAGATGATGGAAGCGCCAGATAAGAAGATGATGGAAGCAACAGGAAATACCCATTACAGGAACCCAAAGACTGGCAATATGCACAAATCAAAGACAATCGCCTTCTTCATTGTCTTCCTCTTTTGCCTTCTCCTTATGACTTCCTTCTGGATCCTGGAAGAGAGCACGCCTGCTCATCAGATATTGTTAACGACTGCACAGCCTACCACCATGAAAGAACATTATTTGATCTCACTGTCTCCTCAACTCAGAGAAAGGCGAAAGGAGTTCTGGAACAACTCTTTTGTGCAGCTACTTCACCAGCACAATCTCGCCACCAATGCCACCAACTGCTGGATCTGTGGGTTGCTACCCCATGCCACTGGACACTCGATACCTTTCATCCCTTCACCCTTCTCAATTCACGGCTCCTGCCTTGCTTGGCTGATCCTCCTGCAAGAAAGCTATAAAGACAATGCCACCTCCAGCAAAACCATGACGCACTTCTTTCATGAGGTCTGGCGAAACAAAACAAAGACACACTTCTGCCCGCAGACTTCCAATAACTCAATCCACATGGACATCCCTGCTAAAGAACGAATTGAAATGCAGGTGTTCAACAACCCAACCAGACCCACCTTCTCCTACTTGCGGAAACGAACGGCTGCCACTCTGACTGTGGCCCTGTCAGTCATCAACGTCACAGGCCACATGTGCATAGAAGGACTTGGGACACAGCTGGTAGGCCGCAGCGCCTGCCGTTTCACCAGAACTTTGGACTCCACCGATCCACCTTCCTTTGTATCCTCTCCAAATATGTATTTCGTTTGTGGCACAAAAGCTTACACCTGGCTCCCCAAAGGTTGGGGGGCACTTGTTTCATCTCCTTCATTCTTCCTCCGACCTATGTGGCCCCAGCAAATCACCATCGACAAAAGCGAGCCAAGGAATTGAACAAGCCGACTCAACAGGGGCACAGTTCCTCGATGCTATGAAGGGACTTGTTCCACTCTGGGGCCCGATGGCAAACAGCCGTGCCATCCGACATCTGACTCAGGCAGTTGAGACAACAATGAACATCACAGCTGGTATTCTTGCTAATAACACAGCCGAACTTCAAGCGGTCCGCCTGGTGGTTCTCCAGAACCGCCTGGTTCTAGATGTGGTTCTTGCGGACCGTGGTGGAGCATGCCGCATCATTGGGTCCAGCTGTTGTACATATATACCGGACAATTCACCCTCAGTATACAAGGCCATCGAACACCTCCACAGACTCTCTTCAGAAGTCCACCAGGAACAGGAAGAATGGTCGTTTGGTGGTTGGTTCTGGAACACCGTTAAGAATTGGGGCTGGAGACTGTTTACGATTATCCTGATTCCTGTAATTGTTATCTGTGGGTTGTGCTTGGGAATCCAATGCCTACCGCCTCTGTGTTCCTTATGTATGAATTGTATTTGCCCTAAAACTGTGGACTTTGGAAATGAACGCATGGGAGCATTATATGATGCCGAGGTTAGGAATTTGATGAAGATTGACATTGAGTAGGCAAGCTGGCTAGATATGTTGAAAAGGGAGGACTGTTAAAACCTAGGCCGCAAACGTCAACATTATCGGCTCCATCTTGCCCCTTTTCGAACCCATTCGGGCGCGTAAGCGGCAGCCATTTTGAGTACCATAGGCCACTCTGCCCCTCGCTGATAGCCAGCGCGTCTCTCTCTCTCTCTCCTAACCTCGCAAGCATCCCCCGCACGCTGACAACCCCTGCTCTCACATGCCTTGGGTCATAAACCTCTCTTCAGCGCAGCTCTGCCTCGGAGCCCCATCCTGTTCCCAGCGCGACACCTCCCTTCATTCCTTTCATGGTCCCGGGTCCTTTGATACAACCCCCTTTTCCTGTGTGCCCGTTTGTCTTCCTCGTTCCCAGGCCGCCACCTGGCCCTGCGGATACTGTTTATTGCCCCCCTGTACAGTAGGAAGCTTCCTCCATCAAAGGACCCTCGAGTTGATCAAAGCCCCCACCCTATGAGATCCGATCAACCCCACACATTCCGTGAATCGGCGGAATATCCAGCTGCGCGATAATCATCACCTGTTGTGACCGGGGTGGGGACTTCAACTGTAAATGTGTGTGGGAACGGGCCTGAAGGGGGGATTCCGAGGATGTCTTTCCGTACATCAAAGGGTCGACAGAGATGTGTTTCATACAATAAAGCAATAAACTCGTGTATAAGAGGCCAGGCCTCAGAGATGCGGTTAGAGCACCTCGAGAAGATACCCTGTTGTCTGATTTGATGTGTTCTGCTCCGTCGGAATAAAACTTCTGTTTTCCTGCCTTCCAGTCTCCAGCGCCTGCCTCTTTGTTTGGTAACTTGAGTGGGTATAGAGGCGTTTAACGCCGGGCAACTCTGAAAAAGGTCATCGCCCCTACCTTTTTCCACAGTAGAGCAAGCCCAGGACTGAGGACACCCATTCGTTGCCGCAGTGTTAAAAAGGAACTCTAGATTTGGGGCCCAGAACAAAGGATCTGACTTAAATAAATCAGGGAGGATCCCATCTGGGCCTGAAGCTTTGTTAATAGGTAGCCCTAGGATCCCTTCCATAATCTCACTCCTATCAAAACTGATCACAGCGTCCTTCCTGATCCTAGGTTTACTACCATTAGGATCAAGTGGGCAATCAAACATGGTTTTAAAATGGAGTACCACTCCTCCTCTGTAATATGGGTCACCATGCCATCCCCCCTTCCTTATAAAACAGGAGCCCATTTACAACACTCCAGAACCTCAAGCTGTTCCTCAGGATGCTAGAGTCAATCAGCTCATTCCATGCGTCATCCTTCAAAACTCCCTTACGTTTGGCGAGGGCTAACTTACATTCCGTTCTGCAAGCCCGAACAACCGATTGGTTTCTTGATTTGGCCAGCAGGGCTTCATTCAGCCGCTTAGCTGATTGAGAGCAGTGGGAGTCAAAACATCTGGGGCGATGTACAGCAGTGCCACTGGTCGGCCGCATAACAGATCCCCCACTTTTTGTGCTAATACTTCATAGGCACCAAGGATGTCATTTAGAGTGGACCACTCAGATGTACATAGTTCCAGTTTGTGGCCACAAGAAGATTTCACATTATTGTAAAAACTATCAGGAGATACTTGGCACCACTTTAATCTGCCCTTTCCGTCTGTCGGTTTCAGGATGCCTCTATTGGGGGCCTTACCTGATTTTGTCGCTAGAAGGACCAACATATTAACTGTTACAGGGTTGTGATCACTAAATTCACTTGCTAAAATATTAAAAACATTAAAAAAGGATTGTAACGAGGCGGAAATTAAAATAAAATCAATAAATGATCCTCTTCCGTTGCCTTTAAACGTTGGTACAGGGAACTTTATGAGTGGGTCGGATAAGGACATTGTAACTACCATATCTAGTTTATTCAGCAGTTCCCCTTGAGAATGGTGTTCAAGATGAAAACCCAGCAAGCGGGGACAGCCCAACTCTGAAATACAGGATGTTGAGGGATTACCACAGGGGTGTATGTTAAAATCACCAGAAACCAGGAGGTTATAAGATCCCAGGCCCATGGATTTTTTTATAAATCCTCCCAGACTGGTGATGTTACATTCCTCTTGCGGGTAGGCCACTGAGTTATACAAATTGAGAATTCCCCGGCTGGTGTCCCCCCTAGTAGCTGATAATGCCGAAATTTCCCGATGTGAAGATGGGATCACCTGCAATTTACAATCAACAGCCACCGAAATGTAAGTAACTAAACCACCCCTTGGTCTTCCACTCATCGAAGGGGTGGCCAGGACAAAAAATGCCTTATAACTTTCTATGAAAAGATCGCAGTCCACCGACCACATTTCTTGTAGGCTAATTACGGTGTATTGTTTCACATAGCGTACCCACCGTGGATCTTGAAGTTTATTAGCCAACCCAGCAATGTTCCAGGATAAAAAGTTGTTCAGCCTCACATCAACAGGTTTCGCTGTTAAATCCCTTGTAGTCAGGGGGGGGGGGGGGGGTAGCTGGTTTAAGACCAGGCGGTGCAGAAGCCTGCCATCGCAATTCTCCAGCCCAGATAGAGCTGCGAATCTGTTGTATAGCACCAATGTTTGGGGACTATGTGACTGTCTATCTAATTCAGGAGCGTAATGGGCTTCGGCAGAAGGATGTTGCGGGGAAACTCGTTTATTTAACCATCCTCCGGGTTGGCGTGCCCTATAACCATGCTCAGGCATCTCCCTATGGGGAACAGGCTTATAAAAATAACTCAGGGGAAAAGCCTTAATATAATAACAGAGCCGGTTAATGGGGTAAGGCTAGATAAAATACGCCCAGCAGTAAAGGGATTGTCAAAGTTTACAATAACACAGTCTCCACTATCCGTTTTACACGAGTTTCCTATCCAATTGACCCTATGTGCCATTAAGATGTTTTTTGATAAGCGATGGCCCAGGGTGGTGTTATGTGAGAACCAGTGAGTTAGTTTATTCTTTAGTTGCACATAATCCTCTTTAGCCCCAGTAGGGAGGAGGGTACATTCCCTATTACCACTACATATGGGTTGGATTCGGGTGGGAGGTCTATTGACGGGAGGTTCAATGGTTGGTGGTCCCTTCCCTCCTGCCCCCCCCTTCCCTGTGGGACCCGGGAGATCCTACTCTGCTGGGAGGCTGGTGAGAAATAGCCCTAGTATCTGGGCCTCTAGGCCTATTACTATTAAGACTATTCTTGTCTTGGGCCTCACGTTAATTGTAAACCTTACAGCTGACCCTCCCTCTATCCCCTCCCGCGCATCTCTTTTGCCCCTCATGACTGTGTCAACTATTTTGATAGATGGGCTCACTGCCGGGTAGCAGGATGATTGCAGCCAGTGGTCCCATCTAGTTGGGCTAACCTCTCTTCAATTGCACTTATTTTTTTTAACATGGGGTCTGATAAGGTGCATAACATGGTTTCTAACCTTATCCAAAAATTCCCCACCTTAGAGCTCTCGGATAGTTGCCCTGCCATGATCTGGTTCATGGGAATTGGATTACCCTCATTGTCAACACTTGGGGGAGGACAATTGGTGCGGACTCTCCAGGAGCACCCTGAGCTGATTTTGGTTTTGTGCACCCTCGATCCTTCCTTTTTGTAGTGGAAGATTTGGTATTACCGGCTGATTTAAGCTTGGCTTTCTGCCCTCAATTAGTCGCCTTAATTTTCACAGGAGTGGGTTTGTGCTCCTTAGGGGGAAAATAGCCAGAATGTATCGTAATAACTGAGGGTACAGATTGAGGTGAACTCGACCTGACTGTGGGAACATCCTGGCTTATTGCCAGAAAGGAGTCGGGGGAATGCAGGGGTTAGAGAAAGTCTACCTAACGAGTATTGTGGATCAACAGATAGCCTTCATTCTGTCAGTTGTATTTCATGGATGAGGGCAGATTCAGCCCTCAAAATGAAGTTATCTAGTGTACCGACCACACTATTCCCAGTATTTACTCTCCGCTTACTCATAGTTATAAATCTATAGACACCCTGCTAAAAAAAACACCAGTCCCTAAAGGGATATAAACCTTTGATTGTTAGCCAATTGCTTAATGTAGTATGCAAAGAGCGTGTGCAAAAATGCAATTCAAAACTAAGACACAAAGTGCTAAAGTAGCTTGCAACAAGAGGCTCCTAAGGACCGGTGTTAAAATCCTCAAAAAAGTGCTAAGTGCAATTATATAATGGTCAGCAGCATCAAGTATACACAGTTAATAAATAATATAATACTAATGTGCAAAGTACAGTGCAAGGTCCAGGCACTCGGGACAGAGTCTATAATGCAATATGGCTTGCGGAGACTGGTTTAGTGTGAGGTGGGCAGGTAACGACTCATTCAACATGGTGAAGAACGTTCCTAAATTACAAGGTTCCGGACCGCACCTCTGCTACCCAAGGAGTAAAAGTTAAATAACATGAAACAGTACCTGTGAGATGAACCATGAAGATAAATGAAAGGGGGGTGGCCCTGCCCTGCCTCTTTTTGGTGATGACGGGCAAGGAAGGACCCGCCCGGCCGGCGCCCGGGCATGCCCGTGCGCGTCCCGCATTGCGGGAGAGCCTTGATGATTTTGAGAGCCTTTGACGTCCTCAGGTGAAGCACTTCACCTGCACTGAGCAGGGCCTTCTGGGGAATGTAGTTTTTGATGGCCGTTCCCCTCACGGCTGTAAGGCGCTGGAAACGACAGGGCTCTGAAGGCCGTTCCCCTCATGGCGGAAAGGAGCAGGAGAAATGTGCAGAAAGCCATTCCCTCACCGCAGCTAAGATAAAGTGGCGTGTCCTGCGCTGCGGGAGAGCCTCGATGATTTTGAGGGCCTTTGGCGCCCTCAGGTGACGCACTTCACCTGCGCCCCGAGCTGGGCCTTCTGGGGTATGTAGTTTTTGATGGCCATTCCCCTCACGGCTGTAAGGTGCTGGAAACGGAAGGAATCAGAAAGCTGTCCCCATCACGGCGGAAAGGAGCAGGAGAAATGTGCAGAAAGCCATTTCTACCATGGCAGCTGAGAGAAAGTGGCGCGTCCCGTGATGCGGGAGAGCCTCGATGATTTTGAGGGCCGCTCAGGAAGCACTTACAGGGTTACAGTAGTTGCCCAATTTGTGCAAATTTCTTTGTAACCGGTTACAAAGAAATTAGCTTCAACTTGGGCACCTGCTGTAACCCTGGAAGTGCTTCCTGAGCGGCGCCTCCAGAGTTGTTGCCTACTTGCGACTATTCTCTGACCCTGCTCTGACCCTCGAAGCAGGGTCAGAGAATAGTTACAAGTATGGCACAATGCTCCAGGCTGTCACAAACATTAATCTCTAATAAAAGAGAGAGGGACCCTCTACCAAAGGGATGGGGTACCAACTATTGACTTTGTCAAAAAAGAGAAATTCCCTTTGGGCACATTAGCAAAGACAAATCAACTTATATATACATACTACACATCAATTCCTCAAACATAAATACATCAATCAGAGCAATGCAATAATTAACCAAATTCTGAAAAGACAAATAAATTCAATATGCACAGTTTATTATTGTAATTAAAAAGTAGGTTAAAAACACATTAAAAAATGTACAAAACAAGGGAAAACAGGCAATATACATGGGAACAAATGATATACAAAAGTTCATCCAGTTAGTTCCTAAAGCTCGAAAGGGAGGTACAAAGAAGGTATATTCAGCACCAGTCAGAATACTCCTTAATCAATATATGTTGAACTTCTCCCCCAATTTTCAACGCGTTTCGACGGACATTAATCATACAGCCGTCTTCCTCAGGAAAATATTAGCTGTCTTCCCCAGATAACTGAAATTCAAGTAAAATATGTCTTAGGTTCTATACCATGACAGATCAAACAAACTGTACATAAGGCAGAAATCCGCCAACAAAACAGAACTGGTACCATCTCGCTATTGCTCTTCATATTAAACATAACATCATGGCATACTCCTATCACATTTACCACAATCTATACATACAAAAGAGCTTTTTTCTTTGTAACCGGTTACAAAGAAATTAGCTTTAACTTGGGCACCTGCTGTAACCCTGTAAGTGCTTCCTGAGCGGCGCCTCCAGAGTTGTTGCCTACTTGCGACTATTCTCTGACCCTGCTCGTACCCTCGAAGCAGGGTCAGAGAATAGTTACAAGTATGGCACAATGCTCCAGGCTGTCACAAACATTAAACCACAACAGGAAGCACTTTCGATAAGGAAGCAGGTGCCAGACTTGAAGCTCGAATTCAGTAAGACATTAACCAGGCCCCGGTTGAGGCTGGGCAGGTGTGCTTTCTCCCCATAATCTACAGTGGTGAACCAGAGGGTGCTGTGATGAACCAGAAGGTGCAGTTGTGAACCAGAGGGTGCTGTGATGAACCAGAGGGGGCAGTAGTGAACCAGAGGCTGCTGTGATGAACCAGAGGGTGGCAGTGATGAACCAGAGGGTGATAGTGATGAACCAGAGAGTGGCAGTGGTAAACCAGAGGGTGCCAGTGGTGAACCAGAGGGTGGCAGTGGTGAACCAGAGGGTGCTGTGATGAACCAGAGGGTGGCGGTGAGGAACCAGAGGATGGCAGTGATGAACCAGAGGGTGGCAGTGGTGAACCAGAGAGTGGCAGTGATGAACCAGAGGGTGACAGTGATGAACCCGAGGGTGGCAGTGGTGAACCAGAGGGTGGCAGGGGTGAACCAGAGGGTGGCAGTGATGAACCAGAGGGTGACAGTGATGAACCAGAGGGTGGCAGGGGTGAACCAGAGGATGCTGTGATGAACCAGAGGGTGGCAGTTATGAACCAGAGGGTGGCAGTGGTGAACCAGAGGGCGGCAGAGATGAACCAGAGGGTGGCAGTGATGATCAAGAGGGTGGCAGTGGTGAACCATAGGGTGGCAGTGATGAACTAGAGGGTGGCAGTGATGAACCAGAGGGTGGCAGTGGTGAACCAGAGGGTGCTGTGATGAACCAGAGGGTGGCAGTGATGAACCAGAGGGTGGCAGTGGTGAACCAGAGGGAGCTTTGATGAACCAGAGGGTGGCAGTGATGAACAAGAGGCTGGCAGTGGTGAACCAGAGGATGCTGTGATGAACCAGAGGATGGCAGTGATGAACCAGAGGATGGCAGTGATCAACCAGAGGGTGGCAGTGGTGAACCAGAGTGTGGCAGTGATGAACAAGAGGGTGACAGTGATCAATCAGAGAGTGGCAGTGGTGAACCAGAGGGTGCTGTGATGAACCAGAGGGAGGCAGTGAGGAACCAGAGGGTGACAGTGATGAACCAGAGGGTGACAGTGGTGAACCAGAGGGTGTCAGTGGTGAACCAGAGGGTGGCAGTGATGAACCAGAGGGTGGCAGTGGCGAACCAGAGGGTGGCAGTGATGAACCAGAGGGTGGCAGTGATGAACCAGAGGGTGGCGCTGCTAAACTGCCCAGGAGCCCTGTGGGTGTGAGCCCCCGCTCTGCTGAGCTGCCCAGGGGTTGTGAGCCCACGTGCTACTGAACTGCCCCGGGGCCCAGTAGGTGTGAGCCCCCGTGCTGCTAAACTGCCCCGGAGCCCTCTCAGTGTGAAAATCATTCGTGCTCAATTGCCTGGGAGCCCTCTGGGTGTGAGCACACATTGAGCTAAGTGCCCCCTTTCCCCCAGTACATATTTACCTGTACCGCACAGCACCATTATGCTCTTGCACCATGAAGTCTAGTGCCTTGGTGCTTCTGATCCGTGTAGGTCGTACCACCGTCTGGTGCAGTCAAAATGTAAAGTCATAACTTGCTACACAGCACCAATAAACACGTGTCACCCCTGGCACCGGTATTCGCATGTACCAGGCGTGGAGCACCCGCATGCCAATGCACCCTACTGCCCAGCGCTAGCATATGCCTGTACGGGGCAGTTTAGTATGAGATGGGACATTGTCCAGTAGCAGCACCTGCATGCGCCTGAACCCACTGAGCAGGATCAGAATGGCTTTGTACCAGCACGTGCAGCAGAGCTATCTTGGACATCTGAAGGATTCTGGGGTCCTGTGCCAAACGTATTTTTGCATCCATGAGTTTCCCGAGCGCCATTCCCGTGTAGCTCCTGTGACCAGGAGGCTGCTTTCTCCTCATCTGCTGCTCTGCTCGGCCTCTGACCCTTTATAAACAAGATGCATGTGAACTCGCATAGAAGCCCCGCCCGTTTGGTCCCGTCCACCACACACTAGCAGTAAGAAACGTCTTCCCGCCCGTCCCCACTATAATGGCCAGCTCATTCAAGGGACCTCGGCGCCTTTTGGCGCGCTGGCAAAGTTAAAGGCACACGTGGTCACATATTTGTGCAAATGGCACAAAAATCTGCGAGTTCCCGGGAAAATTCGCGAACTCGCAGATTTTTTTGCCATTTCGCACCAATTCGCGGGCTGCGAATTCGCAAATTTCGCCCATACTTAGTCCCGATTCATGGTTTGTTATGTCCGGCCATTCCATTTGGGGATTGGTGGAGGGAGTATTCATTTCTCCTCCCTCTAAGGTAAACATCAGTAAACATGTATATAGGTCATAGGTAGATGAGATTGGGTACACATATATAAGTGACCGCCTCAAGTATTTTGTCTGCCAAACTCAATGATACCTATAGACTTTCGGTTCCGGATTTACTACTTTGGTTCCGGAACTACTTGGGGAGGCTTTTGATAACATACACATTAACACACATATAAATGTCCGACCAAGATATGGTCCCCAATATCTTATGGTATTACCAAAGAAACTCTTTGTGAGTTGATTGTGACTTTAATGTGTTTTAAGAAACTAAGGTACCAGGCAATAAACTTTACATGACCTCTAATTCCACCTTTGTATAGTCTTATAGCTCATACCGGCCATGAAGGGACTGATGAAGGTGGAGCTAGTTATATAGGTTACAAATGGTAAGGATTGAAGGAGGAATGCATCACAGTTGGTTTGCAGTGTTGGTGATGGACGCTGGTGAGGTAAAAGATGGAGGAATGTTATGTTATGCTGGGTCCCGAATTTGTGTTTGTATTTTTTAACGTCCTATGGACTTTACTAGATATGGGAACCACAAGATTGCTATACACAAAACACTGTCAATGGTCTCTACAGCTAGTATGTGCGAAAAAAGAGATGAAAAGTCTGTGTCTACCTATGGAGTGTGTACAACAAAAAAGAAAATGAATCCCATCAGCCCACCCATATGGCAGAGCATCATCATCTGGGATAGAATCAAAGGTGATCTAGTTAAGGAGTGACACACCTGTTGGTATTGTGTACTTCTCCAGACCAAGAGGACCAACAGTGACGAATCATACCAAAAAAACAAGTGTGTAATGGTGTGGGTTATCAATTGCAGTGAAAAATTGTGTTAATTAAAAAAAATAGTGAAATATAAAATTGGCTACCCTAACATAGGGAAAATTTTATTAGGGAAAAGTCATCGTGTCAATATTAAAACTAAGTGTGAGGCAGTTTGAAATTATAACTGTCTATTAAGGATGAAATTTGGTCAACATGTTTCAGCTTATGTAGGAGAAATTAGACCTACTACGCTTTTATCAGGACCTCTTAAACACTACTGCAAATAAAGCTTATATCACAAGGAAAAATGTGTTAAGACATATAAGTGATAGCACACATCCTACCGTACATGGGTTTTTTAATATGGTGGATGTCTGTTTCATAAATCAAGGAATTCTTTTCCCAAATCTTTTTGAGAGAAAGCCTCACCTCACCTGGCCACTGCTCAGGGATGGAGGCCCCTCTCTGTCCGTCGGTACCTCTGGGCTGATCCTAAGCCGAGGGGGAGGTGAGATTGCACCATACTAGTGAACGTATTGTTTTCACTTTTTTACTTTGATTAAAAGCAGAGTAACTTATAGTTTTAGTACTAATGAATGCCACAAACCTGTCAGTCTATCTAGGCAGAAACATGTTCACCAGAATATGCAAAAGGAAAATACCCATATCCTTATTTCACAATGCTTGTTTTTAAATCTATCCATTGGGGGTACCAGAAGCAAAAGATAGTTTTAACTCACATATTAGTTTTTTTGTTTGCACTCTGCCCCTCCCTCCTTCGCTACCCTATACAACAGAGAGAACTTGATGACAAAAAATATCCCTGCTCCTCGCCTACGGGGGAGTTGTAGCCCACACTGGGTACATTGCGGTCCCAGCATAAAGAGGGGACCCTATGAGGAAGCATGTCATTTTAGGGTGAGTGAGGGTTCTCGTATTAATGCAGTAGTGCATCCCAGTCCACTTTTCCCTCATTTTTTTCTTCTTGTTTCTTTTCCTTGGTACCATCCCCGTACCTTATGTGAGATAGATTTTGGGGAGTAGTACTTTGGGTGGTGTTAAATACTCTATAAGGCCCTTCTTGTGAGATACCCCATAGAAAATGTCTTGACAGAGGCTTAAGAGCACAGCCAATCCACTAAGCGTGAGCGCAAAATCCGTTCCGCTCGCGGATTTTGCAGATTTTCGGTAAATCCGCAATCTGCAAACTCCTGCGAATTTACCAAAAATCTGCAAGTTCGCGAGCGGCGGATCCGGGGGGCAAAAGTTCAAGCCTTCAAGCTTGAAGTTGTTGTAACTATTTTAAGATGGCGCCGGCAAGCTGCCAGCGCCATCCTAAAATAGTTACTAAGTTAGCTTCAACAGGAAGCACTAATAGATAAAATAAAGCAGGTGCTCGAGCACCTGCTTTATTTTATCTATTAGTGTTTCCTGATGAAGCGAATTTAGTAACTATTTTAGGATGGCGCTGGCAGCTTGCCGGCGCCATCCTAAAATAGTTACAGGATGATGGACAGCTCACTCAAGGGACCCCTGCACACATTACCTGTGATGCTGGACAGAGGCACTTGCATCCTTGACTTTCACGAGCGATCCCCATGCTGTTCCTATGACCAGGAGCTTCTTTATCCTCATCTGCTGCTCTGATCGGCCTCTGATCATTTATACACACAAGAGGCACTTGAACTCGCACAGAAGACCCCCCATTTAAAAAAGTCCGCAAAATCCGTGAATCCGCAAATTCGCGGATTTTGCGAATCCGCAAATCCGCAAATCCGCAAATTCGCGGATCGCGAATCCGCGAAATCCGCCCATGCTTACAATCCACCCCTTTTACAGTGTATCACTGTTTAAGGTGGGTGGGGCATTGGAGGCCCTCCTTTCACCCAGACATTCCTCAAGTCATCCCAAACTACTGTTTTCAGATGATGTTTTGATTTTGTTTAACCACCAATCTCAGTGTAATTAGGTCTGGGCTCTTCGATCCGCTGTACAAGCATGCAGCCATTAAAGAAATGGGGTAACCCAAAAAGTACTGGACCTGGGTATTATATTGGTATAAACAAACAATGGTCCGAGACCTATATATTTCTGAATGAACAATGAATCAGAACTTATCCAATTAGAGAGCATATGTTATTTAAACAGCCCTGCTCAATTAATGATGAACATAAAAGACGGCAACAGCAACAATCTCCAAATGTATGCAATATTTTAATCTATTGTCATATTCAAAATTTGAAACACAGTTCACAATTTATATACATTGCCCCGTGTAGAGCGTGCAGTATAGCAAAGGGTGTCAAAGAACGTGAAAGTGATGAAGATGAAAAGAAAAGAAGTCACACAAAATTATAAATAGAACAATTTCAATAATTTCAAAAAACAAATCCAGCCAATGAATGCCGGAACAGTACAACCTGACCACTTCAAATAGTCCACAGAAACTCCCTAATATTATTCTCAGACATAGAATATAATAAATGTCTGCACCATATCACAGAGAGAGAGATTAGTGGTCCAGGTATTAGATAAGTGTCGGCGTTTCGACTCGTCTTGCGGCCTTGCGGTCGATTATGCCTGGGCCATGCGAGTCTTCTTCAGGACATATTAGACGGGGCAACACAGGGATTTTTTTGGTGACCCTGTAAAAGATATAAAGGACTATAAAAATTGGGGCTGTTGCCTAATCACCAAACCAGGGACAAAAGTCCAGGCGTGCTTACCCTTCTCGGGGAGTAGCGGTCGTAATTCCCACTCCAACTAGGATCAATCCATGTCATCCAAAAAATCCTATTGTACAAACTGCTAAATTGACCAGGTTTCTGAAAAAACAATGGGGAACCTATGTAAAAAATATATATATATGGTCCCATAGTCATGGATTCAAAACATTCACGTCAGAGTAAAACATAAGGGTTACCTCTTCAATGATTTAGGTTTCTTAACATTGATAGATGTGTACTTTCGAATCGATGTCTTGTCAACAGGAGGCTGTAACAATTATAACAGTACTTGTAAAAAATTGGAAATGTTCATCATTAATTGAACAGGGCTGTTCAAATAACATATGCTCTCTAATTGGATAAGTTCTGATTCATTGTTCATTCAGAAATATATAGGTCTCGGACCATTGTACAAGCATGCAGGGCAGCACAGTCCCATAGCATGGGTGGGGCCACAGGGGCGGTTGCCCCGGACGCAAAATTCTTAGGGGTGCACATTGCAGATTGCACCATGCAATACTTGCCTTGCCCCGGGCGCTGACAAATAACGCTACAGCACTGGATAGGTATGCAAATAACCTCCAACGAATTTCATTGCATGTTCATGCTTGTAGAGCATATTCATTCTGCATAACCAGAAACCATATTGTGGTTTTCAATATGGCGGGTTGACATACCCAATCCTACTGGTAATCATTTTTATTAAACCTTTCCTAATATATCTCTATCGCACCTTCTGACTTTTGTTCAGTGAAGCTAAAATAATTGTGCAGCACGGTGCTAGAAAAAGATAAAAAAATTATTATAATATTAAACAAATAAATGCATAAACAGATATTGAAACATAGAACTTCCTAAACCTGTATCAGCAGTTCACTCTAAAAATTATTAAATGACAGATCATTAGACTAATGGCTATGAGCGAAAGTTAGCATTAAAACGAAAACTACAAATTGTAACAACAAAATAAGTTATGAAAATAAGTTCCCTCACTCTGTTGTTGTTTTCGACTGTGCTGGAAATAACAAAGTTGCGCATATTTTTGCACTCCACCAGTTTTGGCATTTCCATGGTTTAATCATAACTGCACAGAAACCCATTTATCCTTCCACAAATAAAACTTAATACAGCGGGAAAATAAGGTACAGATGCATCATTTGAATTTCCAAACGCAGAGGAGCACAAATCTGGTTTCTTGCGCGGTTATAATTTACAATTACTTATCACATTAGTTCCTAATTGTCTTTTCAGAGTGCACTCAATTGCAAAATTAGAATCCTTATCTTCCTATAGCAGCCACCTACTATACATAGCCCCATAAAATGTGCAAATTGCAAGCGGAATATTTCCCTTATGCCATTTCAGCTCATCAAAAGAGTGTCTGAAATCAAAGGCAAAGTCTATCTTTGTTTCCCTGGAAAGAAAGATCCCAGCAGGCTAGGGGAAGGAGGGCTTAGTCGCATCTTGTTTATTCAGGCAGATGTGGAGTCATGGATTAACTTTCCTCCTTAATGCACAAATTCATAACTCAGGGCTCAGTTAACCAACGTATTGATTCCGCGTCTGAAATTGCCCTTCCGTATCAATATCTCATCAAGACGCCCAGTTAAATGTGGGATTGATTGTAAAAAAAAAAAAAAATACTAAAAGCAAA
The DNA here is from genome assembly GCF_964263255.1 of Lissotriton vulgaris. Classification (NCBI taxonomy): domain Eukaryota; kingdom Metazoa; phylum Chordata; class Amphibia; order Caudata; family Salamandridae; genus Lissotriton; species Lissotriton vulgaris. The sequence goes on along the minus strand of NC_141698.1, from coordinate 82,932,240 downwards.
GAAAGACATTTCCTCCCACGAAGCTGAACAGCTTCCAAATATCCTAGTTTGGAATGCATACGTAAGCTGAGCGATAAGGCTGAAGTCCCAAATTCAATTTCTAGTAGCGCATGAACAAGTCAAATTAAATCCTAAACCTTGACGAATGAGGATTTTTCAGTGTCATTTGTGTGAACTTCTTGTTTCAGGCAAAGACAAAACGCGTGCTGGCAATTTGGCTCCTGGCTCCGGTGCAGAATCGCCACAGTAAGCCTATAATTTGTGCAAACCGCACAAGTGGTGAAAAGGTGGTCAGCAGGGTGCTGGCTCTGTGCCGACGAGTATCTGTTGAATCATATGAAGATGCAGCAATTGGCTCGACTGTCAGTTTTGCTGTTTGGAAGAGATGTGGACTAAAGCTCGACTTGGATGACCAGGTTCAAATCCCGGCCTCCGCTCAACATCATGTATTCCTGTGATTTTGGGCAATTCGCCTAATGTCCCCATGCCTAAAAAAAAAGATTGTGCTATATGGAACTGCAAATATATATATATATCTCTTCTATCTATCTATCCCCTTGGACGGGAGCCAGGACCTACCAACAATTGACCATCGCCCCATTCCCGCACTACTGTATGCGGACCATTCGGTGATCATGGAAAGAACCCCAAACCAGCTGCAGCATCTTCTTAATAATGACTGTAATTTTATGTCATCTCTGGACCTGATGGTCAACATTAAAAAGACCTTCGTAATGCACATTGGTGAACAAGTAAAGAAGCCTAAACCGATCTTTATCACTAAAGATAAGTTGGAAAGCACTAATACGTACCCTTTTCTAGGTATTTTATTTGACAACAAAATGTCCTGGAAGCAGGCCATGTGCAGTAGGAAATTAATGTTTCTACGCGCAACAACTGCCCTGGTTACTTTTGCACGTAAACTTGGAAAGCCTCCTCCCGAAGAACTTCTGAAAATATACTATGCCACAGTGTGGCAGTTAATGGCGCGGGGGTGTGGGGCTACGCTGCCACAGAAGCTCTTCAGGTGGTAGAGAATGGTTTTATTAGGTACATGCTGGCAACCCCAAAAGGCGCTCCAATCTACGGTAGCCATATCGAACTGGGTATGGATTACATCACGGATAATATCAAAATCCAGCCCATTCTTTTAAGGCACCGAGTTTGGACCACGGAGCAGTATAATTTGACCCACTCACTCATTATCGACTGTCTGGGCCTGGCCAACTGGACAAAAATCCCCTGGCTCGCCTATGTGAGTAACTTTTTTAAGGATATAAACGTGACCATGTATTTCTTTGAGCCCTCAACCCTGTCAAGCATTTCAAGGAAAAACCTAAAAATGTTATGCTTCTCACATATGAGGGAGCTCCGCATATCCAAAGAAATTACCAAGATTTCCAATATCCAGATCCTAAGTGTTCAATCTGCCTTATGCATTCAACCCTACTTGAAATATCACCTAATTGCATATGAAAAATATCTGTTGGCCCGGTTTCCTTTTAATATTTTCTTTCGTATTGTTTCTTTTCCGAAAAAGCAAGATTGGTCAAAATCTATTACTAAGTGCCCATGTGATGATATTTCGGATCAATCCACAATCCATGTTACGCTATTTTGCAGATTTTATGAATTACCCCGAAAGCGTTGGATTATCCTCTATTGTCATCTATGGGTTTGAGATCCTGTTGTCCCGCTTTTCTTGCTCTACAATACCTAGACTCTGAATTTATTGCCAAATTTCGTAGCTGGTTTTCTTAAAACATGTATAAAATATTGGTGTAAATATGACTTAATTGTCTTTTAATGCACTCGCACTTTACCAACAGTCTGTATAATAACCCTGTATGATTTTAACCTTATAATGTATCTCTTATTTATGAAAACTCTGTATTTTGGTACTACCCTTTCCGCTGTCCAATTTTTATATATTGTTTGTTTTAATGTGCTTTTTCTGGTTCATAAAAAATTACGGAAACAGAATAAAAGATATATGACTGACTGACTATATCTCTCTCTCTCTCTCTATATATATATATATATATATATATATATATATATATATATATATATTTACCAGCAGCCCGTCCCGACCTTGGGCCCGATTCACAGAACTAACTTAAGACAAAATCCTAAACTTACTACTTTTGGTATTCACAGAAGTTAGGATTTTGTCTTAAGTTTGTCTTAAGACAGACTTAAGACAGACTCAAGACAGACTTAAGTTAGGATTCAGTCTTAAGTCTGTCTTAAGACAAACTTAAGACAAAATCCTAACTTCTGTGAATACCAAAAGTAGTAAGTTTAGGATTTTGTCTTAAGTTAGTTCTGTGAATCGGGCCCGATGTCCGGGAGCAACAGGCTTCCCCGACCCCCGCCCGCCCCAACATTGTGCAGCACCCCGGGCTCCCGCCCGGCCCGTCCCCTGCCTGCCCAGACATGGGTCCCCTTACCTCAGCCGCCGCTCCTCCCGCCTGTATGCTTCTCTCACCGCTGCTGGCCTGTCCACTGCTCCTCACGTCACCGCTCCTCCCCCGCGCCATGTCCACCGCTCCCTTACCTCAGCCGCCGCTCCTCCCGCCTGTCTGCTGCTCGCACCGCCACTGGCCTGTCTGCTGCTCCTCACGTCCCCGCTCCTCGCCCGGGCCATGTCCGCCGCTCTCCTACCTCAGCCACCGCTCCTCCAGCCTGTCCGCTGCTCGCACCCCTGCTGGCCTGTCCGCTGCTCCTCACGTCACCCCTCCTCCCCCGCGCCATGTCCGCCGCTCCTTGTCCCGCTCCTGGACGCCGCTCCTCCCCGTGCTCCTGACGTGAGCACGCACGTCGCGGCCGACGCTACTTCAGAGGGACTACTTTTTTTTACTGTAAATTTTTTAAGTAACGTTTTTAAAATTTATATAGCCTATAACCATCTACACACCCTGACAATTCCAACGGTGTATCGGGTGTGTGGATTGGCGCTGTGGTTCCCGAGTTTACCCGCCTCAAAGGCTGAAAGTTCTTCCTTTATTATAGTAGTATAGATATATATATTTTTTTTAATTATTGAACAATGAATGGCAACATACACAGTGGAGAAATTGGCGTACTTTGGCATGCTTTTTGGGTGCTATTCAAAATGCCATCTCATTTAGATGCAGAGAAACATGCAACTCGCAGCTTCACGGAGCTAGTGTTAGAAACATGACAGATTTTGTTATCTATGGCTTCCACTGGAAGATATGTGTGTGAATAACTGGATTAATATCTGGTTATTCTCCGCTATGTCATACCAACAGTGGGAAACCGGCTCGATCCGGCTGTGCGACGCGTGCATCGTACTGACTCGGTCGGAATTCACCTCCATGGCACGGTTTGCTTACGGACGAGGCGTACGGAGCGGTTTGGACCCGGAAATGCATTTGTCAGCGATTTTGCGTTTTCTCGCACCGTACTTGCTCGCTCGTACAGCTCTACACGCATATGGCTCGTACGTTTTCAGCCAGATCGCGTTCGGGGACCATCCGAGTGAGATCAGAATTGGCCGCTTAGTGCTGAAAAATTTGATGAATTCTGAGAATACCATTTAGTGGCAGCTGGCTTGTAAGGAGGGCCGGGGGAGGTAAAAAATAAATGCAAAAATCAAGTTAAAAAAATGTCCCATATTTACCTTCCTGGCATGACGTCCTCCTCCATGCTTGAGTCTTCTCCAGGCAGGCAGGCTCCAGGTAACTGCAGTAACCAACCCTGGTACTGCTCTAATGGTGCATTATAGCAGTACCAGGACTAGAGGGAGCAGCTTCGCTTGTCACTCCAGAGGACACTGGAGCCCTATGCTGTCTCTAACCCAGCAAAATGTGTATGTCTGGCAGGCTGTCACAAGACAACTGGCCACAAAGACATGCATACTTTAAACCTAAGCCTATCACTGCTTTCTGGTGCTGCCTAAGTGGTAGCAGCAGAAATCAGAAAGCCCCGCCAGCATCCTGAAGCCCGTATTGGTGCCGTCTTTGTGCAGGAACAATCCTGCCCCGAACACAGGTGCCCTTACAATATGACTCAAGGGTGCCTACATTGTCTCTAGGCAGCACACAGTGCACTAGAGCTAGGAGGGAGGAGAAGTGAGTCATATCTTAGTAGATATTGGTGTATTTTTGTTCTCTCTGCTTAACGCTAAACAGTGCAGCAACTTTCCCTGTTGCCCTGCAAAAGAAATGAAAATGTGAAACTTACAGTTTTTATTTTTAATTTTTATTTAAGAACAATCAATGTGTCCCCACGTTCAACCAGCTCTTTCCCTTAGGCAAGCACTTTTTGGAGTAGGAATAGTAAATTTGCCCCACCACTATTAAGCACTTTCCCTGAAGCAAGCACCTTTTGGAGTAGGGATAGTAAATTTGCCCCCAACACCATCCATCACTTTCCCTGAGGTAAGCACAGGTCAGAGTAGGAATAGTAAATTTGCCACACCACCATCCAACACCGTCCCTGAGGCAAGCACTTGTTGGAGTAGGAATAGTAAATTTTCCCCACCACCTTCCACCGCTTTCCCTGAGGCAAGCACTTGTCGGAGTAGGTATAGTAAATTTGCCCCCCAACACCATCCAACACATTCCCGGAGGCAAGTTCCTGTCGGAGTAGGATTAGTAAATATGCCCCACCACCATCCGACACTTTCTCTGAGGCAGGCACCTGTCGGAGTAGGAATAGGAAATTTGCCCCCAACACCATCAAGAATATTCCCTGAGGTAAGCTCAGGTCAGAGTAGGAATAGAAAATTTGCCCCACCACCATTCAACAAATTCTCTGAGGCAAACACCTGTTGGAGTAGGAATAGTAAAGTTGCCCCCAACCAACTTCAACACTTTTCCTGAGGCAAGCACCTGTTGGAGTAGGAATGTTAAATTTGCCCCAACCACCATCCAGTACTTTCCCTGAGCCAAGTACCGGTCGGAGTAGGAATAATAAATGTGCCCCCACCACCCTCCAACACTTTCCCTGAGGCAAGCAGGTGTCAGAGTAGGAATACCAAATGTGCCCCTACCACCATCCAACATTTACCCTGAGGCAAGCACCTATTGCAGTAGGAATAGTACATTTGCCTTCAACACCATCCAACACTTTCCCTGAGGCAAGCATAGGTTGGAGTAGGAATAGTAAATTTGCCCCCACCACCATCCAACACTTTCCCAGAGGCAAGCACCTGTTGGAGTAGGAATAGTAAATTTTGCCCCACCACCATCCAGCACTTTCCCTGAGACAAGCACCAGTTTAAATAGGATTAGTAAATTTGCCCCCAACACCATCCAGCAAATTCCCTGAGGCAAGAACCTCTCACAGGAGAATAGTAAATGTGCCCCAACACCATCCAGCACTTTACTTGAGCATGTTCCCTGAGGCAAAGTCATGAAGGTAATTTTTTTTACTGTATCACTATCAGTGCCTGCAAATCTATACTACTATTATAAAAGAAGAACTTTGCACCTTTGAGGCGGGTAAACTCGGGAACCACAGCGCCAATCCACACACCCGATACATCATTGTAATCGTCAGGGTGTGCAGATGGATATAGGCTATATAAAGTATGAAAATATTCGTTATTTAAAAAGTTAACATTAAAAAAAAAGTAGTCCCTTGGAAGTAGAGCCGGCCGTGACCTGCGTGTTGACGTCAGGAGCGTGGGGAGGAGCGGCGTCCAGGAAGGTGAGTGACCTGCAGTTGGGGCTCCAGAAGCGGCAGGTACGTGCCCCTGCCAGCATGTCTAAATTTCCGCCAGCTGCTGGACCGCCGGGACGAGAGTGCCAACAGAGCCTGGATGAAGAACAGGCTGCAGAGTGCACCATCGATGTAGCAGCAGTCACGGACCGGCATAGTCTCCGACAGTGACAAGTAAGTGATTTATTCGGTGACGGGGCACTAAGGTTAGCACGTGCATACATGCAAAATTGGTAGCGAGAGTGGCAACTAAATGTGGAAAGTTAGTAACCCTGAGTGCTGAGCAAGGCTGTGTACACGGTACAAAATAATACATCTCTCTGAAACATTTTTAAAACTATCCCGCCCGTCGGATCAGCTGAACTCCCCACGGACTATTTCCCACAAGCATACACCAACCCCCTTTGTTATGCACATGCACTGACTGCATCTGGTACAAATGTTTACATTTTATTTTCAACAGGTTGTTTTCTTTAGTGCGTTATGGCGTCTAGAGGTCACCTAAAAGCGCAGGGAATTCTGGAGTCAGTTTTCATCTTTCAGAGTGTTGTCATCCTGTGGTGTCCTGCTCTCCACAAGCGGCCTTAGCAGCATATTGTTTGAAAGACCTGAACGCTTCTGTTTAGACAAAACATTTTTTTGAAAAGCAATATGAAAACGGAAAAGGCAGAAATAGTCCAATCTTAGAAAGTGGCTTAAAAGTCTTTCCAACGCTTATTTTTGTTTTAAAGGACATTATTTCTGATATTTAGCTTTGTCCATGGACATAAGTGCTTGGTTTTATTGTGCCTGTACGAGTGCAGGGTGAGTGGTGTTCCAGTGTGAGTGCAGGGTGAGTGGTTTTCCTGTAGGAGTGTAGGTTGTGCAGTGTTCCTGTATGAGTGCAGAGTGAGTGGTGTTCCTGTATGAGTGCAGAGTGAGTGGTGTTCCTGTATGAGTGCAGGGTGAGCGGTGTGCCTGTATGAGTGTAGGGTGAGTGGTGTTCCTGTATGACTGCAGGATGAGCGGTGTTCCTGTATGAGTGCAGGGTGAGCTGTGTGCCTGTATGACTGCAGGGTGAGCTGTGTGCCTGTATGAGTGCAGGGTGAGAGGTGTGCCTGTATGAGTGCAGGGTGAGCGGTGTGCCTGTATGAATGCAGGGTGAGTGGTGTTCCTGTATGAGTGCAGGGTGAGTGGTGTTCCAGTGTGAGTAGTGTTCCTGTATGAGTGTAGGTTGCGCAGTGTTCCTGTATGAGTGTAGGGTGAGTGGTGGTCCTGTATGACTGCAGGATGAGCGGTGTTCCTGTATGAGTGCAGGGTGAGCTGTGTGCCTGTATGACTGCAGGGTGAGCTGTGTGCCTGTATGAGTGCAGGGTGAGTGGTGTTCCTGTGTGAGTGCAGAGTGAGTGGTGTTCCTGTATGAGTTCAGGGTGAGTGGTGTTCCAGTGTGAGTAGTGTTCCTGTATGAGTGTAGGTTGCGCAGTGTTCCTGTATGAGTGTAGGGAGAGTGGTGTTCCTATATGAGTGCAGGGTGAGCAGTGTTCCTGTATGAGTGTAGGGTGAGTGGTGTTCCTGTGTGAGTGCAGAGTGAGTGGTGTTCCTGTATGAGTGCAGGGTGAGTGGTGGTCCAGTGTGAGTAGTGTTCCTGTATGAGTGTAGGTTGCGCAGTGTTCCTGTATGAGTGTAGGGTGAGTGATGTTCCTATATGAGTGCAGGGTGAGCAGTGTTCCTGTATGAGTGTAGGGTGAGTGGTGTTCCTGTGTGAGTGCAGAGTGAGTGGTGTTCCTGTATGAGTGCAGGGTGAGTGGTGTTCCAGTGTGAGTAGTGTTCCTGTATGAGTGTAGGTTGCGCAGTGTTCCTGTATGAGTGTAGGGTGAGTGGTGTTCCTATATGAGTGCAGGGTGAGCAGTGTTCCTGTATGAGTGTAGGGTGAGTGGTGTTCTTGTGTGAGTGCAGAGTGAGTGGTGTTCCTGTATAAGTGCAGAGTGAGTGGTGTTCCTGTATGAGTGCAGAGTGAGTGGTGTTCCTGTATGAGTGCAGGGTGAGCGGTGTTCCTGTATGAGTGCAGGGTGAGCGGTGTTCCTGTATGAGTGCAGGGTGGAGCCAATAGAGTAAGTGAGTGGTGCCAGTGAGGAAGTGGGTGGAGCTGGGGCAGTGGGTGTGGCCTCCTACAAAATGTGAGCACCTGCACTTAATATTTTACAAATTAAGCATTGGGTGGCAGAAAGATAACCCCTCCGTGGCTCTGCTGGGATGTACAAGGAGGGTCAAGGACATGCCAGCTGGATACCGCTGTGAATTGCTTTTTACCCGTAAAAGGGATGCGTCACTGGAAGCATGCAATTGTTTTCTCTCACAAACAGACAACATTCATCTCCAGGCACCCAGAGTAGTGTGCGCACATTTATCAGAAGCATGCTACAGTGCAGATAGTTGCAATCTGCAAAGCAGTGTGGAGATTCAAGGTGGCCTCGCTCTCTGGGAATCTTGGTCACTGAGCAGTCCCCTTCTTACACCCCTTTGCCTTTCATGAATTATAGGAAGGCCCACTGGAGTTATGTGACTGTGGGGCTGCAGGGCTTTTCGCATAATTGTACATTTGCCGCATTTGCCACATAATCCATCCATCATCTGCCTCATTTTCTGCAGAGTTTAACAAAAAAGTTTCTAGCCCAGTTGAAAAGTTAGAAAAAACACAGCGACATGTTGCCGCGCGGTGGAAAGACCTTCGCAAAGATTAACTGGTCACCTTTCTATAACTTATTGCTATATTTGGGTGTTAAACTGGTAGTAATGAGGTACAACTAATGCATAGACACTGCTATCAAGTTTAAAAATGTCAAAATCTATACTACTATTATAAAAGAAGAACTTTGTACCTTTGAGGCGGGTAAACTCGGGAACCACAGCGCCAATCCACACACCCGATACATCATTGTAATCGTCAGGGTGTGCAGATGGACATAGGCTATATAAAGTATAAAAATATGCGTTATTTAAAAAATTAACATTAAAAAAAAAGTAGTCCCTTCGAAGTAGCGCCGGCCGCGACCTGCGTGCTGAGGGCAGGAGCGCGGGGAGGAGCGGCGTCCAGGAACGCGAGGAGGAGCGGCGGACATGGCGCGGGGGAGGAGCGGTGACGAACGCCGGAATGGCGGTGAGGACCGGCGGACAGGTGGGAGGAGCGGTAAGCGGCGAGGAACGGCAGAGCGGTGAAATGAGGAGCGTGGGGGAGGAGCGGCGGCTGAGGTAAGGCTCCGGGCTGGCGGGGGTCGGGGCAGGCGGGGGACGGGGCGGGGGGGGGGCACAGGCTGCTTGACAATGTCGGGGCGGGCGGGGGGCCGGGCTGCTGCACAATGTGCGGTGAAATGAGGAGCACGGGGGAGGAGCGGCGGCTGAGGTAAGGCTTCGGGCAGGTGGGGGTCGGGGCAGGCGGGGGACGGGGCAGGTGGGGGCCCGGGCTGCTTGACAAAGTCGGGGCGGGCGGGGGGCCGGGCTGCTGCACAATGTCGGGGCGGGCGGGGGTCGGGGAAGCCTGATTGCTCCCGGACAAGGTCGGGACGGGCTGCTAGTTGTTTAATAATCTAATGAGGGCAGATCAATGTTTTTTATTTGACTTCCTTCACGGTGCACATGTATAGTAAATATATCGTGAGACCCTTTTTGGCTATGCTGGCATTAGAAAGATTGGGGAAAGCAGAGTCAAATTCCATCTCACAGCCTTGGTTAGGACTCATGTTCAAAATAGGGGAGTGACTATACCATTTACATCAAACCAATTTTGCAGTCCTGAAAAACTATTGAAGATAACAATATCGATCTTAGACCAGAATTGTACTCACACAGTTCATAATTCGTGCTTCTTGAGAAAAGAAACTAGGGATTGGCGTGAAATTCTGCTAAACTCACAGTTTGTGGAGTTTTTCCCACTCCGCACTGCGCATGGTGCGCGGGGTTCTGAAAAACTCCACGAGCGGAGAGTTTCCCTCGCTCACGCTTGCCAGCATTAAATTGGCAAGTGTGAGTAAGGAAAATCTTACTCCAGATTTCTAGATTTAGATCTCTTAAATTCAGATTTCTTAATGTGGGCAGTCAAGGATGGTCGCTAACACTCGCATTGAGAAACCTTCAGTTTGTGTTGAGAAAGCTGCTACTTGAGAAACTCTGCAAATTCTGCCCAGGCTTAAAAGAAACCACTTTAATTTACACTGAAGAAACTGAATGCAGTTTTGGGTAATTGCATAGTAACCCTTAGATTCTTTGTCTGTTTAAGGGATTATTGCATTTGATAAAAGGCTTGTAATCTCTATCAATGGTGAGGAGATTGGGAAACTATTAAATATGACATCTGTCTTTGGTAGCTCATTATCTAAATTTATTGCTGGGTGAACACTGGAGGACTTTGTTTGTGACCTGTGAATTTGGGAGAATGGGAATTTTACGTGACACACGATTCTTCGAAGTTTGTGAAATGGAGATCCTGTGTTTCCTGGTAAAGATTATTTTGAGATATATGGCTGTTTACTTTAGTGAATGTTTTTGCTAACATGTTTTATTTCAATTTGTGAATCAAAGTTCGGACTTCAGAAACATTTTGGTAATTCTATGGCTTGATTTACTTCTTTTGCATCTTTTTCATTTTTTAGAGGTGCTCGCTGCTCTTGATGAAGTTCCAGTTATAATTGCGGGGCTGGGTTTTGTAGCAACCACATTTTCTTTATCACTTTTTGCATGCTAAAGATTTGAAAAGCAGGGGAGATAAGCTAATTTAGAAGATGACTCCTGGACCGCAGGTGTTTCTGAAAATAACTTTCGTATCGAATATATTTGCCCTTTCTCATTTTCCTTTTTTCCATTTCATTTTATTTTAGGGGTTTAAATCGTGTTTGACCTTTTTTGAGGATTTAATTCTGAAGCAATTTCTACATTGACTGCCAGGATAACATTATTTCATCTTATCTTATTTTATTACTTTAAAATTGCAGTTTGAATTTTGAGCTTGTTATTGGAATTAGAAGTTACCTTCTCAAGGAGTATTAAGATTAATTGAAGTATTGTTTTCAAAGTCTGCATGACTTCAGCGAGATGGCTATCCGCTGGGATGGAAAGAGGTAGTTAGGGGAAGTCAGTCCAGCGTGAGAATTCCTCCACTGACTCTGGACCATTACTCGGCGTGTTATTAAAGAGATATATGGGCATATGTACAAGGAGTTAACACTGCATTAGCGGCACTTTTCTGACGGTTTTGAGGCGGTCCCCTGCAAAAACGGCCACCAACCCCACTTAGCAATATGTACAAGGGATTTCTTGAAGGTAGGAGGACCAAAACAAACTGCCTCTAACTGCAGTTAGAGGCAGTTCTTTGAGACCAGAAAATAGCTGGTCTTAAAAATGGAGATAAACCTTGGGGCCTCATTTCAGCAGGTTTTGGTGCTGAACTGTGCTGCAAGCTGCAAGCAATGTTGCGGCACTGTCATGTGACAAAACTACGGGGCAGGACTGCGCACCATCAATAAGATAGTGCGCATTCCTCGACCTCACTCATGATAAGTGTTGCAGCTCTGTGACAAAAAAGCGTTGCAACACCTTTTCGCTACCCCCTTCTTGCGATACCATGGATGCGCTGTATTCACTGGACAGCGCTTCATGACACAAGTAATGATAGTTGCGTCTGGAATCCTAATGTATCTGTGTGAGCTAAAGTCACACATTGCTGCAGTTGTCTCACAACCATGACGCAACTCCAGCAATGCATGGGGCCAGCCTATCTCTGAGGCACTGAGTCACCCTTATGCCTGCCATCATGGAGGCGTAAGGTACTGATACAGTACTGTTCTTGAGGGGTGCTCGGGTGTTGGTGCAGTTGGAGATCCATTAGAGGCGGTTGCACGCTGCGGTGTCATCGTCTGTAAGTGTTTTATCGGAGTGATGGTGCTGAGGGAGTTGACGAGATGTACTTTGGTGGCTTTGATCCAGCTGCGAGGGGGCAATGATGGTGGAGGTGTACAGTGGGCATGGTGAAGACGTGACATGATATATACAATGATGGTCGGTCCAGCATTGTGAAGTCAGTAATGGGGTATTTTAGGTTTTAGGGTGGGTATGGGTTTCGGGTGTCGGAGATTAAATGTGGGGTATATTATGGGGTAAAATTAGAAATTTGGGGTGTGTTTTGGGGCCAATCATGAAAATTGGGGTGAGTATTTGGGTCAAATATGAACATTAGGGTGTGCATTTGGGTCAAATATGAAAATTGGTGTGTGCATCTTCGTTGCTCCTGCTCTCCTGAGTCTGCTTCAAGGATAAGGAAGTAGGCACCCAGGCTCCATCCCCTAAGCCAATCACAATGCTGCTATGCGGCATTGGGATTGGTCATTGGCTCCGGGACAAAGCATTCAGCCAGGGGAAGGAGGGGTGGGCATGTTCTTAATGCAGGCTGTAAGGCATCTGCATTCCAAACAGGACAGTGCGCATTACTACTTTGGGCAGCCTGAGCAGGCCAACCAAATAGTCACTGCGCACTTGAGTGGGCATGCCACTCCGCCCCTGCCCTTCTTCATCAGTGGAGCAGCCCTAACCACCCTCCTGTCCCCAAAGGAAACATGGCACGATTCAGGAAGTTATCATCATGTAATGATTGTTCCTCTTCTTGAACTGCTTGAAAGCAGTGGGGCGACGCTCTTCCGCCATAGCGGATGAGCCAACACTGGGGGTGCGTCATCTACAGGTCCTAGGCCTGGGCAACTCGCCCTGGGCTTCCTCCGCTACGTGTCCCACCTTCTCTTTACCTGGACATTCACACAATAGCGCAATCTGCTAAACTCTCTCCAAATCTGTGACTCAGTAGGCAGGAGCCTCAGCCAGGTGGGATTTCACAAACCTGGGTACAGCAGTTGCCACCAAGTCCACTGGTGAACCTCCTGATGCAGGTGATGCCGCAGGGCTCCCTTATGCGTGAAGTTGCAGTGCTCCCGCCACACAAGTTTGGCACATTTCAGGAGCCTCACCCTCCACACCGTCCGGCCAGTGCAACATCATCCGGCCTGTGATAAAAAGAGGCGCCGCACCCATTGGTAATCCCCTCTGTGCACCCCGATTTAGTGGTGGATCGTAGTACGGAATGCAAACCTCCCTACATTGGTGCGGAGGAGCACCTTTGTGGTTCCGTGGTTCCGAATTGGGTTCAATAGTTCCGAAACCCGATTCATAAAGATCGTCGGAAATGGACGATTTTGGTCTCAACAGACCGCAAATGGCGAGTGTAACGTGTCTGAGTGTTTTTGTATGAATCGATATAGGAGAACACTCTGTATTCGAGGATTTAGTTTGAAACTCCGGGTTCCATTTTGTATGTGGCAGCCATTTTGTGTGGTTGCCCTAACATAGGCCCCATGACTGCGGCCGAGCAAGTCCTTGAGACACGTACGCCTGAGCTGACTTCTGGTTGACCTGGCCGAACTGACTCCTTGCCTGGGGCGAACCCCGCTGAGCCAGTTCCTTGTTCAGCAGCTGGCCTGATAAAGATCAAAGGGCAGGACATGTCCGAGTGTATGGTACACCGTTCCCACCTCTTTATCTCCTTTCCATCTGTTTCTGCCTTTCCTTTACAACATGTTCATCGATCTGGGTTGAAGGGTTTACGATGGGTTTGTCCGGCCTGATCGAACAGGAAACCAAGCATGCGTGCGATCGTTTTTGGTGGGCTGGACAACGGGAAATGGGATTGCCTTTGACTGTCGTCATTTGCTACTTTTGAAATGCTATGTAGTCATTGGTCAGTTTGTATGCACCAAATGTAAATTGTAATGTTGCCAGAGGCATGATTTTCGGCATAAAAGACCGAGCTCCGTTTACCGAAGTGTGCAGTCTCTGACGAACTACCCGTGTGTACTTCGTAGATCTCTGTCCCTGGTTGCAACCAATAAACTTTGGTCTTTGACATCATCAAGAAGTATCCCGTTTCTCTGCTTGCCAAGACAGGGGAACTCGAAGGTTTCAGGCGTTCTCCCTGATGCCGCTGGGTTCTAAAAACCCGGTCCTTCACCTTCACCATTCACAGCTCCAAGGGGCTCAAGGCGGTCCTCTCACACAGGTCAGCAACGTGTCACCATGCGACCTGCCAGAACTCACCACCAGGTACGGATGTTCGCCGCGCCTCAATGTCTACTGCCACAGCTCACCGACTCCACACGTCCTCCGCATCCCACTCCAGGCTCCAGAAGCAGGTCCAGCGAGGCATCCAGGCTCTTGGCGCAGGTCTAGCAAAGCATCCAGGCTCCAGACACAGGTCCAGGAGTCATCCAGGCTCCAGGCACAGGTTCTGGGAGGCAGCTAGGCTCTCATCCTGGTCATCCTGGATGTTGGGTGGCGTGAGGAGTTTACTGATGTGTGCTGCACTTGGCCCTGGCTGCTCCATTCTGTATTTCATTGTTTTTTTTGCCTATTTTCTGTTGGAGGTCGACTCACATTGGGCTGACTAACATGCGATTTTTAGCCGCTGGTGGGCCTTTTGCTGGTTTTTGTCCGCTAACGCAGGAATTCATATTGCCATCACGCTAATGTTAGTGGCAGTTTTCGTCGCTGATCCCTGAGGCTATCCCCATGTAGCGACGCATTGTATATACGTAGCTAACATGGCGATAGGTTTCAGCGGTACATGGTGGTTAGAAAACTGCCGCTAACTAACATTAGCAATTGTTTTCGCCAGTCCTTGTACATATGGCCTTAATTGTCTTATAAATTAACCACTGCACTGAACCATCAATTTTTTGCATTTGGAAATGTGTTGGGTTTATAATCAGTGGGGTTTGGGTGGTTCCCTTTTTCGTGCAGCAGAAGAATTGTTGCCACCGTCTTGGGTGCAGGGACAAAACTGTTAATAATAATAGCATTAAAAAACTTGGATAACAAGAATCTCTTCGTTTTGGATCAGTGTGTTACACATCCCCAAGAACGTTAACTGAGGCTGTCAAGTGATTGAGCATGGAACTGTAATAGGTATCAAAATATCCTAAATACAATTCGCGTGTGTTGTGTACACAATGCAAAATGTTGATACATTGTAAAAATTGTGAGAAGTTCCAAGGCTAAGTTTTTTTCAATACTGCATAGCTATTTGCAACCTTCGCCATCTTCCCAAAGTGTTAAGCTGGTGAAGTTTGTATTTTGTATCTTATTTTTTAGAGTTTTTGTTGCAAGGTGAAAGAGATCTGCAAATACACCGATCAGCAGCTATGACTTAACTTTCTCAATGATTTCAGGTAGCCAAGGACCTCCTATTCCCCAACTCCTAAAAGCCGAGGGCAAGATATGCAGTACTGGGGAATACCTTTGAGCGAGGCAAAACTTTTAAGCGGACTAATCAGAAAAATCAGACAATAAAATTAAAACATAAAAATATACATCGAATTACGAGAAGCGTATCACAATATTAACAACTCTTACGAAAAAATTCATTATTTTTCAGGTGTTCTGTAGTTCAGCTGTCAGACTAAAATATCAAAGTCCCTATAAATATGTTTGTGTGCTGTTTAGACCAAGGCCAACGTTATGAGCATCGCATTTATATTAACAGGCCTGTGACTGCACTCATTAGAATCATGAATTTAGTTAGGATGTGGCTATTCAGGGGTATTCCACCCAAATATTTTGCCTGCTTCAAGTCCTGTAGTGTTCAGGTGAAATCTCAGAGAGAAACATTTAGAAATTGGCACTCTATGTCCAATTTCTGCATGTTATTCTAAAAAATCCTCACATTCCCCATAACTCCCTCTCTGTGAAATTACCAGGTACCCTTGTAATGGTAAATCCGAGGGAGGGAGGTGTAAACAGGTTGCTTTTACACGACATTTGTAATGTGGGTCCTACTGTGCACAGATTTGCTACAGACCTGCCAACTCACACTGCGCCACCACGTGCCACACAGTTTCAGATCCCTTCACACGGTCACTCAGTGAGGATCCGCAATCACATGGTGGCAGGAAAGACTAGCTGGAGACAGAAAGTAGCCAATATCCATTAACGGGTATAAAAAACACATAAGGACATCAGGGACCGCCTCAGTGACAGTTTGTTTTTGGGGGAGAGGTTAGAAGATGGTGGGCTTGGTGGAGGGCAGAGTGCTTCGTCGGTGGGTCTCGGAATTAGGCTTCCCCCCCTCCTAGGCTCACTCCTCTCCTAACACAGGGAAATTTATTTGCGAATTAGCGGGTCTGATGCTACCCTGAGAATGTTCTGTGGGGTCCATTTTCCAGCTCTGGCGAAGAGTTTCTGGTTTAGGAAACTCAATACATGCATAAGCAAATGAATGCACAGATACAAACATGCACAAATGCATGACACTACAAAATTCATATTTAACCTACGCTTCTGATTGTTCACCAACTAGACACATACTATGAGTGTATCATTTACACTGAAAATTGAATACACAATTAATGATAACATGTTTGGATTTATCAGGGCCCCAAAAACCTTGAAAAAATGTGAGGTTAAAAAATATTTGGATTTCAACCTATTTCTGCATTTATTGTCAACCATAAGCCACCGTTTCTATATTTCTACTCAGCATCAGTGAATAACAAAGTATAATTCAACCATGCAACAGACCTGGGGGGCTTATTTATGAGAGCCCTGCATCACTTTTGCTCCATATAAAGTGGTACATACGTGATGCAGGGCTCTCATAAAATGTATGAAGTCACGCAAAGTCACTCTGCGTAGCTTTGATTTGCCTCATAAATAATGAGTAAGGTGACACAGCGCAAATCCCTATGTCAACTTACGCATTACCCGGGAGACATTCAATGGAATTGGATCCTGCCCCAGATTTACAAAGTAATGTAAACCTGGAGAAGCGTCAAATCTATACTCCTCTCGAGGTAAGTCGTGTATTATTAGTAGTGATAAGGAAGGGCCTACCACTAGTAAGAAAGCCACAAACACTATATAAGGTTCAGTCGAGGTCTCAATAATATCTTGCTCAACTATTGGTAGCTGATAAAGAGCAGGCAGGTGTAACTTAGGAGACAGGTGTGTAAACCATTTAAAAACACTAATACGTTAAATAAGTAAGACAGATCATACAATAAAAATCCAAACTCCCATCTATAAAATGACAAAAATCCAATGTAGGGAATCAGAGATATGAATTTTTAAAGATTAAATACTTTCTAGCACTTAAAAACATATCGTGCCACTTTGGGACATCTGGTTGTGCTTGACCAGGACAACGTCAAAGTTTGAGGCCAATTGCAATGGAACCCCAGTCGGATACACTAAGCTGAAAGCCTCGGCCAAAATTTAACCTTCAGACTTCGAAAAGTTTCTGGAGGATTTCTTTCTTGACGTCAAGCGGTCCCCTCCAGCAGACTGATTTCAATGCAACATTGTCAGATTTCTTCTCTGTGAGGCCTTGATCAAATCCTGGAAGTCATCTGGAGCTCCGGAACTTTCAGTGGCACAAGACCTGAAATCCAGACCAGGGTGAAGGTAGCCAGCTTGACACTCAACGTCGAGTCAGTCGCCTTATTGGCCTTTTGACAAAAAGTTCCCAAACTTCACCAAACATTCTTCCAGAAGGTCTCCTTCAGGGTTTAAAATGCCCAAATCAGAAATCTAAGGGTCTGAAATCTCCCAGATGGTTCTTGGGATGTCTGGGCTACAAGTCTCACAATGCAGCTAGGCACATCCTTATAAACACACTGGACACACTAGTGAATGGGCACTCTTGGTGGATATTATGCAGATGGGCTCTGTTAACCAGTACCTTGCAGGGAGTCCACACCTGAATCCTTCTTGAGCAAGGCAACATTCTTAGGGCTGTAGTGCCAGATTGTGCAGCAGGTGCAGTCCTTCTGGGTGCAGTCCTTTGGGTTCAATTCTAGATTCCAGCAGGGAAGTTCTTTTTATCCTTGTAGTATCAGGTAGCAGATCTGAGTTGCAATTTATAATATTCACAGTTTCTGGATGTCCAGCAGTGGGGGCACCCCTGACCAATGGGATGCATTGTGCAAACCAGGGGAATGACCAATTCCCCAGAAAGCACCATTCTTCCAAAATCCAACATGGAGAATTTCTCCCACTGGCATGGCTAAGATTCAGTAACACTCCCCTTAAACTCCCTTCACAAATCTAATTATAGGGGGCCAGGTGTGGCTGGGGTTTCAAGCTATGGGAGTGAGCCTGTGCTGTCCTAAAGTGTCATTATCATGTTAAAGACCAGTCTGGCTACCTTCCCCCTCATCCTGCATTCCTCTTCTGTAGCCACAGGTCTCCACTCACAGGAAACCCATTGTCTCAGAGCAGGCAATTCACACCTCTTTAAAACAACTTGGTTCAGCCTTGTGGAGACTAGCCAATCAGGAGAGAGCAGTTTGGAAGGTTGGATTTTGGCTTACAGAAACGGAAGTTTAATAATGTCTTTTCTGTGTTAGTTATTATAAAGCTAACAGTAACAAGTTATTGGATTTAAAATAACTGGCATTTTGATACATTGAATGACATTTTTATCTTGCTCCTGTCAATATTTCTACTTAAATAAAATATTTCAATGTAAGCCTACGGAGCTCATTATCTGCAAAGGGGAAAAACGAAATTGGCAGTTTTTCCCTCACCAGGGCTTATAAAACATCTTTTATGATTTCCAAGGCACCCCACCCCTGGGGACACCTAGGGGAGACCTTAAAAATAGGTAAATGTAAATGAGGGTGACATATATGTAAAAATAAGGTGGATGACTACTTTAGAAGAACCATGAATTCCAAAGTTCAATTTGCATAAAATTACAATGTAGAAGCAGCCTACAAGGCAAGGATGGCTTTTAAAATAATAGCAGGCAGCACAGTAACAAACACTCTAGGCCAGGAAATTTACAGTGCCTCTAAATCTCCCTGCCCTATTATATACTAGGGACTTATAGGTAGTTTGAATCCCCCTTACCTTATTATATACTGGGGATATACAAGGGTCTATCAGTACCAATTGTAATTATACCTAAATACCATGTACATTTATTCAGAGCACAGGCTTTGGGTCTGGTTAAATGAGCCCAGGGCACAGAGTAAGAAAATCAGCACCTACTAGGTAAAATGGGGCAAAAAGTGGGGTATAATGAGGAGAAATATGGTAATTTCTCCTTGTATTTGCCTCTTTCAATGTGTGCTGCATTCTGCTGCACACATAAGAAAGAGGAAAATGCCTCAAATGAATCTTTTTGTACACAAAGGTGCCCCTACGTGCACAAAAACAATCCTGCCTGCAACAGAGGAACCCTTGCACCATGGTGCAAGGGAGCCTACATTTGCGCAAGGCTGCCAAAACAGCCCTAGCGCAGGCAGAAAAGACAGGAATGCACTATGTTGCTTAAATACGCTGCATTCTTGCCCTTTGACTATGGCGTAGGGCAGCATAGCTAGGAGCCTTGCTGCACTGCCCTATGCCAAAAGGCCATAAATGAGGGTCTCAGTTTACAGTACTCAGAAGTCATCCTTGCAAGCCATGTTAATGATTGAACTTAACACAAAATATCCATGCCAGACAAATTGTGAAATTGACTGCCTATGTGGTGCTGCTGTAAACCCGCAGGTTGTGAGTAATCGCTCTCTCATCTCCTACAGGGTTCTGCCATCAAAATTACGATACCAGCAAAGAACAAGTTGACAGCTATGTATTAAGCAGATTTGCAAAAAGAAAGGCACATGCAAATTCACTAAAGCATTTATTATGTTTCACACAAAAGGCTCGTGCAGTCACTACGTGGTCGTTTGTATACTTAGCTAACAAGTTCTTCTAATAAAACTTTCTGTATGTTATTATCTCCAAGGGATTCTGCGTGACATTTCTCTGGATGCCTATTTAATCTAGCGCCAGATTTTTAGGTATTTTACTTTGTGTAGGTAAAACAAAAATTCACATTATTTTGACACATTTCTAGTTCTCGGTCATATATTTATTCCAATAATGTCCTAGAAGCTTTTCAATAAATTTTAGCCGGGAGGAAAAGTTGGCCATTCACAAAATCAATTTTACAATCAATGTAGTAATTTGGGTGAAGCCGGATCCAAAGCATTTACTCTGTCAAAACAGAAACCAATTACGCAACTGACAAACAGTGAAGAGCAAATACCAGAGGTTGTCCATGATAACAGAGTGACAGTGTGGAGACTTCACATCTGGAAGGGATCCAGTATGGAAGACATTGCTGTGACCAGGTGCATAACTATCACTAGTTCAGTAGATGGAGTGGTGCTGGGGTGTGAGCGGGCCACTTCATCCATCCAGTGGCTATTTTATTACTATCAAACCAGGGGATGGAAGCCCAATATTCTTCATTGCATTAGGGCATCAGGGGGCATATTATCAAGGACCGGTGTTAAAATTATCACTGTTTTATCGGCTTGTTCTGATGTTAACATGGGCTTCTATGGAAATTAACAAGGGCGTATTATCAAGCCCATTATCGCTGTTTTATCAGCAGTTTCCTGCCGATAAAACGGCGATAATTTTAACACCGGTCCTTGATAATATGCCCCCTGGTGCCCTTGCTATCCCAATGGCCATGACAAGACCCATTTTACTTAGAAGGTACATGGGTGCTGTTGCGTTCCTAACTTTAACAGTAGTTGGTGCCGTTTGATAGTGATTTGTATGTTCCACAAATCAAACAGGTCCCAAAACTGCTCACCTGCAGCATCAATACAAATAAGGATGTGGATGATTCTGGAAACTCTTTCACTGCCTCCACTGGTTATAATATCAGGTGAAAGGTTAGAAAGGTCAGAGGGAGGATTTTAAATGAATACTGTGTAAAGTATTCGAGTGCTGCAAGTAAGCATTCACATGTAACTTTTCATACAGGGCTGCAAAGGGCCATAGCAGATATATATATATATATATATATATACACATAACTGTGTTGAGAGGTGATATATTTCTACATACAGTTGAGCATCTGTACAAGGGAATGGTGCAGCGCAGCGTCAAATTTTGCAGCACTGTGCCATTTCTAAAATGGAGGGATGAGCCGTATTTACAAGAACAATTATTATGCCATTTTGTTTTTTCTATGTGTGCTGCAGAATGCAGAACACGTTGAAAAAGCAAAAAGCAGGTGATGATGATCCCAATATTTTGCTAAAGGGATCGAAACGTCGTCGACTTCTTTTACCTTGACACAATCTTATTCTTTTTTTATTAGTATGTGCTATGGTGCCACAATGTATGCTCTTTGGCCTAAATATTGAATTGCATTCAAGGCCACTCTACCTCAATGGCTGAGCTCGTTCATTTCTCTATTGTTATGTTGTAAAATGTCCCACTTGCGTATTGTTCTTGTAATTGTTCACATTAAATTATTAAGTCTAGTTGCACATATACATATAGACACCCTTGTATCTTTATGTGAATTATTGTATGTTGTGAGGGACCATTGTTTCTAAAAAAGAATTTGCACCCAAGGTCCCTGACCTTTAATTTGAGTTCCTTTGTTTTTGTAAAACACTTTTAGAAAGTTTACATTTTCTTGTCCCAACCATTTGATGCCTGCAGCCTTTTTTCTGGGTACCATGTAGAGGCGTAGCAGGCAGTTGGTCTTTGTGAATTGTTCCCAGACAGTGAGAAAAATGGGGAAGGCATGTTGGCTTTTTCTATCAAGGCCTTCTCGGACTTGATAGGGGGGGTGGAGCTGTCACCTATCACACTGGCACATGACAATGGCTCTGCCTCGGTACACACACAAAATACTTCACACCTGTCTTTTGTGCACTCAGACAAGCAGGGACCAGGGCAGGGAATAAGGAAATTCCAAACACCTTTAGAGGGGGAACCCCCTAGAAACATCTCCTGCTTCTTAGTTGGTTCCAAGGAGAAATATTGGACCCCCAACAACAACTCTTCAGGACTTCTCTGGACCTGTGGAAGACTTAGGAGAAGGGCTGATGTGCTGCTCTTCTGGCTTGCTACTCTGCTGCCCTGCTGTTTAATGGAGAATGACTGGACCTGCAGCTTGAACCCAGGACCACCAGAGTGACTCTAAGGGCTAGTTGGCTGGCCTCCTGATCAGAGCCGCAGGGACAGAAAGGGCTCCAATCATCTTGAAACCTACACCTGGACTCTGCCTGCTGTGAGTTCTGTGAGTTGTGCAAACCTAGTCCTAGACCCTTTACGGTCAGCCTGAATGTGGGCTGCCAGCCCAACTGTAGTTTTTTGGTCAGAATTGATGTAGCGCAACACGTTTCCTCACAGCCCGCATCAGATCCACTGCTGCATGACACACCCGTGATGCAAGATCCCACAGCTCTTCAGAACCACCGCTGTGAGATGCCCCCTCATTGCAAGACCCCCACATCGCAGCCACACAACTTCTCACAACTGCCGCTGTGAAACACATCCTTGAAAAGGGCTTCGCAGCTTGACTCTCTCAACCCCCAGCCTTGGTTTTGTCATATAAAACTCTGTCCCGTGGTTTTGTCATATAAAAATCTGACTAAGTATATTACGATAGGAACATTTTTGGGCTGACCGGCTTCAATACATTTACTTCTAAAGGCGTTATGAAAAAATATTTTGGAATTATATAGAGGGCTAGTAGGAATAGAGTTCAGCCCATGTTGAAGTTTGAAGCAGCAGCACCCTCTTTTGAGAGGCTTGTGGATGCCATACATGCCCCTCTCGGAATTTTTTTATTTTTTTTATTTCAATATGGAACTCTTTATATTAAAACATATACATCAAAGTGGAACTCTGGCCACAACCCTAGTACCTGATGTTCACTCTGCAATAGCCAGAAAGCAGAGAATATTGAGCATATACTATTTTTCTGCACAGCTTATGCTGCAGCGAGGAGGAAGTGGATTCACCCTCTTTGTCCCGCCTTGGGCTTGCAGCATTATAAGCTTCTTTAAC
This sequence comes from Lissotriton vulgaris, assembly GCF_964263255.1. NCBI lineage: Eukaryota > Metazoa > Chordata > Amphibia > Caudata > Salamandridae > Lissotriton > Lissotriton vulgaris. Next base: position 82,909,665 of record NC_141698.1, on the reverse strand, counting down.
CCCGTCCATGCTCATGACGAGCTCAGCTCGTCATGAGGCACAGTTGAGCTGTGCTGATGACGAGCTGAGCTCGTCATGACACCAGCAAATTGGCAATTTTCAGCACAGGGGAAAAATAACCACAGCAGCGATGTGGCTAACAGTCCTACTACATGAGTAAGCCCTTGCTTTGCCATTGCATCATGCAAGGTAGCGCAAGGAAACGCTATGGCTTCAGTGAGTCTTATTAAGCCATGCAAAATCACCTTGCTGGTCTCTGCATGGCTTATTAAATATAGAGTAACACAAGGCAGGGCAAGTCACAGTCTTGCGTTACTCTACTCTGGTAAGGCATTCCATGAGTGAAACATGGGTGCTCCCATGCATCTGCCTATGGATTTCTTCACAGTCCCAAATTTGCTAAGACTAGCAAACCTGTGGATCTGTCAAAATAGCACGCCTTCCCACAAAGGCATAACAAGAAGAAATATTATTAATTCTCCTTATTCTCCCCTCTTTCGATGTGTGCTGCATCACTGGCTTAATGAAAAGTGAGGGGGCCTCCCTGCACGGTACTTAGAGGGGCCCCCTCCGGGCTCAATCAGGAGCTCTTCGGCCAGAGTGCAGTGCCGAGGGGGGCCCCTTTGAGCTAGAGCCCCCCTGCACCGCATGGGCTGCGGGGGCCTGTGTTACTCCCCTGTGCTGCATTCTGCAACACACATAGAAAGAGGAAAATGCCTCTGAGGAATCTTTTTGTGCAGGAAGGTGTCCCTTCTATCACAAAAAACAATCCTCCCTGTAATGTGGCACCCTTGCACCATAGTGGGATGCAGTGTGTGCACCAACACAGAGAGAGATGGAAGGTATACGCCATGTACCACATGGCGCAATCCTGCTCTCTCCATGTGAAGCAGTGCAGTGCAGCAAGTGAGCCTGCTGTGCTGTGCTGTATGGAATAATAGTAAAGCTGGGCCTGTGTTTGGTCAATTAGGAATCAGGCAGGGTTAGTGCTCTAGGATACTACTGAGCAGCACACTTAATGATCTGATAATTTGGGTTGCTGTGGACCTAATTCTAGGATGCTGCTTTTAGTGTGGAGCTATGATTTTACCTAGCAGATTATTTACTCTTTTTTAATGGAGCCTTGATGTTATGGATAATGTTCATGCATGAATATTTGTTAATTTATATTACAGATTTTGCACAATGAATATTGCACTTTGCAACTGATTTATTGTACTGTGTTATATGTTTTAATGAGAGTATACCCCCAAAAGAAGCTAAATGCATTTAATTTCACAAGTTTGCACATACCAAACTCGCCCCTGCACTCAGCACACATCAGGAACTACCATGGACACACATATCCCCATGCTTCCCTATGGGAGGGCAGGCCAGTCTCACCACACATACTCAAAGAGCGCACGCACTTTACCCTGGACCACAGTGAAAAAGATGCCTAAAATCACCAACACCAGGTTACAGAAACAGGCTAGGAAAATGCAAAAAGTTTCGGGGTGAACCTGCCAAAAGGGCCAAGTCTAACAATACTGCATAGATGGCCTTGTTGCCCTATGCATCGTTTGTGTCCTTGATTCAAATGTGTCAAATAGACCTTTGTTGGGAAGTCTGGAAGTCCTTAGAGATGTTCCAGGTCACAGTGTACAGTAGAAATAAAATAAAAAACACCACAGATGCTAGGACTGAGAGACTGTTAAAAGCATTTTTATGTCGCAATTTCCCGTGGGAGAGCATTCTATTCTATTCTGTGCCTTTGTCAGAGGCATCCTTTATTCCTAAAAGCATTTTGACGAACTTGCCCTCATGAGACATTTCCGTGACACAGTGTTCAGGATACTAAAATAGATTGTAAATACCAGATTTTGCATGTCTACTGGTAGTTCAAGAAACACATGTGCATGCCTTGTGTGTCTCCACCAGACATGTCTACGTTTTGAATCTGAAATATCTAAAGAATATTTATTTCACTTCTGGTTTTGAAGTAGTTATAAATTAAATGTTAAGAAGTGATTGGAAAATGGATATACACAGCTAACTGCTTGGCTTGTTTCTGGGTTTTATTTAATATGAGCGACAGTACAGTATTGTAGGAAGGTCCACTGAAAGAACAGGTTGACATTAATCACAATAGCAGATTTTAGTACCAGAGACTGTTGCTTCTGCACAGCTCCTAATCAGGAATACAAATTGCAGTGTTCATGAGGTATCATTGCAAGGTGTGGTGCATACAGTCGAATACCAGAGAACACATTGAGTGTAAGTCAGGTCAAATGATGTCTCAATGCTTTGAGACAATGGCCACTGTACTTGTAATGCGCAAACCTCTCCAAAAGGCTTTGAGCCAGTCTCAAAGGCAATGAAAAGGTTAACAAATGGCTGAAGATGTAGCTAGGTTCTGGGCAGACCTGTCAACATTGTTGAGGGGCATGGGTAATATTCCAGTATATGGCACCACCTACTGGTGACTAACAGACATGACTTGTCAAGTCATAAAGATATTGCCTGATTTTATGATTTATAAATACATTTATCAGTGGCAGTGCGAGGTCCTTCAAAACAGCCCAGGCTATCCATATAATGGCTCTGGATCTGGGTGCAGAACTTGTCTGTGACTGCATCGCAATGTAATGTTCCTTAAAGTGTGTGCCATCAGTTTGTTCCTAAATTGTAGCAGAGTTGGGGTGGTCCTGATCTATAAAGCAATGTTGCTCCAGATCCTGGTTGCATAGATGGAGAAGGCTGCGGCCTTGCTTTTTAGGTCGAGCCTATACAGCACTTGTGCTGTCAGGTGATCAGTTGTAGCTACCTTGAGGGGTCTGACTCCTCTCACACTTTGGAATGGCTTTCGTGTGTGTCCTTGTAAAATCATAGCCTGCTAATGGTGGGTGTATGTCCCACCCTTTTTCAAAAGTTCACTCCCACTGAGTATTGCCGCGCGAGCGAGCAGCTCCACGCGCGATGGCGGCTGCTGCAACAGGACGCATGCTTTCCTCTGACAGCTCTCCTCTCTAGTAGTATATTTCTGTGGGTGGAACGCCAGCGCTTGTTTAGGGCTTGTGCCCCGTGTTTACTTGAAAACAAGGACGTATGTTTTATTTCTTCTGTTTCTTGTTTTATTATTAGAAGCATTGCATTTAGCAATCGGTTTCTCAACATCAGGCCTTTTTAATCAGTCTAAATGCAAACTGTTCTAGCGTTCAGCTTTTATTTTTATCTCACAGAGAAAACGTTTGGTTACTGTTCAAGCGCGCACACACCCACAACCCAGCAAAGATGCACCACACTATGTGCGTATCTCCGATCCGGATTTTATTTTATTATTTTTTCCAGTTTTTTATAGAGCTCGAACTTAGCACAAGGACATTTGAGCACTTTACATGACAACAGGTTACATCATGCAGTTAGTTTCTCGTTAGCACGGGTGGTAAGTCATTTTGCCTAAGAACAAAGGATGTTGAGCCAAGGCAGGCTGTCGAACCTCTTTCCCCAGTGCAAGGCCGGCAGCTCTAGTCGTTAGGTCGCATGCCCCCCTTATACTCTACTCTTCATGCGTAGGATGCTCCTTGGTACACACATCATCCTTGGGTTAGCTACCATCATGATGGCTTATTAGTCCTACCTGTGATACTGCTTATCCAACCCTGGAGCTGGCTGGAGCTCTGTGTTCGGCTGCACCTTGTGCATCAGTGTGGTGCTTCCATAGGCTGCTCTTCACAGTTCCAGGCACCCTGTCCACTCCCCAATGTTGACTGCCAGAATCCGACCGCAGCGGTCGGATTTAAACTGTGGAGCATCCTAATTGGACCGGCGGATTTCCTACTGCGGTGTTTTCCCGCTACCAAGGCGGTCAGAGTGATTTTCCGACTGCCATCCTAATAGACCCCATAGTATAGAAAGATCTTTGAAAAAAAAGAGAATATGTGCAAGGTTGGTCAGATCAAAAAGGCACAAGCCTTGTCCAGTGGTGGCTGGTAAGGTTTGGGAGTGTTGGGGCTGGGCTGTTCTTGGTCCACAGGAGGTGGGAGGCATGGCATTTTTGGGGAGGTTAGTTGCCATTTCCTGTGCAATTTGAATTTCACAAAAATGGAATAATAAGCTGCATTTTTATGTTACCTATATGTGAACAGAATGTACTATCAGTACCTGGAACGGAATGAGTTTAAGAGATCGAAGAAACTGTTCAAAAGAATTGACAAGGATACCCAAATGCTCTGTGTGATTAAAACCCAAACACAGTATATGATAAATAACAGAATTATGAATCAGAATGAATGCAGAACAGGCTATTGTATTGAGCATGAATGCAGCCATATACCGGGGTACACACACTCTCTATGAAACAAACGAGGACCATACATACTTCATCACTGGGGCTCCAGTGTTCCAGATTTACCAAGACCTGAACTAATTGTATTTATTAGCCCGCAAAGGCCATGCCAACACGCTTTAAAAAAGATCTACGAATGACACCAGGCAGTTTGGACAAAACTAGAGAAGCATATATTAATGAGAACTGCCAAGGCTACTGTGCAGTTCTCATAGCTTTCAGTCAGCTATACTGTACATGGACCTTCCCATACCAGATGTCTCATTTAATGTGAATACATTTTTCCCTAGACTTGACCACAATATGTCACAATGGAGCAACTATCAATTTGATTAGATTTATCTTGCTGGGTCAGACTTTCAAAGCGGAGCTTCACTTCAAGTTAGAGACTTTACCCATTTGGGTATCCAGCATCAGAAAAAAACGTTGGATATCTTACATACTTAAGATATTGACTTTAGTGGTATCCCTTGGTTTACAGAGATCTTAGTCTCAGGCCTCTTACAGTTGATCTATCCCTCAGATTAGACAGTCTTTTCTGCATCAGGCCAAGCAGAATTATACCTCGAGTTACAGAGATCATCTAATGTCTTGCCTTGAAGAGTAGATCTAAAAAGGTCTCAAATAGCATGCTTATGCCTCAGAGGGCAGACATTCCCCATATGTTGCACAGATCTTACTTGCAAAAACAACTGAAAGAGAAGCATTTTTCTACATTACACAAATCTTACATAGCCATGCATCTGACAGTAGAACTATCACTCGGGATGCACAGATTATACAGGTTCAAGCTATAGAAAGAAGTCTTCTGGTATACAGATCATACAGACAAATAACTCAGAGAGCAGAGCTATGCCTTTGGTTAAACAGATCGAGTAGATTTAAGCCTCACAGATGAGATCTATCCCCAAGGCCACAATATCTACCGAAACATAGTCTTCCGTAGTGGCCAAAAATAACAAAAACAGACTACTTCAAATTTCTCTCACTGCATTTCTTTATCTTCAACATTCCTGAATGCTTAGAAAGCCTGCTTGTTGAAATATATAGGGCATCAGTCTCACTCACACACATATGTCTCACAGAATAAAGCCTCCAACGTAACTTTCAGATTAAATTACACAGGGAAACAGCCATTACAACACAACTAAAACAACGCACTACCATTACAACGAAACTTTTACAACGCAGGATCCATTACAACGCATGCCATTACAATGCAGCTGCTATTACAACTCATGCCATTACAACGTAAGTATGGGTAAGTAGTTAATTAACCCTTACACCATCCAACACTTACCCTACTAATACGCCCCCCTGGAGTTAGAATAGTAATTTTAACCCCTACACTATACAACACTTACACTACTATTACATTCCCATTATTTAAAAAAATACTTACCCATACTTACGTTGTAATGGCATGCGTTGTAATAGCAGCTGCGTTGTAATGGCATGTGTTGCAATGGATCCTGCGTTGTAAAAGTTTTGTTGTAATGGTATGCGTTGTGAATGTATGTGTTGTAACTTCATACATCCAGTTACACATATTTTACCTATTCAAGTATGAATCAGCCCTTCTCATAGCTGAAACAGGCCTCAGGCAGCAGAGGTATCGCTCCACTCTCACGTACACTATTCCAGTCATAAGGGGCCATGCACCTTATATTCAGTGCAACTCTGACTATTTCTGTGACTGGGAGCTAGCACCCCCTTGGCCTGTAACATCCCCTGGAGCCACTATTTGCATCTCCACACAGGGTTCTCAGCACTGCCTCCATCAATCGCTACTCCAGTGTCCGGCCTGAGCTCTTCATCATCACCAGAGCTCCTTGGGACAGTGGGCCTATTCCATCGCTGACCCATCCAACATATCCCCTTCAAAGATTGGGCTGGAACCATCCCTCGAAGGCGTCTCTCTAACACATGCTCCAATTTTACTAAACGTTAAGTCTATCAGACTCAGACTTCACCGACTGTAGACTCTCCATCCCATGACAGGAAAGATTTTCAGTCAGTCCTGAAGTTTATTTTTTACTTTTCACAACCAACATCCAGAATTGGCTAAACATTTCATACAGGCCATCCAACAACATCAGACAACTGTAAACCATGTTCTCAATCAGTATGGAAGAGACTAACTAATGGCCTTTTCTGTATTTTCCCCAATATTCCACCAAGTTAAAACTGATTTTCTATGACATCCTGCTCATTGCTGGTGAACTGGGACTAGCCTCACATGCACTCTATGACCCTCTGTGTGAAGCGCCCCTCTCTGCACTTCTGGAGACAGTCATACTAGGCCAGCCGTCACCAGTCTTTGCAGCTATGTTTGGCCTCAGCTCCTATGCTAAGTGAGTGTTCAGGAGCAGGTGCAATGTGGTTCACTCAAGCTCCCAGTGCTTGGGATCCCGTTTAGGGCATTATCCCTGTTAGCACCCACCAGCACCATCAGCACGACGAGACGAAACGGAACTAAGCAGATATAGTGACGGAAAAGTCACTAAAACAACCGATTGCGACTGACCGGATGAACGGAGGCTGGAGACTGTAAAGTCCCGAGGTCGGACTCTCGCCGCAGACACCCCCAGCGCTGATAATCCCGGAGCCTGCGGAGCCGACACTGCAACGAAACGGAACTAAGCAGATATAGTGACAGAAAAGTCACTAAAACAACAGGACCTGTGGAACATCTGCGGAACATCCTGTGCACAGCAGTGGACTCACGGCGGGATAGGAAGGCACCCCCGCAAGGGCGGCTGAAGCTGCGGTAGAGGGCACCACCGTAGCGTAACAGAGGCGGCTGAAATTCAGGGAGCCGGCTGAGCTCGCACGCGTGAAGTCACCCCCCCCCCCCGCTACCATCAGCCCATCACGGATTTCTAAGCGGCCTTAGAGGACACCCCCGTCGCATCCCAGGGGCGGCGGAGGCTGTAGCAAGCTGGGAGAACGCGGGCTAAAAGAAGCCCCCCTCCCCCGCCCACTGCACGGAAGAGACGCGGCTGGTGCACCGGGCTGGGGCACCGGTGAACCGGGCCAAGCCCTAGACAGCATAGGTGTCCCAGAGGCATCGGTGGGGCAGAGAGAACACTGCTCTACAGGAGCATAGGAGGGCACCCCAGACAGAGGCAGCTGAAGCTCCGGGAGCCTGCCAAGACCTCTGTCAGCCTCGAGTGTGCCGAACCTCACGATACAGCGATTCACTTGCGTCTTGAAAGGCTTCAATTCGTACCAAGCAGCTAGTATAGTGCTGTTGGGAGCAGCTTTTCCTTCGACACCGCCCGCCCGCGCCACAGCAAGAGTTTAGCGGGCTAAAAGAGCACCCCCCCCCCTCCCGCCACAAGGAAGAGATGCGGACTGCTGCACCGGTGAACTGGGCCAAGCCCTCGACAACATAGGTGACCAGAGGCACCGGGAGGGGGCAGAGAGATCACACGGCACTACTGGAGCATAGGAGGGCACCCCAGGCAGAGGCAGCCGAAGCTCTGGGAGCCTGACCAGACAACACCGCCCGCCCGCTCCACAGCAACAACGAGTCTAGCGCCACTACGCAGGATCACACAGGAGTGGAGCCCCGAACCAGGCATGTGAGTTCACGCACATACATGCAACTTGTCTCTGCAGAGCGAAAGGGACTGAGATACTGTTGGTTCAAATAACGGCAAATCAGATGGGACTGAGACACTCTGTGTACTAAAGCTATGCAAAAATCTGCTGACATACTCAAGAGGAACACAGAGACTTAAGGTATTTACTTCTCCCTCCCTCTGGCTCATTTTTTTTAAACTTTTTAAACTTTTTAAACTACCCCTTTGTTTAAAATGGCTGGAGCCATTAAACTGTAGCCATAAATCTCCGCCGGTACCTCTGTCCACGAGGCTCCTCAGCCTACTCCCACACACAGAGATAAGCATTCCTCACAGTGAGCCTTGAGCATTGCTGGCTCTAACAGGAAGTACAATTCCTCCCCCTAATAGCAATTGACAGAGGACTAATAATTCTATCCCCACTGCTTGTATGAATGGGAAGGGAAGCAGCTCTTCCCTGCTATCTAAGCAACAGCAATAAACAGAGGACTACTATCTCTATCTCACCTAGATGGCGGCCATCTCTGACTAGTCTCTCTCCGGGGTGGGCTTCATTGTTTGAACTTTTTACCGAATACTTTGCTCTATTATGTATCTACACCTTCTCTGGTAAGAATGGCTGCCGGTTACTGCAGTACTATACTTCTACTTGCATTTTGAACTTTTTGTATTGCACAGATTGCTACCTCATATATGGAAAAATGTCTGCCTTTTATTGCAGTATTTTACTTATACCTGTACTTTGGTCATTTGTAATGCACAGATTGCTACCTCATATAACGTGTTTATTAACTAAGGTCAATGTTGATTCTTGATTTTTGATTTATTTTATCTTATTTTATCTTATTGTCTTATTACTGGATTACTACACTGTATGCATTGCTTTCACACTGCCATCGTATATTCTAGTGTTATATTGTTATTGCTGCAATATATATGCACATTTATGGGACTTAGTAACTCATTAGTAGTTTAGCCCTATTCTAGCCTGTATTTTATTGTATTTTTATTGTAGTGCTATACTGTTATTACTGCAATATGTATGCACATTTAATGGGACTTAGTAACTCATTAGTAGTTTAGCTCTATTCTAGCCTGTATTTTATATGCGGCAAGCTGCACATATCTCACCTTTATCCCCATCATTCGCTGTCCGCTTCCGCATTTATTTATTTTCTTATTGGGTTTTCATTGTAAGCTACGTCACGATATTGCACTGATTATTACTACCTCATCCAACTCTCTCTGTCAGGCAAACTGCGCCCAGCCACTTTCTAAGCCTAGACTACATTGCTGCTACCTTGTACATTCTGATATGTAACTTAGCCTCCACCTAATAGGCCTTACCTCGCATAGCTGGTCACACGGTGTAAGCTGACTGCTACCTTGTATATAGGATACATCTGATAAGATGCTCCCACGCACTGGCTGTTCGGGGATCACACCGACTTCCACCCCCTATATCTGTGCTCACTCACTAGTGTCCTCCTTGGCCCTGTAACTAGCGGCTGACAGCGTGTACTATCGCCCTAGTTCAGACACCTAACACCACAGCCTCTCTAAAATGGAGCTCAACGGCAAGCACACTTTTAGAATTAACTACCCCTCCACCCCTCTCTCCAAAAGTGCCACTAAACGTTTCAAACACAACTTCTTGAGGGCGCACCCGGAAACACCCTTTGCTGACACCTACTTCTCATCAGGCAATGGAGCCCTGAATACTGATTTCATCTTCCACACCTCACGCAGAGCCCAATGGAGAAAAACTTTCCTATCTCTACTCACAGTCTCCATCACCAAGAAAACAACCCATGGCTCAACTCTCACCATCACACCTTCCCACCTCTTCCCTGGCAGGTCTACCATTACAATCTATAATACCGGGATTGTCCTGATCCAAGCCACGGACAAGAACCTGGAACTACTAGACAACCTGTTCCCCAAGTTCAAAGAGCACCTCTCCAAACTGCGGACCCGAACCCAGAAGTCCGCCAGCACTATCCCCCCTGACCTCGTAGCCACCACCTACTACACCTCTACCACCAGTACCCCAGTAAATGGCCCACACGCTGTTAACGCACGCCACTCCCCAAGGACAGTCACGAATATCCCCACCGCACATACTAGTAGCCCCTCCAACATGACACTTCTTATCCCCACACACACCCCCTCCATCCCTCTCCCCTCGGACAGACCATCCCCCACCCACAACACTCCACCATTAGAACAAGCCACCGCCCAAAGTTTATTCACCCCCTCCCATCTCCCCCTCGACAGACACCTCTCCCTCCCCATCTCTCTCTCCACTCCCACCCACGTGTCTCTCACACCCGACACAACAACTCCCACCCACAACACGCCTACATCTGCACACACCATCACTCGGAGTTTATCCACCCAACCACCCCATGGCAGACACCTCTCCCTTCCCCGCTCCCTCCCCACTCCCACTCATAACGTCATCCCCCTCCCAACACAAGATACAGAACATACCTCCTCACTTACCCTATCACCCCCCTCTCTCCCACCTCCTATTCTTAGCCCTCACTACCCTCCTGTCTCCCCCACTGTCTTCAACCTTCACTCACTCTTCTACTCACCTGTACCGCCTCCCACTGAAGTCACTATCTATGCTTCCCACCCTCCGCCTGCCTCACCTTCACCACTCACACCCCTCGCCCACAAACACGTCCACACCTTGAATACCATCCCACCCATTAGCACCGCGGAACACCTCATCAACCCTCCTGACTTGACCTTATCCACACTCCAACAAGTCAAGGAGGAAATTTTACAAATCAAAAAAGACATCCACGCAATCAAAGACCTTCTCTCCTCACAGCCCAGTCTACCTCCCACCATCCCACTACCCTACAAACGACGCACCCTTCCTACATACACTCGCCCCCGACGACACCAGCAATGGTCCACTATCCCCGTTCGCAATAACTCCCACCGCCCCCGTCGTGTTCTCAGCCCCTTGTCGGACCTCGACCTTTGCTCTCTCCTACGCTCTTATGGCCCAGGTCCGGTAAAAGGTTTTTCCAATTCGCACATCCCCATACCCACAATTCCCACAAACGCTCTGAGGCTCCCAACACTCAACAACAGAGGCTCCGTCCCTAACAACCTCAGGAAAGTTCCCCTCACACTAGAAAGCTCGACCACCCTTCTCTCTCCCAAACTCAAATGCATCCTACTAAACTGCAGATCGGCCCAGAGACATTCCTCCGACATCGCGGATCTTGTCTTAAATAGGGAGCTAGACCTAGCCTTTCTAACGGAAACGTGGCTCACTGAAGCCTCTACCCCGATTATGGACATACTAGTCCCCCCCAACTATCACATCATTAGGCTGGACAGGTCTCCTGGCAAGACGGGCGGGGGAATTGCATGCATTGTTAAGAGCAACCTCTCCGTTACTCAAGTCACCTCACCCTCCCTCTCCTCCTGTGAACTCCTCTGCCTAGACATCATCAGTGAGGGCAAACAAGTATGTACTCTACATCTCATTTATCACCCGCCTGGTGACAATCTCATATTCACCCAACAAGTCATGGACCTGATCACTTCCAACGCCGGTCGGCAGACCACTCAAGTCTACCTGGGTGACTTCAATCTCCACTGGAACGATCAGAAAGACACTTCAGTGAATAGTCTAAAAACTTTCCTCAATGCGCTTGACCTCACCCAATTATGCGATAAACCAACACACGACAGAGGCGCGATACTCGATCTCATCATTGCCAAAGAGAACGCTATTCAACTGGAAGCGATTCTACCCTGCGATTGGTCAGATCACCGCATTATCACCTTTTTTATCAACGAAAAAGTTAAACCTAACCCTACTCAACCAATCAAATCCAAAACATGGAAAAGGGATTTGAAGAATCTTAACCCCTCCACCCTACCTCCCCACATCGGCAACCTCCTCCTTCCCCCTTCAGGTGCCTCAGATGTTCAATCACTGACTGACCACTACCTTGACTCTATGAATACAATAGTCAATGAAGTCGCCCCTCTGCAACTGAAGAGAGTCTCCACCAAAATTTCTAACCCCTGGTATGATGACAGTCTCAATGACGAAAGGCGTAATATGCGAATGGCAGAGCGCACCTGGAGATCGGACCCTTCAGCACTGCATCTCAAAAAGCTCAAGAACAAGAGAAATGCCTACTTTAGGAAAATAAAGCGCACAAAGTCGGACTTCTTCAGCCGCCAGTTGGACCAAGCGAAGAATAGGCCAAGAAAACTGTTCGAGCTAATCAAGACCCAAACAAAGGCACAACCCACACAATCAAATAGCACAACAAATGACACTCCACACTGTGAAGCCTTCTCTGCTTTCTTTAAACATAAGACTGACAACATAAGAAATGACCTCATCATGGATGTAAATCGATACTCCAACTACACCAGAATGGCTGACACTCAACCTAAAAACAAGGCATCCTGGCAGTACTTCGACACCTACTCGGAAGAAGCTATACACAAACTGCTCTGCACTTTGAAGCCCTCTAATCACCACACAGACCCTCTACCTGCTAATGCTGTAAAAGACTTTATCCCCTTGTTCCTCCCTCTCTGGACCAAGATCATTAACAGCTCTTTGCAACAAGGACACATTCCAGACTCCCTTAAGGTGGGGCAAGTCACGCCTATACTCAAGAAACCTACAGCTGACCCGTCTGACCTAAACAATTATCGGCCCATCACCAATATCCCCACCCTGGCCAAACTGTTGGAGAAATGTGTCCAACTCCAACTAACAAAACACATTGATCAATTTGACCTCCTCAACCCTCATCAATCAGGTTTCAGAGCGAAACATAGCACGGAAACAGCTATGACACACATAATTGATGACGCCCTCCAAATTCTGGATCGTAATGAGTCCTGCCTCCTCATCCTTCTTGATCTCTCGTCAGCATTTGACACGGTCAAACATGAGAACTTGTTGGAGCTGCTAAGTACTAGGATGGGGCTATCGGGAACTGTTCTCAAATGGTTTTCGTCTTTCCTTCACAACCGGTCTCAGAGGTTCAAGATCGACAATGTACTATCTACACCTGTGCCTGCAGATCTAGGGGTTCCACAAGGATCCACCCTCTCTCCTACACTGTTCAACCTCGTTATGGAACCCCTCGCCACCTTGCTTCAAGCATCCAATGTTCAATTCCATATGTACGCTGATGACACACAACTCTACCTAAAGTTACAGTCCCCGGAAGATATCAAACAGCTGAATTCCACGCTTATTAACACCCAATCCTGGCTGGCCGATAATCACCTCAAACTGAATGCTCTAAAAACTGAGTTCCTACTCATCTCACCTCCGGCGAAAATCTCCACCACCCAAACCTGGCTCAACAACCTAACAGCACTCAATGTCCAACCTACCATCGTGGACTCGGCGAAATCCCTAGGCATCACACTCGACGCCAAGCTCGACATGCAGCAGCACGTCAGCAAAGCCACAAAAGCAGCTAATTTCCAAATTAACACACTGAGGAAAATTAAACCCTTCCTCCCGGCCAAAGACTTCCAAACTGCTGTACAAGCTCTAGTCATCCCTCGAATAGACTACGGAATTGCGACCCTCAGCGGTCTCCCACAATCCACAACAGCACCCTTAAGAGCCTCCCTGAACGCTGCCGCGAGACTCATTACTGGCTCTAGAAAGCACTCGCACATATCCCCAGACCTAAAGTCTCTAAAATGGCTGCCTTTTGAAGCCAGAATACAGCTAAAAATTGCAACTATGACACACGCGGCCGTGCACCACAAGGCACCCAACTACCTCGCTCAAAAGCTGTCTATATCAGGAGGTTCGAGATCCAATAGGAGTGCTAAAAATCTACTCCTGAAACCTCGTAGATTTCGGAAAGCGAAAACTTACAAACGCTCCTTCTCTGGAATGGCACCCAGGATCTGGAATGCGCTCCCTCCTGAAACAAGGCTAATCACCTCCACTGCACTCTTCAAGAAAGAGGTGAAAACATTGCTTCTGGCCAAGATCTCCTGATCGCTACAGATGTTGGGTCAGAGACTCTGCATTGCTTGTACCGCTGCTCTGCATATCCCCTGGCACTATACTTGACTTGTTGGGGGCACTATTACGCTACTCTCTTACTACCGACCAAGATATGATACACGTTGGTTTACTGATCCACCTGTACGCCATTGTAGTCGGATCAATGACCTGTGCTGCTCTATACTACTCCCTTACCTTATCATATATGGATTGGTTTTATGTTTGTTTTTATCATCCATGTTATTACCATGTTACTTACCATGTTATTACCATGTTATTACCATGTTACCATGTTATTTACCTGATCATATATGGATTGGTTTTATGTTTGTTTCTATCATCCATGTTATTACCATGTCACTGACTATTATACTGTTCCCATTATCTCTGTTTACTCCTATTGCCCCTCCCTGTCTTTGTGAAGCGCTCTGATATCTGTAAGGATCCTGTTCGCGCTATATAAAACTTTGAATAAATAAATAAATAAAATAATGCGCAGCATACTTTAAAGTCCCTGGCATCGGCCCATAATGATAGGATAATTAAAACATTGGAATTTTGGGAGCTCCATATAAATCGATGGAGTGCTCCGGGCTTATAATGGCTGGTATAAGCCTGGAGCTCCAACATTCCAATGTTTCTTTGTTCACAGCTCTGGCTCTGAACAAAGGTTTCAGGGAACCTGAGGGGATTCCAATCCCCTCACGCTCCCAAAAGGCTTTGTTTTTTTTGTTAGAACATTCTGTCCTCTAGTGACAGAATGTTCTAATAGCCTTATAGCCCTTCGTAGCTGGGCTATACCGGCTATTAAAGTCCCTCTCCCTTGTTAAAGGCCCTCGCCTTTAACGCTGGAGAGGGCCTTTAATAGCCGGTATAGCTCTCTACGGTGGCCTATAAGGCTATAATATAAGCAGGGCTCTTCACACCCCGAGCAGCTGGGCCAAGATAAGGAGCATGCCCTTCCCCCTGTCTGCACATCAGCAGTTAATCAGACCAAGCCAGCCTGTGTGTTAGCCTCCTGGTCTTGGCACATCTCCCTGCCCCCTGCAGACTCAGAATGGGCTAGCACCCACCTTGCAGCCAATGCAGCTACTCTCTGCGCTCTGACTCAGCTCTATCCCAGCTGGACCAAACAATGGACCCTAGCCTGAAACGGGCCTAGTTACAACAAATCAAAATGGGCCTGGGCCCTGCAGTTGTCCCTATTTTTTTACCTTACTCTGCCGACTCTTAACAGACACACACTGCGCCGACCAGTCGAAGTGACCACACGAACCGGCAGTGCTGTCAGCAAGGACACTGTTGGCAATGTCTACAGACTGCAGTAAATCATGTGTCTAAACACTCAGACACACATTAGAGATAGAAATGGCCTCCAGCTCCAACTCACACGCAGGAAACAGTCTGTCTCACCACAAGTTGAGTCGTTTTCTTGCCTTCCTGCCTGCAGCCTCTGTCCCACTCCACCCTGTGACGAGTTGGTAAAGGGTGGGGTGAAAATGACCTCCACTCCCTGAATGACGTGGTGGCTTAGAGCTACCGGGCTTGCATCTGAAGTGCCTGAGGATAACTTTACTCACACATCAATAGGGGGTCTTTGCCGAGATGATGATTCTCAGGCCTCAGGGCTGTCAAAAAGTCTGCCAGGCAAATACTTAGACTATGGGCCTGCCCAGGGGGACCAACACACGCGACATGAGTCACCTATATGTGTTATTATCAATCACAGCAACAACGTGGTGAGTGCGTCTCACAGTGTCCCCATTTCTAGCAACTTACAAGTGTGCATTTAAAAAAAAACAACAGATTTAAAATGTTTATAGTTGTGACGTTTTTCCAATAAATGTAAAGGGTGTTCATGTGGCTGTATGATATAAAAACAAGGCACTGCAACCACAATTGTCACACAAGCTTCATGGCGTGATTGATACGCAGCTGCAGAAATCAAGTGTAATGTGGATACAACTTTATTCACTGTAAACTCTCTATTTGTTTGTCTCCTATTTCTGTTGTTGTTTGGTTTTCTTTCCCTCCAGGTAATAACAGAAACACCATTGAGATGTTCCACTGAGTACTTTCACTCATTCAGAACCTTAATATAGCTACCATAGGACTATAAGGTGCTTTTTTTCCATGCTCCTATTTTGATATATTTTTATCACACTATTTCACCTGACGCGGTCCTGACGAAGCGCACCAGGATCCATTAGGGACCTCTTTCAAGCGTGAAACATGTCGACCAGGTTTCCATTCACAAATACGCATGGGTATTGAGAGCAGCAGAGTAATACCTCGACCTCTGCTATATTTGTTAAATAGAGGAGCCTCATTTTCCGTAACTATCTTTTAACTATGACCCCACAGACCTACAAATAGAACTGACTCCAGGGTACTGGGGGGCAATTTTAATATACACTTGCACCACCTCTTTTCTAGGCAAAACCCACCCACATGCACAACTGCGACGTCTCCTAAAAGATATTGGACAAAGAGCCCTCTCGCAGGGCCCGTGGAGGACAGCAGCACCACCCCCACGAGGAGCAACGCTCGATGATGAAGCATGACACTTGCAAGAATATGTGAGGGCACTAATTTCTAAAGGAGAAATTCCCCCTTCTTCATCAGACGGAGAGCACATATAGAGACCATTTTCGACACTTCTGTTCTATGTAATCCAGTAGGTTACTTCTCTCTCTTTTAGGAACAGCTACCAACAAGTGAGTACATTTAATTTACAGACACTGGGAACACTTTCTACCATATACTATAATTTTTGGGTAAGGTAAATATGTCAATTAGGAGTATTGCCAATTTTTACATTTTTAGGGATTATGCATTGGGCCGGGTTAGCAAAGCCCCAGAGTACAGAGTTTAAAAAAAAACAGCAGCACCGGTCAAAACAATGGAGCTGATCATGAAAAATGAGGCATTTTCTTACAATAATGCTTTAACCAATGGCAATACGCAGTGGTTTATTTCTACGGTGTCTCTATGACTGGAGCGCCATTCCAAAAATACTACCACAATACTTGCCTCTCACTACACTTAATTTAGTGTTTTAATTCAGAATCATTTCTCTACTAAGGATCTTTAAAAAGGCCTGATTGTTAAAGCCACAAAACAAGTGTATGTAATGTGCTACCTCAATTGGAAAATAATTGGCACACTTCTAAAGGTCAACAAAGCCAATATCCCTTTTATTTTACTTTATGCATTTGAATGCTAAAACATATTAAATTATTATATCTTATCACGTTTCGAATGTTCTCTTTGCAAACACTGCTTGATGGGTTTGAAAGGCTGCTCTGCTGAAGCATTAAGGTTAGAACTTGAGATGGTTGACATATTATTCCAGGGATATGGTAAAATCATACAGAAGTGGTTTTTATTAAGAACAAGTGAAGTACTATTTAAAGTGTCATGTGTATGATGAATTATGTAAGTCACCCTCCAAATCTGCTTTTTATCACACTGTAAATAATGCAGCCAGTAATTTGTTAATCAGTCTTGGTACATGGAATTATGCAAAGCCCAAGGCCAAATTTAGGAACTGTATAAAAATTGACAAAGATCCAATGTTTGTTAGATGATTTTATCCATGGTCAGAATATTATAAGTTATCTTTGACATGTTAGTAGGTCCTTTTTACATTAATTTAAAAACAGAAAGTTTACAAATAGCTGACATGTAGTCCAATCTTTCATTGCCTAAAGCAAGAAAACACAATCTTTGTACTTGTATTTGGTGCAAGTACTGTTTGTCTGCCTGGATCAGAAGCACTGGAATTGTTTTACTCATAAGGTATAGTTAAAGTTTGAATATTCATTATATTCATATTTAAAGTCATTTTTTAGCATGTAAAGTTTTCTTGCATATTCTGTGGATTATATAATTTAATACCTGAATACAATAAATGTAAAGACTGCACCAATAAGCACATAGGTAGAAACCAGGTAGCAAATAACTTTACTTGATCAAGTACAATGCAAAAGATAAAATGTGTGGACGAATCTTTGACACCTGTCAAAAGGATGTTTTGATGCATACATTGTTAGAAAGTTGGTGGGAACCCCAGCAGTATGAGACAAAAGGTTTTATTTGTTTTTACTATCTCTTTTACAGACCTGGCCCTGGGCAGGGTGAAACATCCACCCTAAACTCCTGAGTGACCCAGGAGATTTCCTTCCCTCAGAGAGCATCTTCAGTCAAGGCCTTGCTATAGCTGTGATGCCAGCAGCACGCATTACATTCTAGAGGGTCTGTCATTAAACATTACAGGAGGCCTGTCCGCCTGCCTTATGCCAGTGCATTGGTATGTATAATATCAATAGCTCCTGTGCTTTTTGTTTTAAAAAAAAGGGTTATGGGAAGGTTATTTCATCTGGTGTAAGGGCTCTATTTTTCAATGTTGAGTGCAATGGTGCCAATTGATTGATTTCACGTAAATCGTTCATCAGCAAAGGCTCAGCACAGGCACAGCTCTTTTCCCCCTGAAGGCTGACATTGAGGAGGGCATTCTGACTGGGGCATAGTGAGGTGCCAGTTTGTGCAGGTATTGAGAGTCTTTCCCCAGTATCATTTATAGACAGTGCACAAGATGCAAATGTAATCATGGCATTAACAGGAATGTGTTCAAGTGTTCCTGCTTACAAAGCTAATGGCACAATGTGGCATCCTGGTTCTGAAGTCTTTAGAGACTTTTATTGATTTTTGGGGAGCTCAAAGTAGTTGATATTACACTAGTTGAGATCCCAGGATTCTCAACAAATCAGATTTATAACTGGTGTGGAGGAGTGAGAGAATATTCTGAAGAGTGAATAGCTGCATATTCACACCCTTTACCCTTTTGTTGACTGGGGAGCCAAACAAGATGTGAGGATAAAACAGAAAGAGGTGAGAAAGGTGAGCTCAAAGGTCCTCCTTTTGGAGAGGCGAAAGCGAGTAACAAGACCTGAGGGACAGTCATAAGTTAGAAAGTATGGCTTATTGTGTCTAATTGTTAATATAGTGGTCTTGGTGTAGTTCATCCACAGGAATCCCTCATTCACTCAGTTGAACACATATTTCAGACATAAAGTGGTGCTGATTGAAATCGCTGCACTATTTCAAGGAAAAAGTGACATTGTGTATTGTCAGTATAAATTTGGAATCAGTGTATGCACTTAGATATTGAAAAGAATGCATGACACACATGGTCAATCAGTAACAAACTAACAACTGGACGTTTGAAAGATTCAGATGATCAAATCCCAACATTTTGGCTTAAATTGATGGGAAATTATTGGACCTCCTAAAAAGTACCCTTTATATGTCAATACACCAATGTTATTATAATAGTGGTTCTACCCTCAAATAAAAGGGGAACCATACACGTGCAGCATTTAAGGGTGTATAAAATAATCAGAGCAATTGTTAAAGAGACACCTATTTTATGTGTGCAAAACCAATTTGGATATCTCCAGAAGAATAAAAATGGAAATGAAAAGGAGACGCCACAAAGGAACACAAACTTGGAGGCTTGAGATGACTACAAACACCTCTTGGATTTCATCATTGAGGATTCCTTTATACAGAATATTTGTGATAGGCAGGGGAAAGTGAGAATTATCTTAGCCCCCCTTTTTGTAATGCCTACTGCTTATTTGTTTTCAAGTGTAAGATGCTCTGATGCTCCATCACAACAGTCCTATCCCTGACTTACATATTCATCATAGAGTGATATGAGAGTAGGGGCCAGATGTAGGTAAAATAGATTTACCGATTCTCAATTACCGAAAATTACCGAATTTTACCGATTCTGTAATTGAGAATCGGTAAATCTGAGGGGTGGATATGTAGGTATTCCAGATGTGCTGGAATAACGAATCGGAAAAATCCGGTATTTACCGATTCGGTAAATACCGAATCGGTAATGCCCATTCATTCCTATGGGCTTTGAAGCCCATAGGAATGAATGGGCATTACCGATTCAGTATTTACCGAATCAGTAAATACCGATTTTCACAAGGGTGCAGGGGGTGTCACTTTGACACCCTCTGGCACCCCCAAAACAGGCTCGGGTGCCATGTGGCAGGCATACATGTCCTAAGGGCAGGTCTGCCTGTTACCCGGCATAGGTGTGCATGCACACATGTGCATGCACACCGGAATCGGTATTTTACCATCAAATTGGATTTGATGGTAAAATACCGATTCGGTAAGGCCTCTGGGACTCAGAAGAGTCCCACCTACATCTGGGTGCCTCAGAATCAGTAAATTTGCCGAATTTTTATTTTACCGATTCGGTAAAATTATCGATTCGGTAATTTTACCGAATCGGTAAAAAATGCTCCCTACATACCTGTCACCCATTTACCGATCGGTAACGGCCAAAATCGTCCGTTACCGGTCGGTAAATGGCCTGAAACGGCCACCTACATCTGGCCCTAGATCCTAAAAGGAACAGGTTAGTGGAAAATGGTGAAGGTTAAGAAAAATGTCTGACACTTTCTCGATATCCTGTTTATTATTTTAATGCTGGCACTTTGTTAAAAACGTATTTTGTCCGAAAGGAGAGTGATGATAGCTTTCTTCAAGGCATCACTGATTACATGGAAAAAGGGTAGAATTGATCACGCTTATATGGTCTACAGTGAGATGAAAGAAAAGTTGTTTGAGGCATGCAGCTGAAAGAAGATCCACAGGATTGTTCGATGCCTTTTCGGGGGGCAAGATTTAGAACCTCCTCAGTATCCATTAACAAATAACAGTTACAGGAGGATGGTCCCAGAGGTGATGCGGGAGTAACGATGTGCTTCTGGGGTGTTAAAGAGATTAGAGATTATGGCACATCTGGATTTAAAGAACTCAAGAATGCTTTTCTGTTGTTGTTGGTAAATGCAGTGGTACTTTCGCAAACATCAAATGTGCATAATTTCTGGTCGAATATGAAAATATTCCTCGTGTTTTTGGAAGCCTCAGGAATGTGTCCTGCAGTAAGTTGCTCACTTTGTGGCTTTGCGTTGGAGTTTTCTCCATCTCTTATAGTGGCTTTTGACTCCTTGGAACTTTGCCTTTTGCCTGTGCCATTACAGTATTCGGTTAGCACATTTCAGTTCAGCAAGGCATCGATTAAACCACTCCTCACCTGTCCCACCCAATACCTTTCTGGAATGCATCCTCAAAGCAGAAATAGCGTTCACCGTCACTTTGCAACTCTGTCTTCTTGGTCTAATAAGGCAACATGATTTTTATTTATGATACATTTGACCCATTTTACCAATACAAATATGTGACATGCAGTCACCAGAGAGAGCACTGAAGAGAGCAGTGTTAGTTCATCAAAATGGCCCAGATTTTATGCAATGAGGCACAGAGTCAAAATGTAATGCTCTGTATTAGAGAAAAGAAAAACAGAGTGCAGCACCATAGCTAAAATATCCACAAAGATGGCCATGTTCCTCGTGTCAAACCCAGCAATTTCTCAGACAGGGGGTGCCTTGCATGACCTACAGACTCATACCATAGCAAAGAGGGAAAGTTGTGCTGTATAGCACAGGGTGTGTACTAGAAGCATACACATGTAGACAAACACAGGATGTTCCTACACATTAAATGTGTGTTGTGCAGTGCTAACCATGTGCAATGTGCCATTGTTTGGTCGAAAGCAACACATTCTGCCTTGTTTTGAGTAGGGGTAGGCGGAACTCATGAAGTTTCACTGTGTGGAATTATTCACGTCACACCGCTTGCGCTGATATTTAGCACGGGAGCTCGTACTGTGCTGAAAAATCTGCAAGAACAACACCAAGTGGCGTGCAAAGAGGTGCTGCTTCTAGAGTTGATTTTGTGCTATTCGAGCAGATTTTCTACTCGAGTAGCAGGTTTCCAATTGCAAATGGTTGCGACATTGGGTTAATCTCGCCAGATGCATCCCTAGAGACTGAACATTTTTCTAAGGGATGCCAAATCTCATTGGTCAGCTTACCCTTGGCAAGCCGTGTGTGAGAAAAAGCTCCGCCATGCAGCAGTTGCGGAATTTGGCCAGAACTCCACATTACATGTCTAATATGGAGTGGCTAAAACTGGGGCAACTCCACCAGTTGAGCAGAATTTATCGCCCACTTCTAGTTTTGAGTGAGCATAATTTTAGATGCAAACCCTGGGCAGGCTATCTTGGAAGGCAAGTGTCAGAAATTGAACAATACATTTTGGAAGGGGTACCCTACCATCTCTATTTAGGTCAAAGTAAATATCAGTGAGAATCCCTGCTCCACCCTTGGCAGCTTGGAAACAACAGCTGCAATCCCCAGAGGCATTTGTGTTAAGTTCAAGCAGTACCAACACTTTTAAAATAAAGAACATACCACAGTAAAATGCCCAAACCAAGAATAGAGGAAAATGGAATACGCAAAAAGACTTCAACTTAATTAGAATAGTGGAGGGGAAACGAATGCCAAGAAGAAATAAAGTGCCAATCAAAATTCACTGTTGACTTAGACTTATTTGTAATTTCAGGTCCAATCACAATAGACGACAGGTCCAAGCAGGCCATCCTGGTCAAAGTTTTTTATAAAAGACATTTGAGGCCAGATGTAGGTATCCAAATACCGGTCGGAAATGGCCGAAAATACCGATGTTCGGCCGTTTCCGACCGGTATTTGAATATTGAGATGTAGGGGCATGTTAAATTACAGAATCGGTAATTTTACCAAATTTGTAATTTGTTCGATTTGGTAAAATACCGAATTGGTAAAATTACTGATTCTGTAATTCAACATGTAGTGCTATAAGGGTTTAAGAATTCGTTATTTACCACCAACTAGAAGTTGGTGGTAAATAATGAAAACCCTTCAAAAAGCATTGTTTTTGCTTTAAAAAGCGTGCCACGTTGCAGACATTCATGCCCTATGGGCATGTATGTCAGCAAAATGTGCACCCATGCACAATTGAGGGGTGCAACAGGGTGTCAAATTGACACCCTGTCCCCTTTGCAAATTCGGTAATTTTACCGAATCGGTATTTACCGATTCGGTAATTGGCATTGACTCCTATGGGCCTCAAGGCCCATAGGAATCAATGGCAATTACCGAATCGGTAAATACCGATTTGGTAATTACCAAATCATTCCGATTCGGTAATTTCAAAAGTGAAATTACCTACATCCCATTTACCTACTCTTAAATACCAAATCGGTATGATTCGGTATTTCAGAGTAGGTAAATCGAGATTACCTACATCTGGCCCTTGGTCTTTGGGCTGTTCGTTTTGGAGCCAAAAGCTACAAGAGAGACAGACCTGCATTTAATAGCCACTGAGTTTGCTTCATGGGTTGGATAGACTTGCCACCTCACACCTGTCCAAGGTTTTATCTAAGGTCTTTGGGCCAGATGTAGGTTTTCAAATACCGGTCGGTAACGGCTGAAAATACCGATTTTCGGCCGTTACCGACCAGTATTTGGATACTGAGATGTAGGGCATGAAAAATTACAGATTCTGTAATTTTACCGATTCGATAAAATTACCGATTCGGCAAAATTACCGATTCGGTAAAATTACTGAATCTGTATTTTCAAATGTAGGTAGCACTGTAAACAGTACTAAAGGGCTTTAAGGATTCGTTATTTACCACCAACTATTAGTTGGTGGTAAATAACGAATTCCAATGTAAATGCAAATATGTGCATTTACACCTGTGCCATGTGGCACCCATACATGCCCTTAGGGCATGTATGTGTGCCACATGGCACGCAAACGCTAATCAGGAGTGCAACAGGGTGTCAAAGTGACACCCTGCCACCCTTGATTTTTTCGGTATTTACCGAATTGGTAATTACCAATTCGGTAATTGACATTCAATCCTATGGGCCTCCAGGCCCATAGGAATCAATGGCAAATACCTAATTTGTGGAAGTCAAAGTCCTACAGCTAGGCATGTCTGAATGCTGCAGACAGGTCCACCTCCATGAGGCTGGTCACCTTTGCAGAGCGTTCATGCTGACCTGGTATACAACATGGCAATAGGATTAAATAAACCTGTTCTTTTTCTGCATGCCTAAGATACCAACTTCCTGGGCAAGCTTCAGCATCTCGTACCTGTTCCGCTGAAGATGGAAAAAATTGCTTCCTTCCACTTTTCCCCAACTGCTGGGAAAGTTCCTTATGGTCAGTCTGCAGCATTGACATCCTCAGGGTAGCCATCTAGCCACTAGATCTCTCCCCAGCTGGGTCTCCTGTAGGGTCCAGTCCACTATGGCCAATTGGGTCCACTTGAATTCAAGAGTTCTCATGTTTTTGTGACCCCGAAGCAAGAGTAAAGGAGACCAACCACTTGACCCGTGGAGACCACTTCTGTTCTGGCGCAGTGCCAGCAGGAATAAGGAGTCCTTGTATTTGTAAATTCTTGAGTGGCTCCTCTTCCAGCAGTGAGAACGTCTCCCTTCTTCCAATGCACAGGATCAAAACTGGTTATTTCCCTTACTGTGACTTACTGGAGCCTATCTGTCTAACAGAATCCATCGAATAAATAGAGAATCTCCAAGTCAAACGGGGTAGTGCTAAAGCTACTGTTCTGCCAGCTGTTCCTGTCAACTCCCAGTTAGCTAATTCATGCTAAGTTGTAAACAGTTAATCTAGCACCAGAAGGGCTTAGTGGCAAAACTGTTTTAACACAACAAAATAAATTTTTGCAAGGCTACTTTTCCCCTTACATAATCAAATATCTGATTCCACCAGTATGTTAGATTATTTTTAAATAGTAGGAAATGACTTTTGAACATGTTTCTTGCATTTTCCTAGGCAAGATACTACATGTTGTAATCTAAGCAAGAGTTGTTAAGAAAAAAGTCTAGCAAAGCCTACAGAGGGAAATAGGTGTTGGGTTTAATTACACTGTGAGATCACAATAACCCCAATAGCTAGCATCTAGCACACTGCTCTTTGGGCTTATAAGGCACATTTATGGGTGACATATTAATCCATAAAAATAGGCTTCTCATACATGACAAAGGCATTTTATCTTGCCATGTGTTACTGCAGGATTTTTAAACAACAGCTCAGAGAGAACAGTGGTTCTCCAGGCAGACGTATATCTGTCCCATATGCAAATGCTGTAAATACACACTGCAGCCCACATATGGAATTTAATCTTTCAGGTCATAGGTGCATGCTAAAAATCATTTGCAATAGACTTATAGGAAAGTTTTAATCGCCCACCAGTTAGGGCCTTATTTATGAAAAGTGATGCCTCGCTGCGTGATAACAGTGATGCGTCACTTCTCAGTGTGCCCTCCTTGTGACATGATGGATGCGTCATATTTACTGTATTACGCATCATGTCGCAAGGAATGACAGATGCATCAGTTTTACTGAGGTATCTGTCAGAGCAAAACTGGCAGATTGCTGGAATAGTGTCGGAAGCGTGACGCAATCCCAGCGATGTTCCTTTCAGATGGGGCAAGCCCCATTTGAAAGGGCCTGCTTCAGTCTTACACCTGCCATGAGGCAGGCGTAAGATATTGACACAGTAGCGTCCTAGAAGTGGCACACTGAAATCCTATAGATTTCAATTCGGCACTTCTACGAGGCTTGGATGCGGGGGGACTCCCACCCTGCATACATTATACCTGACGCAGATATAATGTGGCGCAGGGGTTTACAAAGTGAAGCATAGGCCTAGATGTCTCACTTTGTAAATAGGGCGCAACATGGTGCATTTTTTACATTGCCAATGCGTCACAAAAAGTAAAAGTTACGCAAGGCCTCTTAAATAAGGCCCTTTTTATAGCAAACTAGCAGCCCGCCCCGACCTTGTCCGGGAGCAATCAGGCTTCAGGGCCCCCGCCCGCCCCGTGAGCGCACCCGTGGCTGCTTCACTTACCTCCGCCTGTCTGCCGGTCCTCACCGCCTGTACTCCGCTGCTCCTCACCGCTCCTCCCCGCCTGTCCGCCGCTCCTCACCGCCTGTCCGCTGCTCCTCACCGCCTGTCCGCTGCTCCTCACCGCCTGTCCTCCGCTGCTCCTCACCACTCCTGTCCGCCGCTCCTCACCGCCTGTCCGCTGCTCCTCACCACCTGTCCACTGCTCCTCACCGCCTGTCCACCGCTCCTCACCGCCTGTCTGCTGCTCTTCACCGCCTGTCCGCTGCTCTTCACCGCCTGTCCGCTGCTCCTCACCGCCTATCCTCCGCTGCTCCTCCCCGCCTGTACGCCGCTCCTCCTGTCGCTCCTCCTCCTGGTTCTCTGCAGAGTGTACCTCTGGTTGTGTGTGCCTGCCTGGTTCTCTGCAGTGAGTACCTCTGGCTGTGTGTGCCTGCCTGCCTGCCTGCCTGGTTGTCTGCAGTGTGTACCTCTGGCTGTGTGTGCCTGCCTGTCTAGTTGTCTGCAGTGTGTACCTCTGGCTGTGTGTGCCTGCCTGGTTGTCTGCAGTGTGTACCTCTGGCTGTGTGTGCCTGCCTGCCTGGTTGTCTGCAGTGTGTACCTTTGGCTGTGTGTGTCTGCCTGGTTGTCTGCAGTGTGTACCTCTGGCTGTGTTTGCCTGCCTGCCTGTCTGCAGTGTGTACCTCTGGCTGTGTGTGCCTGCCTGGCTCTCTGCAGTGTGTACCTCTGGCTGTGTGTGCCTGCCTGGTTGTCTGCAGTGTGTACCTCTGGCTGTGTGTGCCTGCCTGGTTGTCTGCAGTGTGTACCTCTGGTTGTGTGTGCCTGCCTGGTCATCTGCAGTGTGTACCTCTGGCTGTGTGTGCCTGCCTGTCTGGTTGTCTGCAGTGTGTACCTCTGGCTGTGTGTGCCTGCCTGGTTCTTTGCAGTGTGTACCTCTGGCTGTGTGTGCCTGCCTGCCTGGTTGTCTGCAGTGTGTACCTCCTGCCGTGTGTGTCTGCCTGGTTGTCTGCAGTGTGTACCTCTGGCTGTGTGTGTCTGCCGGCAGTGTGTACCTCTGACTGTGTGTGCCTGCCTGCCTGTCTGCAGTGTGTACCTCTGGCTGTGTGTGCCTGCCTGGTTCTCTGCAGTGAGTACCTCTGGCTGTTTGTGCCTGCCTTGTTGTCTGCAGTGTGTACCTCTGGCTGTGTGTGCCTGCCTGGTTGTCTGCAGTGTGTACCTCTGGCTGTGTGTGCCTGCCTGCCTGTCTGCAGTTGGTACCTCTGGCTGTGTGTGCCTGCCTGGTTCTCTGCAGTGAGTACCTCTGGCTGTGTGTGCCTGCCTGGTTGTCTGCAGTGTGTACCTCTGGCTGTGTGTGCCTGCCTGTCTGGTTGTCTGCAATGTGTACCTCTGGCTGTGTGTGCCTGTCTGGCCTGCAGTGTGTACCTCTGGCTGTGTGTGCCTGCCTGTCTGGTTGTCTGCAGTGTGTACCTCTGGCTGTGTGTGTCTGCCTGGTTGTCTGCAGTGTGTACCTCTGGTTGTGTGTGCCTGCCTGCCTGTCTGCAGTGTGTACCTCTGGCGGAGTGTGCCTGCCTGCCTGTCTGCAGTGTGTACCTCCGGCTGTGTGTGCCTGCCTGGTTCTCTGCAGTGAGTACCTCTGGCTGTGTGTGCCTGCCTGGTTCTCTGCAGTGAGTACCTCTGGCTGTGTGTGCCTGCCTGGTTGTCTGCAGTGTGTACCTCTGGCTGTGTGTGCCTGCCTGTCTGGTTGTCTGCAATGTGTACCTCTGGCTGTGTGTGCCTGTCTGGCCTGCAGTGTGTACCTCTGGCTGTGTGTGCCTGCCTGTCTGGTTGTCTGCAGTGTGTACCTCTGGCTGTGTGTGCCTGCCTGGTTGTCTGCAGTGTGTACCTCTGGTTGTGTGTGCCTGCCTGGTTGTCTGCAGTGTGTACCTCTGGCTGTGTGTGCCTGCCTGCCTGGTTGTCTGCAGTGTGTACCTCTGGTTGTGTGTGCCTGCCTGGTTTTCTGCAGTGTGTACCTCTGGTTGTGTGTGCCTGCCTGGTTGTCTGCAGTGTGTACCTCTGGCTGTGTGTGCCTGCCTGTCTGGTTGTCTGCAGTGTGTACCTCTGGCTGTGTGTGCCTGCCTGGTTCTCTGCAGTGTGTACCTCTGGCTTTGTGTGCCTGCCTGCCTGGTTGTCTGCAGTGTGTACCTCTGGCTGTGTGTGTCTGCCTGGTTGTCTGCAGTGTGTACCTCTGGCTGTGTGTGCCTGCCTGCCTGTCTGCAGTGTGTACCTCTGGCTGTGTGTGCCTGCCTGCAGTGTGTACCTCTGGCTGTGTGTGCCTGCCTGCCTGTCTGCAGTGTGTACCTCTGGCTGTGTGTGCCTGCCTGGTTCTCTGCAGTGAGTACCTCTTGCTGTGTGTGCCTGCCTGGTTGTCTGCAGTGTGTACCTCTGGCTGTGTGTGCCTGCCTGTCTGGTTGTCTGCAGTGTGTACCTCTGGCTGTGTGTGCCTGTCTGTCCTGCAGTGTGTACCTCTGGCTGTGTGTGCCTGCCTGTCTGGTTGTCTGCAGTGTGTACCTCTGGCTGTGTGTGCCTGCCTGGTTGTCTGCAGTGTGTACCTCTGGCTGTGTGTGCCTGCCTGGTTGTCTGCAGTGTGTACCTCTGGCTGTGTGTGCCTGCTGTCTGTTTGTCTGCAGTGTGTACCTCTGGCTGTGTGTGCCTGCCTGGTTGTCTGCAGTGTGTACCTCTGGCTGTCTGTGCCTGCTGTCTGGTTGTCTGCAGTGTGTGCCTCTCGCTGTGTGTGCCTGCTGTCTGGTTGTCTGCAGTGTGTACCTCTGGCTGTGTGTGCCTGCCTGTCTGGTTGTCTGCAGTGTGTACCTCTGGCTGTGTGTGCCTGCCTGTCTGGTTGTCTGCAGTGTGTACCTCTTCTCTGGCTGTGTGTGTCTGCCTGGCTGGCCTGTAGCATGTACCTCTGGTTGTGTGTACTTTCTTAGGGCCGCCCTGGCACTCGCCCCACGGGGAGCTCTCCGGGTATTGGTCATGAGTTTCCCTCCCTCGGTTGTCACCTGAACCAGTCTGACTGACTGGGCATTCATCCTGCCAGCAGGCTGTGTATCCGAGCCCCGAACCACCGAGCTCCAGCAGGTGCATGAGAGGAGGGGGTGCCGGGCGGGGAAGGGGGGCCACGGGGGAGCCCCTCGCCTCCATTTATTTATTTACGAGGTGCCCGCCTGATGCCATCCGAGCCACATGCCCCCTGGCCTTGCTACTGGCGAGGGGGGCATGTATCAGGTTTAAATCAGGTACTTTATATGTTTGTTGCAGCTTTACATAGCGCTAACTCCACCCGAAGGGATTGCAGCGCTTTACGTGAGCACCAGTCACATTACAGAAGGTCACCCCACGTCCTCCACTTCCGTCCTCCTCAGCGAGCCTTCATCCTCAAGGTCATGACCTCGGTGACGGGCCACCCCTCGGCTTCAGGTGGGTGGGCGTCTCTTGCACTATGGTTGTGCAATGAAACCCCTTAAGAATGCTGGAACCCCTCATTAGCGTGGTGCACACACTGGTTCATTTACATGTTCATGTGTGTCCATTAACACATTCATTATTTCAATCATTAGCGCACAGATTGATACATGCAGACACTCGCATGTTGCTTCATTCATTCATATGTATTCATTCAGATGTTCCTTTAAACATTCCTACACACACTCGTTGCTCCATCCGTTCACTTCTCCACGGGTTCCTTCATCCACCCACCCTGGGTGTTTCTAGTAATAGTTATGTTCTGCAATAGCGCTACAATTGGTGCCGATAGCTGCACTGACTCGTCATCCACAGATCGAGAGAAATGATAAGTGCAGCTATCGCCCGGCCCGTTCTCCGCCTGCCCCGGCCCCCGCCTGCCCCGACCCCTGCCCCCTGCCCCGACCCCTGCCCCCTGCCCCCCGACCCCTGCTGCCTTACCTTTGCCTCCGCTCCTCAGTGCAACGCTCCTAGCCGCTCCTCCCTGCTCCTGACGTGACCACGCACGTCGTGGTCGGCGCTACTTTGGGGGACTACTTTTTTTAAAAAAAATATCTTTTTAAATAACGTTTATTTTGAAAATGTTTATATCCTATAACCATCTGCACACCCTGACGTTTTCTACGATGTATTGGGTGTGTAGATTGGCTCAGTGGTTCCTGAGTTTACCCGCCTCAAAGCCTGAAAGTTTCTCCTTTATAATAGTAGTATAGATGTTTTAGGGGGAAGCACCTGTTTTACTACTATCTAACAGCAGTGAAGCACACAGAGTCTTAATGCTAGGAAAATTAGGGAGGCAAAAATGGGGGGAGCATGACAAAATCCAGTTGTTTCTCACAATCAGGCTTTGTGCCAACACCTATGGGCTTTCCAAAGATCTGCCCTTGTTACACCCCCATTATGCAAATGGCCTCAAAGCATTTGTTTATGCTGAAAAAAGTAGAGAATTGGAGAGCTAAATACTGGGTAGGAAATCTCAGCTACTGCTTTGTGTCCCTTTATGTTGGGCTAGTAAATCTGGGCTGTACAATGTACAAACCACTTAAAAATCTAGACAGGCAAATAATTTAAAATTATTTGGTCATATCTTCCACAATTCTACAAAATGTCTAAGGGCCTGATTATGAGGATTGAACCGCCCGCTCTGCCAAACCCATGGTTGAACCACCCGCCAGATTAGTTTTCTCCTGGTCTGGTGGGTCGTTATTTGACGTTCCCATGGCAGTGCAGATGAAATAGGCACCACAATGGGAACGTCAAATTCAGTACCTGCACGGCATGGGCTGCAGCTGTTTATGCCGTGCAAGTACTGAGGTGCATTCACACAGGGGGGCACAACATGTGCCCCCCTGAATGCATCCCTAGAAGCAGAAGGGGGACCTATAGGGCCCCTCTATTTCCTGTCTGCCATGGTTTTCATGGAGGTGGAACCATCATGAAAACTGCGGCAGAGAGGAAACCTGTAATCTGCTTGGTTGGACCACAGCAGTCCTGCCAAGCATATTGTGGCCTCAAGACCACCGGGCCACAGCCAGGGATCTCTGATCCCTAGTGGTTGCGGCAGTCAAACAGTGGCCTGGCCACACAGTTCTAATAGGGTGTCTGGAAAACTGCTGTGCCCCCGCATGTCTGGTGGTCCATGGACGGCCAGACTCATAATTAGCCCCTAAGGGCCTGATTACAAGTTTGAGAGTGCGGCGGCATGACCACCCCACCGCAGGACCACCAAACCTGTGTGAGAACTGCATGCTGTATTATGACTTTTTTAGTCACTGGCGGGCGGTTTCTTTGGAGTTCCCACAGCAGTGCCTATAAAATAGGCATTGCAACGGGAATGTCATCGGAAGTTCAACCAAGTCATGAACTGTGAAGTCCATGCTGTGCTGGAACTAGGGGGCATTCACAAAGGGGGCACATGTGTGCACCTCTATGTGCATCCACATGGAGTGAGGTACAAAGGGGTCCTGTAGGGCCCCCTTTTTTCCTCACCGCCATGATTTTTATGGAGGAAAAACCTCAATGAAATCAGTGGTAGTTAGGGAAGTCGTAATATGCTCAGCGAGACCATGGTGGTCCCGCCAAGCATCTAGATGTCTCTTGACCCCAGCCCCGCCACCAGGGAATGGTGGTTCCTTGGCGGAGTTGGTGACCCAGGGCAACACAACATCCAAGGTAGTAATGTGGCAGTCAGAAGACCACCACCACTGCCCACCATGAAAACTGTACACCATGAATCTGGCAGTCTAAGGACCGCCAGACTCCTAATTAGGCTATTAGTGTTTTTCATAATTTGTAGATGAACTACAGTAAAAGTCACTAAAGTAATTTCAGTAGAAGGATTTTATTCATGGCTGCAGCACGCTTCACTACAGAGCAGCATTTTCTAGTATCATCAAATGCTCTGAAAGTCCATGGTCTTGCCTAAAGTTTTCTAGCTCAAGAAAAATAAGTGCCACTTCAAGCACGTTCAAGCACTGGAGAAGTGTGGCTCACTGGTTAGAGGAGGCAGACCTGGAAGCAGAGGTCAGCCTGGGACCAGGGTTCAATTCCCGGCTCAGCGGGGTCTTGAGTCCTAAAATGTCCATGGACTTGACAATTCTCCCTCCGGTGCCTACTCGATTCACGGGTTCCCACTCTGCGACTCTGGGTAATAGCTTGCTTAATCTCCACCATGGCCCCTCGCGGCGGGATGCCTGGCTTTCACCTTGCGGATACCCTGCCAGGGTTATCTCACAGGGGAATACCAGGACGGGTTCCCTAAGCAAGCGCTTAGAAACCGCTCGGTGATTTGCGCTATATAAATTCCTGTACATTTACATTTACACGTTCAGGCAAAACTTGTTTTGCTGTTTCCATGCACATTTTTTATATTTTGTTAAATCAATTTCTATACAAGCTGAATAATAGTTTCAGTACTGGCAATCACGCCTTGCATAAACCATGCATACTGTTCCAGTTCATGCGATTCCTCTTCACTGATGCAAGACCATTTGCTCTCCAACCATTAGTCAACAAAGGCCTTGCTGTACAGCGGGCTGCATTTTTTCCTATTGTGCCTGAAGCAATAGTTGTCCGAAGTTAGAGTTTGTCATTTTTGACTCGCGACCTGAATTATGGATAAGATATTCATACAATATTTACTGCATTTGGCTGCCCTTAAAGATGATACAATTTTAATGCTTCCATCGCACTACAGAGCACCAATTCAATCAAGCTTTATGTTTCTTTAACCTGAAACAATATTTACAGCATTAACTAGAATTCACTCAGCCACATACCTATCTCCTCACTGCATTGCGTTAATCTGGAAAAAAAATACAGGAACGTTTTCCATTATTAAAAACCATAATGGCGAAAATTTGAAAGTGTATGAATGTTTAAGTATCATAGTAATGGAACACAGAGCAGTTGTCTGTCATGACCGAGAGTTTGTGATGATGCAGCACTTGACTTCCACTAACTTCGAAAGCTATTATATCAAACCTCGGCACTTACACTGTATGAAGTTACTCTCTTTGGCAATTTCAACAAAAAAATTAAGTTGTTTATTTATTTATTTATTTATTTATTTATTTATTTATTTATTTATGTATTTATTTATTTATTTAAAAGGTTTTATATAGCGCTACTGGACCCAGGAGTATCAGAGCGCTTTACAGACAGGTAAACATCTTGAAACAAAATTACAGAGTGAATAAAACTAGCATGGGATAAGGCGTTTCAATGAAACGAGGGAAATGAGGAAAGAGAGTAACTAAGGGATAAGTAAGGGAGATGGGGAAGGTTGAAAGATAGGAGAGAGAAGGGTAGTGGGAGAGGGGGAGAGACAGTAGGAAAGGAAGAGAAAAGGGGTGGGTTGAGGAGAATAAAAGTGAGGACCGAATCATAATAGCGACGTTTTGCAAAAGTATAAATAACATTATGTTTCAGTCACGTCCGATTCTATATTCCGAAAGAAATAGTTTGCACCTCCCAAAATGCTTTTCCCATGATTTCTACTTATATAAAGGGAACTTATAAAGGGAACTTCTGAAATTACCATGAGATTTCCACAACATGAGGCCATTGAGGTGAGCTTCGTCCACTTTGCCTAATGATGCTACCTCAGTTCTTCTGGTTCCATAATGCTTCATCGGGGGCGGCATAGCTGTACTGATATGTAAATGTAATGTAAATGTACAGGAATTTATATAGCGCAAATCACAGAGTGGTTTGTATTCCCCTGTGAGATAACCCCAGCAGGGTATTCGCAAGGTGAAAGCCAGGCATCCCGCCGCGAGGGGCCGTTGTGGAGATTAAGGAAGCTATTGCCCAGAGTCGCAGAGTGTGAACCCGTGAATCGAGTAGGCACCGGAGCGAGAATTGTCGAGTCCATGGACATTTTTAGGACTCAAGACCCCGCCGAGCCGGGAATTGAACCCTGGTCCCAGGTTGACCTCTGCTTCCAGGTCTGCCTCCTCTAACCAGTGAGCCACACTTCTCCACCTGATGATGATAGTGGACATGTTTGAAAAGCTGAAACATCTTACTGGTGTAGTTAATGTGCTGAGTACAGTAACCTCAATCTGCTCCCCTGTCTGCCTGTGGGAGATTTAAGTCAGCTCCCTTTTCCATGCCTTTTACCCTTGGCTTCTCCAGAAGGGTACATTGCCCAGGTTTTGCTGCAAGCTTGTTGCCCAACTGTTGAGAAGTTTGGACATTTGTAGAAAGACATACAGGTTTATGGAAGCAATTAAAGACTACAAATAGTTGGCAAAGATAGCTACTAGTGATAACCGCATACAATACACACAGTGATAGTTGACCTTGGAAAGAAAGAAAGCCTGGCTGTATTTTTCCACTGGTCCTTTCTAATGTCCTAGGTACCTTTAGGGAGTACATTTTTCACCAGTGATGTTCCAAGAGGGGTGCAAAACATCTCTTGTTTCTGTTTCTTTGAAAACCAGCTGTTACAGGGATATAATGATTTTGATCTTGTTGACTTACAGGGTGTGTTATGATACAAGATCCCCAAGATCATGTAAAATCCCTAAGATCACACAAGGTCCCTATTCTTTTGCATTCACTAAATTGACCTGGGCATCATGGTTGCCTGGCGTGCTAGATGACTGAGGATAATTCCTTACTTGCCATTTCTATGTTCAATTTACCACTAATTTTAATTCAGCCTGCAGAGATGATACATTGTGAAATCCAAGCTAATTAAATGTTAGTCTGACCAGCTAAGTGGCTGCCTTTGCTGTGGGCCCCATCTGATTCCTCTGAAGGTGAACTAGCTGCGGTCAGGCCATCATTTCATGTTGATAACCTTCACTGACAATTTGTCAATAGGGTTTCCAACATGTAAGTTTATAAATAGTTCTGTAGTGTGGGAGGGATGGCAAACTCTCGTCCAGGTTCCCTGTCCGTAGAGGAGTGAGGCAGGGTTGTGTCCTGGCACCATCCCTGTTCTGTCTCTTCATCAACAACGTTATATCCCATCTAGAAAACGTTGAGGACAATGATGCCCCACATTTGGCAGGCAGGAGGATTCCGGCAATCATGTTTGCCGATGACACCCTCCTGCTTTCCAAATCCCCATGGGGATCCAGAGGATTCTGGATGGATTTGGTCTCTTCTGTAGACAACATGGCCTAGAGGTAAACACGGAAAAGACCAAGTTCATGATATTCAATCCACCGAATAAAGCCAGGCCCAATCCCACCCTGGGTACTGCCAGCCTTGAGAGGGTTACTACCTTTACATACTTGGGGGTAACACTACAGGAAAATCTATCATGGGACCGACAGATAGCAAGATCAAGGGTTAAATTGTCCCAGTTGTCGGGCGCAATCTTGAA
Organism: Lissotriton vulgaris; assembly: GCF_964263255.1. NCBI lineage: Eukaryota > Metazoa > Chordata > Amphibia > Caudata > Salamandridae > Lissotriton > Lissotriton vulgaris. Next base: position 82,874,526 of record NC_141698.1, on the reverse strand, counting down.
GGTGGCTAATACTTCCACCTTTAAGCCCATAAGCCCGGCTCTCGAAACCTATCGGACTCAAGCCAAGGCAGCGGCTATGTATGGGAGTGAGTTATGGGGGTACAAAGCAGGCCAAGATTTGGCGAGAGTGGAAAACAACTTTCTCAGAGGCCTATTAGCTCTTCCACGAGGCACACCACTCGTGCCATTGATATTAGACATGGGTCTCCCCCCTATTGCTGAGGAGCTTGTGTCAAAGCCAGTGAAGTTTTGGCACAGGCTTTGGTCCACAAACAAATTACATCATTATAGGCAGGACCTTATCCATGTCATGAGCCTGAACCGTAATAGTAAAATCCCCTGGCTTGCTTTCGTAAAAAATGAATTGCTCACTATGAACCTTTCTGAGCTATGGGAGGAGCCTGTGCAAGGCTGCCAAAGGATCTCACGCAAAGCCCTGTCCCAAATCTACAAAGATAAGAGTCTCTCACTTATGATGAATGCTCAAAATAGCGGCACCCTTACTGCGCGATTTTTGGAATCCAAAAATTCTTACGTATTTGAATCTTTTATGGACTTTATTTTCCCTATCCTTGCGAGGAAATTGTTTGTACAATGGAGGTTAGGCACACTCCCCACCAAAGAATTCACCCACAAATGGACCAAGGGGGGTGATAAAATGTGTCCATGTTGTAACACCCACGAGGAAGACGACCTCCACATCATGTTTGTGTGCCCTGCCTATCACAGACCTAGAAAACACTGGATAGCGCCGTTCTGTAGAAACTTGGGGTTCAGAAACTACTCACAGGCATTTAAAGTAATGAAAACCAGCACTCTGGGCCATATTGTGTTCGCCATATCCAAATTTCTAATGGCAGTATGGCTAATCAGGAAGAAAAAAGCCCCTTAAACTATGAACATGTCATGACACTTTTTTTATTTCCTCGATGGACAAGAAAGGAATTTTATATACTGTATTTTTAAAATGTATTTTAAAATGTATGCTATTGTGTTTTGTATTGTATCTTTTATGGTCTATTTGGCCGAAATAAAGAATTTTTGGATTGGATAAATAGTTCTATAAACACAGACTTAGCATAGCTTAAAATCATAGGGTCAATTGTATTATATTGATAAGCCCTTATCTGACACTGGTAGCTTGTAAGATACAGTAAGGCAAAACGCCCTTTCAGGAGATATTTGACTGTGACAACAGTTGTACAGAATGGGTGCAATGCACAATAATGCAAACAGGGAAAATGGACCTCCAGCTTTGTGACTATGCAGTAAAAGACAAGCACAAATGGGGTGCACTGGGCGTTTCACGGTCCTAGACTCTGGATCCACTGCTCTGCTACACAATTTGTTGTGCTGCCTTTGAGTAACAAGCCAGATAATAGGGGGAGACATTTTGCAAGTCTCAGATCAGTTTGCAGTTGCATTGATGTTATCAAATCATTGTAACTGACCCTTTTTATCCCTAGATGGCAACTCTATTTTTATGAAGAATGTTATTAGGCAAGGTCTGGTTTACATGCATCATCATGCTATGTTTCACTATGCAGAGACAATTACAATCAAGTGTAAACATTCTCCTGAAGGCTCATATCTTTATTGAATACATACATGAATATACTTGTAAATTGTGTTATTTAATTTGTTATTGAATTATACTTTTTCTTTTAATTTTAACAGTGAAGTCTATTTAAACCCCATAGTTTTAACATTTAAGTATGTAATATTTATATGTCATGCAAATTAAATAAATGTATTCACATATGTGTGCATAAGAGTATACATAAATAGTACCATTTATAATAGAGGGAGATAACCCCCACATCCTTTCTTATATATCATTCTCTTTCCAGAGGTAAACCACCCAACCCCCTTCTCTTCCTCCAAAGAAACTGTTGTACTCCTAATTCTTTGTGCCTTCATTTATTCAAATATATTGATATAGATAGATTAATAAATACAGATAGATAGATGGATAGATAGATAATCTAGAGATGTATTGATATATTGACAGACATTTATATGAACATATATATATATATATATTGATTGCACATGGTAACTCACTCGAGACGCACACAATTTTGCACAAGGTTACCAGCCTTTATTTGAGGTATGGACAAACGTCAACAGCAGTCTGGATAGGCAGCTTTCCGAAACGCCGACGTGTTTCGAGTTTCCTCTTTTTCACAGGCTGTCGGAAAGTTCGTGCAGCGGTGGGCAGCTCCCTTAATATATACAAAGTCCCGCCCCAATGGGCTAAATGAAGACTCGTGGGAGTTGTAGTCCCGGTTATTCCATTCAAAATGTAGGCGCACTTTTTACTGCCAGATGAAGCCCAACGTGGGCCCCCACATGTTTCTTTGTCCTAAATCCTTCGTGCAAAGTTCCACAGCATGAACGGTGCATCCCCTTCACGTGGCGCCCTTGGGATCCTGGGCTGGTGCTATCTCAGCGGATGAGCCTCCGCTTTTAATGTTGATTGCACATGTTAACTCACTCGAGACGCACACAATTTTGCACAAGGTTACCAGCCTTTATTTGAGGTATGGACAAACGTCAACAGCAGGCTGGATAGGCAGCTTTCCGAAACGCCGACGCGTTTCGAGTTTCCTCTTTTTCACAGGCTGTCGGAAAGTTCGTGCAGCGGTGGGCAGCTCCCTTAATATATACAAAGTCCCGCCCCAATGGGCTAAATGAAGACTCGTGGGAGTTGTAGTCCCGGTTATTCCATTCAAAATGTAGGCGCACTTATTACTGCCAGATGAAGCCCAACGTGGGCCCCCACATGTTTCGTTGTCCTAAATCCTTCGTGCAAAGTTCCACAGCATGAACGGTGCATCCCCTTCACGTGGCGCCCTTGGGATCCTGGGCTGGTGCTATCTCAGCGGATGAGCCTCAGCTTTTAATGTTGATTGCACATAGTAACTCACTCGAGACGCACACAATTTTGCACAAGGTTACCAGCCTTTATTTGAGGTATGGACAAACGTCAACAGCAGGCTTGATAGGCAGCTTTCCGAAACGCCGACGCGTTTCGAGTTTCCTCTTTTTCACAGGCTGTCGGAAAGTTCGTGCAGCGGTGGGCAGCTCCCTTAATATATATATGTACCTACTAGCAACCGTTATAGTTGGGAAACAACACTTACAACGTAACTTTTACAACGCACTACCTTTACTATGAAACTTTTACAATTCAACATCCATTACAACGCATGCCATTACAACGCAACCATTACAAGGCATGTCACTACAACGCATACCACTACAACGCATGTCATTACAACGCAGTCATTACAACGCATACCATTACAACGCATACCTACACTATCCAACACTTACTCTACTGTTGCTCCCCCTGGAGTTAGAATAGTAATTTTACCCCTACACTATCCAACACTTACCCTACTGTTGCACCCCCTGGAGTTAGAATAGTAATTTTACCCCTACACTATCCAACACTTACCCTACTGTTGCACCCCCTGGAGTTAGAATAGTAATTTTACACCTACACTATCCAATACTCACCCTACTGTTGCACCCCCTGGAGTTAGAATAGTAATTTTTACCCCTACACTATCCAATACTTACCATACATGTAATGTAATGGTATGCATTGTAATGGTATGCATTGTAAATGTAGTATGCGTTGTAGTGGAATGCGTTGTAAAGGTAGTTTCAAAGGATTCGTTGTAATGGCATGCTTTGTAATGGAATGCGTTGTAATGGATGTTGCGGTGTAAAAAATGCGTTGTAAAGGTTTGCGTTGTAAAAGTATGCGTTGTAACCACACACATCCGTTATAGTTAGAACCTAGTTTCCATATGAAAAGTGCCTTTTGTTTTTCTAATAATTTTAGTGCAGTTTGACGAATCTTCATGAAAGTTTCAAAAGCAGTACAACAGTCTGTTCAGCTGCTGTGTTGAAAGGGCTTTATCTCCATGCAATTTACTGTAGGGATTTTGAACACGACTACAATGGCTGGATAGAATTACACCAAGTTTGGCAGAAAAGTAGATTGTGGATCAGAAAGCAACCTTTTTGTTATTTGGTGTAAACCCATTCAACAGGTTTCTAAATATTTAAGGAAAAACAACCTTGTATATCTGGGGACATGGATCCATGGCAGTGCTTTGCAAATCCACGCACCAACAGTACTATGATGATCAGGTGGCCCCAACTTGTGTAGAAAGTTGCAGCTGCTATTTTATATAATGGGACATGATCTCAGGGAGCTACAAATAAAACTTAAAACTAATAGAAGGGGTCAGTGTAGAGGTACTATGACCCCATGTGTGTAATATAGGGGACTCTGAGGGACCCTTTATGGGCAACAAAAAGGCTCCAAACCGATAATTTTTTCCAAGAGCGGGATTTTGCCAATCCACTGTGATGTGATGCTCGGCTCTCCATGTGCAGGTTTGCAGTGGACTCAAAAATTCTGGTGAAAATGTAAAAAAAATGTATCACTCACTCAGACAGCCATGCACCCACTGAGAGACCCAGACAGACATTCTCATACCCACTCACAGAGCTACTCAGGAACTTTCACACCCATTTGCAGATCCACCCAGAGTCTCATGCACTCACTCACAGACCTACTGAGAGACTCACACACCCAGTCACAGACCCACTTAGACATTTAGGCACCAACTCACAGACCTAATCAGGCACTCATGCACCAACTCATAAATCAACTAAGACACTAATACACCCAATCACAGACTCACTCAGACACTAATGCACCCACTCACAGACCCACTCAGAAACTTATGCACCCACTCACAAACCCAGTCAGACACACACACTTACTCACAAACCAATTCAGACACTCACACACCCACTCACAGATCCACTCAGACACTCATGCACCCATTCACAGACCGTCACAGACACTGATGCACCCACCCACAAAGCCACTCAGACACTCACACACCCACTCAGACACTCATGCATCCACTCACATTCCCATTCAGGCACTTACCGACCCTGTTGAAGAACCCTCAGAGACTCATACACCTGCTCACAAACCCACTCATATACTCATCCACCCACTCACAGACCCACTCAGACACTCATGCATCCAACCACAGATTCACTCCAACACTCATGCATCTACTCTCAGATCCACTCAGACACTCATGCACCCACTCACAGATCCACTGAGACACTAATACACCCAGTCATAGACCCACTCAGACACTCTCAATCCCACTCACAGACTCACTGAGAGACTCATGCACCCACTCACAGACTCACTCAGAGACACCCACCCACTTGCAGAACCACTCAGACAATTACACACCCACTCACTGACCCATTCAGAGACTCCTGCACCCATGCACATCCCCATTCAGACATTTACATACCCACTCAGAGACCCACTCAGAGACTGACACACCCACTCACAGACCCACTCATAGACTCACACACCTACAGACAGACCCAACTGGACACTCAAACACCCACTTAGACACTCATGAACCCACTCACAGACCCACTCAAAGACTCAAGCACACTCTCACAGATCTACTTAGACACTCATGCATCCACTCACAGATCCACTCAGACACTCACAGACCCACTCATAGACCCACTCATAGACTCAGATGCCAATCACAGACCCACTCAGACAAGTATGTACCCACTCACAGACCCACTCAGAGACTCATACACCCACTCAGAGATTTACTCAGACACTCATGCACCCACTCATAGATCTACTCATATACTCATGCACCCACTCACAGACCCACTCAGACACTCACAAACCCACTCACAGATCCACTTGTCCACTTGGCTCACTCACAGAGCCAATCAAAGACACACATACCCACTTAGAAACCAACTTAGACACTCACACATGCACTCACAGACCCACTCAGACTATTGCAGCCACTCACAGACCCACAAAAACACTCAGGCACCCACTCATATATCTGCTCAAACTCACTCACACACCCACTCACAGACTCACTCATACACTGTCATACCTACTCACAGAGCTACTGATAGGCTCTTGAACCCACACACAGACCCACTCATGCACGCACTCACATACTGACTCTAGCGCTCACAGAGCCACTAACACACTGACGCATCCAGCCAGATATATGCAGCCAGTCACACAGTTGGGAATCATGTATGTGTTTCTGTTCATTAAAGGGGTAAATTTTTTTTAATGGATTTGAGACGAATTTGCAAAGACAAAAATAAATGTAAAAAAAGGGATTTCAAAAGAAAATGCACCAGTGTTTATTGTGTGTAGATGACAACTACACATTAAACAATGCTGCTTTTTAAGGAATATCCTGTTACCTTTCTCTGTGAAATGAACTCCTTTACTTCTATATATACCTGCCATGTCAAAGTGTAAATTGCTGTTGTAGATGGAGCCCATGTTGTGGTTTCTGAGAAATTCAAAAACAGTTTTATTAACATGCTTTCTGGGTTTGTCTACCTATGCACAGAATTTGTTTGCTTACTCTCATATCTGCAGTTGGCAAATTTTGGAGTACAGCAAACCAGTATGAGGGAAAAGTGCCATTAATTGACCAAATATATCCTTCATTAGGATTTCCAGTCCTACCCCAGTAAGTGTACCAAGGCCATTTCCACCACAGTGCACAATCATGAGGTCTGGATGTTGGCAATTAGTAATGCTTTTAACCAAAGCCAGCAATTGATGCCACTTTAACCTCTCTGGCCAATCTAAGTAATGTCCACATTAGGCAAACCCAAGCCCCAGTCAATGTCACTCTTGCGGGGGCGCTCTCTGGACCAAAACACAAAGCTATCACCCACAATCCAAATTCTAACCATTTTATAGACAAGGAAGAGTAGCACACAGGGGAAGGCTGGAGCTGAATAAGACAGTTTTCAAAATGAAAGGCAATTAAAATAGAGGACAGGAACTGTTTTAAAAAATATATTTGATTGAATGGTGTAAATAAGGAAGTAGCTAAAATTAGGTAGGCTTTCAGCATAAAGCAAGTAGATCTGTGATTGGCTTTGGGAGACAAAAAAGTGTGCTATTTTGGATATGCTTATTTTTCCAAACAGTCAACCACACCTGCTACTGTTAAATTTTAAGCTAGTAAGCTGTTTATAAAATGTATTGGGAACTTTTGAACTACTGGTACAAGCGAGTATTCCAAAGTGGTGTTGATGTGGAAACTAAGGTGAAAGAGTGCAGGGGGAAGGTTTCCAAAAATGCTTTACTTTCAAAGAAAAAAAGAGAGTGGTTTAGACATATTACTTAATATGAAATACTTATTTCCTAAATCACTACTATCTTATAATGTAAAATGTACATGCAAAATTATAGTAGTACAATGTTAATAGCTTTAACGTACTCCCATATAGATTTGTGAATCTGTTGTGAAGTTAAATGGGGGCCCGCCCTGACTGTCATGATGAATTTGCAAATCCTCCCACGGACTCTAACAGATTGGCCTTCTTAACAATAGGCTAAGAAAGAATTCTGAAAAAACTGACCATTCACAAGTGGCATAACAAAAGAAAAAAATGAAAGGAAGGATATGATTTGCTAAGTAAATATTATCAGTGAAAAAATAGGGGAAATATTGCCATTACTGGTTCTTTTCTACTGAGAGTGGTACTCATTTTGTTTGATATCAAATTTCAAGTAAAAGTGCATTAAAAATTGAAGAATAATAAATATAGTTCATAGGAATGTTAATAATGGTGCACATTGATAACGTTCCTATATATATGAGGGGGTGATAGGGCACTCAAACTGAGACGGGGTGATAGGGCACTCAAACTGAGACAACAAGAATTAAAATACATCATTGACTTCCAGACCAAAAGCCCAGGTGGCTTAGATATTGATGAAGAGTTAGGAATACATTTGCATGTAGCTTGAGTTGCTCTTAGCTCCTTTCTAGCTACCTTCTGCTTCTAGGGAATGCAGTAATGTTTAGTACATTTGTTTTTAATCACTATGCAAATATAATGCTTTCACTTATATCTGATTTGACCCTAGCTTTTTCTTTCCCCTTTTTTAAAACAGTGTTGTCTATGTAATAAAGAAGTTAAATAAAGACTTGTGAACAAAAGTAATTTTTGCTAAATTTTCAAAGGTAATGGAAGCATACGTCTAGTACTGAGTATTTCTTTAATGTAGAAAGTTTCTCCCAAGAGAGTACATTAGTGCAGGCAGTAGAAACAACTGGTCAATTTTATAGAGTGAAAGATGGTATTTCCATTGCAAAAGAGGAGATGGTTCCTAGGAATGTTGAGGAGGGGATAGCTGAAGAGGAAGTAGTAAGATGTAGACAGACCGCTGTATACAAATGGAACTGTAGCAGTATTTTCAGTATTTGCCAGGAATCAACTGATATATTGAGAAGTTTCCTTTGTGAGTTTCCATGCAGAAGACTGAAACAGAAAATTGGCATCTTGCAAAGATTAGATCCATGCAAAGTATGGAAGCATACTAATTTACAGGGACACTCACCGGCATGTCTATCGAAGAAAGTGTGCAGAAGCACCTTCCATCACTTCAGAATGTTAGCTGTTCATCACTCTAAAATGTGAACTTGTGAGACTTTGCTTTGTGAAAACTTCTACCTTATGTTTAGGAGAAATAAATAGAACTCCATTGCATGGTATTGTAGCATAGGTAGACAATGTTTGTGAAGATTTTTCAGTTTTGTTTTTTTGGTCCTGAAGAGGAGTCTACGGAAAACGAGGAGTTGGTATGTAAAGGTGTAAAAGATAAGCACACAGGTATTAGTACTGAAAATTTTATGCAAGTGATTGAATGTTTAACACAGTTTCTTCAGAGAAATCAAACTGTGTTTGTATTTGTTGTCGACGGACTCACTACAAAAGCCAAACTCGCAATGTTGCTTTGTTCTCAGAAACTGAACAAGAGAACAGAGATAAGTGGCAAGAATTTGCTGTATATTTATTTGTAGAGGAATGACAACTGCATTTCCCAGGTTGATATACCTTCCCTTTTTGTCCAAAGGTATTTCATTGTTAACAGTCTTAACAGTCTAGCTGTCCTTCCCTTTCCTTGAGGTAGACTTCACAAGGTCAGCAGACATTATGCCACAATAATTCACCCAATCCAATTCTGACCGGTATCATGGCATGTAAACATATGATTGTTGATCACACACTACTTTCTCTTCATTTCCGCGTAAGCATGCCTGGAGAAGGACCACTTCCGTAGGCACAATATGCACGACCCCACTTTTTGATTAATGACACTAAGTCTAACTTCAAATGCTCCATTAAATTTGACAGCACTGAAGACTGAGTGAATTAGAGGACTAAACATGAAATTACATTTTAAAATGAGCATATATGTTGTCCTGATAATGATCCCACATTGGGAAGGAATCAAAATGCTGTCGACCCACACTTTGACCAGTTTGATTTTTCATAAACTTCTTGGTTGGGTGTAGTAGTATCTTTATGTTTAAAAAGGTTACCTTGATTTTTGAACGTTCACTGATCACAAATAGTTTTCTTGTCTGTATGCCTATTGTTTTATGTGTTTAAAACTTGTTTTGGAACTACCCAGATGGGCGTGTACTCCCTACTTCATGTCTTTTTTAAAACAAATAAAAAACCTTGTTTATTGTCATTGGAACAAACACTAGGACTATTATGTTTCTTTAAATATTTGATATACATTTATTAACTAGGGGCCGTTGTTCGCCTTTCGCAAAGTACTCTTGTTTCCTAGTAATTCTTGGGTTATCCTTGTGGTTTTGGAGACATTGATTTGTCAACACAGCAAATTATAAGCAATTATTGCTGTGATAAGTTAGAGGATAACAAAATGCCAGCCAGAGCAATGCATAACACGTTAGATTTGGGTTCAATTACAGAAGAACTTCACTAATTAAATGTTCATGAATCAATTCTCATACAATATCCACAACCATTTGAGGAAATAGTTTGTATGGAAGCAAAGCTTCCACCAAGGCCATTACAGAAAGGCCTTAAAGGAAGAGTTGCCTACTTCATTTAGATATAAAATAGAATATTGAAACTGTTGGTGTAAACAAAGATGCTGATGAACCGCTTATTCTTGTAAATGGTGTTCCTATCAAAAACAAAAAAATCTGACAAGGGTTAGTGGTAAAAAATCTCCATTTACCTTAAACCGAATAATATTTATTATAAAAATGTTGATTTTATTGGAGATGTAAGTTGTATGGAGGATGAAACCTTACCAATAAGTTAACAAATTGAAAAAGTGGATAGATCCAAATCAGAAGAAATATATGAACACTATAGTATAAATCTACTACATTCTGAATAAGTTATTGGTGATGCTATTGATCTCTTTCAAATTAAACAAACAAAATGTTTAGAGGCTCACTGTTTTCCACAACTATTTCCCACTGGTGTAGGTGGCCGGTATGATGACTGGCATATACAAATACCAGCAGATGAGTACAGGTCAACCAGATTATATTCAGAGGATGCTAGATTTCGGCAGTGTATTCCATGCATATTCCATCTATTATTTGGGAGGAACTTGTCTGGACTATTATATGCTGTAAACCACATACCGAAGACAGTAGTTAATCTACAAAATCTCCCTGCAAAATAATTTGTTGACAAAGATCATGGTAAGGATTGGAATATCATTTGATTAATTTGATGGCCTGCCAACGTGGCACCAATGAGTGTTGATATGGTTGTCATGGAGAACTGAAATTTATGCTGCAAAACTTGGGTACACCTACTTGGTTTGTGACACTCAGTTGTGCAGAGTTGGCGTGGGATTATTTACTTGAGTTTTTGAGAAAAGCAAAATCAAGCATGAAGGATATCAATGTGAAGACAGCAGGAGAATGTTGCTCTTTGGATCATGCTAATGTTTGTTGATATTCAACTACAGGTTTAAAACCATGCTTTCTTTCATCTGCAACAAAACAAATGCTACTCTTGGCAAAGTAACTGGTTTATTTTTGCATAAAGAATCCCAAGCTGGAGGTGCTCCTCATATTCACATGCTGTTATTAATAAAAGATGCAACACAATTTGGAACAGATAGTGATGACTCTGTTCTCTCTTTCATAGAGCAGTATGTGACATGTGCCATTCTGAAAGACAGTGATGAAATAGGCCGGAGACAACAAGTTCTGCATTTTCAAGCACATGCAAGTACTGACATAGAAGATACAGGGCTAAAGAAAAAGTTTACATAAGGTGTTGTTTTGAATTTCTAAGATCTGTAATTGCCAAAGGAAAACTGAACAGTTTTGTATCTGCAGTAAGACATACACTGGCTTGAAAATCACAGAAAAGCACAAACAATCTCAGAAGAACAAATGCCTCCAAGTATATTTAATATTATTGACTATAATCCTGAGAATCTGAAAATGTGGAATGCAAATATGGATATAAAATTTGGGGCAGACAACTCTATTGCTATTGCCCATTATGTCACTTTGTACATTACAAAATCAGAGAAGACAGAGATGAAGGAGTTCTGGGAGGAGATTTCTGCAGAAAAGTTTCTAACAAAGATGTTTTACAGCTACAGCTTGAAAATGCTTTCAAATAGGGAGATAGGCTCCTATGAGTGTGGTGACCAGTTGAGCTCTGCCTGCTTATACTCAAAGTCAAGGGGAATTGTTTGGGTAAGTCTAAGTCTTGTAAGCACACAACACAGAGGGCCTGGTTTAAATGTTGGTGGGACTGAGAAAGAGTGGGCTTTTTGGCAGTCTTTCCACCTGCCTACCTAGCAGTCCACCTGCCAAATTTAAATGCTGCATTGCAACAGGTAAGAAGATCTCTACAGTCCCGCCGACTTTGCCAGGACTTTGCTCCCCGCCCCTGCAGCAGGATGACCCCAATGCACCAGTACCTCATTTTGCCAGATTGGAAGGTAAGTGTTCGCGGTGTGTGTGAGAGTACATTGCTTAGCGTGTGTATGTTGGGTGGGTGCAGTTTGGAATGCACACATAATGCAGGCAACACATATCCCACAGGCACATATGTACATCTACACAACACATATGTGATTTACATAAAACAAGTATGTTATTTACCTGTCTCTCCATCTCCATGGTCACCCTCGTCAGTACTCCACTACCATGACTTGACCAGGCCAACAGAAACATCCAGATCTGCTCAGCAGTACCCCACCATCAGCACAGCTCTGTCGGGCAGTTTGTCAGCACAGAAGACCACTGCAGTGGCGGTCTTTTGTTTATCGTGTAGACAGGGTGGGTGGACCACCATCAGCTCAATAGTGTTTCAGAGACTGCTGCAGTGGTGGGCCGGTTGTCGGACTGCCAAGATCTAAATTAGGCCCAGAGTCTTGAAGTCTTTCCTGGAAATTCAGTACCTATCAGAGTTTGACCAGGAAAGCACAGATATTGTAAAAACAAATATGTTGGCTACTTACTATCCAAGAAGGAGTCCACACCTTGAAAATGTGTGTTTTTATGAGATACTAAACACTATAGATATAGAAAAAATGTAAACAGCAAATGTAGATTAAGGGAAATATGCAGTAGTTGTTTGTGGCTGTAGTCAGCAAAATTGCTCTCATCCTGTGCAGCTTCACCAGCTAAGGACTGCCCCAAACATGCTCTGACCTCTGTGTCAGGGTGTTTGAGGCCCTCCTCCAACCAGAGGCTCCCACCTGCACCTCATTCCTGGTGGTCCAGTGGGAGAACATTCTGCTCTTCTGACCTCTGCCTTTCTTCTCTTCCTTTTTTACTTTTGATTTTTCTCCTTTGTGCGTTTTTCTGTTTTGCCTGTTTTCCTGTTTTTTCTTTTTTCCTGTTTCCTTTTTCTGTGTCCCCTTTTCTCTTCCCCATGCCTCTGTTGTTCTCCCCCCACCACTGCTGCCCCCACGGCCCCTCCATTGCACCCTTCCCACTCCCTGCTTCCTGCCTCCCAGCTGTGCTGCCCTACCCCCTCACCCTACTTAATAGCAGTTAATGTACGGCCGCCACGAAAAGGGCATGCCAAAGGCTAGACCGCCTGCGCCCGTCCTTGCCCTGACTGCACCCAGCACCTAGAACCCTGGCTTCCTGAACTACCTCCGCTACAACTGCAGCAGCCTCCACAATCTCAACCCCGGAGGCAACAGGAACTGACAGCTCTCAACGCTGAGCAACACCCATGGCCCTCTGTCCTGCCTTCACTGCTGCCGCACTGTCACCTACCTCCGTACCCCATCTCCATCATCCAACCAACCAACCAACCCTCACCACACACAAACCACTCAACTGCGTCCTCTTCAATGAACAAACCCTCCACAGACACACCACAGAGAACTGGGACTTCCTTAATGCCGCCTTACCTGACGTCACCATCCTTACAGTAACCTGGACGAATGCCAGCTCAGCACCAGACATAGCCATCCCTGACAGCTATAAGATCATTTACAAGGACCCCTACAACTGGCCAGAAAGAGGTGTCCCTATTGACCACAAATGCACCCTCTGCCTACCCACCCACCCAGATGGTCCCAAAACCCACATGGAGCACCTACACTTCCAGATCCAGACCAACCTGAAAACCACCCTCCATGACACCATCATCTTCAGACCAACCACACTCTATTCACCAATGCCATCATCAACCTCATCACACCCCAGGCCCTCACATCCCGAGGCTACATCCTGCTCATAGACCTCAACTTCCACCTGGACAACCACAATGATCGGAACACCTCCTCCCTCCTAAAGAACTTCGCCAATGTAGGACTGAAACTGCTAGCCACTGCCCCAATGCACACAGCAGAGCACATACTCGATTCCCTCTTTGTCACAGGAAACAGCATACCTTACAGCCACATCATGGAACTTCTCTGAACAGACCACCACTTTATCCACTTTTCTTTCAATAAACCCACCACATCCAAACACGCCCACTGTTTCCCCCACAGAAGCTTGAACATGGTCACCAAGTGCCAGCTCACCAATGCCCTCAACAGCAGCTCACCACTGTCTACACTGCAGCATGGACCTTGACCCATGGATCGCAAACTGGCAAACACATCAAGAAGTAAAGTTGGTTCACGCCTGCCCTCCAAGAATCCAGATGCTCCTGCAGATGACTCAAAAAGACATGGAGAAATCACAAAAGCCCAGAAAGCCCACACCGCCTTCAAAGCAGCCACCACTGCACACCACCACCTCATCAAAATCACAAGGATGAAGGCCCTCCAAGACAGAATCAACACCAACACACACAACAGCAAAGAACTCTTCACCATCATCAAGGGATTCTCCAAACCCAACAGTGAAACAACAGATGTCCCACCCTCACAAGACCTCTGCATGAGACTCAGCACCATCTTCCACCACAAGATCAAGACAATCTCTAACAACTTCAACAACCAGGACCTCCCCACCACACCAGATATCTCCTCAACTGATGCCCCCCAACAGACCCTGCTTAGTTGGACCCCACTCACCATGGACAACACCTGAAAGACAATGAAAAGCTGCCACTCCGGAGCACAATCAGACCCTTGCCCACACCACATCTTCCACAGAGCTGCAATCGCACCCGAGCTATGCAAAACCATCAACTTCTCCCTTGAGACCGCCTCCTTCCCCGATGACTGAAAACACGCCAAAATCAACCGACTTACGAAGAAGCCCTCCGCAGACCTGACAGACCTTAAGAACTTCAGGCCCATCTCCCTTGTCCCCTTCTCAGCCAAAGTAATTTAAAAAAGACGTCAACAACCAACTAACTAACTTCATCGAAACAAACACCATCCTGGAAATCTCCCAATCCTCGCCGCCACCAACGACATTCACTCCCTTCTCGACCAGTGAAAAAACGTTGCCCTCATCCTCCTGGATATTTTGGTGCCCTTGACTGGATCCGATCCTTCTTCACTGGCAGAATACAACGGGCCGGACTTCCACTACACCTCTTGTAACTGACAGAAACCAACTTCAGAGTTCCCCAGGGCTCGTCTCTCAGCCCCACACTCTTCAACGTCTACATGGCTCCCCTTGACACTATCATTAGGAACCATGGACTTAACATTGTCTCCTATGCCAATGACAACCAGCTGATCTTCTCCCTCACCAACAAACCCAACGTCACCAGACACAACTTTCAAGAAGGGATGAAAGATGTCGCCACCTGGATGAGGAACAGCTGCCTTAAGCTCAACTCAGACAAGATAGAAGTCCTCATCCTGTGATTCACCCCCTCCACATGGAATGTTACTTGGTGGCCCTCTGTGCTAGGAACCCCTGCACCCCAACGAACCATGCATGAAACCTCAGCATCATACTAGACACATTGCTCACTAAAGACTACCAGATCAACTCAGTATCCTTGGCCTGTTTCAATACGCCTGCTGCGAAAGACCCTCAGATGGATCCCCACCAAATCCATAAATACTGTCACTCACGCACTCATCAGCAGCAGACTCGACTATGGCAATGCACTCTATGCCGTCATTACCCAGAAAAACCTCAGCAAGCTCCTGAATGTCCAGAACGCCGCAGTCAGACTTCTTCTCAGCCTTCCCTTGCACAGCCACATCACTCAACACCTCTGCGAACTCCACTGGCTCCCGGTAGACAGAAGAATAGCCTTCAAACTCCTCACCCATGCTTAAAAGGCCCTCCACAATGCCAACTAGCATACCTGAACAGCCGCCTCTCCTTCCACACACCCAAAAGACACCTCTGCTCCACCCAGCTCGCCCCACCCACGGTCTCACTGATCTGCTACTTCCTCGCCGCCAAGACCTGGAACACCCTACCCTCCACCGCAGACTATCTCCCACACCACCCCAGTTCAGAAAGGTCCTAAAGACCTGGCTCTTCAAATTACCCCAACACTTACACAGATCTGCTCTCCACCTATCCCAAGTGCCTTGAGGCCCTCACCAGTGAGTTGGTGTGCTTTACCAACCCTTGATTCATTGATTGATTGGTTTGGTTTGGTTTGGTTTGGTTTGACATATAAAATAATGTTTCATAAAAGACAGAAGACTTAATTGCCAGACTACTGATGAAAGAGAGTTTTTCTATTGGGCACTTCTTCAACTGTACAAGCCTTGGCATTCTGAATCAGAGTTACTTGGACACTTTGACTGCTTTGAAGATTCTTTCAATTGTGAAAGACAGCATTCAGTGTTCAGGCTTTCCAACTACATGAAAATGTTAAATGATGAGATTGAACAGGAGGATACAACTGCTATCGAGATAGCTAAGGACAGTTAACAAAGCAGCCAAAGTTCAGGACCTTTAAGTCAATATCCTCTTGGGCAACCAATTATTGAAAATGAATTTGCTATGAGGTGGAGACTGCAATGCACCAACCAAGACAAGATAGCGTTGGTGTGAGCAGTTAGTTGAACAACTAAATGACAGGTAGAAAGAAATTTATATATATATATATATAGGTAAAAGAGAAAATAGAGCAGAATGAATGTAAATGCTCATCATTTAAGCCAATATTATTTTATGTCAGTGGTCAACCTGGCACCAAGAAAGCATTTTAATTGAAGTTCTCACTGCTTACCTACAGAGGACTACAGACTCAACTTTGTCTTATGTGGTAACAGCACCAACTGGATTAGCTGCACACAACATTAAGGGAATTGCTTTATATTGATTTATTGATTTATTGATTACTTATGCTACCCATAGAACATGACAATAAACTGGAGTACCAAAGATATCCAGTGAAGTTTGCCATTAAGCCTTAAGAGTACTGTAGAAACTGAAACGTTTATTGATCGATGAGGTGAGCATGTTTGTACACGTAATGCTTGCCTTTGTACTCTTGAGAATGCAACAGATTTTTAAAACAGACTATGATGTATTGTTTGGAGGAAAGCATGTCATTGTGTTCAGCAACCTACTACAACTTGACCCTGTCTAGAGACTTCTGCATGATGAAACTCGGAATTCTTTGGGAAGTATTGGACATTTAAATATTTGGCTTAACTTCCCTCACAAGGAACTGCTAAGGAATCTCCATCAAGCATCTGACGTGGAATACAGAAAAATGATCAAGAACATTAGATTAGGAGTTCTCAGAGGGAAAACGTCAATTAGAAAGTTGACTTGTTGAGAAACTGTTACCAACAGCCAAGACAGCACAAGGTTAATGTTTAGTTTCTTTCAAGAAGAAACATCGATTTTTCTGCGTAATGCCTACACTTCAAGAGTGCTCCTGTTATAATGAAGAATTACTGAAATTGTAGAAAGAAGAAATTTTGAATTGTACAGTAATAGACAAAATGGAACACCAGGGTGTGACAGTACTCCTAAATGAAAAACTAAAAGCAAAACTGGATTCAATGGAAAAGCCGGTATCCAGAACTGCAGTATTATTGAAATGTTTATGTGTTTGCAGGAATTGTAAAGAATTTAGCATAGAAATTTAAATGTTAAGGAAGGATTTGTAAATGGTGCTATGAGTAAAGTGATTGATTTAATTAACTCCAAAAAGGAATGAAGTTGAATACTTAGCAGTAAAATCTTATCAGATTGATGGCATAAAGCAGATTGGTAGGGGTATTTTTTTTGGGGGGTTGTAAAAGAATTGTATGTTTGGCGGAACAAGTTTCCAGTTTCTCTAGCATACGCTGTGACTATCCTTAAATCTAAAGGTTTAAGTGTAGATGCAGGTTTTTTTTAATATTGGAAGTACTGTGTTTAAAGAAATTATGTCAAATGTAGCGTTATCTCGAGTTAGAACATTGTCCAGTTTGTTTTTGGTTGGATTTCATAACAGCAAAGTAAGTGCAGATGCAAGTTGTGTCAAAGAGTACAATCAGTTACAAAGTGTATATTCTTCCCATTTAGGAAAATATCCCATTTATGAAAAACTGATAATCTGTCCAAAGTGATAGCTTACAAAGAATTGCAGAGATATTGCTGGAATACTGGAAAAAGGAGAACAAGGAATCTGTTAAGAAAAAAAAAGTGAAGAATGAGGGAGATATTCTAGGTTACTAGTTGTCAAACCCTTCTGGTGACAACTGCAATGCAAATGTTGTTGTCAATGTATTCTTTCATTTACCACATCTTGTAAATGCAATTGAACAAAAAACACAGAAGAGATTATGTTTTGCACTGTGTGGTTTGCTGCAATGTTTACATAGTGATAGGACTGTAATACATGGAGCTTTAGGTATTCAACATCTGGTAGATATATGTAGTGGATCAGTGCAATTTATTCAGAACACTCAACAAGAAGCACAGGGGTTTATAAAAGTCTTGCTTGGAGTTTTAGAAAAAGAAGAAATATATATTCATGGCTTATTTAGACTGCATTACTCATTGAATCATGAGTGTGAAGATTGCTCTTTCATGTCAAGAACTCAAATAGATTCAGAGCGATTTCTTTACTTAACACTGCCGGATTCCAAAACTGTGTCTTTTGACAGATGGATTAAAAGACCTAATCAAAACAATACCGGCCAAATTTGTCATTAAGATGTTATGTCAATGTTACATTTCTGAAGAAGTGGAAAATACCGGATATTAATGCTACAATGATGTAGAGCAGATGGAAGTAAATTGGAAACAGAAATTACAAACTTCAAAGCAAGGCAAATATCAATTTCTGAAAGAACGTATTCTACTATGGCCATCATCTTTCACTAAGAACATTCAGCCTGATTCATCAATCTGGCCCTTTGCGAGCGGTATTTTTGCATTTGGGACTCATCATCCCAAATGCAAAAATCGCTATTTAAGAATTTGCATATTTGCGAGGAATAGCATTTAAGGAATCTCTATTAGAGATTCCTTAAATGCTATTCTTGAAACATTTTTAAATTGCGAATTCGCAAAAATTGCCTGCTATTTACCGCGAGGTCAAACCTCGTGGTAAATAGCGGAAACTTAGAAAAATGCATTTTTCTAAGTTTCATGTTACACACACACATGTCCTTGGGACATGTGTGTGCGCAACACCAATGTAGCATACATTTCAGGGGTGCTACAGGGTGTCCTTTGGACACCCCTGCACCCTTGAAATCACAATTTCAATATGCGAATCGGTAATTGCGATTCGCACATTGAAATGTCTTCCCATTCATTCCTATGGGCCTTTGGGCCCATAGGAATGAATGGGGAGATATTCCTTAATTGCGATTAGCAATTTGCTAATCGCAATTAAGGAATAATTAGAAATCGCAATTTATTTAGCGATTTCTTGGTGAATAGCATTTTGCTATTCCTTAATAGCGATTCCTTAATAATCGCTATTAAGGAATAGCAAATACTCACCTTGATGAATCAGGCTGTTAGTGTAATATCTGGAACCAATACTGTCTATAAAAAACTGAAACTGGATGGATGGAATGTAATGACAGCAACCTTAAATTCAAAGATAAACTGCATTTCAAGGTACCAAATTCTTAACTCTTGTTCTAGTTCTGAGGATGATTACTGCTAAAAAAGTGATAAACAGTACATGTTCTATTTGGATCACCAGTACATATGACATCATTCGGCCTACCAGGGAGTGATGCCTTTTTTTTTAATATTTTTTTTTTATCCTCATTTGCCTGATCCTCCTCTTATTCAGCCTCCAATTGCCAGGCATTTGTTATTCAGAGTGCAGGCCTCCTGCTGCCCCTGATAATGCGATTGGTTGCCCTCGGCAGAGATGGCCTGAAGAGTGGACGGGGTGTGACTCCAACCTTGGTGTTACACCAGTTGAACTAGCCTTGGAGCCAAATGGAGGGGGCCTAGTTCTTGGAGTTACTAAGGCATAATCATTGGACCGGGGAAAGAAAGAAAAATAAAAAAAAACCCCGGTTATTGCTTCCACTGAACCAAATAGTTCCAAAACGCCCGGTTACGTGAGCCACCTGATCTCAACATGTCAGTTTTAGAGGTTGTATACAAAGATGTTAACCAGTTTGCATGTGTTGGTGGTGTTTTTTCAATCCAAACCTTGCATATCTCTCTTCTTGCAAGTAATATTGCATAAAACAGAAATGTCTGTTGAAATATACTGTTGTCCCATCCGAAAATAACCAAGGGGAGTGTTAGAGAAATCGAGATGTTAAGAATCGAATCCAGTGTCGCTCTAACCTCATTCCAGAACTGCAATAGGTTAGGGCAGTCTATAATCATGTGAATGTCTGAAGCTGCGATGTAATTGCATTTATTGCATTTCTTCCCTGGAACGAATTTAGACAGTTTTAAGGGGGTAAAATAGGCTCGATGTAGCGTAAAGAAATGGTTGCGCCTAAGCCATGCCGGTTTAACACATTTATATAGCAGGGTGCAGGATTTCTGCCAGATTTCAATACTCTGGGCCCCAAATTCTATGCCCCATAGCTGTTCCGGGAGGATAAATTCTCCATCTATCTCTTCTAACAGACTCCAGTACCACTGCAAGACTTCTTTACCCCCTCCAGGTCTTCCTACCAATTTCTCTTCAGTGGAGCTGCACTTCCCAAATGTTACCCCTGACCTGTTCATTGCTTTAAACCAACTGTTTAGTTGTAAAAATTTAAACCTCGAAAACTCTGAGCCCAGTTGGTCCCTTAACTCCTCCCAAGGCCTCAATGATTCGCCTACCAACAGATCTCCCCATGTTGCTATTCCTCCTTCTCTCAGCGGAGTTGCCAGCCTGTCTTCCAGACAAAGCGGCAAACCCGGAGATTCCCAAATTGGTGCAAAGTTAGAGTAATATTGCAATCCTAGTTTCCTCCTTATATGTAACCAGGTCTTCGCTTGGGACATAAGAAATTTTAATTTAACTTTTTTAAAATATTTCTGGTCACCGTATTTGAACATATAGCCATTAGTTGGTAAACAGGCTCCGGTCAACATCGCATTAAACATGAGACCTATAGATGTATTAGTTGGGACTTTTAAGAGCATTCTTGAGTGAGACAGTTGGAATGCCCACGCATAATACTGCAAATCAGGCAGAGACAATCCCCCCTTTTCCCTCCTCCTTCTCAGTTTCTTCCATCAGCAGACTCGACTATGGCAATGCACTCTATGCCGTCATTTCCCAGAAAAACCTCAGCAAGCTCCTGAATGTACAGAACGCCACAGCCAGACTGCTTCTCAGCCTTCCCTTGCACAGCCACATCACTCAACACCTCTGCGAACTCCACTGGCTCCCGGTAGACAGAAGAATAGCCTTCAAACTCCTCACCCATGCTTACAAGGCCCTCCACAATGCCAACCAGCATACCTGAACAGCCGCCTCTCCTTCCACACACCCAAAAGACACCTCTGCTCCACCCAGCTCGCCCTGCCCACTGTCTCACCGATCTGCTACTTCCTCGCTGCCAAGACCTGGAACACCCTACCCTCCACCTCAGACTATCTCCCACACCACCCCAGTTCAGAAAGGTCCTAAAGACCTGGCTCTTCAAATTACCCCAACACTTACACGGATCTGCTCTCAACCTCTCCCAAGTGCTTTAAGGCCCTCACCAGTGAGTTGTTGTGCTTTACCAACCCTTGATTCATTGATTGATTGGTTTGGTTTGGTTTGGTTTGGTTTGACATATAAAAGAATGTTTCATAAAAGACAGAAGACTTAATTGCCAGGCTACTGATGAAAGAGAGTTTTTCTATTTGGCACTTCTTCAACTGTACAAGCCTTGGCATTCTGAATCAGAGTTACTTGGACACTTTGACTGCTTTGAAGATTCTTTCAATGCTGTGAAAGACAGCATTCAGTGTTCAGGCTTTCCAACTACATGAAAATGTTAAATGATGAGATTGAACAGGAGGATACAACTGCTATCGAGATAGCTAAGGACAGTTAACAAAGCAGCCAAAGTTCAGGATCTTTAAGTCAAGGTAGCAACCAATTATTGAAAATGAAGCTGCTATGAGGTGGAGACTGCAATGCAACAACCAAGACAAGATAGCGTTGGTGTGAGCAGTTAGTTGAACAACTAAATGACAGGTAGAATGAAATATATATATATATATATAGGTAAAAGAGAAAATAGAGCAGAATGAATGTAAATGCTCATCATTTAAGCCAATATTATTTTATGTCAGTGGTCAACCTGGCACCAAGAAAGCATTTTAATTGAAGTTCTCACTGCTTACCTACAGAGGACTACAGACTGAACTTTGTCTTGTGTGGTAACAGCACCAACTGGATTAGCTGCACACAACATTAAGGGAATTGCTTTATATTGATTTATTGATTACTTATGCTACCCATAGAACTTGACAATAAACTGGAGTACCAAAAGATATCCAGTGAAGTTTGCCATTAAGCCTTAAGAGTACTGTAGAAACGGAAACGTTTATTGATCGATGAGGTGAGCATGTTTGTACACGTAATGCTTGCCTTTGTACTGGAATGCAACAGATTTTTAAAACAGACTATGATGTGCTGTTTGGAGGAAAGCACGTAATTGTGTTCAGCAACCTACTACAACTTGACCATGTCTAGAGACTTCTGCATGATGAAACTCGAAATTCATTGGGAAGTATTGGACATTTAAATATTTGGCTTAACTTCCCTCACAAGGAACTGCTAAGGAATCTCCATCAAGCATCTGACGTGGAATACAGAAAAATGATCAAGAACATTGGATTAGGAGTTCTCAGAGGGAAAACGTCAATTAGAAAGTTGACTTGTTGAGAAACTGTTACCAACAGCCAAGACAGCACAAGGTTAATGTTTAGTTTCTTTCAAGAAGAAACATCGATTTTTCTGCGTAATGCCTACACTTCAAGAGTGCTCCTGTTATAATGAAGAATTACTGAAATTGTAGAAAGAAGAAATTTTGAATTGTACAGTAATAGACAAAATGGAACACCAGGGTGTGACAGTACTCCTAAATGAAAAACTAAAAGCAAAACTGGATTCAATGGAAAAGCCGGTATCCAGAACTGCAGTATTATTGAAATGTTTATGTGTTTGCAAGAATTGTAAAGAATTTAGCATAGAAATTTAAATGTTAAGGAAGGATTTGTAAATGGTGCTATGAGTAAAGTGATTGATTTAATTAACTCCAAAAAGGAATGAAGTTGAATACTTAGCAGTAAAATCTTATCAGATTGATGGCATAAAGCAGATTGGTAGGGGTATTTTTTTTGGGGGGTTGTAAAAGAATTGTATGTTTGGCGGAACAAGTTTCCAGTTTCTCTAGCATACGCTGTGACTATCCTTAAATCTAAAGGTTTAAGTGTAGATGCAGGTTTTTTTTAATATTGGAAGTACTGTGTTTAAAGAAATTATGTCAAATGTAGCGTTATCTCGAGTTAGAACATTGTCCAGTTTGTTTTTGGTTGGATTTCATAACAGCAAAGTAAGTGCAGATGCAAGTTGTGTCAAAGAGTACAATCAGTTACAAAGTGTATATTCTTCCCATTTAGGAAAATATCCCATTTATGAAAAACTGATAATCTGTCCAAAGTGATAGCTTACAAAGAATTGCAGAGATATTGCTGGAATACTGGAAAAAGGAGAACAAGGAATCTGTTAAGAAAAAAAAAGTGAAGAATGAGGGAGATATTCTAGGTTACTAGTTGTCAAACCCTTCTGGTGACAACTGCAATGCAAATGTTGTTGTCAATGTATTCTTTCATTTACCACATCTTGTAAATGCAATTGAACAAAAAACACAGAAGAGATTATGTTTTGCACTGTGTGGTTTGCTGCAATGTTTACATAGTGATAGGACTGTAATACATGGAGCTTTAGGTATTCAACATCTGGTAGATATATGTAGTGGATCAGTGCAATTTATTCAGAACACTCAACAAGAAGCACAGGGGTTTATAAAAGTCTTGCTTGGAGTTTTAGAAAAAGAAGAAATATATATTCATGGCTTATTTAGACTGCATTACTCATTGAATCATGAGTGTGAAGATTGCTCTTTCATGTCAAGAACTCAAATAGATTCAGAGCGATTTCTTTACTTAACACTGCCGGATTCCAAAACTGTGTCTTTTGACAGATGGATTAAAAGACCTAATCAAAACAATACCGGCCAAATTTGTCATTAAGATGTTATGTCAATGTTACATTTCTGAAGAAGTGGAAAATACCGGATATTAATGCTACAATGATGTAGAGCAGATGGAAGTAAATTGGAAACAGAAATTACAAACTTCAAAGCAAGGCAAATATCAATTTCTGAAAGAACGTATTCTACTATGGCCATCATCTTTCACTAAGAACATTCAGCCTGATTCATCAATCTGGCCCTTTGCGAGCGGTATTTTTGCATTTGGGACTCATCATCCCAAATGCAAAAATCGCTATTTAAGAATTTGCATATTTGCGAGGAATAGCATTTAAGGAATCTCTATTAGAGATTCCTTAAATGCTATTCTTGAAACATTTTTAAATTGCGAATTCGCAAAAATTGCCTGCTATTTACCGCGAGGTCAAACCTCGTGGTAAATAGCGGAAACTTAGAAAAATGCATTTTTCTAAGTTTCATGTTACACACACACATGTCCTTGGGACATGTGTGTGCGCAACACCAATGTAGCATACATTTCAGGGGTGCTACAGGGTGTCCTTTGGACACCCCTGCACCCTTGAAATCACAATTTCAATATGCGAATCGGTAATTGCGATTCGCACATTGAAATGTCTTCCCATTCATTCCTATGGGCCTTTGGGCCCATAGGAATGAATGGGGAGATATTCCTTAATTGCGATTAGCAATTTGCTAATCGCAATTAAGGAATAATTAGAAATCGCAATTTATTTAGCGATTTCTTGGTGAATAGCATTTTGCTATTCCTTAATAGCGATTCCTTAATAATCGCTATTAAGGAATAGCAAATACTCACCTTGATGAATCAGGCTGTTAGTGTAATATCTGGAACCAATACTGTCTATAAAAAACTGAAACTGGATGGATGGAATGTAATGACAGCAACCTTAAATTCAAAGATAAACTGCATTTCAAGGTACCAAATTCTTAACTCTTGTTCTAGTTCTGAGGATGATTACTGCTAAAAAAGTGATAAACAGTACATGTTCTATTTGGATCACCAGTACATATGACATCATTCGGCCTACCAGGGAGTGATGCCTTTTTTTTTAATATTTTTTTTTTATCCTCATTTGCCTGATCCTCCTCTTATTCAGCCTCCAATTGCCAGGCATTTGTTATTCAGAGTGCAGGCCTCCTGCTGCCCCTGATAATGCGATTGGTTGCCCTCGGCAGAGATGGCCTGAAGAGTGGACGGGGTGTGACTCCAACCTTGGTGTTACACCAGTTGAACTAGCCTTGGAGCCAAATGGAGGGGGCCTAGTTCTTGGAGTTACTAAGGCATAATCATTGGACCGGGGAAAGAAAGAAAAATAAAAAAAAACCCCGGTTATTGCTTCCACTGAACCAAATAGTTCCAAAACGCCCGGTTACGTGAGCCACCTGATCTCAACATGTCAGTTTTAGAGGTTGTATACAAAGATGTTAACCAGTTTGCATGTGTTGGTGGTGTTTTTTCAATCCAAACCTTGCATATCTCTCTTCTTGCAAGTAATATTGCATAAAACAGAAATGTCTGTTGAAATATACTGTTGTCCCATCCGAAAATAACCAAGGGGAGTGTTAGAGAAATCGAGATGTTAAGAATCGAATCCAGTGTCGCTCTAACCTCATTCCAGAACTGCAATAGGTTAGGGCAGTCTATAATCATGTGAATGTCTGAAGCTGCGATGTAATTGCATTTATTGCATTTCTTCCCTGGAACGAATTTAGACAGTTTTAAGGGGGTAAAATAGGCTCGATGTAGCGTAAAGAAATGGTTGCGCCTAAGCCATGCCGGTTTAACACATTTATATAGCAGGGTGCAGGATTTCTGCCAGATTTCAATACTCTGGGCCCCAAATTCTATGCCCCATAGCTGTTCCGGGAGGATAAATTCTCCATCTATCTCTTCTAACAGACTCCAGTACCACTGCAAGACTTCTTTACCCCCTCCAGGTCTTCCTACCAATTTCTCTTCAGTGGAGCTGCACTTCCCAAATGTTACCCCTGACCTGTTCATTGCTTTAAACCAACTGTTTAGTTGTAAAAATTTAAACCTCGAAAACTCTGAGCCCAGTTGGTCCCTTAACTCCTCCCAAGGCCTCAATGATTCGCCTACCAACAGATCTCCCCATGTTGCTATTCCTCCTTCTCTCAGCGGAGTTGCCAGCCTGTCTTCCAGACAAAGCGGCAAACCCGGAGATTCCCAAATTGGTGCAAAGTTAGAGTAATATTGCAATCCTAGTTTCCTCCTTATATGTAACCAGGTCTTCGCTTGGGACATAAGAAATTTTAATTTAACTTTTTTAAAATATTTCTGGTCACCGTATTTGAACATATAGCCATTAGTTGGTAAACAGGCTCCGGTCAACATCGCATTAAACATGAGACCTATAGATGTATTAGTTGGGACTTTTAAGAGCATTCTTGAGTGAGACAGTTGGAATGCCCACGCATAATACTGCAAATCAGGCAGAGACAATCCCCCCTTTTCCCTCCTCCTTCTCAGTTTCTTCCATGCCACTCTTGCCGATTTGTAACACCATACAAAAGAATTAAGCTCTCTTTGGCATTTCTCCAAAGCCACGTTATCAAAAGCGAGAGGGATAGTGCTAAAAATAAAAATAAAAGTGAATTTAGGGAGAATGGACATCTTCATCAGACTTATTCTGCCGAGGACAGTCAGTGGAAGACTAGACCAGGATTTTAAGAGTTTCTTGCTTTCATTAGAGACTCTCGCGAGATTAACTTGGGCGATTTTGTCGATGTCGTGGACTATCCGAATACCCAGATATCTCATCGAGTTGGTTACGGTTAACTGTCAGGAATGTTCCAAGCCATGATGTCGGTTTTACTTGGGTTGATCTCATAGCCCGAGATACGGCCAAACTCTTTGGCTCTCCTTATTACCTCTGGGAATGTTGTCTCTGGGTCTGAAGTAAAGATTATGATATCGTCTGCATAAAGAGCTACCCGCTTTTCCCACTCTCCAAACCTAAAAGATGGAATGAGTACATCTCGTCTTAAGACTTCTGCAAACGGTTCGATGTACAGATTGAAGAGGAGGGGGGAAAGCGGGCAACCCTGCCTAGTGCCTCTCGAAATCCCCAGTGCCTCAGACAGTGTACCATTTATTAAGAGCCGGGCTGATGGTAAGTTGTACATAAGTTTGATAGTACGACAAAATCTCTCCCCGAAGTTGAATTTCTTCAACACGTCATTGAGGTAGGTCCAATTTACCCTATCGAAGGCTTTAGCTGCGTCTAAGGTGAGTGTTGCCAACGGGAGGGAGAAGGCTGAGGCGATGTCAATTGCCCCTACGAGGTCATACGTTAGATCAGAAAGCTGGCGGCCTTTAATAAATCCCTTCTGGTCCTAGTGAATTATTTCCCCCACTACTGAGCCCACTCTAGATGCTAATATGGACGTGAAGATCTTATAATCACTGTTCAATTGAGACATTGGGCGATATGATCCACATAGGGTTGGGTCTTTGCCGGATTTGGGAATCAATACTATGGTAGTCTCACTCCATGATCGAGGAGGCTCGAAACCCTCCCTCAAGATGTCGTTGAAGAGGACCGTTAAAGTCGGGGCGATTTCATCGACCAAGACACGGTATAGTTCCCCGGGAAGTCCATCCGGACCTGCAGCGTTACCATGTTTGAGTGACAGAATGACCCTTCTTACTTCTATTTCAGAGATATCCATCTCAATCCCATCACGTTGTATGGGTGACAGGGAAGGTAAAGTAATCTGGTTTAACCATATATCTCTTAACTGTTGGTTATCAGGGGTATCTTCCCTGTATATTTCCTCAAATAAGTCCTTAAAGGCGATACTAATTTCTTGGTTTGATGTTCTAAGATCATTTTCGCCTTCAGCCTTTATCCCTCTTATATGACTTTTGGCCTGATCTGCTTTAACCCTCCATGCCAAAATCTTGCCCGCTGTTTCCCCGAATTCAAAATTTGAAATTTTGCTAGCCTCCCACCTCTTAGTTACTCTCTCTTGTAGTATATAGTCCAACCGATTTCTCAGATCAGAGAGATTATTTTGATCTTGTATTGACCCAGATGATGCCACCAGTCTCTGCTCGATTTTCTCTAATTACATTTCGAGAGTTTGAATTTTCGATAGATAGACTTTCCTCAGATACGAGGCTCTATTTGTGATACAACCTCTCAGGTAGGCTTTTAAAGCATCCCAGACTGTAACAAGAGAGGCTGAACATAGGTTTGTTTCAAGGAATGAGCTTGTTTCTATCTTTAAGTATGTCACTTCCTCCGATTCTAGTAAAATGGTGCGGTCAAATGACCAAGAGGGATGTTTGACTTGAACTGGGAGTGATGCCTTTATAAGGGTCCTTATAATTCCAGTGTCCTTTATATCTATTAGTAGTATTGTACCACTTTTAATAATAAAGGAGTTATTTTTAAAATATCTTTGTTTAGATTAGTCCAGTAAATATAGGTAAAAAAATTGATTAAATACTTGTACTGAGTGCAATGCATAATGTTGCTTATTTGCAGTGACATACTGTAGTTGTAATTGTAATTGCATTTATATAGCGCTTACTACCCCAGACGAGGCGTCAAACCACTTTTCAATGAGTAGCACGGTACTCCAGAATCCAAAAATTGGTGGTGAGTTAGTATAGGGAAATGAAATTTATTTGAGCGGTGAACATGTGTCTGTTATAATGGAAGGATAGAAGAGGAAGGGTTTTGCATTTATATAGTGCTTGGTACCCCTGATGAGATATCAAAGCTCTTTTGGAGGAGTAGCATGCTACTGCGGAACCCAAACAGGATTAGTGGTGAGTTAGTATAGGAAAGTATGAAAACAATTTGAGCAGTGGGCATGTGAGTCACGGAGACCACCCCACCGCTGCCAGCGGATCCGTGTGTTTGTGGGTACAAACACGAGAAACGGAGCGACGTGCCTTGCGGAAATAGGAAAAAATGAGCAACGACCGCGGGTATCGACGGACTAACAAACCCGATGGGAAATACTAAGTTGAAGGTTATTGCAAGCGGCTTCCACTATGGATAATACTGCTTAAAACTACAAGATCCACAATGCTCAGCAGCGTACACGCCCAGATGGGTGGTGCCGATATTCAACAACACCTGAAAAAGACTGTGGCTGCTTGCTTTACCTCATTATACACCAAGCCATGATTAGGGAAGGTTATTCTGAAACGCGTAGGCAAATTGGTGATTTTTGTTTGAAGGAGATCCCCTGACCGCTGCTGCTGTTCTGCAAATAAAGGATGAAACTGGCGCCGCATGGGTGTCTTCAATTGCTGAGTGCAAGTTGTTTGAATATATATATATATATATATATATATATATATATATATATATATATATATATATATATATATATATACATATACATATATATATATATGTATATATATATATATATATATATATATACATGTAAAGAGGTTACTGAATAAATAAGTACATTTTTACAATAACTATTCATCTACAATTGCTTCACTAATGGGGAGAAATGTATATATATATATATATATATATATATATATATATATATATATATATATATATATATATATATATATATATATATATTCCAGCTCCGTTGCACCAATATCCGGGTCACTCGCAGACGGGTGCCTGTCGTGGTGGCGCTCCACGTCAACAGATTACAGCTCTGAGTTTCTCTCGTAAATGGCAGAAAGAAAATCCGGCACTCGCGGGGGAAGTGTTCAATTTGATTTTAATCAAAACCACTCAGCAGACAAACGCGTTTCGGTTTTCCTTCGTCAGTGTCTACCATTGACATGGAAGGAAGCAAGTTTAAAAGCTCTTCGTCACATTTTTGCATGTACATAGAAAGAGGACTGACGTTCAGCCCCGTGAGAAACAACATTACATAGTATATTACTTTTTACTTAACATTCAAGAATCACATTCAAAGGCACTATGAATGAAATACAGTTTTGTTTTCAGACATTAATTTCGGGCGTTTTTAATCTCCCATTTCCGAAATTATTTACATTATGTATCGTTTTGATTGCCTTTTGCTGTGTTATGGGTGTTATTAAGCAGTGGATCGGCATTGCTCACGAGGTATAATAAATCTCATTAGACGTTATTCACAGAGTCTATGCTTTTCCCAAACCGATAAAGGTGGCAACATTGTGGTGATGTCAAGAGAACAGTATTGCCAAGAAGCATACAGGCAACTGGAGGACCAAATAATTTCGGAAATGGGAGATTAAAAACGCCCAAAATTAATGTCTGAAAACAAAACTGTAACCGATTTACATGTTAAACATAGAAAAATATAACTATAAGTAATATGTACAATTCTTAAGCAGACCTAATGAAAATCTATATATATAACTGCTTCAATGCAGGGCACATTTCGCTGCTGTGTGGACAAATTCTATGCGTGCCCAAATTAGACAGCTCACAGCCGTCCAATGCAGACGCCCACCGTGACGTCAGATGCCCGGGGCCCGTCCGACGCACAGAAGAGGTTATAAATAAGATTATTATCCAAACTTATACAAAGGAATACACATATCTAGGTCCACATTTATAATCCAAATATCTGTTTATATACACAGAGATATGCTGCATATTTTTGTTTGAGTATTGTGGTTATGTGGGAAAGAGCCAACTCTTGAGTAGTCTTCTGAAGATAAGTTAGTTATCCCAAGGGAACTAAAATGAGAAATCCAGTTCTGATGTTTTTCCCTACAATCTATACTATATGATTGTTTTCTCTCCACTGTTCAAGGATGAGTCTATGTACAGAACATCTGAGTATAGAAAAAAGTAAAAATGAAATGCTTTAATGTAATGTGAAATAATATTACAGCATAAGAAATGTCTGCTGTTTTGTATATAATATAAACGTATGCACTGCAGAAATGAAAAGTTTATTGTGTAATTCTGTCAAATGTAATGCTAACTTATATTTAATTTCTTTTTATACAGATGAATGGCAATATCTAATGGAGTAATGTAATTTACTAATTAGTTCTTTCAGTGTTTTTCAACAAACTAACATTGTCAGCCACTAGGATATTCAGACACACACTGATACAGCCATTCACAAACCCTGTCACACACTGGTACATGCACTCACACACCCACTCACTCACCCATACAGTCATCGACACAGTGACTCACTTGCCCATACATCTACTCATACACCCACTTGTCCATACAGCCAATCACATACCCTCTCACTCATCCATACAGTCACTAACACACTAACAGTGATAATGCCTCCCAAACTATCTTCAGGATATTGAAAGAGCTCAGTGCTAAGAAAGCGACATACAACCCTAATATATCTTCTGCATTTTGTGACACTATGGCGTCTTTTTTTATCGAGAAAATTAAGAAAATCTATAGCACCTTCCCAACAAACACTGTCCTCTCTGACTACTCATGCCACCCACTGGCCCCCCCTTGCCACCCTCTGTTTCATCACAGCACCCTCTGGTTGTCCAGTCAGTGTACATTATTGTGGCAAAGTAAAGCACACCTTCCCTGCCTCAAGTGACCTGAATTAATTTGGGGCTGATTAATGTGTCACAGAATATTTTTTTAGCTGGCACCTGCTTCCTTAGTGCTTCCTGATTAGTGATCTTTTGCACTTGCTAAGTGCTTTCATTGTTGCAAAATTAGTTACAACACCTGCCCTGCCCCAACTGACAATAATGAATTAGGGGCTGATTAATGGATTTGAACTTCTAGCCTGGCTCCTGCTTGTCTCCCTTAGCTGTAATTCAGGACCTTTGTGGCATATGTGTAACTATTCTGAGGTTCAGAGCAGGGTCACATAATAGTTGCAACTGGCAACTGAACTCTGGAGGGGCCCCTCAGGAAGCACTACAGGAAATGGCTACTAATGATGAGCCTGAACTTTTGAACCTGGTAAGTAGTTTCAGTTTTGCTAAGATCGTATTTCTGCAATTTAGCGCTTATTCGCGGGGCGCGAAGTTGTACTGGGAAGCCGCGAACTCACTCGAACAGTGCGAGCAAGCCATAGAATCCGCTGCTCACGGATTTGCGGGCGGCCGCGCATGCGCATTAGTAAAGCGGACGGAAGACGGAAGATAGCGAGCCCCGGGGACGCGGCGGGCAGCGGCGGCAAGGTAAGTGCTTTTTAAATTATTTGATTCCTTTATTTGAAAGTATTTAGGGAGGGCGGGAGGGAGGCGGGTGGCGGCCAGCTACGCTCCGTCTGCGGAGCGTGCGTAGAGCCGCCTGGCTCCGCCAGCTCCGCAAAATGCGGAGTAGGCGGCACTACGCACACTCCGTGCACGGAGCGTAGCTGGCCGCCCACCCCTAATAAAAACCCACCTTTTCTGCTAATGTACAACCACCTCACTGTGACAGAACTAACACTCTTTACTGACAAACTTCTTACAGCAAGCGCCGGGACGCCCCTTGGCTGGGGCAGCTGTGCGCGGTACAAGTTCATTTAACATTAACATTAACACCCATTCACTCATGCATACAGCTACTAACAAACACACTCACTCACCCATACAGTCACTGAAATAACAATTCACTCACCCATACAGCCACTGACATAACTACTCACTGACCCATACAGCCACTCACTCACCCACATAGTTACTCATACACCTTCTCAATCACCCATACAGCTACTCACACGGGCACTCACTGACCCATGCAGTCCCTCACACACACACTCACTCACTCACCCATGCACCACTCATGCACTCACTCACCCATATACCCTTGAAACTACACACTCACCCACTCATACACCCATAAAGATTCTCACACACCCATTCACAGGCCCATACAACTACTCCCTCACACAGTAACGAACCCATACAGATGCTCACATACCCACTTACAGACCCACACAGCCATATAGCTACTTACATACCAATACAGCTACTCACCCACCTATGCACAGACCCATACACCAACTCACATACTCTCTCACAGAACCCCAGAGCCACATACTCACTTAAAGACCCATACAGCCACTCAGACAACCCCTCATTCACCCATACAGTCATCCACACTAGTACTCAGTCCCTATACACTGCTCACATGGCTACTCACTCATCCATACAGCCACCTGAATACCCACTCACTCACCCATAGAGCTACTCACACATGCACACACTCACCCAAACACTCCTCATGCACCCACTCATTCACCCATACAGCTACTGACACACCTACTCATTCACCCATACATCCACTCATGCAACCTCTCATTCAGTCATACAACAACTCACACACCAACTCACTCACTAAAACAGACTCACATACCCACTCACCCATATATACAGCTACTCACACACTCACTCACCCATACAGCCTACTCGGGGAACATCACTTACAGCGCATTTTTTACAACGCACTACCATTACATCGCAACCATTACAACGCATACCATTACAACGCATTGCGCTGGGGGGCGCTCTAGGATAGGGAATATATTTAATTTACTATCCAACACCTTCCCTGCTATCCACGGGGACTGGAGTTGGAATAGTAAATTAAATAATTCACTATCCAGCGCCTAAAAGCATTATGCGTTGTAATGGACTGCGTGGTAAAAACCGCGTTGTAAAGGCATGCGATGTAAAAGCATGCGTTGTAGTGACACCAATCCAGCTACTCATATAAACACTCACTTACTCATATGTTACTCATGTACCTAGTCTCACACCCATACAGCCCATACAGCCAGTCGCACACAGTCACTCACTTATACAGCCACTCGCACACCCACTCACTCACCCATATAGCTACTCACACACCCACTCATTCATCCATACAGCTGCTCACACATGCACTCAATCACCTATACTTCACTCAATGCACATGCACTCAATCACCTTATCTCTCACCCATAGAGCCACTTACACACACAATGAGTCACCCATACAGCCACCCACATGCCCACTCACTCACCCATACAGTTACCCACACCCCCACTCATTCACTTATGCAGCTACTCACACACACTCATTCTCTCATATTCTAACCACACATGAGCTCACTCACCCTTACACTAGTCATGCATCCACTCACTCATCCATACAGCCACTAATGCACCCTCTCACTTACTCATACTATTTACACACCCGCTCATACATCCATACAGATACTCAAACACCCACTCACTCACTGATACAACCACACACACACACACACTCACTCATCCATACAGCACTCAAGCACCCACTCACTTACCAATGCAGGCGCTGATACACCCACTCATTCACCCAAACATCAATTCACACACCCACTCACTCACCCATACAGCCACTGACACACCCACCTACTCATCCATACAGACACACAGACACCCATTCACTCCTCTATACATTCACTGGCACTCTGACAGCCTTACAAAATATATTTACACTGTTACAAACAAACATGTATCGTATCATTATTGTTTCTTAAACCAGAATAGGTGTATCCAACAAGAACCGTTTTTTGTTGTTTTTTAAAAACATATATATTTTTAATTTTCAAACAATTTTGCTTTTTTAGTTGTTTTTTTTAAACTGTAAGATGTAGTCCTTGAGAGAAAAATGCTAAAAAGCTGTGACACAAATGTTATTAAAGAAAAAAAAACACTTGTGAGTGTTGCAAATTTGAACAAGAGTAGGGATTGACTCCTCACCCATGCTCAACATTTTCTTACATTTTAAGCAAAACACCAAAGCCAAAAACAAAATTATCAATAGGGATGAAGAAGTGAAAAAAAATCACATAGTTTTTGCTTTATTAGAAAACCACTAACATTAAACAATACCTTTAAAATGTCAATATATGTTTTTAAGTACTACCCAAAAACACGTTGGCATCAAAACTCTCCCATGGCACGGGAAATACAGGATGGCACGGTTCATGACACATCCACGACTCCCCCCCAAAAATAATTTAAAAATATACTCAATAATACAAAGTCATGAGGAGGACCAGTCTTATGCTTAGGAAGAGCTCGGCACGCGGCCAGGGCACCTAATTGTAGAGAGGCACACTGCACTTGCATAGCTACCATGTATTTATATTGCTAATGTGTGACATTCTTGTCAGAAATAATATCATTCATTAGTAGTACACAAAGCCTACTAATTTGCCTTTTGTAGTATATACGTTTAACACTCATAAACTTTTAGAAAACACTCTCACTCACTGGGTGATATCATCAGTGATGTAATTTGAGATTTCATCAGTGATGTCACTGACCATCTGATGAGTGATGTAATTTGTGAGGTCATTAGCAGTGCATTAGGTGGTGTAAGTTAAAGTTTGCTTAGGCAACTATAACTGCTACAGTTCTATGGTTTTGCACCATTGAAATCTGAGCCCAACTATAACTTCACTGAACATATTGTTTTTTTCAGTGAATATATATATATGATGACAAGGAAAAGGAGTTGAGTAGAGAGGAGGAATCTAAGATGATTGTGAAGCTGGGCCCAGAGGTCCCATGGGGCCATAACACGGATGCAGAGCTACGTGAACATTTATAGACTTTGGCTAATGTGAATGACTGCAGAATGCCAGCAGCGTCTCTTTGTCACTCTCTGTCACTCCCCATCATCTGATAGAGGAATGCAGTTATGAGAATGGACCATCCCAACACGAACTGGTTAATTGCCCAGCATTACCATTGAAATCCGGACTTGTTTCTATGTTGAACATGTGTATAAATTAAATTAATTTATTAAATTAGTTTTATGTTTTGGACAACTGTACTGAAAATTGGTTACCCTAATGAATTGCTAAGCCACTGCTCCCCACTTTAGAATTCATCAACATCAAGCCACTGCAGTTTAACCTGTCTAAATAGTTAACTGCCAATATGCACTTTTACATAGGTTAATATTAAAGGCACATGGAGAAGACAGTTGGGGACAGCCTCGAACAGTTGTACTTCACTAAAAGTCTCTGTATTGCACTTTAACCTGCCTAAAAAAACAAATAACAACATGTACTTTTACATTGTTATTCTGGATACATAAATAAGACAATCAGGGACAGCCCTATATAATTGCACTTTACTAAATGTCATTTCTAAGATACTTAGCTATATATTCACCAAAAGAAATGTTATAGGGATGTTATAGTTAGGAATTAGCCATTTGAAAAACCTTTGAAATTCAATAAAAAAATAAAAGGTTACAGGGCCGTTATAGTTAGGCTCAGGTTTCACTCATACAACACCAGTGAAATTCAACATTTACAGTTAGTTGAGCTAACTATAACTCGTGCCCCCCACAATGTACTGCTTATGAACTCACATATTATATCACTCATGACATGGTAAGAAACATCACTGAGGACATCATCCACAGAATCACTGACACAACCACTCACACCCCCATAGAAACGTTCATATACCCTTTCACAGACCCACACCTGTACATACACACCCACTCACTGATTCATAGATCTACACACACATCCACTCACTCATCCATACAGCCACTCATATACCCACTCACTTGCTAATACAGCCAATGACATATCACTCAAAAACACACTTTAGCACAAATCTAGTAGGTTTGAATTACATAACATTATGCACCCTAAGGAAGACAGGCAAGTGCATATTAAATATATAAAAAGTGACAACTTGGCTGTCTTAGCTCACGCATCCAGTGGTGCGACAACACAGACCTAAGAACAGATTCCATGTGAAATAAATTGACACCTTCGTGTTAGGATTATAGTATAGCTGTTCAGTGCTATTTACAGCACCTGGTATTGAGAAAGAAATACAGAGCTTTACTTAAGCTAGAGCTTTTGCACATGACCCTAGGGCATGTTATAATAAGAATTTGCTCGTTATACAGTTCACAGTGCACTTTAGTTGTTTCTTGACAAAGTAAATACCAGTTGTTACTTTGAATCAAATTAAAGGTAATCATGGTGCTAACCTCAGAATTATGGAAAGCTGTAATGGCTTTCCCATGATTCAGATTGGTGACCTGCGGGTCAGAGAGGTTTGCAAGAAGCATTTCACTTATAGAATCACCCAAAGAGTTGTAGATAGTAAAAGAAGAAAACTAAAGTTAAGCTTCCTGCATATTACTTGGCAGACTGCCAAATACGGGAGACACCCAGATCATCTCTGCTTTATAGCAGGCTGCAGACTCTCATGGCACACAATATAAACAAATAAATAAATAAATAAATAAATATATATATATTTATCTATTTTGTGAATAGCAGTCTGTCTTTCTGTATTTTCTTGCACTTGCAGTATATTTAGTCTTTTTACCATTTTTATTTTAAAATGTAAAGAGGGTGTGTACACTTTTTTGTATTGTCCCACCTTTATTTTCACTATATATATGTCTGTAATGGCTCTGAGCGCGCTATGTGAACAAGCTCCCTAGTGGAGTGAAACGCGTCATCCTTTATCGAATAAATCGCCACTCTGCAACTCATTCGAGGCTTGGTTGTTTTCTTGGCTTGATTTTCGCTGCATTTCATTTCATACTACTCCAACCAAGAAGAGGCATGTACACATGGCAGGTAGGAATAAGGCCACTTTATTGTATTCAGGTCTCCCAAGACCCCGCAACATATATATATATATATATATATATATATGGGCTTATGACAATCCGAATCAACCCTAGCCTTCAGCCAAGGTCACAAGCATATTCTTGTATATATTCGGATGATGGATTTTCTACAGCCTTGACGTACTCTGTGGTATGGAATGTCACGGCGCATGTGATTTTCCATTTTGTTCATTCTGAAGGAGGCAATGAAGTTCACAGACTGGTGCTTTTATATTAAATATTGCTCATAGCTTCAAAGAACATATTCTATACTGGAACACAAAGTACATATTCATTCAAAATTAAAAATGTAAATCAGCACATAGATTGAAAAAATAAAGATATGTGCCATCTTTAATCTAATGAAAATAGCTACCTTCAGATTCAATAGCTGGAGAAAGACGCAGTTGTTCTCTACAAATCAAAATCACATTAAATGGGACATTAGGAACAGGATTTATGCTAACCGGAGGAAGGATATCTACATTAGAGGGACGGAACAAATGCTCAGGGGATCCCTTGAAAGAAAATGACTGCTTCATTTCACTATCCCTAAAGTGCCTGTGTCAAAACCAAGGACTTCTATTGAGACAAATGTCTGCATTTTACTGTGCTAGGTTTTGATTCTCTTACTAGAAAAGGAAATAAACTCACAGTTATGCAGACAGAGTGTGCTAATGCATCTCACTACACTTCTGGGACTGCTTGGTTGGGAAAGAAACTTTTATGTTTAAAAAAATTATTTGGCTTATGTGAAAATAAACGAGCCATAACAATGCAGTAATGTAATAATGCATTTCATGTTGATTGTATTTATGGCCAATTAGGGTCAAAAGTGAAACAGCATATCAAAGCTTGGTGTTAACTTTAAGGGGCTGTGGTTTATTCAGGAGGGTAGGTAACATTTGTGGGTTATAACTTGTAGGTTACTCATTGGAGTTTAATCGATGCTCAGAAACTATCCAAATCCTTTCAGGATGTTCCCTTTTTAACAGGATTTGAGGGGCCCTACTAAAACTCATTTTGCATTTGCACCCCCCATACTGATAAGACTGCCTGCAACTTGTCCCTTCTGTGGGTAATCTGCAGGGATGTTCACTCTCACTTTAGTACTTACTAACAAGTCTTCTTCCTTAGAGAGTTTCCTAGTTTCAGTATAAGTTAGCAAAGGAATTACTTGCAGTATGCTCTATTATAACAAGGTTATTTAACCCCTCATTTTTCAATACTATTACCTTTTATTCAGCTACCCTTTGGTACTACCCCTAATATTTCAAAATTACTCTCTGTTCTTAGATGAGCTCTTCTAAAATGAGTTCTCTTTTTTATGAGTGTTTGTTCTTTTTGCATCTCAACTAATAGGATCACATCTTGTGTAGGCATCTGTCAGCAATAAGTAGGTGTGAAGAGGGTTGGTCATGTAATGAGGAAACTATGAAACCAAATCTGTGCAAGAATCCCTATAACAATATGGGGGATTGGCCTACAGTGCTCGGGCACTGGAACTACTAGCCACGGAGGTAAAGTGGTGGGACTTCCAGGTCATGGGTATCAATGGTGATTTATACATAGTTCATTTTCCTTAGAAATGTATCACACAACTTTCTGTGTTGTATTAGCTCTGTCACTATTGTTTCACTTTGTTTGCTGTTGTTCGGTTGCTCACTTTTAATTTGTTCCTTGCTAACTTTCCTCTTATCCTGATTCATGGGCTTGCTTTTGACTTGGTTGTGTGTTTCGATTTGGCTTTGCATGCTGTGTTTGTTCCTTCTTTCCCTGTTACTCGATTTACAGATTCACTATTGAGCTGGATCTCGTTATTTCCGATATCGGCTTCTACACCATTTGCTTAAGTTCACTATGACCTGCCACTTAGAAGCCCATAAGCATAATTTTTTTTTTTTACCATTGCTCATACTTTATTATTGTGTTTTGTACACTTCCAAAGTGTGTGCTTATCCAGCATGGGACTGCCAGTCCATAAGAACATTGGCATAAATACCTTGAATTCTAAATGACGTGTGCCTGATGAGCCCGTGATGCATTCACTGTCTCTTGCTCACTCACCCCAATGCCCCTCCCCTCTAGTGTAGGGTTCTGCCTTCTGTACATTTTTATGTATGGGCAGAAATACATTCTGGTCACCATTTATGACCTCTGAATCCTGGCAGCAACATCCCCTAGAACATTCAAGATTTTAGGTGTCATCCTTATTTTTTATTTTATTTTTTAGAATTTTATATAGCGAAACTCAACTCAAAGATTTTAGATATCAGAGCGCTTTACATGAGCACCAGTTTTGCTAACAAGGACACATTCACTTTTGTTAGGCGTGGGAGATTAAGTGATTTTCCCAGAATCACTGGAAGTTGATCGTCCCTGCCGAGACTCGAACCCAGTTCCCCAGCTTCAAGGTCAACTGCTCTAGCTGTAAGGCTATATCCTTTCCCCAAATTGTCAAACAAATGCTTCTCATACTAATTCCTTGTCTCTACTTATCACTAATGTGCCCACCTTGACTCTTACCAGGCTGCCTGGGATTTCCCAGAGCTAGATAGTTAGCCATATGTGACACCTCTCTCTCTAAGGCTCCCTAAATGTTTAAACTCCAATCCCTACTGATTACACAAATATAGATCTCTGTTTGAAAACATGTAACAGCGCTTGCCTTGGTAACATCATTCTCTCTTTGCTGTTAAGTTTTTTTGGTAGAAGGGATTTGACTAAATACTAGTTAGATTGCCAGTGTCTGACCAACGTGGAACTTCTACCTGACAGTCTAAGTGTTGGAGAATACAGAGTTTTGATGGGTCCGGTGACTGAGCTCCACATCACCTGATCTCAGGGACTCACAGGGATGCGGTGGGCAGTTATATAAATTATAAATGATTGTTTCTTATTCTTAACTAAGCTGTAATCATAATTAAATATTAAATTGGTAATTATTTATGTGAATTAGTTATTCGCATTCTTAGACCTGGCATTTTTGGCAGGTTTACCCCCAGACTTTTTGCATTTTGACCTCCTGAGCACTTTATCACTGCTCATCAGTGCTAAAGTATATATGCTCTTTGAGTAAATTGTGGTATGATTGGTACTCCATATTTGCAACATTTGATTTACTGGTAAGTCCCTAGTACAGTGCCGTGTGTGTGTGCACAGGGCCTACAAATCAAATGCTACTAGTGGACCTGCAGCACTGGTTGTGCCACCCACACAAGTAGCCTTTCAAAGGTGTCTCAGACCTGCAACTGCAGAGTCTGTGCACAGATTTAACTGCAATTTCAACCTGGCAAGTGCACCCAGATGCCTGACCCTAAGCTTCCCTTTCCTTACATGTAAGTCACCCACTAAGGTAGGCCCAAGGTAGCCCCATGGGCAGGGTGCAGTGTATTTGAAAGGTAGGACATGTAGTGGTGTGTCCTGATAGTGAAATACCGTGCAATTCGTTTTTCACTATTGAAAGGTTGTCTGCCCCACAGATTAACATGGGAGGTGCCTTGTAACATCTTACAAGTATAGCTTTCCACTGGGACAAGATAGAGAAATGGTGTTTAGGCTCTCTGACCTCAGAATTTAATAACACGCCTTTTAGTTAAGGTGTTTTTTAAATTATTTGTTTGAAAGTGCGACTTTTAGAAAGTGAATGTACTGGGGGGAGGAGGATTTGGGCCCTAACACTCACAGCCGAATTGGGCCTCTTCAAATTGTATAATTAACAGAGATAAATGGCAGTGATTATTTGGAAACACTTATTTTACAAAACCAAGACAAATCAAATGAATCACCTTGATCTATGTATTTATTTCACATTCAATTCTGAAAATGTTGAAACATTAAATTATTTAGTCTTTCAATATGTCATACAAAACAACTGTTCTCTTTATTTCCACATTGGTCAAAAAACAACTTTTTAAATATAAAAATATCAAGAATGTTCACACAATCAAGCGTGTTCAACAAAGATTGAAAACATTAATTTTTCAACATAAAAACACCAAACCATTTGACAATAAAGAAAACTAACACCTAATAGGTGATTACATATATAAACAACAGTAAAAGGTTTATTTTAAACTGGCTTGGATCTGTAACCAATATATTGATTTATAGTATACTGAAGAAATGCATTTTGTTTTTGGCTTGTATCATAGAGACTGAGGAATAAAAAATATACCTATATTCTTCGTAATTGGAGGTGTCTGCTGTTTTTCAAATCAACACCCTTCGTGTCAGCCATTATCAAATTCGGTTTGCATCCTTTTTATCTGAAAGCGACTATTGCATTATTAGTGTTAAAGGTTAAAGTTGTAAACAACTGCCACTTCTACACTTTTACACATGTATATAGAGACTCTGCAATTGTATTACTCAGAAGCATATGCAACATTTACAGGTTTTTTGAACTTGTTAAAAAAAAGTTAGGCAACCATCAGAGCAATTTGAGGCCAGCTCATTCTCACAACATTATGAAACACATTACAAATTGTTTCACACCATTCAGTTAGAGTTCGGTTCACTCTGAACTGAACTCTTCCATCGTTTTTTTTAGAGAAATGGAAACATTGTTACTCCTGCTTATAAAGATAATTGAGAAATAACGGGTGGTACAAATCCGATCCCACTGTGTGCGCCTAACTGCAGGAAACATCAAATCAAACAGAGTCATAGTAACTTTGAATTTCTCGTGTGTTCGGGACCAATTTTCACGGCTGCTGTTGTATCTCAAATTTGCAAGGATTTTGTTTGTTCGTACTCAGTTCTTATATGAAGGCACAGTTAATGAATCCAGATCAAGCCTTTGCTTGGCCTTATGGTACTTGTGGTATGGACTATATTAGGTGGTGTTGTTTGTACGCCTTACAGTTCCAATACATGTACTGTGTGCCATCATTAACTTTTGCAATTTTTTGATTTATGACATCTTGTTAAATCC
The DNA here is from genome assembly GCF_964263255.1 of Lissotriton vulgaris. Lineage (NCBI taxonomy): Eukaryota > Metazoa > Chordata > Amphibia > Caudata > Salamandridae > Lissotriton > Lissotriton vulgaris. The sequence continues at coordinate 82,832,073 of NC_141698.1, read as the reverse complement.
ATGGCTGACAGTGTTAAATATTAATATTAGATACACTTCTTTTTGCATCCATCTTGTTTCTACATCACCTTCTCTATGATTAGGCTGGATGGCGGTTAAAACGGTCCATCTGAAGTCTTTTTCGATATGACCTTCATTCATGAAATTACTGACTAGAGGTGCTGAAACTGTCTGTTTTGATGCATGATTTTATGCAGAACACTTCATGTTTGATTTCTTGATTTTTATTTTCAATATAAATTTTTTCACAGGGACAGATTATTGTGTCCACATCATTTGTTGTTCTACAGTTAGAACATTTGCTATATTTCCATTGGATTTTATCTTTTTAGGATGTTGACCTTCTATTGTTTAGGCACAGGCAATACAATTTCCAATCTTATGGTGTCCTTGAATTGGTTTTAGATTCCACTGAGAAACCATATCTCTTTTTTGTTGGGTTGATTACTGTCTGCTTGTAACAGTTGTGTGCCCAAGCCCGGCATTTTTAGGTTTCGCCCTGGCCGTAGCAACTGCGTAGCAGTTGCTCCGCCCATGGCGAAATCTAATGTTATCTCAATAGTGGGGACTTGAAACCGCCCCTTCTTCCATTGGCTAGCTCCATAAATGGAGGCTAGCCATTGGAAGACACGGTTGTCCATCACTCTTTCCCGGTCAGAACGCGAATCGTGGGCGTTTCTGACTCTTTTTTTAAGTCCCGCCCCTTGTCCCGGGCCGCGCTGTGATTGGCTGCCGGCCCGGGACACCCCCGAGACGTCATTCCCCGGGCGCGCTGTGATTGGCTGCCAGCCTGGCAGTACGTCAGCTCCATGGACTTGGGAACGGAGCGGATACACAAAGAGTGACAGCCGGAGCCGTGCGTGCGTGAGTACATTGTATATGTGGCGTGCGTGGATGCATGGTTCTACCTGTTGTTGTGTATGTGTGCCTATGAGTGGGTTGTTTGTGCTGTGTGTGTCTGTAAATTTGGCAACAGAGAAAGGCGGGGAAAGAGAGACAGACAGTGACCGCTAGTTAAATAGATAGAAAAAGAGAAATAAGTCCAAGTTGCTTGTTGTAACGAGGTGTTAATCCCAATTGCTGCAATGCAGAAGAAAACGACACACCGGGCGCAGAACTGTGTTGTGCTGGAGTTAATGAGGTTTTGCAGAAGTGCAGTCACCCAGCGACAAATCGCGTTTTGCGGTACTTGCAAGCCGCTGATGTCTAGAACTGTATTTAAAAGATGATTTTCGAGCGCAAAATTCAAAATACTGTGGAATCCCTGTGCGTGTGATCTGCTTAGGACGTTTCGAGTTGTTACCTATCATTTTCGTGGGAGCTGTTTCTGGGAACGTCATAAGCCTTATGCATTGATAATTTGCGGCCGCGGTGTGGAAGATGGGGGTTTATTGGGGTGACGAGTTTTAAATGGCACATAAGGTCAAAAGAGCGGAGACAATTTATGTGCAACGCGCTTCCTGAACGCTGCAAAATCTTCAGTCTGTGGCTGCGGTTATGGGCATTTCAGTTTTTTTTCCAGATGTCTACTGCTCACATTTGGGGTACGCATGTGTCTGTATCCAGTATGAGAGAGACATGGCTAGTGTGTGTGTGTGTGTGCGCCGGGGGTAAAAGGGGGTGGGGGTGAACGGGGGCTGCCTCGGATTAAACATGGAGGGAGCAGACCGCTTTTCCACGTAGAAAAATTAATGAGAAGACGGCGAGTTCAAAGGCTTGAGCCAGAGTTCATTTTAGAAGGGACGGCAGCCTGTCCAGGTGAAAGAGCCCTGTCAATCCGTGGGAAACCCCTGTGCAGCGGGGGAGGGGCGTGGGGTGCATGGTGGGGAGGAGGGGAGTCTACTTCTGTCTCCAGATCATATTGTAATTTATAGATGTGTGTATTTTTTAATTAATTCTAAGAGGTAGGTGACATGGCGTTGTAACAATATTCAATTTGATAGACTTCTCACCACTCCGGTTTCTTAAAGGATGACGCTGTTCTGACGGACACGGACACGCGTGTTCCTGACACGTATAGAGAAAGGTGTAGATGGCTCAAACATAAGAACTAAACATATTTTCTACAAATACAGTATAGGAAAGGAGCCACGGGCTTAACTCCAGCAGACCGGAGTAAGTGGCTGGTTGCGTGTAAACCCTCCGGGTCATTAACCTTTAACCCCAGGTGCCCTCTGTATCGCCAGGCAGAATTAGCCAGTTAAGACCCAGCCTGGTGTTGCCTCATTATTTCCATCCACTGCAGCATCTCTCTTGCAGCCCTGCACGGCTGTCAGGTCCCCCTTCGCCTCATCAGCTCAGTCGTTTCCGATTCAAACAGACCTTTCCATCAACTCCTCGGGCACAGGACTGGATCTGTTCCTTCCACGCCACGCCCCTTTCTACTACCATTAAAAACCTTTATTGCTTCCCACCGCATGCCTTACAAATTGCGTGTCTTCATGGCACCAGTATCACAGAATAAACATGCCTTTGAGGTAATGTACAGCGCCCCAAAGCCCTGACTGGGCTCGACAGTGCTTGATAAAAACTAGAAAAACATCAACACATATCAGCAACCAGAGTTTGGACAATTACTCGAATTTTCCTCCCTGCTCTTCTTTCCTACCCAAGTTCCTTTCAAATCTTTACTTAAAGGGGTCAGCCAGTGGCAAAAACACTGTTCTCGACGGCCAGTCACTAACAATAAGCCTACTAGAGTGGCGCTATGTGTGATGACGTCAGTTGGGGTTGAAACAAGTGTGACATCATTCACTGAAAGGCCACTTTAAGATAAGCCCATGAAGTGTTTCTAACTGCAGAACTCAATGTTACTTCATGTTATATTGTTACACATTTTAGAAGTGTTCGTTGCCTGTCACGTTTCTTGGCGGTCTGTGGAGGATATTAATGTGTAAACCATTATAACTTCAACATTGAACGTATTTGTGAGCAACTTGGGACGAATTTGCAATGGTATAATATATTCAATAATCATTTTGTTAATTAAATCGCAATTAATTCATCTTCCGAGTGTTTTTTTTGGGGGTCATAGAGTGGACTTTGCCCTAGCCTGCGTGACATCAGCATAGCTGATTTTACACTGGCTGGTGATGCAAGGGCACAGAGGGGTGGATAGGTAGGGTACAGCACTCCTCCACTACGGCTCTACTGGCAGGCTGCACTTCAGTGACATCTCCCAGTGGTGTCACCTTGTCAGGTTGATGCCAGGGGCACTAGGGGGAGGAGGGGGTGGTAGGTAGAGTACCGCGCTCCTCTACTATGGCTCTACTGGCAGCCCCGCAGTGACATCTCCCAGTGGTGGTGTCACCTGTATTTGTATTTCTATCAGTTATTTATAGAGAGCACCGTGACCAGAATGGTATCCTGTCGCTAAATTGCCAAAACTCATCAATGAGAGCAGAAATAGTGAAAAAAGAAAAAAAGCTATAGCAGTGGAAGTTCAAAATGTCCTCCCAGTGTTTAGTTAGGGGAGAGCCAAGTTTTAAGGGCCTTCCTAAATCTAGTCAGGGCAGGGCTCTAAATGGGCTGGTACTGTCCGGTACAGAGTACGGGCACTTTTTAATTTTGAGAGGGAGAATACCGGCACTTCTGAAGAGAAATGTAATACTTTTAATTGGAGAGTAGGCACTTCTCTGAAATAAGCAGGTACTCTGGAACAGAGTACCTGCATTTCTATTTTTCCATTTCAAGCACTGAGTCAAGGTGATGCCAGGGGCACAGAGGGGAGGGTTGCGTAGGGTACAGAGTTCATCTACTGGCAGCCCCCCCCCCCCACCTACCCCCCTCCCGTGACATCTTCCAGTGGTGTGCCTGGTCAGGGTGATGATGTCAGGCAGGCAGGGAGTCTTTGCCCTGCCTCTTCAGCTTGGCTCTTGGGAGATCATGTTCAGTAGGGGCCTTAAAACTTGGCAACTTTACAGGTGTATCGAATGGCTAAGAGGGAGTTAGAAAGATTTTTTTTGGCCTGACCTAGACACGTCTACAGCTGTCTCGCCAGCCTCATGTAATAAAAATATCCTAAATCAAAATTACATGTGTGTATATATACATAAAGCGGCGTTCTTCCTCCATTGGTTTGTTGAACTGTCTTGCTTATTTTGCTTCCACCGCCCAGCTTATGTCAGCCCACGCCGGCTCTCACTCGGTGAGTAAAGACATTTTCTTAATCACTAGGGCACAATCGACTGAAAACGTGCAATTCAGTGCCAGGGCTAGTAGGGTTAATATGTTACATTAACATGTTTTTCCGTTCCATTCTTTATAGTTTGTTTAGTTCTTCTTGTGTGCTCAAACTATGTTTCCAGGTTATGGCAATTCAAAGCCAATACCGCCTTTTCCTTATAGGAATTGTATTTTCCATAAATGTCTGAAAAAATGTGTGACTACCCGTTCTGGGTGCAGTTGCATTATAGGAAGCACCCATTATGTGATGTTATTTTTGGAAAAAAAAAGATTTATTTCTTGCAAGCTTTAACCACCACTTTTAGGTGGTGGTATGTTTTCTTTTTTCTTTGGTTCCTTTTTTAGGTCTCAGCCTGCGATGGCTGCGCTTGTGCAGTCTCGCTGGCGAGATTTAATGAGATAAAGAGAATATCATTAGTGAGGTTAATCCCCGCCCCTTTTCTCCATTGGCTGGCCTCCTAAACGGTGGCCAGCCATTGCAGAAGAGGTCCTAGTGACGTTCTTCTTTCTCTTTAAGCCCCGTCCTTTTCAGATTGGGTTCCTTGACTTACTGCTAAAGTAAAAGGTTTCTCATCTTCTTTATGGGTCGAGATGGCCCCATAAAGAAGATAAGGAACCTTTTACCCCAGCAGGAAGTCTGGGAGCCCAGTCTGAAAAGGACGGGGCTAAAAGACAAAAGGCAGCGCTTGTTTTTTTCCGTAACGCCGTGCTGATCGAGACCGTCTGATCCCTGCACCATGCTGATATATTATCGGGCTCTGTGCACCCTTGCACCATGCTGGAACTCTCTAATGCAGAAGTGTATATATATCCCCAAGTGCTGTCTCATGCACATCCATCCATGTATGTGGCGTGCACCTTCTGTGCCTTCCCTCGTGCTGCCCTTTATAATTCCTCTCAGGCGTGCACCTTCTCTGCCTTCCCTCGTGCTGCCCTTTATAATTCCCCTCAATCGTCCCGTGTGTTTCTTCAAGCATCCCTCTTATATGCGGCACCTCTTGTGCACATCCTTCATATTCTAACGTTTGCATGTTGTGCACTCCTCCGCATCTAGCAGCGCGTGAGCATGCATTTACTAACGCACCAATCTGCATTGAATCTCTCACTCTCCCCTGTGGCGGGTCTTGTGCGCTCTGTGTACACTGAACCAAAAGCTCCTACTGTGCGCGGTGCATGACGCCACCAGCGTCCCTTATGTCACGCAGACGTGTGCATTTCCCAGGTTCATTCCCTCACACAGTCAGGTGTTCGCCCCACTCTGCCGCCTTGTGTACTTTCCCTTTTACACCCGCTTCCTCTCTATATTTGCACGCACTCCCTGGTCCCTGCTCACTCCATGCAGAGCTGCCTCTCCCTCTCTCCATCTCCAAAAGAGCTGCCCCCCACACACTTTATCACTAACAGAGCTGGCCCCCACCCCATACACTATAACCCTAAAGTGTCGCCCTTCCTGTTTGTGGGTGTTCCACTGCTCACTCCTCTATATTTTCACGCACACTCCCTCTCAGTCCATGCAGAGCTGCCTCTCCCCTCTCTATCCCCAAAATAGCTGCCCCCCACACTTTATCTCTAAGAGAGCTGCCCCACACACTCTAACGCCACAAAGTGTCTCCCATCCTGTTTGGGGATGATCCACTGCTCACTCCTTTTTAACCACCCCAACGCCCCGCCCCTCCCAGCTCGGGGTCTCTGCCCTCGAGCACGCAGTGTCTCCAGTATGCCCCCTCGCTGCACAGCATGAGTACTTCCACACGCTCCGCTATGCAGCCCCCCCCTGTGGCGTTGAGCCCCCTCTCGTGCATGCGCGCAGCCTGTCCCGGCTCAAGCTCTGCCTGTGCCCCGGGCGTCTGCACACTGTGCATGGCGCACCGGCGGGGAGCCCGGCCGCTACCTCCTCACCTAGGCTAAGGAAGCGCAAGCGGCTGGCGGGAGGAAGGGAGGGAGGGCTAGGAGAGGAGGAGGAGGAGGGGCAGTGAGAGCAGCGAGAGGCAGCGGTGCAGCACACAGAAGAACTCCCCATCTGGCAGCAGCGCATCCAACAGCACCCAGCCTCCTGCCCCGGTATAGACAGCCGCCGCCCCAGGCACCGCTGCCGCCCCTGCATCTGCCCCTTGCGGTTGCCCTGCTCCTGGTAAGTACATGCCTTCTCTTACAGTGCTGCCCGCCGCTTCTAGGAGCTGTGCCCCCATCCCCAGCACTGAGAGGAGTGAGTGCTGCGGGCACTTTGCAGGGGGAGCCGTCCTGTCAGGATTGGTGCACGCTGTCACGACGAATTGAGTACAGCAGCTGTCAGGATAGTCTCAGAGTAACTTGTCAGGACGGGTGGACGCAATCTGTCCGGGAGAGCTGAAAGTGAATGATGAAGGGTCGCCTGACAAGTGACTTGCCACGACAGGTGGCGTGTTACATCACGATGGACTGAAAGTGGCATAACAAGCTGGGTGGAAAGTGACCAGTCAGGAAGGGTGGAGAGTGACCTGTCAAGATAGGTGGGAGCGCCTCCACAGTGCCCCGGATGCTTCTTCACAAGTAATTTTTAAACCTCATTGGCTCTTGGAATTATGCTCTGGGGCTCTGTGTGTGTGTGTGTGGCTCTGTGTGTGTGTGTGTGGCTCTGTGCGTGTGTGTGGCTCTGTGCGTGTGTGTGGCTCTGTGCGTGTGTGTGGCTCTGTGCGTGTGTGTGGCTCTGTGCGTGTGTGTGGCTCTGTGTGTGTGTGTGTGTGTGTGGCACACACAGAGCCACACATGTGTATGGGGCTCTGTGTGTGTGTGGCTCATTTGCAAGAGATTAAGCTATTGGCATTGTAAATGACAATGCCATTTATTTATCTGTTTTCAAAACCAACACATAAATAAAAATGTTGTCATTTACAATGCCAATAGCTCTAACTTTTGCAAAGGCGAGACCGTTGCATTTTAAATGCTTGTTCTTCATTGCAAACAATGGTACCTCAAAACCGCACACTTTTTTATTATTAAATGGCAGTTATTTTGGATGATATTCTTAAAGTTGTTGGTCTGGAGCAATATATGGAAACACACAACAGTTTTTGCATTGGCTCTTTTTGTTTTTTGGCAGGTAGAATCTCTCTTGGCGTGAACCAGGCCCTTCTCATAGAATGCTTAAGACGTTTCTGTGGGTAAACTCTTTCCTTTAATTTATCAAGTAAATCAAGAGCATAAAGAAAATATACCTCATTCCTGGTAGAATTTCATCTAATTCTTAGAAATTGCACGAATGACAAGTTGTTTCGTAAATTCCGAGGATGAAAACTTTTGCAATGTAGGGCATTATTCATCTGTCGGTTTCTTGTGTAAAGTTGTTATTAGCACATTTTCTTCAATCTTGACTTCAAACTACATAAACATCCTTCTTTATTTGTTTTTACGAAATACTGAATTTAATATCGGGGCATCTGTTGTTCAGCTAAGTATAAAATGAATTCAACTGTTCTTCATTTCTACTCCATATACACTATATATCATCTATAAGGCATAGCCATTGTGAAATAAGGGGTTATTATTGTAAAGAAACTTATCCTCATACATCGCCATAAACAGTACAGCCATTTCCAGGGCTAAGGGACATCCCATGTTGGTTGCTTTAGCCTCTAAGAAGAATTCATCTTCGAATTTGAAGTAGTTTAGTTTTAGTGCCAATTTGAGTAGAAACTATGGGGCACATTAGGATGGCGTGCGGGCTTTGCCCGCCCGCCACCCTAGCGGAACTCGGGACCGCCCGCCTGAAGGGCGGGGGTCCCGACATTGCCATTAGGATGCGCCCGCCACAGTGGCAGGGGCATTCCTCAATTTAACATTGTGGTGGGCGGTGCTCACTGCTCGTCCCGCCACAATGTTAAAAACAGAAGCACGCATTTGCATATTCGAAGCGGCAGGCACCACGCGGTGCCTGCCTCTTCGAGTATGCAAAGGCAGGGGGGTACCACAGGTACCCCCCGTGTGCCACCCCCCTTTGGCCTTCACTCTGGGGGCCCACAGGGGGCCCCCAGAGTGAACACCGCATGCCTTTCTGTGGCGGCATTGCCGCCACGGAAAGGCATTGACAGAAGCCCATTGTAATATTGCGGGCGGTGTCTGACAGACACCGCCTGTATGTTACTCGTTTTCCGCCCCGGCCGCAAGGCGACCGGGGCGGAAAAGTGCCGGGCGGTGTTTAGCTCCGCAGCGGTCCCCCCGCCATTGTAATGTGGTGGGGGGGAAAATGTTGGCGGCCGGGCATTTCTGTCGGGCGGATCGCCACCGCCACCATGGCGGTGGCGATCCGCCCGACATCATAATGGAGCCCTATGTTGGAACTCTATGGAGACGTGATCTTGTTTCTAAGAAATGTTCCATGGCTTACAGGCCATGATCTTGAGTGATCTGTGTAGACAAAAAGCACATCAGAGTCCTGATTATGATGGTGGTTGTGTGAGCGTTTGACCGCCGTCCTGTCGGGAATGGGGCCGGCCGTCAGGGAGTCGGTGGTCCGACCAGACAGGATACAATCTGACCGCCGTGAAGGCATTCGGAAACAAGCCTTGCAGGATTGAGGCTTATGCTGGGGCCCAAAAATGAGTTGCAGCTCAAGCCTCAATGCTACGAGGCATGTTTCCAAACATCCCTGCACAATGTGGCAGGCACCACATGATGCAGGGATGTTTAGGGGCACCATAGATGCCCCCAGGGCCTATAGCAGAGGGCCAGTGGGGAAGGTAGGCTCGCTATTGGCCCCCAAAATCACTTTCATAGTCTGGAGGTCCATGGACCGCCAGAATTGTAGGGGCGTGGTGGTGGCAGTCTCCCAACCTCCCAATTATTAACCCTGGGCTTAGTTTGCGAAGTAGCGCTACGCGTAGCTACGCGAAGTGCACTTCGCACTATACAAGCTACGCGTAACTACGCGAACTGCGCAGTGCACTGTGTAAAATGCAGTTCGCACTGATTGCACAGTGCCGGATGCTCGTCTGCACTGTACAATCAGTGCAAACTGCATCTTGCACAGTGCAAGCGGTAGTTTTCTACCGCTCGAGTAGATTTCTACTCGAACTGAGCTTTCTCAATGTGGACTGGTAGTTTCCCATCGCGAGTGGTTGCAAGCATATGGGACCACTCGCATTGAGAAGCTTGCCTGGAGGTGTATTTTCCGCGCCCACGATCGACAACTTGATGTTGCTGATTGCGAACGAGGAAAAAGTCTCGCCGGGATGTCATTTTGAATTGTCATGGTCGCCAACTTGATGTTGAGGACCACGAGCAAGCAAAAAATGACCGCTGCACTACACTACGCGTGTTTGCACTGTGCTATGTGCAATTCGCCTAGTGCGAAGTAGTGCAAACTTCGCAAACTACGCAAGCGTAGCCTAGTCCTTTGCCCAGGCTTACCGATTATGAGCTTAACCACCACAGTAACTAGGGATTTCCCTGGCAGTGTTGCAAAACACATGGCATGGACCTTTCAGTCCTTGCCGTGCAGGATCCTTTTTTGGCTTTCCCATTGGGGTGCCCATTTTTTTTAAGCCACCATCGTGGAACGCCAAAAAAAAGCCAGCTAGACACAAGAATAGCTCGTAATCTGCCGGGCGTTCTGACTGTGGCTTTGGCGGTGCGGTGGCAAGGCGGGCCATGCACTGCGCTGCCAAAAGTCATAATCAGCCCCTTACTGTCTCACAGGCAGATTGCCCATTAATATTATGCCACTACATAATGATTACAATCTGAACAGGGAATGTTAGAAAGGACCCTTCCCTTATCGGGAATCACTGATGTACTCACATGCCCAAAACGGTAAAATAACATCTGAAGTTCAGAAATTGACATAAAAAAAAGAATGAAATCTTTGTGCAAAACGATGCAACTATTTAGCCTTGCCAAGTGGATGTGTTTAATGTGTTATCATTTCTGAAACATTCTTTAATTATACTGCTACACAATGAACAATGTTTAATTGCATTCCTTTCACATCCTGTATAGAGAAACTTGAGAATCACACAGCTCACCTCGATGGGTCGATCAATACAAAGGTTAATAGCATCCTGGGGGACACTCGGTCATGTTATCCATGGGATAAATGAATCTGTTCTGGGCTATGACTTTCCCACATTCGTTTTTAGTCTGATTTTAATTAGGCAAAATTAAACGAAAATTTTAAAATAGCTACAGGGAACACTTGTGGCAAAATAATGCAATATTTTATTCCCAATCAAGCAGCAGCTGTTCAGGAGCTGCCTTCGTTTCCTGAAGGAGCCAAGGCAGCCGCCATCTGATTTTTAATTTTCGATTTTTAATTTATGCCTGCATTGCTGCTTTGGAAGGAAGATCTAACCTTTGAAGAACTCTCCAAGCCGTGGAGCGATGGCGTTTGTTAAACAGGGAGCAGTGTCACTGATGAGAGTTTTTTTTCAGTACTGTGAGGTTTGTGGCTGTTTTAAATCGCTATGATTTCATTATGAAACCTGTGATTGAGCGTGGGTTATTCTGTGGAAAAACACATTTTAGACGATAAAAGACATGATAATGGGCATTCTAGCATATGAAAAGATTGGTTTTGCCAAGGCTTGATATGTGCACAACTTGCCGCTTATCTTCTGGTCTTATTCTATGTTTCACAGGAAAATAAAGGAAGCAACGAGAAAAATAAATTTTCATTTTCCTCTAAAACAATACCAATATAGCTTTGTTACTAGGAAGTAAATAGAAAATGGTGGAGCTACAGACTGAGCCCAGATTATAAGCTCAGGGTCCTGAACAAGAGTTTGTACTGGATCCAAATGCCAGGTTATATGCCACAATTATTCCACCCAGATGCTTGTTCTTGACACATCCAGCAGGTCAGGAACAAAGGCAAAGTATACAAAATGTTGTGCCTTAAATACCAATTCTGCATGTTATGTTTCATCTCCAAGTGAAAAGCTTTGAATACGAGGTTTTGCCTCCATATGGTAAATATTTCATCCTTGGGTCACAGTATCAACTGTGGGTGCAAGGAACAAGCAATTGTGAGACCCCAAAACTCACAATTCGATGATTCGGAGACAGTATTAAAATTCAGTTTTATGAGAAAATGTGTCCCTGAGGTAAGGCATCTCCCAGCACAGAAGAATATCAGAAATACATTCAATTAAGTAAAGGGGCCCACTCAACAGCGGATTAGTTTAAAGGAGTTATTACAAAAATTAAAAGAGGTGATACTGAATAATTGTCATGTAGGCTCTCAGCAAAAACAGCATTGCAGAGAAGAGCAAAGTCCCAAATGGATAGCAAAATGAAAAGAGAGAGGGACAGCATCCCTAGCAGCATTCATGAAAGCTCTTGCTCACCCTCATAACCGTTTTTTTATACATTATTTTCATATAGGGGATATCACTAAAATTGCAGAATCATTGTGATATGATCAAATCTGTTACATTCTCAACATATCAGAGCACAGTTTTATTAAGCATTATATTTTCTTAGCAACTAAGCACTATCCCACTACATGAATATTAATTTTTAACCACACTATGCTGATGCCACCGGAGATGGTGGAGCAAACTAGATACATGAACAACAGCAAGCTATTCTGAAAGAATAGGGTATAGTGGGGTGACAGAGAGATAGCGGAAGGACCTGGAAGTAAATTTGAAGTTTTGTGACTGGGCCAGGGAAGATAGTTCAAGAGCAGCATGAACAATGCCCATGGAAATGAATATGTATACAATACAAGTAAGTGTATGCTTAGACTCCAGGTGGGCGCAGAACGCGGCAGCACGCTTGGTTCATATGCGCCCGAGGAGGACTTCTGCGAAGGCAGCACGGGCTGCGCTTCACTGGCTGCCAATAAGGGAAAGAGTCCTATTCAAGGCATTGTGTGTATCTCATCGAATCATGCAGGGGACTGCTCCATTGTACCTGTCTGAGCTACTTACCCCTTATGTCCCTACACTCCACCTGAGATCAGGCGAGGTGGGCCTGGTGTGTGTACCTGCTGTCAAGAGAGTTAGGATGGGCGGATGCTCTTTTTGCCGGCTAGCTCCCAGCACTGGAACACACTCCCCGTGGGTCTCCGGAAGGAGGACCAGGAGAGTTGTTTTAGGAAAAATCTAAAAACGTATCTTTTCCCGCAGGATAGTTAGGGTGGGAGGCGACGGGAGCGGAAATCTGGGCAGTTGCTCCGCAGCGCGGGGACACACTGGCTGAGTGTAACCATGCGCTTTACAAATGTGCCTATTATGAAGTACCACCCTGTTTGCCCACGAGAACCAGGGTAAGCATATTAAGCCAAACAAATGGTCCATGGTACTCATTTACCCACACTTCTACTTTTGCTTTGAAAGTTTGCAAAGTCAATTTGCTACTTCTATCATAATCAAGTTAGTTGAGAGTGTTGGAAGCCCCACTCAAATAATAAACACTTGCCTATTCAGAGTCAACCTCAAAAGTCTCTAAATAAACCTGCACTTAACTCTCTGGCAGCTTGGCACAAAAACCGTCAGGGTTAACTTAGAGCCAGTGTGTAAAGTATTTATGCAGCACTGAAACAGCAATAAAGAAAACACACAACACAAGACAAATTCCAAACCAATTTAGAAAAATAAAGTAACATTTATTAAATAAAATGGCACAAAACAACAAAATTGCCAAGAGTAGAACTGGAGATATGGGTTTCTAAAGTTTGCAGTGAAAATAGCGGCTAAAAGCACAAACACCACTCATTGTTATCTAGTCGCGCTTGACCGGGGTAAAGTCACAAACCACGATTGGTTGGGTGACCCAAAAGCCCACTCTGTGTATATTGTAAACCATAAGTAGTGCAGAAAGCTGCACTCTCACACTGACATCTAAAGAATATTGGCTTACAAATTTTCCGAGCCACACAGCTCAACAATCAAATTTACTGCACTCCGTTGTGCAAAGGACGATACACATTGGATAGTCATATCTACTAAGAGTGGCCTACTACGGGTGTCATCCCCTTGTCTAGCCACAAATAGGCTGCCTTGCGTGATGCACAGTCTCTCACCATAATGCAGAGGTGAATGTTGGCCGTCTAGCATAGGAGTTGTACTGAAAGTATACTCTTTTAGTACAAATGGGTAGCCTAGACAAACTCAGAAACCTCCCACGTACTGGAGGTGTGCTTTTGAGAAAAAACACATTTCCCCTTGTTAATGAAATCTTCAAGGAAGCGCTCATGTTTTACTCAAAACCCCAGTCTGAATATTTTAGTAGATTGGGCTTTGCATCACAATCCATGGGTATGTGTCCTGCCTCACTCAACTAATGTCCCAATAATGTCCCCTTCATCCAAAGGTACATCAACGGACTGCAGAAACATTTTTGCATTGAGAACAAGGCACCTTTACAGCACAAACACCTTTTTGTGCTGGATAATAAACAAAAAAAAACAGTGTGTCAAACCAGTGTAACCACTTGGACTGCTGTGGGAGGCATTCACCAGCATGCTAAAGTTGGAATGGCCTGAAGAGAGAAAGTTCAAACAGCAATCAGATGATGGGAGAGCTATATTTCAAAGAAACTCAGTGGTCCCTAGGGGTCTAAGGGCAGGATTTCTACCCAATGACAATGATTATCTGCACCAGGTCAGAGAGAAATAATTCAAATATTCTATTATGCACTTTGCACGACTCACTCTGTGTATAATGACCTTAAAAATGGGAAAGAAGCATACGACATATGAGTCATCTGTTGGATCTGTGCACACCTTATCATTTCATATATAACCTAAAAAGAGTGAAGCATCCTTCTGTTTCCTATTCATTCCCTCATACAGGACTCTTGGAACCCTACCTTCTCTATGTTTCAATGCTTTTTGAGCTGTAAAACTATTGAACAATTGTGCGACGCCAGAGAAAGGTGATGAGGTCGCTATTGTGACATCGTTAGAAGGTTTCAGTGGGGTTAATAGTATGTATCATAAAAGTCCTTGCATAAACTGAGACTAACACTAAGGTTCTGTGAAATATTTATTACATGAGTACATCCTGATCACTGGGTGATGCATGCTAACACAATTTCTGATTAAATAGGATCTTTGTGTGATATATGCATATGCATAACTTGGCTTAATCGAACATTTTTGTGGGAACCGTAGAAATAGTTGAGTGCTGAGGCGAAAGTGCTGAGCTAGCAATGTTCACCATGTGACTTTAGAAACTGCATGAACAATACATTGAGCTGGTATCTCATGGGTCTTTGTACATAAGGGCATCCCTCTAGTACAATTTTAATGCAGACAACCTGCTGAATAACAATTAGTCAGAGTGCCAAGTCCACAAGATGAGAAAAAGACTTACTTGCTGTTTGTCGCATAGAAAGACATCACTGACCAAAAGTCAAGAAGTTAGACCTGTGGTGGGCTGGGTGATGTTGAAGATGGACCTGTGAAGGCTGGGACTGAGAAAGAGAAACTGTCAGTACAACCTGATTTAAAGCACCAATCAGAAATGCCTTTTCAGTCAACAGCCCATGCTGGATTCTTCCAGGTGACTTTAAGAAACCACTGTGAGAAACAGTCTCTGCCTCTCAACTTATTTTGTTGTCGGGTTCTAGCTCTGCTCAGTTCATTCAAAGATTTAAAGTTGTGGGGCAAAAAAAAAGAACTGTAGACGTGCCTGCTCCACCAACCTATGCAGAGAGCACCGGTGACTCAGCAGTATCACAAGGTTTCCACAGCAACAACTATCACTCAGTCTTTCAGATACTAGTAACAGCAAATCACATTTCACATATTCACCAACCAGGTCAACATCACCACCTACAGCATCTTCATTCAAACTATTAACTCTATTGGTCTGGCTTTCAAAAGTTCTAGGAACTGTGACAAACCCAATGTTGGAGGACATTTTACAAGATCTATCGTTAAAATTCACAATGGTTCATGAGTGCATTGAACAGAAGTTCCAGCCCGTGAACAACTTTTGAGATATTGACAAGGGAAAATGGAGGGGAGCCAGAACAAAGAGACTGGCAATTAAATGCCTCTGATTTTCTGCAGTCAACATCAAGCCATCTTTACAGTGAAGCAACTGAAATTCTCAGTCTAAGAAGCACCAGTCGTCCCTTCAAATATAGAGAGACTATGGCCCAGATTATGAGCTGGTTGGTGTATTCCAACCCACAAGTAACCTCTGTGTGTGTCACCTGACACCGTGAGAGGGTGACTGCGATTAATTGATGCATTGCTCTGTGCACGTTCTGACAGGAAGCAGGAAAGGGGTAGCCTCTCCCAAGGTGTACTACCTGAATCTAGCATATAGGTGAGGTGTTTGATCTGTGAACATGTTAAGACTAGCAACGTTTTCCATTAAAAAATAGGTTGATGATGCAGAGTAGGGCCTAGCATTGCCTTTTCTCTGTTTTGCTACAGCTGCTGCAATAAAAACATCTGTGTCTCTGAAGCAACTAAAAAATTCCCTTTTTTTAAAACAGACTCATACAATACATGGGCATAGTTGTCTTTGTGATTGAATATCTCAAATGCTAGACTATTCTCTGTTTGCACATTCAAGGGCTTTATTGTACAGAAATTATAGAAATGCTTCTCTTTCTGCCTCAGAATGAACTTGCAAACATTGTGTTACATTGCAATTGAGTGTACATTTCTGCTTTAGGATTGTGTCATTTTGGCAATGATCCAGTAAGCATCACACTACTGCATCTCAAAATCGATGAATTCTTTCATCAATCAAGGTTTGTGCATGAAGGTCACATGGGACCTCACCCATCAAGACTGTTGGGTTATTGGGCCATTGAAACTGTCCAGGACAATCACTGGATTTTCAGTTTTATGGGTCCCTTAGGATGAGGGGACAAAAAAAAGTTTGCCTACAGCAACAAAAAGAGAAAGGAGAAGGGAAAAAAGCTGCAGAGACTACACATGCATAGATGGTTAGTGATTCTCGTATTAAGACATTACGTTAAGCAAAAATTGCTGTAATTGGTGGTACATGTTGAAAAAAGCCTAGCCGACAGTGGACAGGAGTATCGAAAATAGCATTCTGAATTTTGGGATTAGGCGCAGCACTCTTTCAATTGAGTCAGTAAGGAAAATATTTTTAGTAAAAGTGTTCTCACTTATATCATATGGAGCATCTATATGCACAAGACAAAGCTTGACAGAACGCCAGCATTATAAATGACTACATATCTATCAAGTGGACCTTGTCAGTTTGAATGCTAAGATACATGAGTTCACACTTCGAACATAAATAACTAATGACTTACGTCCTGACACCGTAGCGGTCTGGAACCCCGAGACCTTAGGTCGGCAGTTCTGACCTCGGTATTAGCACGGGACTGCCCATAGGGCTATCAGTAACATTAATTCTACAATGGAAGGCTGTGCGGCGGGTGCAAAAGGCCCAAAGCACAAGCTCCCATTGCAAAATGGAGGTTTGCAATCATCCCTTCACCGTGTGGCAGGCACCATGCGGTGCCTGCCACTCGGTGCAGGGATGTTTAGGGGTACCATTGGTGCATCTAGGCCCCATACTGGTGGGCCAGGCAGTAAGGCGGACATGCTATGGGCCCCTCAAAGACACTTTTCAACAGCCTTTCCATGTCACAAAGGCTGACTAACCATCATAATCCCGACAGCGGAGCTGAGCCTGACTCCACCATCATTAGGGGATTATGTTTTTTCCGACGCACTGACGGGCTCCTTGAGTTTGTCGGAACTGCCGCGGATGGTCCCTCCGCCTGATGCCTCCACCCGCCACATCGTAATGCTGCGGGCAGACTACAGGCAGAGATGTCTGTGGGTCCGACACTGACAGTACGTTGGTGTCAGTCCCACTGACATCATAATGAGGCCCTAAATCACAAAGTACAGAGCGCTGTATGCCTTTGGGTAACAGCCAGGACTGGATGATTGTACCACACATGACATGCATTAACTTGACATCTATGCCATTACACACACACAACATCATTAGCATACTTTCACCAGGCACACCACTTGCCCTGAGGGTTATTAGGTAAATCACAAGACTGATCAGATATTAGAAAGACAATGGGAACCTTTATCAACAATGTGTGACACCACAAAGTCACGCAAAGAGTCACAAACTGTTCAAATTGACTTTGTAGCGCTACACTTTATTCATAGGAAAGTAGCCTTAAAGTAATGCAAATAGTGATTTGTGCTATTTTGCTTCAAGGGCACATCCCATGGGTGGGTCATGGGCGTTCCCACGCTACTTCCCTTGGTTTGATGAAAAGCTCTATCTACCAAATTGGCAGACAGGGCTTTGCTCCAAACAGTAACACTTTCTTTAGGCAGGTACTAAAAAGGAGAAATATTTCTCCTAACTTTTCAAGCATTTCATATCAGATGCAATGCACAGCCCACATCCAATGTTTTAAGGGTAGTGTAAGCATAGTATTTTTTACAGGAAGGATACACTTCCAGTACAAGGCTTATGCCAGATATCAGGCATAAACCTTTGTACTATGGTCCAGAGTTGTGTGTGGGGTGCAATACAGCCTAGAGGAGCAGCAGAAGAGAGCAGAAGCATCTTATCCTAATAGATATGGCTCTGTGCTGCCCTGATCCCCAAACACAGGGCAGCACAGTAATTCTGGTTAGTGCTCGCTCTGCTTCTAGAAAATGTAAATAAACCCGGGCCTCATTTATGAGGCCGTGCGTCACTTTTACGCCGCCGGTGCGTCACTTTTTGTGACGAACCAGCAGCGTAGAAAATGTGCCTTGTTGCACCATATTTCCAAAGTGACGGCACTTTGTAAACCCCTGCGCTACATTATACCTACGCCAGGTATAATGTATGCAGGGGGGGCGTTCTGACCCAAGACAGGGTCAAAGAAGTGAAGCAGTGAAGTCTATAAGATTTCACAGCGCCACTTCTAGGACACAAATGCGTCATTTTCTTACGCCTGCCTCACAGCAGGCGTAAGACTGACGCAGGCCCTTTCACAAGGGGCTTGCCCTATGTGAAAGAACACTTTTGTGACACACTCCAACAATGCGTCACTTTTGCGCCATACAGATACGTCAGAAATACTGATGTATCTGTAACCCCTTGCGCCATGATGCGTCATACTGTAAATATGATGCATCATTGGTCTCGCAAGGAGAGCGCAGTGAAAAGTGACGCATCGCTGTTTTCATGCAGCGATGCGTCACTTTTCATAAATGAGGCCAACGGTGTTTTTTGTAACGCTCCAACCCTGTTTTTCTATTTCAATGCATGGCTAAGGGCCTGTTGAACACCTACAATGAGTGCTCCAAAGAAATTAAATGAAACCTACATCTGCAGTAATGTGAACAGAGTAACAGTAATGTGTGGTATACACAGCACTTACTAATGGCAAGCACTGTATAAAAATGGTATCATTATTATCATTATTTTAAATGTAATCCTAAGAACTGAGCTGAGCTGGAAATGAAAACTAGCAACATTTACGATGCTCCAACTATTACAGAGCACTTGATGAAAAAACGGCCCCTTGAAATGCAATATATACCTAAACTTCCGAACTTAAAGAAATCAGCAGCATTCAATAACATTTTTATAATATATTAAATTCATATTCAAATGGTGCAGCTGGGAGATGGGCTTTTAAAAGAGAAGCAATTGCCAGCAGATGGAGGCGAGGATTACGGCAAGGTTACCTTCTCCACAGTAATTTGCAGTTAGCTCCTGAGAGAAAGTGTGACCTCCCACAGAGATTAGAAACAGGTTTTCTCTTTATTTTAAATGCACTCTATTTTTACAAAAGTTACGTGAGGGAGCTCTTTGCACAAAAAGATTGTGAATAATTTACCTCTGTGGATGACAGGATTACATCTCATTAGCTTCGCATGATGGAAAATTTGTGCTGCAGAAGGATTTCTAAATTCCAATTCTTTAAGAGTGTCAAACAATGCCCAGGACAGAAGAGGGAGGGGCGATTGTGCCTGGAGGTACAATTTATGCCCAGCTGTGACCTGTCACGCGCACACACTTCTCAGGCTGATTAATGCTTCGAAGGGAAATTACAATGCTGAAGCAGTGAGAGGCAAGATGGCGTTTTCTGGGTTCCCCGTTGACTGAAGTGCCGTCCTTTTAAATCTTGAGCAAACAGCAGGTAGTGCACCTGGATGTTTTCCTTCTCGCATTAACACCTCCACACTACCACATCTCACGTGAGAATTTGTTCTGGATTTATGTTTGCCTTTGAGAATGTCCATATGTTTTTACCTGTGTTCTGCTCACAAACCAGGGTTTCACAATTTGTACACCAACTTGTTTGTAAATGGGAATGCAATTTGAGAGGCAAAGTATGTACTAATAGCTACTGTGTACGAAAAATTAAACGTGCTAACACATTTGCAAGAAAGCAGGCGTATATAAAACAAGAAGCATGCCTGTGCTCTCTAACTGTTGACAGACTCAGAGCTCCACCAGAAATACTGAGCCCATTAGTAATAGAGGTAAACATCCTTAAAAAGGATTGGGCTCAAGAGTAAAATATCCCAGACTTGACCAGAAAAATCCGAAAAACTTCACACAGTCCAAGTGCATAAAGAATTGGAAGACATCTAGGATCCCTAATCTCAAAAATCATTCATTGGGGCATGACCAAGGTGTTAAAACCTCAAGATATTATTCAGTTACCACCGAGACCTCTCAACCTTTAATCAAAAGGCAGAAGAACATACTGGGGAAAGCACAAAATAAAAAATTTACTTGGAGCAACTATACCAATTCTAAGTCCCTCCATCACCCTCAGTGGAGTAGGACGCATCCAGGCAAATTCGGGGCCAACGGCAGGCCTTTCTTCACCAATCATCTCCCAGAAGCGGTAGGGATGGCCATACCTCTTGGCTAAGCCACTGAACTCACCAAACCCACTGAGGGCTGAGGCACCTTGCACAAGGTGCTCAAGTGTTCCCTAATTTTCTCTAGTTTTATTGCCGCTAGACCATTTAATAAGCATGGGCGGAAAATCCGTTACGCTCGCGGATTTTGCGGATTTTCGGTAAATTCGCAATCCGCGAGATTCGCGAATTTCCCGCAAAATCCGCAAATCCGCCAGCAGCGGATTTTATGGCTTGCTCGCACTGTTCGCGTGAGTTCGCGGCTTCCCAGTTCAACTTCGCGCCCCGCGAATAAGCGCTAAATTGCAGAAATACGATCTTAGCAAAACTGAAACTACTTACCAGGTTCAAAAGTTCAAGCTCATCATTAGTAGCAATTTCCTGTAGTGCTTCCTGAGGGGCCCCTCCAGAGTTCAGTTGCCTACTTGCAACTATTATGTGACCCTGCTCTGACCCTCAGAATAGTTACACAAAGGTCCTGAGTTACAGCGAAGGCAGACAAGCAGGAGCCAGGCTGGAAGTTCAAATCCAGTGACACATTGATCAGCCCCTAATTCATTATTGTCAGTTGGGGCAGGGCAGGTGTTGTAACTAATTTTGCAACAATGAAAGCACTTAGCAAGTGCAAAATATCACTAATCAGGAAGCACTAAGGAAGCAGGTGCCAGCTAAAAAAATATTCTGTGACACATTAATCAGCCCCAAATTAATTCAGGTCACTTGAGGCAGGGAAGGTGTGCTTTGCTTTGCCGAAAATAATGTACACTGGACAACCAGAGGGTGCGGTGATGAAACAGAGGGTGGCATGGGTGGGCCAGAGGGTGGCATGAGTAGTCAGAGAGTGGCAGTGGTGACAGAGAGTGGCAGTGATGAAGAAGAGTGTCCCAAACAGGCTGGACACGTAGAAACAACAAGTTCTCAAAACTTGCGACCCGACAGGTAAGTTCGCGTTTGCGAAATTGTACAAAACACTCGCGAACTGGCAGAAACCCGCGAGAACACAAAAAAAAATCCGCAAATTCGCGAGAATTCGCGGATTTTGCGGATTGCGAGTTCGCAAATCCGCAAAATTCGCAAACGCGAGATTCGCAAAATTCGCCCATGCAGAATCTTTCTGGGCACTTTCTCTTTCAAGGTAATAACTCTGTGTTCATGGGAGGAGGGGGGGGTCACAGTGTTTATACCAGCTCTCTACCTCTAAACTATGGAAAATTGAAAAAGCCAAAAAGCAGGAGAAAAACAAATATAAATGTGACAGGAAATAGTATATTGAAACATATAGATAACCTAATAGAGGAAGTAAAATAATGTTGGATGACAGATGTTTGACTCATACATAAAAAACACAAAATATTAAAAATCTTTGGATCTCCAAAATGCAATTCATGAAATGTTCAATCATAATATTCAATATGCAATAAGTGAATATACAAAAAAATCATCATTAAAAAGGTACATTTATTCAAACAGTGCGTAATATTATGTTGTCAAGGGTGTGGCGAGATTAAGATTAATTAATCTTGTGTGTTTTTAATATAAATTCATATCCTATTTTAAATATACAATAAACCAAGTACTTTTGCATTTGTTTTGTTTGATTGACAATTTACTTGCCAAGCTTCTGCATGACACATCCATGTATTGTTTAGATTGTCTAGGGAGATACCTACACACTCTAAATCGATACACAGCATCCATTCCACTTTCTTATGTACTACGTTACTAAACATGTTTAAACATATCTAAAACATATCTACACATGAAATGCTAAAACCCCTCCAAAACACATAAAAAACACATAAAAATGCATTTAGAATTCGTTGTAAGCATAGAAAATGCATTGGTGCTGTATTGGTGCTGCATTAAAGCAATGTTTCATTCAAAGCATATATTTACATTTGAATGCTAAATGAATGAAGCACGAATATATAAATTTATGAAATGGCTCGTGAATACAGAAGAAAAAAGACCGAAACCATTTGATGTCAGATTACAGAAACTGTTTGTTTATAGACAAGGTCATATATTGCCTCTGGAAGTATTCAAATAATTCTTGTTCTCTATGAATAGTTCTAGTATAAGCAGATTACTTGTGCCAAAAAATGAAAAATACAAATCTTGGAGAAAAAAATTAATCATAGGAAAAAGTTCTTTGTTTTCAAAAAATGAAGGTCGAATTCAAAGTCTCTCAAAACACTGTATCAGTGTTAGCGCTTGGAGAAAACATGAAATCTTCTACGTCTGTAACAAATTGTCTATCATTGTAGGTGACAGTTGGATTACCTTGTTTAGAAGATTAACGGCACATAGATGTGAAGCATCGCTTTCAGCATTGGTCGCATTAGTAATGTTCGAATCGGATGTTACCTGCGTGCCTGAAGTTTCCTCTCGTACCTCAGCATCAGCATTTTGCGTCTGTGAGATCTCAATGAATGCCGTCTTCAGAATTGGTAGCCACTGGGGACAACACAGAGCATGGGCCGTTATGGGGTCCAGCAAAGTATCAACATCCATTGGCATGACTGATGAGAGTGTTAGACAGATGTCTCGCACACATTCTTCTCCGCATACCAGGCAGCGTAGAACAGGTAAGATGTAATCTTGCCAGATTGGTCTGAATGACGCAGACGAGTTAATCCCAAAATTTGGATGATGCGCTGACGACACTTCATCTCCAACAGAGCTTTCTCTATGGTGCTTGGAGCGGTGCTCGTGATTTGGCTTGCCATATCGTAGTAGAAGGAGCAAAAATAGTATCCCTGCAACGAGCCCCAAAAGGAGGGCAAGTCCGCCAAACACAGAGTGCACAAAGTTTGGAAATATTCCTAGGACTGCTTGAAAAGGTGCTTACAGTCCTGAACATAAGTTCTTAAATAGATGTACAATACCGCTCGTATCAGACATGTTTAAGATACGACTTAACATTTCTGAGAAATGTATAGGGCAGTTTGTAGTTAAAAGGGCATGTATCTCGGCAGAAGTCCTTGCAACTTGCAGATCATAGGTCTCTTTGACCGAGGTCAGTGGCACAGTTTTTTGCAAAAGAATGGCTTTCATTGTGCTTAGAGTATCAATTCGTATGGAAGAGATGTTCAGTGAAGGCCATAACGGCGACTCCCTGTCTAAGATGGTGAGACGAAACAATACTTGCATACAGCAAGTGACCCTGGCTGATACAGTTACTAGATATGGTATGCCTGGCAACATGCCACAGCAGCCGTTATCGTTCAACATGAGGTAACTCCCATTTGAAAGTTGTCCAAATATTGGATCAATCACCGCAGCTGGTGAACCTTGCAGGTGACAGGATACATTGTTAGAGGAACCATCGCAGGCCCTGTGTAAATTAATAACCTGGCAAAGGAGAGAACCGCTTAGTGCATTTTCACAGTTTTTACCGCTAAGAAACATTTCATGTGTCCCACTCCAACATCTGTGTGTGTATGGTAAATCCCAAGATGTCTTGATGTATTCTTTATCCAACCTTTCATATGTGCCTGTTGGTATGTGTTGTAGGCAATACTGAAAATGGAAAATTGTGACAGGCAGAAGGATTGTTCCATGTATAATCCTTGTATAATCCATTCAGTAGCTGTTTTTTCTGCGACTATAAATGGCAATCTTCCAGTTTTTCAATGCTCAGCACCACATAGTCTGCTCCCATTTGTGTCAATTTGATCTGTTTATCAGTGATATTGAATTCTGAAAACAGTGATGTGGTATTGATTAAACGCCAAGGCACATAACCTGAATGAAGGTTTTGCAATGTCCAGCCTAATAGCATGATAGAATGTAATTGCGACTGACCATGTTGCAGCATGGCCAAGTCCTGTTCCATGATGTCTATGGCAGAAGACACTATGCTGTCCAATGAATATATACAGGACGACAGAGTCGTTAACCCATTGTCAACTACAGAGAGAGTTTTCTCTAAATTAATACGATCAATGTTTCGTATTCTTTCTGCAGTCTCTATTTGCGTAATCTTCCATGCTTCGTTATATGCAGCATATATATTGGCATATATAAAACGTTTATGATGCGGATTTCTTGGTCCTAGCGAGTATTCCCTAAGATCTGCGCCCTTTTTATGTAAAGCTAAGTGTTGTTTAATATCCTTAAGTGTAGATCTTTGTAGCCAATCAAGGCATAACTTCCCTATACTGTATGTTGTTACTATTCCAGGATGCTGTCTTTGAACCTATCTTGGGGCTGGCCTATTGTATTCAACCCCTTGTGTTTTGTTCAGGAATCTATTATCAAGGGGGGAATGTGATTCTAGTCTAAGGGCTAATGCTTTTGAGAAAATGTTATAATCCACATTGACTAGGGATACTGGCATATAGTTTTTGAAATAGTGTAGATCTTTACCTTTTTTTGGTATGAGACAGATTAAGGCCTCTAAGAAGGAACCTGAGGATGTATGTGATGTGTTGAAACAGTAAACAAGAGTGTGTAGGTGTGGAAGAAGTATTTGGGCAAAATGTAAATAGAATTGAACCGTAAAGCCATCAGGGCCTGGAGCTGTACCTTTTTGTAAGTTCTTCAATGCATTTAGCATTCCGTCTGAGTAATATCAGTTTCTAAAAGATCTAAAATCACTGGGGACTTAGCGTGTTGCTGAATCATAGAAAGATAATGAGTGATAGCTGCATCTGAGGACATGCTCTCAGGTGTGTAGAATGACTTGTAAAACTGTACACATTTGTGCAGGATTTCAGAATCCTTGAATTTTGGTACTAAATCTTCATCAATAATAGATTCAATTTGTAGCCTATTTTGCTTATTCTTAAGGTAGTTGGCTAACAATTAGCCAGATTTCTTCTGGCCTCCATAAAACTTTGCACTGGTTTTTAGTAAATATAAGGAAGCATTTTCAGTAGAGACCTTATTGAAATTAATGTTAGCGTTTATGAGATCTGATAGACAATCCTTTGACTTAGTGGTGCAAAAGGAGTGTTCCAATCTCTTAATCTTTGTAGAAGTTCAATATCCAATGTTCAGGAGATTTTACATTTGTTGGACACATATTGTATAATAAAGTCACGTGCAGCGGGATTAAAAGCATCCCAAATTGTATGGAAGGGAAGGTTTTCTGTTTGATTGATTTGAAAAAAAATCATGAAAAAGGGAGACAAAAGAAGTAGTGAAGTTGGAGTCTATGAGTAAGGAGTTGTTAAAATGCAATTTATTAGATAATACAGGTTGATCTAAGATATCCAATTGGACCAAAACCAGAGCATGGCCAGAGATAAGTATGGGGTCTATGTCAGCTGAGTGTAAAGTCTGGGAAATATTTTGTGAAATCAAAAAATTATAAATTCTGGATTGAGTTTGGTGTGGCGGGAGAAAAAGGTATATTCCTGTGATGAGGGGTTACAGAGTCTCCAAGCATCCACTAGGTTCCTCTGTTTTATATTATGTAAAAACATTTTATGTGTTTTATTTGGAATAAAAAGAGTCTTAGCGTTCCGGCCTATAAAGGGAGCGAATACTTGATTGCAGTCGCCTGCGAAGATAAAATTCTATGAAAGGTAATTTACAAGCAGTTGAGAGATTTGGGACCGAAAAGGAGCATCGCCATTGGTAGGGACATACATATTAAATAAAGAGATTGGAGTCTTACCTGTCAATAAATTAGTGAACAGCCATCTGCCTTTACTGTCGGATTCTTGAGAAATAAGCTTAACATTCAAAACATTATGACACAATGGTATGACCCCATTCATTTTACCATCACCAGGTGAGAAGAAATTTCACCCACCCAATTCTTTTTGAGTTTTAATGATTAATTCTCCGTAAGGTGTGACTTCTGTAATAAGGCTATGTTAACATCTAATTTAGATAAATATGACAAAACTTGCTGTCTCTTAAATGGGGGAATTTAAGCCTATGGCATTCCATGTGACAATTTTTAAAAACATAAGCTAATCATACAAAATGAATAATTAACTAAACCAGTAGTAACATGTATAATGTCAAATATAAAACATGCATTAAGTACGAAAGTAATACCTATGAAAACTGATAAATAAGTAAGAGAGAAGAAAGAACAAGAGGAGGAAAATTGATGTAAAGAAATATTATGGATAAAAGGTTTAAGGACAGAGAACAAGATAGTCATAGAAAAAAGCGAGGTTACTGTTAGAGATACTGGAAGAAAAAAGACTGTACTTACAGAAAGTCCAAAACATATAAGAGGTGAGGGTGAATGAGGCCACATGGAACAATGACATGTCCAGACTCCATGAGGTAAGGCAGGGAAGACTTCAGGACAGACGACATGCAAGACAGTACGAAGATGGCAACTGAAAGGAGAAAAATTGGTTAAATTCATCTAAACATTTTGTTAAACTAGAACACCTTCTATAACTTCAAATACAAGTTAAATATGATATTGAAGAATTTGAAACCTCATATAAAATAACACATATTGGGCCCGAGTCAAAGAACTAACTTAAGACAAAATCCTAAACTTACTACCATTTTGGTATTCAAGGAAGGCACTTACTCATTTCGGTATTCACACAAGTTAGGAGTCCTAACTTTAGGACTCCTAAATGCCTTCTGTGAATACCGAAAGTCTTAAAGTTAGGATTTTTCTCAGTTTAGGAGTAGTAAAGTTAGGACTCCTAACTTTTGGACTCCTAAACTGAGAAAAATCCTAACTTTAAGTCTTAAAGACTTTAAGACTTTCGGTATTCACAGAAGGCATTTAGGAGTCCTAAAGTTAGGGGAGTCCTAACTTTACTACTCCTAAACTGAGAAAAATCCTAACTTTAAGACTTTCTGTAATCACAGAAGACATTTAGGACTCCTAAAGTCATGACTCCGAACTTCTGTGAATATGCAAATGAGTAAGTGCCTTCTGTGAATACAAAATGGTAGTAAGTTTAGGATTTTATCTTAAGTTAGTTCTGTGAATCCGGCCCTGTATTTAGAGTGAGTGATAGATGTGCCCATAGTTTCTGTACTGTATGAATTGAGGAAGCTTTTTAGCCGGGCTGGGTCCTCATAAGTGGTAGTTTTATTATTGAAAGTTACTTTGAATATGCATGGATTGAATAGACCAACCCATGCTCCAATAGATCAGAGAGCTGGTCTCATAGCGAGGAATTCTCTGCGTCTGTCCGCTGTGGACTTTGCATAGTCATGTGAAAAGAAGAGATGGTTACCAGATGATGTAATTCGTTCAAAAAAATACAGTATAACTCCTCTCGGTTTCCTCATGTTGGAAGACGCTACATGTAGAGGTCTCAATCTATTGGCACACTGAATGTTCAGAGTAGTGCCTTCTGGTAGGCTCAAAACTGTTGGCAGGAATGATTTGAAGAAATTGAGAGGATCAGAAACCTTCGAGTCCTCTCGTAAACCTTATTTTTGAAAGTTTTTTCGCCTGCTCCTGTTTTCATGGTTTTCAATCTGTCTCTGGAGGGATGTGGCTTGGGTTTGAAGAGCTTCTACTTTAAAGCAGGATCAGTTTAGAGACTCGAAGCTGTGTTCAACTTTGGTGATTCTCTCCTCCATCTTTGTCCATCCTTCTGTAAGAACTTGTAGTTTGGAGTTTTCTACGAAGGGACGGAGAGCACGGATCTCTTCTAGGAGAAGGTTCATAGAGATGGTTGAAGTCTGCTTTGGAGGAGAGGGAGGATCTTTTTCCAATTGTTTGGATGATGCTTTATTAGCTGTAGAAGGAGCATTAATGGTGGATGAAGAAGCGCTCTTAAGTGGTGAGTCCAAAGAATCCTCCATTGAGGCCATAAATGCGCAGCAGATCAAACTGACTACAAATCTGTGTGCTATAGATGTCAGCAGAGAGTTTGCCTTCTTTAATCTGCCCATACAATGAGGCAGTTAGACCCAGAATACAGAAGAGTAAAGTCCATGAGAATCTTTAAAGTAAATAGCAAGAGAACAGCCCCTAAAGCTGATCATTGCACAGCTCTGTGTTTTCAATGAAAGATGTACAGGGGAGACAACATATTGTTATAAAATTAAATATGGTAGTTAATTTTTGTGTAAGTAGAAAGTATATCTCAGATACATTTTGTGTAAGTAAAGGCAACCTTTACCTCAACAGCATAGTCTTTAGTAATTTCATACATTAAAGAGCACTGAAGAAAGTATATTATGTTTCAGAATCACTGAGAATGCCAAAAAGGCAAAGGATTCTTGTCAGGCTGCCTGTCTAAGCCTTGCAAGCTGTGAGAAAAGAACTTGGGAAATCAGCACATTCCAATATGTGTGCCTATTTAAAATGGAGGACCTCATGCAGACAGAGCTGCTCGTGACGGTAATCAGGGAGCGTTTGGTTTGAGAAGTTCCATGCAATATGAGACTTACACAAAAGGTCAGACGTTCACTGGTCCATTTTTGGCAGTTCCTTGCAGTCAGTCAGTCAGTCAGAATATCTTTATTCGACTTATTCCAAGTCATACAAAGAAACAAAAACAATAAAACATAACATAGGATACATACATAACCCCACGTTTTTCCTAAAAAGCATCAAACTAGATGCGCATTTAAAATACTATATATAGAATTAAGAAAATACATTTTTCAGTTCATGTCAAGAGAGACATGGTAACCCTTTTAAAATTGCTAAGGCGAAATTTGGCCAGCAGCTTTCACCCTAGCAGCGGCCACTAAAAAGTTAGCAATGCAGAAGGTTGTGCGGGGATTTGTCAGAAGCTGTAAATAGTGCAGCGCCGGGCGAACCTGTGTAAATCCCGCTTCTTTCAGGATGGGGAGCAAATATTTTTTCCTCTGCTCATGATACAAGCTACAAAACATGACAAAGTGCATTGTGTCCTTCACCGAAAAATGATCACAACTGCAAGGTGGGGCTAGGTCTGGCTTCTGCCAGCACTTAAAAGAACCTAAGTAGTAGTGTAACAGGTTAAACCTAAACTTGGTTAGTAAGAACCTGTGATAAGGGAATGTAACGAAACTAAGATAAGGTGCAAGAGAGGGTACACTAACCAAAAGGTTGTGTGACCTAACTGTTGGCTTCAGCAGTTCAACTTCCTCGCGTCGCGCTTCCTTCCTTTCCCTGAAAGCCTTTTTTATATAGCCTATGTCCAAAGCCCTGATTTTTTCTGGGCATGAAAAAAGTTCTGGGCGACCCAATTCTGTGAATGATTTAGTTAAATAGGCCAGCCATGGGATACTGCTATATTTGTCTAAAGATAAGACATCTTTCAATATTTTATGATTCAGTGGGAGGTCTTCATTCAACCACATTTTCAGCCATAGAGTCAGGGGCGCTAAGCTCAATAAATCTGACAAGTAGGGTAAGCCCACCTCTTGATGGATAGAATAAGTTGGGGTTGACTGGGGTACAGAGAGAAGAGATCTAATGAATCTATTTTCTGCTCTCTGGATAGGGTCAAGGTTTACATACCCCCACAAAGGAGATCCATATAGTGCAATGGCCACAGGCTTGCACTTATAGATTTTTAGAAGGGCTTCCATGGGCCTAGCTCCCAACTTACCCGCAAAGCCCAAGAGCGCTGAGGAAGATCTGGTTACCGCCAACCTCTTTGCTCTTATCTGTGGCCCCCATGTTCCCTTTTGATCAAACAATACACCCAAATAGGGGAATGTGGTTACCTTTGAAACAGGGACCCCTCTGCAAAAGAATGATTTATGTCTTTTTTTGGTACACTCACGCCCCATTACCATCGTATGTGATTTGGAAACATTAACCTTCAGGTCCAAATTATCCATAAAAGAGCCGAAGGCATCCAAGAGGAGCTGAAGTCCAACACCAGTGCGGGCGATCAACACGGCATCATCCGCGTACAGGAGTGCCGGAATTTGTACATCTCCTGCGCGCGGGACGTCCGCATCCTGGCCACGCAGGTGTGCCCCCAGGCCATTAATGTAGATGGTAAAAAGCGAAGGGGCTAAAATGCAACCTTGCCGTACCCCCTTTAGAGATTTAAACAGTGGAGTACATCTGCCATTGTTTGACACTCGTACGGCTGCAAAAAGCTCCTGATGCAAAGTGGCCATGAACGTAACCAAAGCCTCATCGATGCCCATCTCCAACAGGATCGCCCACAGTTTTGACCTATTGACAAGGTCGAACGCCGATGAAAGGTAAACACGGAACCCTCCTTGGCCACCGTGTACTTAGAGATGAGTAAGTGCAGATTAATACATTGTTCAATGGTCCCTTTTCTCTCTCTAAAGCCATATTGCAGTTCAGACAACCCGCCACAACCCTCAACGTTCTCCCTCAATCTAGATAAGAGGACTCTGCCCATGATTTTTATAGTTGAGTCCAAGAGGGATATGGGCCGCCGACCTTTATTTTTAAAAATGGGAACAATGGTAGATATGGCCCACGAGGCGGGGGCTGAATTGCCGTTAACTGCATTAAACACATTTGACATAACCTCAGCCCACAGTTTAGGTGAATGCATGAAAAAGTCAGCGGGGACTCCGTCTGGACCAGGTGCCTTATGTTTAGTGGTTGCCAGGAGAGCTTTTTCCACTTCTTGAGGATTAAAGATGATAGGATGTACATCTATGTTGGGCAGTTGGTCTTTTATAGTTCCTTCATCATCGCCCCCATATACGTTTTCGAAAAAAGACAGCCATGTTTCATCGGTAATCACGCAATCCATGGGTGCATTGCTATCTTCCGAAAATAGGGGCTGTTTGACGATCTCCCAAAATCTCCTACTGTCCTTCAGTACTGCCGCTGAAAGGAGATTATCCCATGTTTCACGTTTGATGGTGTCTTTACGATTCTTTATGGCTGCTTTGTAAATTTTCCTTAGTCTCGAAATATCATCTTTGACCCTCGGAACAGATTTTAGGGCCGCCAGCAATTCTCTGTGGGCTTTCAAGCATGCAGGGTCGAACCAGCGCTTATGTCCTTGGGCTCCCTGGATGTGTTTGGCTAGAAGATCCTTAGAAACCTGATCGCATATTGCCTCATAAGCTGCTACTATAATATTCCCTTGAGTGCCCGGATTTCTACAGAGCTCCACCTGGGCTTTAATTTTAGGGAAGCATTTTTCATAAAAGTTTTCCGGGATCACTTTAGCCCACTTCACTCGTCTGTCTTGGTCAGAAGTCCTCAGGGGATGTGCCAGTTTTGCGGTTACTGGTGGCGCCCCCATATGGGCTCCCCAAGCCACTTCGAGTAGTACTGGGTTGTGGTCACTGTAGTGTGTTGAAACTGTGCGGTAGGCCATAGTCCGATTTAGAATGCCTGGTGAGACAAAAATATAATCGATCACTGTTCCATATTGGGCACCAGTGAAAGTTGGATTTCTCAGGACACAGTCAGGTTCGTATAAATCATAGTTAGCAAGTAGATCTTCAAGCTCCTGCCCCTCTGCAGAATGTTCGAAGTGAGGTCCCTGTAGGGCTGCGTCATCAGCCTCGTTAACAT
The DNA here is from genome assembly GCF_964263255.1 of Lissotriton vulgaris. Taxonomy (NCBI): domain Eukaryota; kingdom Metazoa; phylum Chordata; class Amphibia; order Caudata; family Salamandridae; genus Lissotriton; species Lissotriton vulgaris. The sequence goes on along the minus strand of NC_141698.1, from coordinate 82,800,658 downwards.
CTCTTCCCTTGCAGGCTAATTTACATAAGTGAATATTAAAATCGCCTAATAAGATAAACTCAAAAACTAAGTTGATATTCTGTGATACTGTGTTTAAAATATTGTCCAGGCTGGCGATATTACGGCCGCTGTATTCGATGTTCCCAGAATTATAAAAGTTGACATATATTGTCCTACTGTTTTTATTGATTACCCTTTCGACCATTAAGATGTTATCAGAATCAGAGCTGATCTGCCTATAGCTACCTTTTAGAGCCAATAAAAACAAAATCACCAAGCCCCCTTTAGCTCTGCCCGCTCTGCTCGGGACTGCAGGTTTAGTAAAGCTGGTGAACCCATCCCACCAGAGGTTGTTAGATGTGTCCCAAGTTTCTTGCAGGGCGATGATGTGATATTTTGAGACAAAGCTCAGCCAAGCCTGATCCTGGCGTTTTGCATTTAAACCTGCTACGTTCCAGCTTATAATCTTACAAGAGTCAGTGGGTGACCTTGATTCGTTTATGCCCTCTGAGTCTCCTTCAGCTGTTTGTTGCAATGCCAGACCACCACTTATTAATAATGGATTGTTCGACACCTCCCTTTCTTGATCGACTCCTGGTTCAAGTCAATCACAGGTATTTAAATCAGATAAAGGAGCAAACCTATTTCCAGTACCAAAACCCCACTCAAAGGGAGTAGCTACCTGACCCTGACCATATGGAGCTGAGTTCCACATGGGTTGTGGAGTATTTGGACGTGTCAGGAACTGATTGTTTCTCAGTCAATGTGTTGGCCTGATGCCCCGAACGCTGTGGTCGTAACCCAGGAAGCCAGAACCCCAGTCGTTTCCTCTTGGCTCTTGTGCCAAGACAGGCCTGATGTTTAACTCATTCGGGTGGTTGAATCTTCCTGGCTCCCGGTGCGCTATAGGCTGAAACCAGTCATTAGGATGTCGGAATCTGGTGCCCCCTCCCCAGCTGCTAGTTTTAGTATGTCTTTTATAACTGGGGAATTTGGGTAAAGTGACAAACTGAGTCTCATCAAAGAAAAACTTGAGGGTGAGAGGAATTATAGAACCACTGCGACGTTGGGGTGGGAAAACATTGCTCAAAATGTCTGGGAGGACCTCGGCATTAGCAAAGTTTAGAATAACGCAATCCCCTTTAAACTTTTTTGGCTTGCTGCCAATCCAAGATACCCTCCTAGACATGACGATGTCCCCTGCCAATTTATAAAACCCCTGTTCTGTCATGTGCATATTGTTAGTGAGCCAATGTAACGCTTTATCTTTTAAATCCTGATTGGACTCTACTTTGTCTTGTGATAGAGCAGGGACATTTGCCAGCACCAGAACTACCGGTGAGGCTTCCAAAATGAATTGGGCTGAAACATCCTCTTGGTGTGTTCCCGCTGTAGCGGCAGTTGTGCTGATACGGGGGTCTGCAGCATCTACGTCCTGTCCAAATACATGTAATGATGGTAATGGTGGCGGAAGCAGCGGCCCTTGCTGGATGGGTTGCGAATTACTTTCACTTGGGGTAACCTCCACATTTGTGGGTATTAGATTTGTAACGAGGGAAGATACGTTTTCTACCTCGTCAGCCAACTTGCTATGTACCCCACCCAACTTTTTGACCTCAGATGTTAGTTTATCCAGTTTCCCGATCAGGGGTTTAATTATAGTCCTGATTTTGATGTCTATCATGTCTTGGATCCTATTAAAAAGGTCGTCATCAATAATACTTCTTGACTCAGTATCAATATCGAGATCAGCGTGTTTCCCCACCCGTCTAGGGGGTGGGGTAGTGGCCTTTTTCCTACCTATATGTTTTCCCCCCTGTTTAGCTGCGGATTTTCTACAAGCTCTAACAGCCCGTGGCAGTTCCTTGCAACAAAGACCGCCGTAGTGTCCCTAAGTCTCCGTGCTGCTCACCAAGAGTCACAGAAACGCCACCATCTTCCTTGGGTGCCAGCCACGCCCGTAAGATATCTACTTTTACAGTGATGAGATGTTTGAGAATGCACTTCTTTTTCCCCCATATTTTTTAAATAACTATCCTCACCTGGGAATGCAGGCTCAACATTAAGGTATGTTCCAAGAGTTTAATTAGATGTCACATAGGCGATGAAGTATTTATGTTGTTGTTGGTCCATGACAGATGACACAATTTAAAAATATGCTCCACTCTCTGCAACAGCACGTCTGTACAGGCAACAAGAAATTTGACTCCATGTCTCATGAAATTACTAGTTCTCAACACCACTGTTTCTGGAAGCTAGATGTGCTTGTATATGTGTATAAACACCCAAGGGCTTACATCACGCTCATGCAGGGCTGCCTATAATAATATACCTGCAAACCTTGTGAACCTCAACATGTCTCCACTGCTGGATGAGACTCCCTTCTTAGTATTCTACATTCACAAAAAAATGACCTTATGAGCTCAAGGACTCAATGCTGTCTGCACCATCCACCTAGAGTGGGGATATTCCACAGGTGCAAGCAGAACTTACCAGTAGGACCTGGACCCATTCATTCCTGTGAGCCTCGAAACTCCCAATCTTAATCTTCAAAATCCTATATCCTTTATGAAATAGTCAGGTTGTTCTCAGCATACATAGAGGTATTCCCACGTGAATGACTGAATGAGAATGGCCAAGGGATCTGTGTATAAATTATACATAAGAGGAGAGAACACCAAACCCTGTGTGACACTATACTATAACAAAAAATTCTTGGATCAGACAAAAAATAATAAAGTTGGGCTCTGAATGATCTGTTTATCCCAAAACACTTTGAAACCAGGCAAATGTAGTGCCATTGACACCAGCCTCATGCACTACACCAATTAAAATGATATGGTCTGCGAAATTAAATGGCACAAATAATATGAATAATGAATAATAAAAACAGGGCTGCTGGACATCTTAATGTGTAATGTGCACAACAGCAAAATTCAATTAAGCCTTTAGAAGGAACATCACTATTTCTCTGCCTAAACCCTCTTGTAGACTTTTTATAGTTAATCCTGAACTGTCTCCAGACAGCCCACTGTCCCATGCTAAGAGGTTTGAATGGCTCTCAAGAAAGGGAACGAAAGGGCTTTGGGTGGGAGGCAGTGTGACCTCCTCTTGACAGTACGGCCTGCGAGATTGTGATCACCAAATGCACAAGCTTTAAAGGGGCATCCTCTGTAACAGGCTGGTGTAACTAACACCTAGGCCTGCCCTTTCCATCGTCCAGGTAGTCAAGATGGCACCAATACCAGTGTGGGGGAAACCTGTTTCAGAACTGGTCTGCAAGGGGTGCTTCTCTTTTCACCAGGCACCACTCATGGGTTTGCCCAGATCTCTGCTCACAAAATGAAAGGTACAGCCATGTTGGACTTTGGCAGAACAGTGCACTCTGGAATTGTTTAGGACCACACCTCCAGGAAATTTTGTCAAGGTGGGTAGGGTTGTCGCTGGGAAATTTTCCCTTATTGGTCAGGGAGTCTCCCCCGCCCAATAGCTACTACCAAGCACACATGTCTTATACCTGTACACCTTCTTCGGAACACCTCACGACCTGTGGAAAGCAGAAAAATAACTGCACCTGCTATTGAATCTGTGGAGAGTGACCCAAGGGTGGGTCCAGCTTCTGATTCCAAGGGACAGTTCGCTGACTTTCTATTAAGCTATAGGGCCACAAAAGGACACACAAGCTGCACAAGCCTACCTGTTCCCATCTGACCAGTTCCAACTTGATTTGCCCAGTATGTTGCAGGTGCCTTATGGGAGAGTAACAACTAACCCATAAAGTGGTCCTGGGCCTTGGCTGTTGTTAGAATGTACTCTCCAGACGCTAAACCCTGCAAAACAGGACACATAAACTTTTGCAGAACTTTTTCCGCAGAGAACCAGCGGAGAACAGGACTGATGACGAAGTCACAGCCGCTGACGTCAAATTGCGAGTTGGATTCAACTCTGTAGTTTTCCCGCTGAAAGGATTTCAAATTCTAGAAAAATGTCCAAGTCCAAACATAGAGAGACTTTCCCTAGCCGACATGGAACACTATCCGATGACCGATGAGACCTTCCGCTCTGAGTTTCTCACATTAACAGCGACTGTTCCAAGTTTCCCAGCAGAAGCTCAGTTGAAGACCCGCCAATCATTAGACCACCATTGTCAACCCCTTCATTGGACCCAGCCTGCAGCCTTCTAAATCAAAAGATAAACTATCCACCAAGACAAACCTGATCCCTGTTTCCAATCAGCAGTAGCTCCATCTTAATTTTTGACTTGGACCCGATCTAGCATGACCAGATTACCGTAATTGGCGCTTTGCCTTTTTAGGAGCTATTTTGCCTTAAAACTTAAAAAAATTGTATCTCTTGTTCCTTACATCGAATATTTGACATTTTGATGCCAATTGGTTAAAAAATGTACTATGCTATTGTAAATTGGATTGGGCTTTTTATTGTGTTGTTTTTTTTACTTTTAACTGTTTTGTTTTTTATTAATAATTTACACACGTCTCCTAAGTTAAGCATGTCTGATTTGTGCTACAGCTATTAAGGGTTGAGCGCAGGTGTAAATTATGGAGACCTAAGTGGACCTAGTAGAGAATTGTGACATTATTACTTGGTGAGCACTCACATCCCCTCCAAACTAATAATCCACTTTCTCATAACAGTCATTCCAGAAACTAGCCTGAAATTAATGTAAAGATTAATTAGAAACATCAAATGTTGAACGTTGTCTAATATGCAGTAATTTGCCCATATTAGATAATTGTGAAATAGGTCTGAAGTTATCTATTTTTTCAGAATCAAGGGAAGGTTTTTTCAAGAAAGGTAAAATCTGAACCATTTTTAGTTTTCTAGTATAATTATTGAAGACAAGGAGGATTTTATTATATTTTTCCGATATTAAGGCCCTGTCAGCACAACAATTTACAAATGCCTTGGCTTGAACCAGAATAGCATTCAGACCCTACAGATTACAGGGCTCCACTAGATTTACCAATTCATTGTTCGTTATTTAGAAGTTGGAAATGTTACAGTGAAACATTTTGCTTTCTCACGTTCAACCCCCCACTGCTAAGGAGAGTTGAATTTCCTTTATTTTAATGTTTTTAATGTTTTGCAGGCTGTTCAAATTTAGCTACGGAAGACATTATTTTGTTAGAAATAAACTCAAAGATGATCTTAGAGATATTAAGTGAAGAAAAAATTTTCTTGTTAAAATAGGGGCCTTTGTTTTTTTTATTGTAATGATGTGAAAGCCTTTCTAATTTAGCAGCGGCTGAATGGTCAATCTGTCGGACACACTCCATGTGAGGAAAGATACTTCTTATCACAACTAATTCTTCTGTAATCCAGATGTTACCCTACGAACTGCTGTATCTGTCTTTGAGAGATAGCATGTTACCAATATACATCTCAGACCTACCTACATCCAGTATGGGGAGAGGATGTGGCCAAATGGCTAGGGTGGTCTCCCTCAAATCTGTGGAACCGGGTTCGAGTCTCAGCAACGATGCACACAATTCTGTGATTCTGGACAAACAAATGTAATCTCCCTAAGAAAATTGAATGTCTCCTTGTGTAATGCAACTGGTGCTCGTGTAAAGTCTCTGGTACCTTCGGGTCAAGTCCATGCTATATAAAACTCTGAAAAAACATAAGAGTGTTATTTTTATCAGCCATAATATTTTTTTAAAGTTACCATTCACTGGTTATGCTGTCCTTAAAATGACAACGTTTAATGGAAGGTTATTATGGGCTTTACATAACCCTTGAACCCCGCTGTCAAGGACTGGACCCTGTGAAGATGTTTCTGCTTTCCTTCTTGACTGCTGAAGGGAAAGGTTACACTTCCCATTAGCCATAGTGCCAGCCGGCTCTTAATACACATGTGAAAAGTTGACACCTGCGCCCTTAAGAGGGGTCGTCTTATGAGGAAAAATCAACATATGGTGCAAAGAAAATCCTTCCTTGGCAGTAATGGTAGTTCATGACTAAAGATGAGGAAGGATGCAGGAGTTGATAAGCAGCGGTACAAAAGGGGGTGGTGATGGACGGAGCATTTGAATCAATCAAACACTCACACCCAGTCAAAAGATCTTGGTTTTATCCATCACCGTTCTTTAGCCCTCTCTGCCACCCCAGTTCAGATGGCTGGAATGCCAGAAACCGGTCCTCGGAAGCTTGTTTCCGGTCCAGGGAAGACATGGCTTGGCAGTTCGGGCTGGACTGTTCCCATGAGGCACAGGGTCAGACTGATTTGCATATAGCCATGTCTGAACTGGGGTGGCAGAGTGGGCTAAATAACGGTGATGGATTAAACCCAGATCTTTTGACTGAGTGTGAGTGTTTGATTGATTGAGATGCTCCGTCCATCACCACCCCCTTTTGTACCGGAGTTGATAAGCAGAGCACCAACATTACTTTGAGAGAGATTTGAGAAAGAGCCTAGAATTTGGTCTTGGATGTGTGGAAGTCCGATAAGGAATACTGCTGCAGAAACAGGTGGCAAAAATCAAGGAAATAAATAATCAAAGAGTGCAAGAAAGCAATGAAAAATAGGGATCAGAAACATGGTAATGCATTCTTCTCTGACCAAAGCCTCCTTAGACATGGACTAGGCTGGAAATCACATTAAAGGAAAATAGGTTGTGACCATCCTAGATTTGAAACTCTGACCACAAACACTGAAGAAGTGAGGACTGTAGTTAGGAGTGGAATTAACATTATCCCCATCTACTTATTCCAGAGAATAGTGTTTCCTTCAAATGGCAGCTGTAACAAGAAGCTTATGTTTACCATCCTTCTTTCCCTTCAGGCTTCCATGCATTGACAGCCAATTATCCATCCCAGCACACAGCTTTACACTCAGAACCTCTCAGTCTGCCGTGGCTGCGGGAATGCACCACTGACACAGCAGGTGGGAGCAATATTCTTACTGCACACCGAGTGCAAGGACCAAAGCCGAACTGCCTTCCTGGAAGTAGGAATGAGGCTAATCGACCACACCACAACCCCCTCAAGTTAGTCTTGTTCCCTAGGGTAACATCCTCAAAGCCCACAAAGTCTCCCCTGCCCTCCCAGTGAGGGATGTGGACTCCACTGCTACCTCACCCAACATAAGAATTGGGTTGCTTGTGTTTTCACTTTGCCAGTGTTTGTTAAATTGCTTCACAAACAGTCGCAATGCCAAAGCATCTCAAAATGGCCACCATACATGTGCACCTTAAATGATGGCCACTTTGTGGTGGAGTTTCTTATATTTTATGGAACCTTTGCTACCAGATGGACACCATACTTGCACACACATATATCATTGTTAGCAACCTTATAATGTACTTTTCCTAAAAAATATAGGAAATTCCTTGAAAAGACAGCTAGCTGACTTGAATGCATGCACATGCATTGCGGCATCCATGTGGGAAAAAAATGTTGGGAAAGCCAATAGAATGTCGCCAGGTAGTAAAGCCAAGATTGTATTATAAAATGGCTGCAACCATTCATTTAGCATTCTTCAAAATGTTTTGCTGTTCTGACCTCTTGTGACAACTCCACCCTTTGAGTAAGTTATGGGCTCATGCCTGCTAGCTACGTGTGACATTACTGGCTCACCCCTTTGCGAGATTGATGAGAAGGTGAGCAATATTAGCCATACAAATCTTTGGATACCTTCCACACCAAGGACCTGCCTGTTGTACTTCAAGCACAGATCATGTTTCTAAGCAGAAAAAGGTATTTTATGGCTACGTCAGTTTGACAAGGACGTAAGTTAAGGTGTTCTGCATTACCAAGGGTAATTAAATTCAAGCACTTCACAATGCAACTCTGGCTGTGAGTTCATTAAAAAGCAAAGTAATAAATTAGCATTACTCCTGTGTATTTTACAATTATAATGCTGCAAGTGAAAATGTCCTTGTCAATATTAATTACAGTAGCAAGACAGTCAATGTTAAGCCTTATGTTTAGCTAAAATTTCTTTCAGGATGGTTAATGTGTGAAGACCAGCTATGTAAAAATTGTTCTAAAATCAACATTTGTTGAGCCATATAATTTGTATAAAATAATAAGTCTATGCCAAAATAGTTCAACGTCATGCACACATTTGTTATATTTTACCACTGTAATACCTCTTACTTGGGCACAATTTCAAAGATTTTGCTATGAGTAGTTGTGACTTATTCTTGTGGTACTCCTGGATTTCATAGTACTTTAACATGCGTGGCAGAACTTGATTACTCTTAGTTTACTCTTAAATTTAGGAATAAATCAGGAGCACACCAAGAGCACATATGAGCAAAACTTTGTGAATTGGGCCCCTAGTCTTTGCATAAGTTGAATAAACAGTTGGGCTAGGACAAACAAAATCTCCATTATATTCTGCTGAATTTGTGCAGTGGTTGGATTTCAATATAATTCTGTTGTAACATGTTCATAACCAGGTTGTAGTTCATATACATATGTGCGGAAGTGTTGAGAAACTGGAATTTGCAGTGTTATACAGATTTTCCCCCAAACCCGTTTGGTGGACTTTTTCTCACGGATGTAGTTTCTTAGGAAACAATACCAATAAAATAGTTTTACACAGCCCCTACAACATGACTCTCGAGGTTTCATTACTATAAGAAAGTGGCTCTGTATAAAGTTAGACATCACCTTACTCTCTAAAGTGGTAGCTTGGTCGAGCGGTAAGGCAGTATCAGAAGACAGTGTAAAGCATTTCTTGTACACATTCATTCCTCAAATAGTCTCACACAATCATGAACTGAACTTTAGGCCAATGGTTTGTATAAAACATATATAGTTATTTTACTTAGAACCAACAATAGGTATCAAAATATACTTTCTCAGAATGAGCTACTTTAGTTAAATACTTTGCAAATAGGCAATAGACTTTTGAGTACAATAGTTATAATTGTTGCAATAGGCAACACAATTTCAAACACAATGTGACATTGAGCTCAATGGGAATTTCTAGTTAAATGCAATTAATTACTTTATGGATTACTTTTCTAACCACAGGACTGGATCCTATATTCAGTTCTGGGACATTTTCTGTAAACAGTTGTGATTTTTAAGGAATGTAGGGGTATATTACCAAGCAATAGCGATAATTATCGCTATTGCTTGGTTAGCGGGAAAAATTTACCGCTGAGCCGCGGCGATTTTTACCGCAAATAAACTTTGGTATTACCAAGGTTTATCGCAAATGCGATAAAAATCGCCGCAATGCATGAATATCGCTGAAAAGTCAGCGATATTCATGCATTACCGAGCTAATTCTCTTAGCCATGTTATCCACCTCCCATTGGATAACATGGTTAAGAACTGCTCAGGGCAGGTGTTAGCTTTTGGAGATATTCGCGCTTAGCGCAATATCTCCAAACGTTGGTAATAGGAGATAGCGATGTTAGCGACTGTTTCCAGTCGCTAACATCTTGGCACGCCCACTTTGCACGTCATTAGTGATAAATATCACTGACATGCAAAGTGGGGCCCAAGATGGTCGCTATCTCCTACTAGCTGTCGCTAACTGGTGTTAGCGACAGCTAGGTAATAGGGGGATAATTTTATCTCCGCTTTCTTGGCTTTTAAAGCCAAAAAAGCGGAGATAAACCCCCTTGATAATATGCCCCATTATTGTATTTTAAAATTTGACACTTAGAAACTTTTTCACATAGAATCACCAATGTTACCCTATGGGAGAAAATTCACTTAGCAGGTAAGTAGTGTTATATTACTTTTTCTTACTCAGTGTTGGATCCTGGATTCAGCACTGGTGCATCTCCTATAAACAATTGAAAGAAAGCGTTTATGTCAGACAGGCAGTTCAGTTCAGTTTATAACTTTATTCGAATGTTAAAAACATCATAAAAGTATACAGTTAAAACATTACATATACATAACAAACAAATTGATGAACAGGGAGAACTTTGGCATATGGTGTTGGAATTGCTGCACATAAATTTACGGGAAAACCATACTAAGTCTTGCTCTAATGGATTTCAAAATGAAAGTAGCAGTAAAAAAACATATATCTGGACTTGAAAGTGAGAATATAAACCTCATTGCGTTACCTGTAGTATACATAGAGTATTTAAGGAACATAGGCTTAAGATAACAAATACGCTGCGCTTTATACAAAGGACAGAGTAGTAAAAAGTGCGGTGTGCTTTGTTTGGTAAAACCGTCACATGGACAAGGAATAGCTGGGTGAGATTTCATTGTGGGGAAGGCAACCAGGTTATGTGCTATGCCTAGTCTCAATCTTGAGAGAACAAACTGATGAGACTGTCTGTGGATAACATTAAGGTACATGGGTATACCACGACTATCATCTTTCAGTGAATAATGAAAAGTATGTGTGGAATATTCTCTGGTAGCATTACTTCGTGCATCAGATTTCGCCCTCAGATAATCGTTTTTTAGTTCCTGTTTGGTCAGAGAATTCAAACAAGTCGGGTCATTACATATATCCATGTCAAACAGGTCCTTAACAGATGATATCACATATTTTAACCATGGGATACTTAAAACTTTATCCAAGAGTAAGCAGTCCTTGAAAATGTCTTTGGTAAAGGCAGTTTCCGTCTTGGTAAAAATGGATTTCCATACCAACAATGGCCTTAATCCGGTTAGATCGGACAGGTAAACCAGGTCTAGTTCCGAATGGGTTAAAACAGTGGATGCCGAAGAAGGAAGACAGAGCAGCCGTTTGAGGAACTTGTTTTCCACAATTTGCAGGGCCCTTACGTTGCAGTGTCCCCACACCCCCGAACCATACAATGCTATCGAGGTACATCTGTGCTTGTATATAGTCAGCATATCAACAATACGGCGGCTTCCTACTTTAGAGGCAAAGCGGAAGACGCCTAGGGATGCTTTCCCCATTCTGGCTTTGACATTTATCTCCTCTGGGCCCCACGATCCTCTGTTATTAAAAGTAACACCCAAATAACAAAAATTGGTAACAGTCTCAATATGGTTTTCCTTAAAACAAAAGGGTTTAAAAAGTTTCAGCTTTTTACCACACACCATGACAAAGGTTTTGGAATTGTTGATTTTAAGTTTCCTTCTCTGTATAAAATCATAAAACCCGTCCATCAGTTTTTGGAGGCCTATAGGAGTCCTGGAGAGTAGGACAGTATCGTCGGCATAGAGTAATACCGGTATGGGAGTGCCTCCTACTTGGGGGGCATCAGCATGGATTTGCTTTAGTTCTTGCTCAACCGAGTTAATGAAGAGCGAGAAAAGCAACGGGGCCAATACACATCCCTGTCGGATACCAGATCTTAGTCTAATCTTTCGTGTGCACTCCCCCGCTGGACCATAGCGAATTTGGGCAGATAAGTTAGAATAAAGTGTGGCTAAAAAATGAATAATGTCAGGGGGGGGCTCCCATACCCAATAAAGTTGACCATAACAAAGCATGGTCAACCAGATCAAATGCGCTAGAAAGATCCGCGAAACACAGAAATAGAGATCCCGGTTTGGCCTTGGTATATTTCCCTATTAAAAGGTTCAAGTTGATACATTGTTCAATCGTACCAAGGCCCTTTCTAAAGCCATGTTGGGATGGCGCAAGGATATGATTATCTAAGGCCCAATCTTCCAAACGTGCTAACAGGACCCTACTCAAGATTTTTAGTGAGGAATCCAGAAGGGAGATAGGGCGGTAGTTCTTAGCCTCTCCTCTATCCCCCTTCTTATAGATTGGAATAATGATGGATTCACCCCAGGTAGAGGGGGCCCTGTTATCCATAGCGGCGTTAAAAGCTATGGTCAGTAATGGACTCCAGAGGGCTGGATTGAATTTATACAGGTCGATTGGTACCCCATCTGGGCCCGGAGCCTTTCCCCCTTTACTATTCATTATTGCCATATCCACCTCGTGGCTCGTGATTCTCGGGATTTCAACTGGGGTAATATAATTAATGTAAGAATTATCATTAGGTTCTCCAGTTGGGTCAAAGATCCCTGTGAAGTGTGACACCCAGCCATCTTCGCTAACTTGGGCGGTAAGAACTGGAAATTCCTCTTTTTGGAGGAATGGGCTATTGATGGTACTCCAAAACAGCTTGCTGTCCCGGAGGGCTGCAGCTTTGCTCAGATCTTCCCAGGCTATTTCTCTTAGTTCTTGTTTCCTGAGTTTTAGCTCATTTTTGTAATTAGCCCTCAGGGATGTGACTGCTTCCCTGTCTCTGGGGGTGGTGGAGAGGGCAAGTTTAAGGGCTTTTAGTGCCCTTGTGCATGCTTGGTTAAACCAACCCTGTGTATCCCGTTTAGTTTGGGCCTTCTTGGTGGTAAGGGTTTGCTTAATTATGGCACCCAATTTCTCAAAGTTATTTACGGATTGTTCTGGTGGGGCTTCAGTATCAAGGCAACTAAGTATCGTATTTAGGCCAGCTTTCACAACACTACGGTGTAAATTCTCTGATTTTTCCCCACACCACTTGATGCGTATCCCATTTGGCCTACATGGGATAATATCATCAACAACCCTACCGGAAAGTACATTCCTAGAGAGCTCACAGTATATGGTCATAGTAAGAGCATTGTGGTCACTCAGACCGAGGTCTAAGATCTGTGGGACCGAACAATGGGGAGCTAACCGGTTGGAAATGAGCAGAAAATCAATGATAGAGGTAGTATTTCTCCCCGTAAAGGTGGGGGCCAAGTTACCCTCATTATCAGGGGCATGTTGGTGAATGGATACATCAGACTTTAGCATCAAGTTGTTAAGGGAAGTACCGTATGGTGAGTGTAGAAAGTGTAGTAGATTCTCCCCGTTGTCCCCATCGTATCCACATGTAGTTGAGTAGGAGAGAGGACAAGTTCTCATGTTAAAGTCTCCCCCCCAAACAATATCATAGGATATAGCCGATTTGCAGAGAATTGAGTCCATAACAGATTCCAGTTCATCTACAACAGTAGTACTGGAAGGGTCAAAGATGTTATTGTAGTGGTTAATCAATAGTAAATTTCTGTCCCTACCGACCAATATTTCCAGAATTTGCGAATGGGACCCCACTGTATGACTTTTCCTTACATGTATAGGGAGGTGTACAGATAATAAGATCAGTAATCCACCTTTGGCCCTCCCCATTACAGATTCTACCGCATTACAGTTGTATGAAACAAAAGCATCATAGAAAATATCTTCCACTGACCACGTTTCTTGCAGACATAGAATGTCAAAGTCCATAATGTGCTCCCTCCAGCCCAGGGCTGAAGCTTTTTGCCGCCACCCAGCAATGTTCCAACTCGCCATTGAATATCCCTTTGACCTTGGGTCCTGTACTGTATTATTTATTTATTTATTTATTTATTTTTAACACTTGTAAAGCGCTGCTTATACCCTTGGGCGTCAAGACGCTCAAACCCATTATAGAAGAGAGTGAAGAATGAAAGAATAAACAGGTTGACGGATTAGAATGGGTTACTGAGAGAAAAGCCAGGTTTTCAGAAGCTTACGAAACTGGAACAGCGTAGTACTTCGTCTGATGTTTAGAGGCAAGGTGTTCCAAAGTCTGGGGGCTGCCACCAAAAAGCGACGGTCCCCCCAGGACACTGTTTTGGTGCGTGGGACAAGCAGTTGGTTAAGGGTGGCTGAGCGTAAAGCTCTTGTAGGCTTGTAGAATTGAAGTTTGTCTCGTAAAAAATGTGGTCCTTGATTATTGACTGATTTGAAGACTATACAGAGGGCCTTAAAGTGGACTCTTTTTTGTACAGTCTGCCAATGGAGGTCTTTTATGTTTTTGGCAATGGGTTCGAACTTAGTTTTGCCGGTGATGAGACGGGCTGCATTTTGTATAGTTTGAAGTTTTGTAGTAACTCGGGTTTGCGCATTAAGAAATAAACCATTACAATAATCCAAGGATGAGAGGACAAGAGCAGAAACCAGTGTCTTAATCGCAGATTCGGGGAGAAAAGGACGTATTTTGCGAATCATTTTTAGTTTTAGGTGCGCTGTGGATGCTGTCTTGTTGGCGTGATCCATGAAGTTCAGTCCATCATCGAAGATAACCCCCAGGTTCCTGACCTTCGAGGTCGGTGTGGGAGGGGTACCGAAGGTCTCTGGCCACCAACTGGTGGACCAGGCTGGGGATAATGGACCGAAAATGAGTACCTCAGTTTTTTCTGAGTTTAGCTTTAAGCAGTTTGTCGCCATCCAATCTCCTATATCTAGGAGCCCTTTCTTGAATTTTTCAGCTACTTGCTCTCCGTCACCTTTGATCGCCAACACTAGTTGGGTGTCGTCGGCGTAAGAGGTAAGGCTCATCCCATGTGCTTTGATGGTCTTAGCTAGGTCCGACACATAGATGTTGAAGAGTGTCGGACTAAGGGATGAGCCTTGAGGAACACCACAGGGGGCGGAGAGTTGTGCTGATTGAAAGGGTCCTAGGATGACCGCCTGCGTTCTATTGGCGAGGAAAGAGGCAATTAGGTTTTTGGCCGTATGACAGATGCCAAGTCCTTGGACACGGTCGACCAAGATGTTGTGATCGACCGTGTCGAAAGCCGCTGATAGGTCTAGCAGAACCAGTATGGCAGTGCCACCTTGGTCCCTAATGACCCTGATGTCATCAGCGGCTTTGATCAGGGCTGTCTCGGTCCCGTGATATTTCCGGAACCCAAACTGCGTGTTGTCAAGGAGCTGGTGTACTTCAATAAACTCAGAGATCTGGGTGTTCATGATCTTTTCGATTGTCTTTGCAATGAAAGGAAGACTGGCAATTGGACGGTAGTTTTTTAGCTCATTTTTGTCGAGCGAGGGTTTTTTTAACAGAGGCTTTAGCAGGGTGTTTTTGAGCTGGTTAGGATAGTGGCCTGTCCGCAAAATCAAATTGCAGACCTGTGTAAGTGCCGGTGTGATAACGTCTAAGACTGGTCTGAGAACCGATAGAGGGCAGGGGTCTAGGGGTGAGCCTGATTTGATGGTCAGAAGTGTGTTTTTTATTTGCTCCTGGGTGACTGGTTGAAAGCACGGGAAAGCATTAGCTGAGGAGGAAGTGACAGCTGATATGGGGGCCGGAAGTGATTTGGAGGAAAATGCTTGATAAATGTCATCTACTTTAGTGTAGAAGAAAGCTGCAAGAGAGTCACACAGAGATTGTGACCGGGGGGGCGTGAGATCCGGGGAGTTACCTGATAAAGCTTTGGAATGGAAAATAGTTGTTTACTGGAGTTCCTGGCCTGCTCAATTTGGTCAGTGTAATATTCTCTTTTAGCTTGTGCTATCATATTTTTATATAGGGCTACGGCTTCCCTATAGGCAGACTTGCTACCAGCATCATAGTCTTTTCTCCAGGTTCTCTCCTTGCTGCGGTTTATCTGTTTTTGTATCCTAAGTTTATCGTTATACCAAGGAGCGGTGGGTTTAGCTCTGTTGCTGGAGTGTTCCTTGGAAGGGGCTGATTGGTGAGATGCCTGACCAATCCAGTCATATAATTGCTGGAGAGCTAAATTGGGGTCTGCAGCGAACTCTGGGCAGGTTTGTATGAGTGTGAGCTTAAAGTGTTCTAGATTTATATTTTTCCAGTCTTTAAACGGTAATTTAGATACCGGTTGGGGATTATTGTTACAGTCATTGCCGGTGGCAATATTGGCGAAGATTGCAAAGTGATCTGTCCACTGCATGGGCAAAATGTTGGTGATTTGGAGTCCTTCTAGATTGGAGAAAATAGGGTCCAAAATGTGGCCTGCTTGGTGAGTGGAGGACTTAACAAGCTGTTTTAGCCCTAGGTTGCCTAAGTCAGTGGTAAGAGCAACGGAGTCGGCTAGGTGATCGAGATCTAAATGAAAATTCAGATCACCGAGAACTGTGAAACTGGTTTCTGTGGCTACAGATTCCATTATGGTATTTATGTTGGACAGAAAAGTAGTTTTTGATCCCGGGGGCCGGTATATTAATATACCCTTAAAATTGAAAGAAGGGGAGATGTTAATAGAAAATTGCATGGCCTCACAGGCAGTGGAAGGAATGAAGGTTGTTCTAACAGGGTATGCATCTCTAGCAATTATGGCCAGCCCACCCCCTCTTTGTTTGGGCCTGTCCTGACAGTAAGCCTTAAATCCCGGTGGCACGGCGATGACCAGATCTGGCTGTGAGGAGTCATCTGTCCAAGTTTCAGTAATGAACAAAATATCCAGAGCATAGTCAGTAATAAGATCAAATATTTCCTGCCTGTGCTTGCCAAGAGAGCGCGCATTTATAAGGGCTATGGAAGTAGTAGCACCTGCATCTTGGTTAATAGGAGTGCCGATGGTCTGATGGGGAGGAAGGAGGGGGATAGAATAAAGGCAGTGAGGACAAGCGGTGGCCATGTCTTTATGGATTTCTGAGGGGTTAATTTTTAGACATTTGGACGTGTCGAGTGGACATGCGGCCAGTAAATTGTGTCTGGAGTAAGTTATGGCATTTCCTGATGTATTTTTAGCAGGGTTTATGGCCCTGGGCCCGGTCCCGGCGCGGACGGGCGCAGACGGGCTTGCCTCTGGCGCGCCTCCGGCGCGCCGCCGGCGCGCCCGCTGCGCCCGCCCGCTGCGCGGACGGGAAGTACCTTTGATTTTATGCATGAAAGGGGCGGGAAGGGAGGGAGCGTTCGATAGACTGGAGCGCAGCCCTTCCCTGCTCAAGATGGCGGGAGAGTCACGAGTAGTCACGTGACCGCGACCGAAAGGGCAGCGCTGATGTAAATAAGCTGCAGTCGCGCAATGCAGCGCGCGCTGAATTCCAGAAAGGTAATCTCAGTGTTTAGCCACCAATGATGTATTTAAAAATACACCTACAAGGTTATTGCCCAATGAGCGGACAGTAACCACAGTTAGTGCCGAGTACAATATTTAAAAACTATTACAGGGATACATAAGAGGTCCCCCGGCTTCCGCCTCAGGGGAGAGCAAAGTTAAAAATAAAGGTTTTACCGAGGTTGGGAAAGACGCCCCTTAAGTACACACAGGGGGCGGGACGCTCGATAGACTGGAGCGCAGCCCTTCCCTGCTCAAGATGGCGGGAGAGTCACGAGTAGTCACGTGACCGCGACCGAAAGGGCAGCGCTGATGTAAATAAGCTGCAGTCGCGCAATGCAACGCGCGCTGAATTCCAGAAAGGTAATCTCAGTATTTAGCCACCAATGATGTATTTAAAAATACACCTACAAGGTTATTGCCCAATGAGCGGACAGTAACCACAGTTAGTGCCGAGTACAATATTTAAAAACTATTACAGGGATAGAGAAGAGGTCCCCCGGCTTCCGCCTCAGGGGAGAGCAAAGTTAAAAATAAAGGTTTTACCGAGGTTGGGAAAGACGCCCCTTAAGTACACACAGGGGGCGGGAGCGCTCGATAGACTGGAGCGCAGCCCTTCCCTGCTCAAGATGGCGGGAGAGTCACGAGTAGTCACGTGACCGCGACCGAAAGGGCAGCGCTGATGTAAATAAGCTGCAGTCGCGCAATGCAGCGCGCGCTGAATTCCAGAAAGGTAATCTCAGTGTTTAGCCACCAATGATGTATTTAAAAATACACCTACAAGGTTATTGCCCAATGAGCGGACAGTAACCACAGTTAGTGCCGAGTACAATATTTAAAAACTATTACAGGGATAGATAAGAGGTCCCCCGGCTTCCGCCTCAGGGGAGAGCAAAGTTAAAAATAAAGGTTTTTTATTAGTATTTTTTGTATTAGTATGGATAAATGGGATGGAAGGTGTAGTGTGGGCCATATTGGGAGGAATCTGGTCCGGTTCGGTGGAGATAGCTGGGGTAGGAAGGGTGGGAAGGGTTTCCAAGCATTGGGTTGGTAATTTAACCGTAGGTAGGGCTTCAGTGTTAGCTGGGACATGGGTCGACTCCAGGGAGGAAGAGACGGAGTGTAGTCAGTCGACTCCCTCTAAGCCTTCTAGGCAACCAAAGCGGTTGTAATCCGTAAAGGGGTGGAATTGGGGCACGTATTGGGGTTGTCTAGGTGGTCTGGCATCGTATGCTCGTTGCCTGCCCCTCCGTTCCACAACGGTCCTGTCCCCTCTTCTCGGCTGGTGGCGAAGGTTAGTTGGGGGAAAAAAATAAGAAACTGGAAGGGTCTGGATGGTTGAATCGAAGGATCTGTTGAAGCCTGCACATATGTGGGATACTGTACGGGGGTCTCTGAAACTAACGATTAGACAGTCACCATTGATGTTTTTAGGGGTCTTGCCTATCCATGGAACCCTCCTGACCATAATAATTTCGTTGTGAAAGTGGGCCGGGAGGGGTCTGTTCCAGTTAAGCCATTTGATTACCTTGCTTTTAAGGGTGCTAAAGGTTTCTGTCTCCCCTGTTTCTAGTGGTGGTACTCCAGCTAGGATGACAGTAAACCGATTAGCCTCTGGTGGAAGATCAGGCCGTCTAGGTCTAGGGGTATTGTGTACCTCATTCGGGGGTCCCTGGTTTCCCTCAACCATATGGACTGATGAATTAGATTGACTTGGTTGATGACTCGCCACATTCTCGGTGATTGAATTACTGGGCATAGAGGGAGTTGGTAAGCAGGTATTCAGTGGGGGGATATTTGGTTGGTTCGGGTTCGGGTTAGGAGGTGCAGGGATCGAAGGAGTTGGAATAGTAGGAGGGATATATTGACACTGGGGGTTACTAAGGGTGGCTAAAATGGAGGCAGTTGTTTTCTCTACGTTGGATATTCTGGAATATAACCTATCCAGTTTAGCCTCTAATGGGGATATAATTGATTTAAGTAGAGCCACAGCCCATTCCATGGATATTTCTCTACCCGGGGGGGAGACATCATGGGGGTTAGTAGTGGTCTGGGTGGCTCCCCCCGCACCATGGCTGATTTTACAGACCTTCCCGTTTTAGTTTCTTTCTTGTTATACACTCTTTTCCGTTTCCTGACAGCACCCTCTCTCTCCCCTAGGCTCTTATTTTCAGTAATGCTCACTTCGAGGTGGGATGAAAGGGAAACATTGTTGCTTACAGGGACACAGTTAATGTCAGCCACAGTGTCGATTGTAGTAGCCAGGGTAGCCAAGGTGCCAGGGTCTTCTCTAGGCGGGGATATTACCTCCATAATAGCAGACTGGTCGCTATTTCTATTGGGCGTTTTGGCGTTAGCAAGGGGTCCTATGGATGAGCGTTTGAGGGAAATGAGTTCAGTTGACAAATGCTTTTCCAGGATGACTATCTCCTTGTCAATGATATTATTGGCCCTTATGAGGAATTTCTCCATACCTCCGGCGGTTGACAGGCTTCCAGTTAACGAGGATTTGATCCTATTGTCTCTACCAGCCATTGCCCTTAAATAAAAGAGACTCACACAGGTTAGAGGGATGGCCCGGTCCGGTCACTCCGGGTCACGAACGGCCACAAACGGTCCCGCCCTTGTCCCGGGCTTCTCCCGGTGCCCTCCCGCGCGCTCCCGCTAGCGGGTACTGGCTATCCCTTATGTAGATGGTCCGTTGATTTGCAGGCGGGGCGTGGTGGACAGGGAGAGCGGCCAGGTGTTGCTGGGCGGGCGCGGTGTGCAGAGGCTTCTGGTCCTAGAAGTCCTGCTCCGCGCGCTCGCAGCCCTGGTCCGGTCCACGCAACTCAATCCTGCTCCCTGCTTACACTGGAGCGCAGCGGGACCCGCGAAGCGGGTTCCGCAAGTTGTTGAAGAAAAATAAGGGTCCAGAAATGCCCTCAAGCCACGGCAGCAGCAGTCTCCGGTTACAGGCGTCCCACGGCGACCTCTCCACTCCGCCCTTTAGAAGAGCTGCAGGCGGGGCATGGTGGACAGGGAGAGCGGCCAGGTGTTGCTGGGCGGGCGCGGTGTGCAGAGGCTTCTGGTCCTAGAAGTCCTGCTCCGCGCGCTCGCAGCCCTGGTCCGGTCCACGCAACTCAATCCTGCTCCCTGCTGACACTGGAGCGCAGCGGGACCCGCGAAGCGGGTTCCGCAAGTTGTTGAAGAAAAATAAGGGTCCAGAAATGCCCTCAAGCCACGGCAGCAGCAGTCTCCGGTTACAGGCGTATTTTTAGCAAATATTTGTACGTTTCAAAAATCGACACAGAAACTTTTTCAGCAAAAGCCAGGCAATGTTATCCTATGGAAGTAAATTCAAGTTACTGGTAAGTTCAGTTATAATTACTTTTCAGGGTCAGTGCTGGGCACCAAAATCCAGCACTGGGATCTCTCCTGATAACAGCTGAGTAATTTTGTTTTCGTGAATCAGCTGATTTTAGATGAATATTTTAAAGTTTCAAAACTCCACACATGGGGAACATCCATTATGACGCGGTCTTTACACCGCACTACCATTACAACGCTGCTTTTACAACACAAGTCATTACCACGACTTGCGCTGGAGGGCGCTCTAGGCTAAGGAATAGTAGATTTACTATTCCAACACCTTCCCTACTGTATGTAGGCTGGAGTTGGAATAGTAAATTATACTATTCCTAAATCCAGCACCGTACAGCGGAAGCCGTGGTAACGACTTGCGTTGTAAAACCAGCGTTGTAATGGTAGTGCGATGTAAAGACCGCGTCGTAATGTCATAAATCCCCACACTTAGAAGAATTTCCAAGTGAAACCAGTCAATGTTACCCTATAGATGGAAAGTGAGTAAGTACTCGACTGGCAGAGTTAAGGTTCTGGGCATAGACTCAGGGGTCTCCGAGGGTCAGGTAGGTACAGTTTTTACACCCTCAGCGGCACAGGGGCTGCTGGGTGCAGTAGAGTTGGGCCCAATGTTAGCCTATGAGTGGCATGGGGCCTTTGGGGTGTGGCTGCTGGCAAGCAGGCCACGCTGCTGTGGGAGCTGTGCTCCTGGTCACTTGCTCCGTGCAAGTGGGGAAGTAGATTAGGACAAAGGTTGCACTCCCAGAGGCACTCGAGCGGCTGAATGCAGGGTGCTTTTGAGCCGCCGAGCGCTCAATGTTATTCAATGGGAAAGCTGGAAGTTGAACAAAGGCTGTAGGCTCGGGATGGAGATTCTTCAGGTGCGCCCACCACTTTGAGAGGTAAGTTGAGATCTTGGAGGATAGGTAGACACCAAGTAGTTGGGCACAGGGGGCCGTGGGGCGCCGGGTGCAGGGGTGTCTTTTGACATCAGGAAATCTTACCCTCATCTGGTCGCGCTTGGAGGGTTCCCTTGTTGTGAGGCTGCGGGCGTCATCTGGGTCGTGGAGGAGGGTCCTTGGGCACTGAATTCGTGGTCGCAATCACTGGGGGGGATGTCCTTGCCAGGAATGCTCATGCGCAGGCTCCCGCGCATGCATAGTTCCAAGAAAAAGGCTAGATGGACAAGGATGACCCCGCGATAAGGTAAGTTTTATTTAATTCTTATTTTAGGCTTTTTAATGTCATTTAATATCGCGGGGGGAGGTGGGCGGGCGTCGCATAACGGAAATATGCGGAGAGGCACGGAGATTCGTTCAATATCTGTGCCTCTCCGCGTAAGTCCTTTACGCGACTTCCGCCCACCCCTACTTACCAGCCAACTACCTTCTTCTTCCCTAGACTAACGGAACTAATCAAGTGCACAACATTACAAAACAGACCTCTATTTGAAAGATCTTTGAAAAATAAGATTTGAGAAATGCCAGCATTCATCAGATTGTATTCTGGAAAAAACAAGCAACATTTGTCATGTAGATAACAATTTCAAGACTTTCTTTGATGCATAAACTGCTACTGTCCTAAGTGCACAGCCTTCACGAGGACTTCTTTGGAAAATAAATGATTTGACACTAAAGCATCTTGCAGTTTTTAAACATTTAAAATACATCTAGATTGCAATGAGTAATAAATAATGGTTTTATAGTTTAGATTACATTACATGCCCGGATACCATATATTACACCTCCAATTTTATTATCATCCTCGTGGCCTCATGCTTATCTTAATATCAAGCACAAGACCAGTACTTTATTTCTGTAAGTAGTTGCAGGTGGCAGGCTCAGGTACTGACTTTTAGGGATATGAGAAATTGGGTTGTTGATTGAGAGTAGTGAAACCCTACTCAAGCAACAGTTACAGTCCTTGTCAGGGGGAATCACAAAATGTCACTAAAATAACCTGTGCTAAACCCTCTGGTAGTTTGGCACAAATGCAGTTAGGGTTACCTTAGAGGCAGTGTATAAAGCCTTTATGCAGCACACAAACAACAATACAGTGAAAACACAAGAAAAGTCACACCAATTTAGAAAAATAGAGTACAATTTCATTGTTTGACACTGAAATGACAAAAATCAAATTAGTAGAATGGGACATATGCGATTAAGAAGATAAAGATAAAATATAGCGCCTAAAAGCACAAGTCACTACTCAAGCTTATCTGGTCATGCATAACCAGGTGAATGTCACAAATTCAGGCTAACCGCGATGGAGCACGAGCCAGATTCAAGGATAAGGTATGTTCGATTGAAAAAGTTACCTTCTAAAGTCAAGTGCAGAGAGTTCCACTTCTGGTGAAGGAGGCCTCGAGGAGCAGGGAAAGCATAGTAGGAGTCTTTTCTGTAGCGTGAAGAGCAGACTGGACGTCGCAGACAGTTGTCGATGTAGCGTGAAAATCCTGTCGGGCATCGCAGATGGTCGTTGCTGGAGATTTGCATTGGCTGTCACAGTGGGCTTTCGATGCTGTAGTGCAAGGTTCAGATATCAGGTGCTGGTCATCCCTGGCAGGCACTGTTAAGACAAAGAGATAGGTTCAGCTGAGCTTTGTATTTGCAGTCAGTGCGGCAGCAAGATCTAGGCATGAACAGACCCATTCAAGGTCACGAAGAGACCTAAACTTCAGGATTTCTTCTTTTCTTTGAGGAGAAGCTCAACTGATACAACACCAACGGCCACATGCATCAACCTATTTAGGAAGTGCAAATGGTGCGAATCGCAAAATTCGGCAGTTTGCGATTCCTAAATAGGTTTTTGGGATGCATCAAGCATTTTTGGTAAAATCGCTATTTTTAGCGAATTCCAAAAATGCGATTGCTTTTAAGGAATCGCAAATTTGCGATTCCTTAAAAGCAATGCATGATTAATTTTGAAATTGCGAATTCGCAATTAGGGGTGCAAATTACCACGAGGTTGAACCTCGTGGAAATTTGCGAAAATGTGTTAAAATGCTCTCATTTGCATTTAAAAACATTGTCATGTTACAGACACACATGTCCTTAGGACATGTGTGTTTGAAACATGCACTTCAAAATACATTTCAGGGGTGCAGGGGGGGTCCTTTGAACCCCCCCTGCACCCATGGAATGCATCAACATTTTGCGAATTCTAATTTGCGAATTCGCAATTCCCATTGATTCATATGGGCCTTTTGGCCCATAGGAATCAATGGGAATTGCGAAATCGCAAATTGGAAATCGCATAATATTTGCGATTCGGTAAAAATTGCGATTTATACTGAATCGCAAATATTATGCACTTTCAATCATGCATCCCGTTTTGCGATTCCTTATTTGCGATTCCCTAAAAATCGCAAATTAGGAATCGCAAAACCGGACTTTGATGCATGTGGCCCCAAGTGTCCATTCATGTGTGGAAGAATCTCTCATAATGTTAGCATACAGTGATGGCTCATATTTGTTTTCATAGGTGAAAGTAGTTTGGCCACCGGATGAGGAGACTATTGGCATTCACTTTTCATCTAGAAAGTATAAGTGATTCTTTCACACATAGAGGATGTTTTTTTCTAGGTGATGGCATGTAATTTAAGGAATTTTTCATGATGTTCACAACTGTTTTATTACTTTCAATCAGTTGGGAATGTGTCCTTTCCTTGTTAGGTTGCTCTTTCTTTATTCACTTACCCAGTCCTGAAGATGTTGAGGCATTTACTGGCCCTTTCTCTCCTTTGCCAGGTCAAAACGCTGATATTATATGAAAGGTCTGGATTTAACAGATGCTCCACAGAGGGTTAATTTGAAATTAATAACTTTACCTCAATCTGATGGAAACTACATTTGGTTTAATGATCTATTAAATATGTTAGACAGGCTTCTATGTAAAGCAATATGGTATTTGTAATGGGTCTATACCCCCCTTTTCCTTCTCCTTTCACAATCTGCACAAGCACATTCTCTGAGGACCATTTTTGTCATCAAAATCTTTTTTGAGCAAAGAATTTAATGCAAATAATGTATTTATATTGTTGCTTTGTAATACATTTTTAAACTCCCAGACTGAATTTCCTTGTGTGTGTCTTGAATTTGATCTCTATTATTTGATTAAATCAAAGTGGGGCTATTTATTTGAAGTAAGGACTAGCTTCTTAATTTGGCCCTCTGCTTTAAAGTAAAAAGAATTCTTCCAATTGGACCTTTGTTGTCTGTATCGTAAGTTACCTAGGTCCTTTGGGTTATTTTGGGCCACCCTATTGTTATGTAATTGATTTTTAAAAGCAGTATTTTCAGAATTGTGACTCAAAATCTTACTTTTCCATTAGAGAAGGTTTTAAATTGCAATTCCTCAGTCACCAAACATGAAATGCCTACCTGATCCCACACAAGAGTTATCACATATTAAACATAATAAGTTAACCTAATATTAACCAATGGGAGACGTAAGCCTCACAACAGTGAAAAGTAATGTAGGAGTTTTTCACCACTTGATATGTAACACTTAAAAGTACATGTCTAACATTTTAAATACAACCAATCTACTCCATGGGCTGTTTAGAGTCTACCCTAAGGGTAACTTATATGTACTAAAAACAAGGTTTAGGCCAGGCACATTTGTATTTTGCCAGGTCAAAATGGAAGGTTAAAACTGCACACACAGATTGCAATAGCAGGCTTGGGCATGATTAAAAAGGCTACGTAAGTGGGTAGCACAATAAGTGCCACAGACCCACCAGTAGAATTTAGTTTAGCTCTGGATGCATGTAGTACCACTTTACTAGGGACTTACAAGTATATAAATGTGCCAATTGAATGGGAAAGACCATTTTACCATGTTTGAAGGAGAGAGCATAAGCACTTTAACACTGATTAGCAGTGGTAAAATACACGGAGTCCAAATAACCAACATAATAGGTTCAGAATACATGAAGGGTGAAGGCAACAGTTTGGGGTGACCCTGCAGGGAGGGCTAGGTCCAACAGGTACTTCTACTTATTTTTCATCATCAGGCTTGACCCAGGGATTGGAAGAGAAAGGCAGTAAAAGGAGAAGGAAGGAGGGAGGAAGAAACAGATTGGAAATCAAGGACATAGAAAGAAATCAAGGATGAAAAAGATCCTTCAAGATTCAGGTAAAGAGACAGGACATGAGGAATGGTGGAAGTGTGACGCGTGTGTTTGAAACAAAATTAGGAAACCTTCTTTTCTGCAAGCACGACATTCAACAGCACATGTTTTTTTTATTTTTTAATATGGGACTTGATTGGACCGAAAGCATGTAAACACCAAAATCAGCTAGATTACCTTGTTCAAACTGTACATTATTAATGCTGGAATAATTGTCCTTATTCATTGAGCCAAAATGGCCTGATTTACAAAACCAGTATTTGCTTACTTGCATGGACGCTAATTCATCAAAGGGACACAGTTACAAAAGCGGCATCACGCATGCATTCATCCCTTAGGAGATTACAGCTTTTTTATATGTCTCCTCATAATTTATCAATTAATCCGTCTGTCTAGGTCATAATATTTTTCTGCTGGTGATCTTGGGAGTCTTTTGCAATTCCAGAGCATGTGATTGTATGTGCCCTCCATTATAATACTATATTTACCACCTTTAATATAAAATTTTAATATTTTGTGAGTGGAAATAAACAGTTTTCGAAACACTGATCAGCATGAATTTAAAAACATTATGGACACATGTGGCCCTGTTTGTGTCACTTATGTCCATGATATATGTCAACTACTTTCTTGATGATGAGTGGATGAGTGAATGCTACTAATCCAACCTATATTGTGAAATCATATTATCATATTACCATAGATAACTGACTTTCTCATTTCCTCCAATTTTTCAGAATCCCCGTAAGAAACTTTGGATCATATTTAGAAGGGAAGTGGCAGAGTGTAGTGTTAGCCTTCCTAGCTTAGTGCCTCATGTTGCCACCTCAGAAATGCAGGGCTGCACCATATGTGCAAGAATATGGTGCAGCCCTAAATGTCCCCCTGCGCTGGCGCTACACTTAGCAGCCTAGCGCCAACGCAGGCACCCTTGCACCATAGTGCAAGGTTGTCTGAGCGCAGGGGAAGATTGTTTATGTGCAGGAAGGTCCCTGCAATTTTGTAACTTCTATGTGTGCTGCTTAATGTAGCACACATAAAAGTTCGAAAACAGCATTGTTTATGTGCAGAAATGGGGATCTTCCAAAACCTCCCAACAAGAACGTGTTGCTCTCTACTGAAGAAGGACAACTATCCTGAAACAGGTGTCTAGAGATACACAGCACTGGCTGCACCAACAAGGGTCAAAAACGAAAGCCTGTCACTAAAATAAGTGTTATCGTGCACTGCCTTTACTATGATGCATCTGGGCAAACTGAGTGCTGGGATGTGAGGCAGTGTGCGCCCATCCTCCTCCTGTTTGAAAAGGCTCCCTTGAGTTAATGAGCTGACGAGCTCTGGTCCATGCACCTGCACCAAGCGAGTGGTACTGAGACCTGAGAAGACTTTGAGAAGCATTTCCAGCACCCCCAAAAAGAATGTGTTGCCCTCTACTGAAGAAGGACAACTATCCTGAAACATGTGTCTAGAGATATGCAGCATAGGCTGCACCAACAAGGGTGAAAAATGAATGCTTCCAAGTCTATTTGACAGTGATGATCAAACTTGATATTTTCATGAAGTAATACAATATTATAACACTGAGTAATTGTGTGCATTACTCAAAATCTGTGTACATAGAAGAATCCAGGATGACGCCAATGCCTCACCTTTCTGCTATGAAGATTTCAGAGTTTTATGATTTTCCTGGGCTTGATGCCTGGCTCAGCCAGTCCCACAGTTACTGTCCAAAGCTGTTTTTGAATATCAAACAGACTTACCGTAATCCAACTTTGGAACTTATTGCTCGTCGTGACATTTTCAGCAGACATTTTTTTATATTTGTACTGTGACATTTTCATCTGTATCTGCAATACCCTCCCAATCAGAGCAATTAGATGCTTTTCAAGGGGACACATGCAGGCACAAATGATGTTGGACCTCTTTCAAAGATGGTCAGACGCATCCATAATGTTTCAGGAGGCTGAGTAATTGTAGATTCGAGCACCGCTTGCTTTTATGTCTGAACCATGCAGCAGGCTATTTGTTTCAGCAGATAATAGGCACATTTCCCAAGGTATTTCTGTTTTATGAAAGTTTCAACATGGCAGATACTTCACTGCCTGTTTTATTGGAGCTCTCTCCTCTCCTCTTCCTGACTGATGCACAAAGGACGACCCACATTATTGGATGGAGTAAACTTCAGTTGTCCAGTCTAATATTAAAGGGGAAGTTTTAAAAATATTTTCTCATATATAGGAAATCCATATTGCACATTACTGAATAAGATTTGCAACTTCTTACTAAATCGGTGTTTGGAAGGCGCCTGCTGTGGAGGATAAATGTACTACTGTATCTTCATGAGCCTATATGGGAAAACATTCAGTTGAGGCCTATATTTTATACAAGATGGTAAGTTTATCTAAATATTCGTCCTGGCAGAATGTCCTTGGTTCCATCAAAGTTCTGATTTGTTGGTGTCAGAGGTCCAGTACTTATACCAAAATGTGCCTTTGAAGTGAGGGAGATATCAAAGAGGCTTTTGAAGATCACAAGGCCCCTGCCTTTCCTGCCCAGGCTCCAGACTCACTACAGGGTTGTGGGCAGCTTTTTACGTGGGGACAGGCACAGCCCTATTCAGCTGGAAGTATCAGCTCCTCCCTCCCAATCTACCTCAGGAAGGTCCACTCAACAAGGCCATCAGCCTTGCGATGGGCCATCAGGATGCAAATGTAACACCCCTTCTCCATTTGTGTGACTATCTAGATGGGAATGCGCAAAGCCCAGTCGTAACCCAACCCGGATGTGTATTCAGAGACAGACAGAGGCACAGAATAGCTAAAGTTCAAAGTCTGCAACTTTCTCAAAGTAGCATGGTCAGACTTATCATTTAAAATCAGACTTCATCATTAATTGTGATTTTTTTATTGTGAGTCCAGAGACACCAAACTCCTAACTTCCATATGTTCTCAATTGGAAATCACACTTAAAGAGCAATCCCAATCTTAACCCATTGGAGAGATAGGCCTTGCTGTAGTGAAATGCACATTTAAGAGTATATCACTACCAGTACATGTAAAACACAAAAGTACATGTCCAACTTTTAAAATGCACTGCATCCTGTCCTTGGGGCCACACAGGGCCTACCTTAGAAGTGATTTACATGTAAGAAAAAGGAGGGTTTGGCCGGGCAAGTAGGTTAACTTGCCAGGTCAAAATTGCTGTTTAAAACTGCACACACACCAACTCAGCAATGGCAGGCCTGAGTCATGTTTAAAGGGCTACTGAGTGGGTGGCACAATCTGTGCTGCACGCCCACTAGTAGCATTTCATTTACAGGCCCTGGGTACATATAGTGCACTTTACTAGGGACTTACAAGTAAATTAAATATGTCAATTGTGGATAAGCCAATGTTACCATGTTCTGAGTACAGAGAACATGCACTTCAGCACTGGCTAGCAGTGGTAACGTGCCCAGAATCCTAAAGCCAGCAAAAAGGAAGTCAGCAAAAAAGGAGTTCAGAAGGCAAAACCAAACCATGAATGCCAGGTGTACCACATGATGCATCTCTCCAGCTGAAGTTTGGGATAGTTACCCAACCCCTTAGGAGTTCTCTTCACTAAAGTGGAAGAACCTGGAGAGACCCTCAGCAATGATGTGGTCTGTGCCAGGATGGTGTTCCACTGTAAAGTTCATTCCATTTGAGGGGGCTGTGGTCTATCTGAACCCGAAAGTGCAGGCCAAATAGATATGGCCTTAGCTTCTCTAGTCCCCAGACCACAGCAAAGGCTTCCCTTTCAATCGCACTCAACCTCTGGTCCCTTGGAAGTAGCCTCCTACTGATAAAGGCTACAGGCTGATCCAGGCCCTCTTTATTTAGCTGTGAGAACATGGTCACTATGCCATACTCTGAGGTATCTGTCAGTGCAACAAACTCTTGGGAGAAATCGGGGGCCTTGATCATGGGTGCCATGCGCTTGGCTTCCTTCAGGGCATCAAAAGCTTTCTGGCACACCTCTATCCAGATCATCTGGCGCAGCTGCTTATTGGAAGTCAACTCTGTCAAGGGGCCAACAATGGTACCATACCCCTTGACAACTCTCCTATAATATCCAGTGAGGCCTAAACAGGCTCTCACTTCTGTCTGGGTGTTAGGGGTTTTCCAAGCCAGAATGGTGTCAATTTTGGGTTGCAAGGGCTGCACCTTGCCGCCTCCTACTTGGTGACCAAACTAGACCACTGAACCCTGCCCTCTACAGGAACAAACCTTAGGTGTTACTTGGTCTACTAATTTGTAGAATAAAGTGTAGCTTCCAATTCATAAGACTTCACAGGCAGCTAACACTAAACATATACTAATTTTCATCTATAACAGTTAATATATAGCACTTCTATACTGTGTAAAGGGAAACTATTACATGATGCTAAAAGTCAATCCTTCCATTTATAGTTTCCCCAATACATCCTGGTTGGGGGTCACCATGGTTGGCCTGAGGCTCCCGAGGCCCAGCTGACTCCCTGCATCCAGAGAAAGCTGGTATTGCTCCCACCCACAGGGAGCAGCTAAAAATGCTGCACACATAGAGTAAGGAAGCAAGGAACAGAAATAAAGATTTTTCTCCTAATTACGCCTCCCCTGAGAAGGTGTATCTTTTTGGTGCATTCCCAAGTGTACCAGTGATGGGAAATTAAGGAATGCACCCACATCCATGGGAGTTCCCACGGAACACACACACATCGCCCATGGAATTCCTTCCCTGGGCGATTTGCACTGCACTACTCCCGATGTATCAAGTCACACAGGGCCACGCAAACTGGTCTTGTATGGCTTGATAACTCATATCTTAGGGTTTGCGTTTGGAGTAAACGCACTTCAAACCCTTGATAAATAGGTCCCTGTGTGTTAATGGGAAAAGTGTTTCTGTAGGAAGGTAGGATCCTTCTGCATTGTTACCCCCACTTTTTCCCTGGTGCTAAACTGTTTTTAAATGGCCTGACTGGGATCCTGCTATTCAGGACCCCAGTCTCTCTGCTTTCTCGACTAAATTGTTATGTTCAGTACTTAGGTACAACCCAGATTGTATACTGGGGTACCCTTATCAGTCCCTAGTATATGATACAAAGGTACCCAGGGCATAGGTACCCCAGAGGTCCCCCATGGGCTGAAGCATGTATTATGCCATCCATGGGAGATCATTCAAACTCTAACTACAGGCCTGCTATTGCAGCCTGTGTAAGCTGGTGCTAGCACCACTTACGAAAGATACAGGTTTCCTATATGTAGGGTCACTGCACTTAAAACCTATAAGTTACCCCTATAGTAGGCCTTTACAATCTTGTGGGGAGGGTGCTTGGCTCTTTACAATCTTGTGGGCAGAGTGCTTGGTTCTAAGTTTGAGGGTGCTCCTGCATGAGCAGGATACCCCTACAGCTCACCGAGTCCATTCTCCTGGGTTGTAAGTGAAGCAGCCACATATCATATAGAGGGGCAGCGCATAATTACGTGATGACCATCTCGAAACTGGCTGCAATGAATCCTATCATGTTTGGTATCGAACATGTTGGAATCATACCCCAACACTGTAAATGGTGTGGGAGGTATGATTCCAAGCACTGGAAGAGCCCTCAGTTAGGCTCTCCATGCTCCCGGTATGACGGCAATTTCCGGCACCACTTCGCACCTATGGACCCGGGAGATCGATGAAATTTCGATCCCGTGAGCACACCGGAATACCAAGGATAAACAGGTCATTGCACCGGCTAAGGAGTACTCACATTATTGTTGCGTGACTCACAGCACCTTTCACATATTTCCAATTGGATTGGTTGCCGCTATTCCTGTAATTAGGCTAAAATTCCCTCAGGCATGTAATTTTTACATCCTGATGATGATCCCAATATTGTTTCCACGGGATCGAAATGTTGTCGAATTCATATGCACCGTAAACGCAATTAAATTCATTACTGACGTGTAACGGTGTTTCTACATATTGTTTGCTTGTTGCATTTCTTTATACAAGTTAAAAGCATTTTTTGTCCCGCCTGAGCCTTTTTCTGAATTTGTGAAATTCTGTTCATTTGTGTCTTTGTAATATATGTTGCATTGGACTCAGGATTGTGACCCACTTTATTCTTGAGTTTGATGTGATTTGATACATTATTAAATTTGTTGTCCGGCTGGACAGTTTTAATATAGCACTGATTTCTGGCCTGTATTAATTGCTTTCTGCGTGAATCTCCTCTGTCAGGGACTATTGTGTAATTGTAACTTTTACAGAGACAGCATTTTTCTGCTATTAGCTCTATGAGCCGTCAGTCTGCCTCCAATACACTTCTGGGGTGGGTGACAGCTGGACTTTGTGCATTCCCTCTAGACAGCCACCCACAAATGGAGCTTATGTGTGACTGAGTGGCCATCCACATCGTGATGGGCCATCCTGGAAGGATATAACTCGTGCCCTAAGCCACCAGACTTGACATCAAGCCCTGACTATATGGAGAAAGAGGGACAACTGCATGGAAGAAGGTGGCATTATGGGACATCACCCTCCTGAAGCCATAAGTCTAGTTTCAGTATCACCGTTAGGTGTCCTCTTACTATTGTAGTTCCTGATTTCTAAATATTTACAAATAATCCAAGTAGTACTCCTAGAAATATACGGTGGTAGTGTTTGAGCAGACCTTGAACTAGAGAAAATGTACTCCCATAGTTTGTCCACCCTGTGGAAAAACCACATGAGTAAACAATACATTTGCAATGTCTGAAATGTCATTATTTTTCTATACAGTGACTATAATTTGCAATTCTCCAACAAAAACCTTAAAATAGAGATCTTTTTACTTTCCCATGTAGGGAAGTCAGATTCACGTACCTTTAACTGCTGTGCTTTTACATGTATCTAGGGTGAAAGCTGCATGTATCCATGTTGGTATAAGTGTCTAATTTGATTTTTACAGAACCACCTTTTCCCTGAAATGCTCTTTTGCCAGCCAAACAATCTCTAAAGAAGGGAATGTGCCATACCAGTGGACCATTCATCATCATAAATCCAATTTACCATCATAAAATTCCCAAATTCCTGACATCTGGATGCAGGACCCACTATTATCATAAAGTTTTAACACTTTCAAAATCCACTCTTGTGTGTACAAATGTCTGAGAACAAGACAATAATTATTTTAATTTGCCACATGCACCAGCTATACTCCATAGTTTTGGGCTGTCTATTCGAGACGATTTAAACATGAACATTTAATTTCTTGCTAGGTACCCACAAACCTTTAATACCTTAGCGACTGAAAACAGATGTATGGATATATCACCTACCTTAAAAGGAGGATTAAATATTGTCTAACTTCCAGGGCACTTAGAACTGCTTCATTTCAATTCATTTCACAATAAAATACATATTTTTCCTGTACTTTTCGATTTTACTTTGGAAAGCTTGTAATGTTCTCTTCTCACAGAGCTGGTTTTGAAGCGACTCGATTTAAATGTCCCGCAGATATCACTTCCTTCTCTGTTGAGTATCTTGCTTTAAAATAGGTCAAGCTTTTCTCTCCTTGAACATCACCTCATGATGCATGAATCAATTCACAGCCCCAGAAAGACAGAGCTTCTGGGCCAGCAGGTCTTGAACTGAATTACTGGAGTACAGCAGCTCGGAGGCACAAGTGGCTGTGAGATTCTCCTTGTCCTCTGTGCAATAACCATGATTTACGGTACATGGGGAAAGGTCGTGCATGAGACGATCACATACTTGTACAGTGGCAACTATATTTAGGCCCTGTATCATCAGGCATTATTGCAAGAAGTTGCAGGTTTCTCAAGGCAATGCAATCCTTTAAATGTGCTATGTTGCTTGAAAGTGGTTTTTCATAGGTAGCATAGTGGAAGGCCTCGTTATATTACATTTATTCCATTTAATTGCGAATATTAAAAAATAAATATCGCTTTGCAGGATATCCAGCTATAAAACACTGCTACGTTTTTTACTAGTCCTTACACAGACCAAATTCATTAACTTTTACATTTAACGTTTTTTTTATTTTAAACGTGGGAGTCCATGCATAAAAATATAGCTGCATATTATCAAGGAGGGCGATAAGAGATTATCACCGCTTTAGCAGCCATTTTTGGACGCTAAGGGGCTATAATTTCATCGCCCTATTAGCAAGCTGTCGCTAACAGCAGTTAGCGACAGCTTGTAGGCGATAGCCAGAGGTTTGGGGCCCGCTTTGCATGTCAGCGATATTTATCGCTAATGACATGCAAAGTGGGCGTAGCCAACCTGTTAGCGACTGAAAGCAGTTGCTAACATCGCTATCGCCTATTATCAACACAGGCATAGCGATGGAAATATTCGTGCTAAGTGCAAATATATCCAAAACCTAACGCCTGCTCAGACCAGTTCTTAGCCATTATATCCAATGGGAGGTGGATATTATGGCTAAGACCCCATTGGCGTTAATGCGTGAATATAGCTGTATTCTCAATGAAAATTCACGCATTTCGCTGCTATCGCCGGATATTTTATCGCTTTAGAGATAAACGTTGCTAATAGCACGTTATCTCTGCGATAATTTCCGGCGATGCTTGCCGATAAAAAAAAACTCGCTAAACCCATTTAGCGATAAATATCGCTAGTTGTTGGTAATATGCCCCATATCTTCTTTCTTGTATGTCATATGTTCCGGTGTAAATTGTTGCAACTTTTTTTAAAGATCTGACACATAAATATGTCAAGGCATGTCATCCTATATCATAGGCAAAATATACAAAATCTACCCTGACTCCTCTTAAGGCAAGCCTGAACTCAGCTCCGAGGCTAATTAGGAACTCCATAAATGATAGATGACATATCACCAGTCTTACTGTCGCTCAACTGGATTCCAAAGGAGAGCTGATGCACACCCAGAAAGGCCTGTGGTCTATTCTCCTCTCTGCATATACAAAGGTGGGAAGATGACCATCCTGTACAATTTCCCTATAGTTAACAATTCATCTAAAATGATGTTTAGCATTCACGGTTTTCAAATCTACGAGGACTGGTTCATTTTCAGAGGTGATACTTAGAGAAAAATACATAGAAAAGTTAATTATCTTGATGTTCTATGGCTTTATTTGAACTTTGTAGCAACAATAGCTCTTTGTCATTCAGCAGCACACATGGGAAGTAAAACTAGTGAGCCAGCCCAGTTATTGCATTGACAAGGCAGCAGGGTCCCAGCATGCAGGGCAGACATGCATTTGGTTGGTCGTCAAACACTAGTAAAAGCCTCATGAGAGAAAGAGCTGAGGAGGGCAGAGAAGGGTGCCAGTTGTTAGAGTTCTCCCTAGGTTTTGTATCTTCTGGGAAGAGGTAGACACGACCCACTTAGTAAGCACTGAGTTGGGGTAGGTTTGAGGGAGTCATACAAATGTACTGAATGCCTAAAATGTATTAAAGTTTTGGGTAAACAAAGATTTATAATGAACTTGCAAAACTTAGTAGAAACAGACCTTCTGTTACACTTGAATGTACAAGGCACAACTGGAAAGGAGCCGGATATGAAGTGCTGCAAAAATGTGAAAGTCACTACTTGATGAGAGTAAGAAGGGATAACATACATGCAAAACATGTTTCACTAGAAAAAAGCAATATCATGTTTTTTTCATTTAACTCCCTATATTCATGAATAAATTACACATACATATATTACGTATGAGCATGAATGAGGAAATATAAATTGGTCAGCTTTGATGTGAGGGAATCCTATCGGGGACATATCTGTAGGTTCTTCATTATTTTGCCACTTATGCTGGTATAATATTATTTTCCAGTACAAGTGTGTGTTATTTAGAAAAACATAATAACGTCATATCTCACCTCAATGTTAAAATTTGCCAGACTCATATTTTTTAGGCAATACTTTTGTGAATGGTGCACAATGTGTGTACTTTCTGCATTGATAACTTTCGGCCTCTATATGATGGTGGGCGGATCGCCTCCAGCAGGTCGTCGAAGGCAGTTGGTCCGCCATCCAGGGCTCCATTCGCGGCATTACAATGCAGCCCATCAGACCTCAGAGGCGGGGATGGGTAGGACTGCAGCCTCAGGCAGGATCAAAGATCCTGTTGGGACAGCAGGCGGATTCTTAACTACAATGGTGGCGGTGCATGCACAGGCACCTCTGTAGGGATTAGGATATCCCTTTCAAACTGCCAGTTCTTTGCGGTCCTACCACCATGAAAAGGCAGATGGAAAGGGACTTTGGGGGCCGCAAGCAGGGC
Organism: Lissotriton vulgaris; assembly: GCF_964263255.1. NCBI lineage: Eukaryota > Metazoa > Chordata > Amphibia > Caudata > Salamandridae > Lissotriton > Lissotriton vulgaris. Next base: position 82,765,195 of record NC_141698.1, on the reverse strand, counting down.
CCTCGTCTCCCATAGGCCACTGTTTAGTGACCCTAGAGGAACATATAGTGACCCCACACACATCCATGCACTGTGTCCCAGGCACCACATGGTGCATGGATATGCACAAGCAGGCACGGCCCGTGCCGGGCCTTATACCGGGGAGGTGACGTCAGGCAGGGGAGGGTCAGGGTGGGGGGTGGTAAAATGCGGGATATGGACCATTAGAGGTAAGTATAGATAAAAAGAAATAAAACGAATTTCGTTGCCCACGCTGCATCGCCAAATGTGATGCAGCGTGGGCAACGAAATTCGTTTTATTTCTTTTTATCAGTACTTACCACTAATGGTCCATATCCCGCATTTTACCACCCCCCACCCTGCCCCTCCCCTGCCTGACATCACCGCCCCAGTATAACGCCCGGCACGGGCCGTGCCTGTGCACAAGTCGAAACAGAAAAAAGTACTTTATGACCGCTTGCACAGCAATCCTATCATAATAGGGCAGGTATGACCTCCTACCGCCTTCATGATTAGTGTCTTAGGGACAGATGTAGACATGGTTGGAAAATGTGTCACTTTTTCGAGGAAATTATAAATATGTAGAAAAATCCACTAGGGGCATTTTCTTTCTTCATGTTGTAAAGAACCTACTGAGGACTTAGAGGTTCTTTCAGAAATTGGAAGATGTGATTTTCCCTCCACATTTCCATTGCCGTTCGTTTTTAAGAATACTGTGGGTTAGTTTTGATATTTCTGAATGTTATCAATTGTGCGTGTATGTTACACATCCATAACTCATAACCTTTTTCTGGGTTGCACATGATTACTATTGTTAAAAAGCTTTCTGAATTGGGCTTTCTCCAACAAACTGCATCTGCATCACAATCTGAGTAAAAATTACAGCTAACATCATACATGTGAATTAGGAAAATACCAGTTTGAGATTGGCAGAAATAAATATAGATAACTCGAAGAAGAAAGATACAGAAATGGACGTGGGAAGACAAACCGAGAACAATAAGTAGCTGCTGGCTATTATTTCACTAGCTACCATGACATATTAAAAATATTCAAAGGCTGGGAAATTAATTGCATTCAGTACAACACTGAAAGTGCTTAATATACTGTCTCTCTGGGACAATTTGCTATATACTTCTTTTGAATTACACATACAAAGAAGAGAAACCCAGCTTTCTCGCTCGCCCTGTCGTTCTTCATTTTAATGAGGAAAAAAATGTCATCTATAGCAGTGTGAATGTGAAATATTATAATGTGTTTCAGTTTTATGTCACAGTAAGTATGTTTCTTAAAAGAGCCTAATGATTCTAAATGCCAGACCTTGTTGACAAGACATCTGCTTACTTGGCCTGTGGTTTGTTCTCCATCTCTAAGCTCATTATCATATATATTAAAGAAATCATCATGCCTTTGCATGTTAATACTTGAAAGTTGCAATTAATTGTAATTTCTTTTTTTTAAGTATAAGCTAGTTATAAAAATGTCCTGACTGGTCTGTCTGCAAATTCAGTAAATTTGCCAATGCCTTTGAAAACTTTAAGAGTTTCAGTATAGAGCCCTGCCAAACTCTTCACCCCCGCAGCCCCCACTGGCAAAATGGGCACGTCTAACGGGTTAAAAATGATCAACATCACACATGACAACAAACATTTCTAATTTTAATAGGTCGCTGGTGAGTGCAGGAACACATGAACCAATTTAACCCCGCTCCCCCGGATTCTCGATTTAACTATTCACAAATACAACCACTCACCTACTGATAATAAAACACACACACACAAAAATCATGTACAAGATAAATTAAAAGAAAAAATATGAAAAAAACCGACTAAACATGGTGGGCGTATGCTTGCAATTAGAAACTAAGTAAAAAATGTCATAGCAGAGCTGCATTTAGAGTAGTAGGAGGAGATTTCCTTGTACCTGATTGGGCCTGGTCTACCTTGGACAATGCTCTCTCCACCTCCACAAAGTCTTGAAGTAGTTTATTAAACATAAATGTTGGCACAATATCCCAAGTAAACAAAGGCCCAGTACCTTTCCCCAACTGACATACAATTGAATCACAACACATAAGAATTCTGAAAAGAGAATCTATGCTTATGCCATTACCTAATACAGTTCTACAGCACTAGCTAACAAGAGAAATAAAGGATCGAGGATACCACAACACCTCAATCGCACTCTTGCATTCCCACACACACACACATTCACAACACTCACTAACAAATACACATACATTCATACATACAAGCATACACCAAACATTAAAAAACGCATAAAACTTACCGTAACTGCAACTCTGCAAGAGGAAAGTCTCAGAGTTCCTGGAAGGGTTGGGACTGCTGCCTTCCCTCACTGGCTGACAGTGAGGGAAGGTAGCAGTCCTAACCTCACCATAGAGAGGAATGGAATCAGTGAGACTGCTGAGCCCACCCCACTCTGTGACGAGGGGGCTGATTGACACTCAGCCCAGGGCACTTAAGGGCTTAGAAATACTGGGGCAGATTTACAAACCCCTTGAGTCACTTTTGCGTCACTTTTCCCATGTTAAAAGTGACGCAAAAGTGGCGCAAGGGGCTTGTAAATCTGCCCCGAAATACCTAGGTCTGAGGCAATCGGTGACACTACCCCTCGTCATGTTATGAAGGGCCTCAAGACACTTTTTCCAAGCTGAGAAGGTTACGCCGACTGGGCTGTGAAATCTTCAGCCTGGCAAAGTTCAGCTCAGGCACCCAGGAGCCTGTGCAGTTAGTACATGCCTGGACTGATCAAGAAGAGCGTATGTCAGGCTGACCTTCCTTCATGTATATGGAACAATATTACTATGCGTGATCTAAAAATAGATATGCATTGTTTTGCTAGGAGCTTGCTATAATTAATTTATTCAATCAAATATTCCTGCACACTTACAAATGATGACAAAGGATCATAAAGAAGGTATTTGGGCAAAATATAGAGTCAAAAATATTGACTGCACACACATTTCGGGTTTTTAATATTGTGTTACAGAAATGTTGTGATGCAGGTATATCATTGACAAAGCTATCGATTTTCTAAGGCAAGCAATATAGATGTCAATAATATCAATATTGTTAATATTGTTTACCAAGATATTGTTTACATAATATCATTTTTTTAATATCTTTATGTATTTCAGAGTATGTTTTAATTGTATATGTTATAAATTGTTTGTATAATGTTTTTATTTTTAAACATAATTAGCAAAATTTTTGTTGTTTTGAAATGTAAACTGTTTAAATTGTTAATTGCACATTTCAGTGTTGTAGCGGGTTGTGGGGTTTCTAGGGGTACAAGGTGGGAAGTAAATTAATTAATTATTTATTTAATTTTTATTAATGATTTAATTGATACTTAATTATATAACTCATGTATTTAATTTATTTTGTAAGTTATATTTTAGGTTTGAGTTCTGAGGTTTGTAGGCGTACAGGGTGGCAAGTGAACTACTTATAAATAATTAATAATTAATGTAATTATTATGAGTCATTTGATTAAAGATTAATTTTGCAAATTGTGTCACTAATTTATTATGTAAGTTATATTTTAGGTGTGGGTTGTGGGGTTTTTAGGCATATAGGGGTCCATTAGGTTGGCGGGCAGACTTCAATCCACCCGCCACCCTTGCGGTGCTGGGACCTGCCTCCAGTGGTGTGGCGGTCCCACACCACCAATTAGGATAAGACCGCCACACTGGCAGTCGTATCCCGCATATTCAACATTGTGGCAGACGGTGCTGTGAGCAGCACCCGCCACAACGTAGAAAATGCATGGCGTGCATTGGCATGCACAACGTGACAGGCACCGCGATGTGCCTGCCACCTTGTGTATGCCAATGTCAAGGGCAGCCCCCCACACCCCCCGGGGCCCACAACAGGCCCCCAAAGTAACTCTGGCATGCCTTTCCATGGCGGAGTCTCCGCCATGGAAAGACATAACGCCGCCAACATCATAATATGGATGGCAGTGCCTTGCATATTATAGGCCTTTTCCACCAAGTAGCCAATCATGACGATTGCCTACCGGCAGAAAATCGGGGGACGGTCTTTTCGTCCGCTGCGGTATCCCCGCCATGTCCATGGATTGTCTGACAGAAACCAACATAATCGGAATGCGGAAATGCTGTCCTTAAGGGATTATGGCATTTTCCAACTGACCAACGGGCCCATCGGAACCGTGTCTGATTCCCCAGCCGGTTTAAACTCCGACCGCCATCATCATAATACGCCAATTAGGATGCGACCACCACCCTGGTGGCATATTCAACATTGTGGCCGGAGGTGCTGTGAGCAGAACCCGCTACAATGTAGAAAATGAATGGCGTGCATTGGCATGCACAACGTGATAGGCACCACGGGGTGCCACAGCAAGATTCCTGCATACCTTTCCATGGCAGAGTCTCCGCCATGGAAAGGCATAACACCGCCCTCATCATATTATGGCTGGTGGTGCCTGCAAGGCACCGCACCCATATTATAGGCCTTTTCCGCCCGGTAGGCAATCGTGAAAATTGCCTACCAGCAGTAAAGCAGTGGATGTTTTTTCTGTCCAACACAGTACCCCCGCCATGCTAATTTGGCGGGGGCTAAAAAGGCCGCCCGGCCGGGTGTTTTGGCGGGCGGATCGCCACCGCTGGTCGGACTGTGGAGATCTGACCGCCATGATAATGGGCCCAGTTTTGTGGGTAGTAAATTAATTTTATTGAACGAATAAATATTTTGAATTATACATTTTTTAATTGATAATTAAATATGTAAATTATGTAATTAATGTATATTTTAGGTGTTTATTGTGGGGTTGGTAGGAGTAATGGGTGGGAAGGAAGTAGTTATAATTAAACAATAATTCATTTGTAATTATTATTAATTATTTAACTAATAATTAATTATATAATGTGTGTAATTAAGATAGTTTTATTATATTTTGTATATATTTGTAGGTGTGGTTTGTTGGGTTTTTAAGGGAACAGGGTGGAAAACTAATTAAGAAGTATATTATTGATAATTAATTATTCATTTGTGATTAATTATTTAATTGATAATTATGTAAATTGTGAAATTATAATATTTGTTGCGTTCTATTTTAGATGTGGGGTGTTTATTTGGTAGAGGGATAGAGTGGGAAGTCATTTAGATAATAATAAAGGTAAATGTATTTATTCATTTACTAGAAATTGTGTTATTTATTACTCAATATGTTAAATGTGTTATGCTTTTTCTTCAGTTACATTTTAACTGTTGTCTGTTATGCTTGTGGGAATAGAGGTCCCCATCATGATGACAGGTGGAGGTGGAGATCCACCTGCCTTCACAACCTCATTTACCCCCGCTATATTACCATGGGGGGGTACCGCAGCGGACGGAAAGTCCATCCGAAGCTTTTCTGCCGGTAAGCAATCGTTACGATTGCAGGCCAGCCGGAACTGGGGCACTGCCATCCTTATAATGATGCCTAGCAGTTCAGGCCTTTCCATGGTGGCGATGCCGGCATGCAAAGGCAGGCCGGAATTGCTGTGGGGGCCCATTGTGGGCCCCCGGGAGAGTGGGGGGTGGTGGGCTGCACTTGGGGGGTCCATCACTATGCAAAAGGTGACAGGCACCGCGCTGTGCCTGTCACGTTGTGCATGGCAATGCACAACATGCCTCTTTGACATTGAGGTGGGTGCTGCTTACAGCAGTAACCGCCGCAATGATAAAGATGCAGTCGCATCCTAGCTGGCGGTGCAGGACCACCGCACCCCTGGCGGCCGGTCCCAGCATCGCTAGGGTGGCAAGAGACTGAAGTCCGCCTGCCATCCTAATGGGGCCTATAGTGTGGTATTTTAAATAAATGAATAATATTTCTTTTAGATTATAAGAATTATTACAAATAGTAATAATTATGTAATTTATTTAGTTTTTGTTAAAATGCAGACATTAAGGCCCTCATTACGATGTCTGACTTAGTTGCCTCCGAACGAACGACACCATTTCATGGAAGGATCAGCCCGACATGGTGCGGTCGCAAAGTTACATTTTTCAATGGGAGCTTGTGCGGCAGGCTGGAACAACCCGCATGCCAAGGTCACTTTGAAAAACGTTTTAAAACATTCCTGAACAGTGTGGCCGGCACCTCACAGTCTATAGGTTCCTTGACAGCCCATCCATTTCAGAAAGACCAACATGGATTGTCTGTCAGAAACCGACATCATAATCCCGACAGTCGGAACTGCGTCGGATTCCCTGGCCGGTTTAAACTCCGACCAGCATCATCATAATACAGGGGTCAGACTTTAAACCTACCATGTTGATTGGGAAGCCTCCACCCAGCGGTCAGAAGCTTTCTGACCAAAATCATATTCAGGATCATAATTGTTATGTTAATGATTTTATATTTTTGGTTATTTAATAGCTTTGTTAAAATATGTTATTTGTTTGACGTAAACTATTCTCACTCTACTGTTACACTGACTGGAGTGGGAATAGTAGATTTTACTCCTCCTTAGTTCAATGCTTTCCCTACTGTTGCACAGACTGGAAATAATAGTACATTTTACCCCTCCTGAGTCCAACGCTTTCCCGACTGTAGCACAGACTAGATTGGGTATAGTAAATTTCATCCTTCCTGAGTTCAACGCTTTCCGTACTGTTGCAATGACTGGAGTAGAAATAGTACATTTTAACCCTCCAAGTCCAATGTTTTCCCTACTGTTGCAGACTGCAGTGTGAACAGTAACTTTTACCCCATCTGAGTCCAATGCTTTCCCTACTGTTGCATACACTGCAAAAGGGAATAGTACATTTCATCGCTCCTGAGTACAATGCTAACCCTCATGTTGCACCTACTGGAGTGGGAATAGTATATTTATTATTTCTAAAATGTAATAGTTGCCTAATTAGAGCTCTCCCTAGCGAGAGTAACTAGGGCTGTGAGCTAGTCTGACCGATTACTATCACCTGCTGGCAAGAACACGCTGTGTAATGCGTTTTTAAGGAGCTGTTTAGATCGAAAATTATTTTTATTGTTTGGGGGCTCTAAATTGTTTATTTCAGTGGGAATATTGATCAGGAACACTGACACCCCTCCACACGCTATTATCTCATTTCCCTGCCTTGCCCAGCCGGTCTTTTGATCCGGTGTAGGCGGCGGTGGGCGCCATCTTTGGTGTGGCTGGGGGGTGCGCTCTAGTCGCGCCGGCCTCCCGCCCTCCCAGGCTATTTAGCTTGGCTTTTACCTCGCCCTCGCTGCCTAATTAGAGCTCTCCCTAGCGAGAGTAACTAGGGCTGCTAGCTAGTCTGACCGATACTATCACCTGCTGGCAAGAACACGCTGTGTAATGCGTTTTTAAGGAGCTTTTAGATCAAAAAATAATTTTTATTGTTTGGGGGCTCTAAATTGTTTATTTCAGTGGGAATATTGATCAGGAACACTGACACCCCTCCACACGCTATTATCTCATTTCCCTGCCTCGCCCAGCCGGTCTTTTGATCCGGTGTAGGCGGCGGTGGGCGCCATCTTTGGTGTGGCTGGGGGGTGCGCTCTAGTCGCGCCGGCCTCCCACCCTCCTCACACCCTATTTAATCTGCAGCATGGCCAGACGGCGCAGCGGGCTGGCGCAGCGGGCATGCCGGATGCGCGCCGAAGACGCGCCTAAGCCAAGCCCGTCTGCGACCGTCCGCGACCGGACTCGGCCCAGGGCCATAACCCCTGGCCCTCTATTGCGTTATTCTTCACTGCAACTAAGACAGCTGAACCCTGGACACTCCCATAGACACTGAATCATTCGACCTCTCTCCACTGCAGTGGGCGTTACCCCCATCCCTTGCCCTGGGTGTCAATACCAACTTCCGCAACCTCGTTTGCCTGGTTCCTCAGCCTCAGACCCCCCTAGCAATACACTTTTTCATGAACTGCATATCACTCAACCCCATGGCTGTCGAGCAGCGCTCATTAATACGCGCTCCCTTCCATGCCATAGCTTACAGATCAGCGAGTTTATTCTCGCCCATGATCTTGACTTCCTTTTTGCCACCGAAACCTGGGGAGATGCTGGTTCAGGACCGGACTTCTGCCTGGCAACCCCTGAGGGTTACAGTGTCGCTAGGCATGACAGACATATAGGAAGAGGTGGCGGACTTGCCATTATTTATAAGAATCTGTACCGTACTACACTCGATCCTATACAGTCCACTAACTGTGAAGCAGCCACCTTTGCTATTAATATTAATCATAAACAAGCCCTCAAGGGAATTTTGCTATATCGACCTCCTGGGCCCCGAAATTATTTTCTTGCCACACTTTCTGATTTTAATGATCACATCATAAGTTCGCCGGAATACATGATATTAGGAGATTTTTTCCTCCCTCTGGAAGAACAGGGCAACCACGAAACCACTCAACTCACTGCTGATTTCCTAACCTTAGGACTTCAACAATTGGTGAAGGGAACTACACACCAGGCAGGGCACACTCTAGATGGTCTGTTTACCAACAACTCAGACATCTCTATACTGGATATTCTTCCTCTTATGTGGTCAGATCACAGGGCCATTATCTTTAGGATCCATACCCGGCACGCTAACCCTCCCCCTTCCAGGCCACGAACTAGGTTAGGGACCCGTGCTTGGAAAAATGCGGATATCCATCAGATGGTAGATATCCTGACACTATCCTCTCCTATGGGGATAGCCAATCCTGCTTTATCAGCCTCCGACTTCCAAGATTGGATTCGGAACACTGCTGATCAGGTGGCCCCGGAGAAGCTTATGCGACCTAATAGAATATCCCCATCGGCGTCTTGGTATACCAAAGAGCTTAGGCTCCACCGACAACACTGCAGGAACTTAGAAAGGTGCTGGAGGAAACTTTACTGCCCCATAGCCAAGCATTCCTACAAAGACGCCCTGACAATATACAAAAAGGCTATCATTGCCCGAAAAAGTGCATTTTTCTCGGCTCAAATCGAGAATGCCAGGAACTCTGCTAGAGAATTGTTTTCAGTGGTCACTACTCTGTCCACCCCCTCTACGGGACCTGGGGTTGAACCCTCTCAGTCTCTTTGTAATGCTCTGTCCAGCTTTTTCACTACTATGGTCGCAGATATATACTCATCCTTTGCAGGGAATGTAGGGACAAGATCCAGAGTCTGCAGTGGTGAAGTATCAGCCACTGACCATGATCCCTTCTCTTCCTTTGCTCCCATTACGCAAGATCAAATCAGCAGACTCATCTCTACTACCAAGTCTGGCTCCCCCTCAGACCCCTGTCCTCCCTCAGTGATGGCTAACCTCAACGAGGTGATCTCTCATCCACTTATGGAAATTTGTAACACCGCATTCTTAACTGGTCGCTATCCAGATCCTTGGAAGAAGGCCGTGATCAAACCTCTTCTGAAGAAACCCTCCCTGGACCCCACAGCTCTGGCCAGCTATAGACCAATAGCGTGTCTCCCCTTTCCTGCCAAAATATGCAAATCTCTGATGAACAAACAACTCTCAGAGTTCGTCGATACTTACCAACTTCTCGACGAAACGCAGTTTGGCTTTAGAAAAAGGGCATGGAACCGAGACCTCTTTAATAAAGGCCTCAGACGAGATCAGAGCTATTATGGACCAGGGAGGTGCGGCTGTCCTGATCCTTTTGGACTTGTCCGCAGCCTTTGACACGGTCGACCATGCTATTCTGGAGATATAAAAGATATTCCCACAATAAATAACTTAAAAGCCACTATATACAAAATAGATATAAAAATCTGTATAAAATAGAATTATTCCTAGACCCTACACCTAAACCTTCAATACTCGAATATTGTTCCTTCTGACAACACTCTCGGGGAAGTGTTAAAACTGCTGTCATTGAAACTGTTCAGAGGTAATAATGTAAATCCTCACAAATATTCAATCCTTTTGGACTCTTTGTGTCGAGCTCTAAAATATATTGTGTTTCTAATTGTCTTAAGGCTTTCTCCCTATTGCCTCCTCTCTTACTAGCAGGGTGAACTGTCTATAACAAAATAAGTTAGAACATTCAAGTTGTTATTGTGCTCTAATTTGACGTGTCGAGCAATGGGATAGGCTGGGTCAGAGTTGACCGTTGCTCTCAAGTGCTGTAATATGCTGGCGTGTACCTGTAGTTTTGTACTGCCAACATATTGGAGGCCACAAACACATGAAAGGACATACACTGCATGATCTGTTTTGCATGCGCAATGACCACCTATCATGAAAACCTCATCTGAAAACGCGTTTTTGTAAGAGTTAGTGTTGGCCCCAAATCTACACGCCCTGCAGGTACTACACTTAAAAAAACCTTTTTTGTGAGAAAGCCAATTGTCTTTGTTAAAGAGCTCAGGACTGTTTTTAACCAAATCACTCCTCATAGAGTGCGCTTTCCGATAAGTAAAATCAGGTTTAGATGGTAAAACTTCCTTAAGAACTCCATCTGTCAATACAATGGGCCATTGTGAATTTATAATTTTCCTTATGGAGTAAGACTGCTTACTAAAAGTAGAAATACATCTACATTGGCAGTCGGAGGTCTCATCTTGCTCAACTGAAACTACAGATCTAAACTGTGTGTCTGTCTGATCTTTTAGTTTGGGAACCACACTTAGCAATGTCGATCTTTCTTTTTCATTCGCTTATTTCATCACTTGGTCTAACTTATGTGCCTTGTATCCCCGGGGTCAAGAGTCTTGCAATTTCCTGCAATTCTTTTAGTGCCCTTTCTGAACTGCAGGCCCTCCTTATTCTCAGAAATTTACCATAAGGAAGACTGGAAGTGGTATGATGCGGATGAAAGCTGGTGGCATGTAATAGGGTATTACCTGCTGTGGGTTTTTGGTACAGGCTTGTTGCTATCACTCCTTCATGTACAGTAACCTGAATATCCAAGACCATCAACTCTAGTCTGAACTCTCTAGTTGAACACTCTGAGCACCATGTGCTCAGAGTGTACAATCGTATGGAGAAAAAAAAACGCTCTCGAAACAAAGGGGATGCTTTCACACAGGCCTTTTTGGATTTGGATCCAAATTTTGCGCTTATAGTGTTTAAGGCTATTGACCGTTATATTTTCTACCATTGGAAACATGGACCTAACGAAAAGATAGAGAACTATGTGGCTGCTTTAAGGAAAATGAGCGCTATCTTGCAAATTTGGTGAGCTAGAGGATGAATTGGTGTGTGAACAAGTTATTTTGCACTGTAATAACCCTAATCTACAGGATAAATTGAGTGTTCATGGAGAGTCTACTTTGCAAGAAGTCACAGCCATAATTAGCAAGTCCGAGCTTACCTCTAGGTGGCTAAAGCTGTAGGGTCAGCTTCCAAAAAAAAGATGGTGGTGATGACATTGTTAAAATTGTCAAGAAGAAAGTTTACCAGAAAAGTAACCAAGAGAGTCGTAAGAAAGAGGAGAAGAACGTAGGGAAACATACCTTCAGGTCAAGAATGTCTGATTTGAAGGGGAAGTGTTACCGGAGTGGGAGTACTTTTCATCAAACCCATTATAAGAAGTGTCCTGCCCTGGGCTAGAAATACGCTAAATGAGGGATCACAGGGAATTTTGCCCACGTGCTGCAAATCTAAACCTGTTAAGTGTATTATAGAGGAATATGATCGGGAGGATGATCATTCTAGTTTGGTTACAGATAACCCTCAAGATCTATGCATAAATGAGGGTGTGAAAGGTGTAGACGCGACAAACAGGAAAGAGCCAATTTGCAAGTTAATGGGAAGGGGTGTTCAAGTAAGACTGGTAGCTGATTCCGGATTACCTTACATCATCATTAACTAGGACACATGGGCGAAGGTGTTCTGTGTGAAAATAGGTTCTGAATTGGAGGAGCCAGACATTTACCCATAAGTTTATTGGGTTACTGTAAACGGTTATTCGAATTTAAAGGGAGGAAAAGAAAGTATAAACTGTCTGGTCCATGCATTCTGGGATGGTGGGATCAAGGAGAACTGGGCATTCAGCTTGATTCCAATAGTCCAGATCCAGTTCAAGTGTGTTTAGCAAAAGGAAGGAGAGTAGTGAATTTGCAAAGAAATGTCCTAGGCTTTTTTCTGGGAAGGTGGGGGGACTTAAGGGTTTCACCCACAAAATTATTTTGAAAGATGATGTTCGTCCCTGCACACATAAGATAAAGAACATTTCTGGGAGTGTAAAGGATGAGGTAATTGGTGAACTCAATACATCAGTTGAGATTGGTGTGATTAAAAACGTTGAGTCTTCAAACTGGGTGGCACCCCTTATCGTGGCAAGGAAGGCGAATGTCTGTATCCACCTGTGTGTGTCTTAAAGAGAACTAAAAAGGAAAATTTACATTGATATGCTTCCCCTACCCAGGATTAGTGAATTGCTGTTGACTACTAAAGGGATGGAGGGGTTTTCCATGATAGATTTAATATCAGCGTACCACCAGGTTCCTCTACATAACAGACGTAGACACCTTACTGCATTTATTACCTGATTGGGGGTTTCTAGTTTAAGTGTGTACCATTTGGTCTACCCTCAGCTTCCATCATGTTTCAAAGTCTCATGTACCAATTGTTCAAGGGCAAGAAAAGCGTGATTTTCTTCCAAGATGACATTTTAGTGATGGGGAAGAACAAGAAGGAACACAATGAGGTATTGTTTGAGGTACTGAGAACTTTGGAACTTTACGGGTTGAAAGCTGAGGAGACCAAATGCAATGTTTGGGAGCAACACAGTTACATATTTGGGGCATGAGATCAGTACCAAAGGGATTAGCCCAAAGACCGAGTTAGACAACACTATTAGGAAGGCCCCTGTAACCCAGAATAAAGAAGAGGTCAAATGCTTCTTAGGGTTACCAAAATTGTACTCTAAATTTGTTTATACCTTTTCAGAGAAAATGTTTTCTATTCTCCAGTTACTTAAGAAATGTTGCTTGTTTTTATGGACAGATGAATGTCAGATCTGTTTTAAATGTAAATGTAAATGTATAGGCATTTATATAGCGCACTGCTACCCGTAGGCGTCCTGGCGCTTTGACCGCTGCGAAACCCTTCCTGGCTTCCCTGAGAGATGGTCCCTTAATGGGTATCTCCAGGGTGAGACCAGGCATCCCCGGCGGTCTGGTGGGGCCGTTAGTGAAGATGAGGCAAGCTAATGCCCAGAGTTGCCGAGTGTGATCGCTGATCAGAGTGGGCACCGAGGCGAGAGAATTATCGAGTCCGCTGACCCTGGTCCAGAAACCTGCCGCGCCGGGAATCGAACCCTGGTCCCGGGCCGTCCTCTGCTCTCGGGTCTGCCGCCTCTAACCAGTGAGCCACACTACTTAACAACAGTAAGAGGGATATCTGCTCTGCCCCTGCCCTTCAAGGATTTGAACTCAAGTTTAGGAGTTTCATTACTACATATGCTAGTGAGAAGAGGTTAGGGGCGGTACTTTCCCAAGTACAGGAAGATGCTAGAGAAGGTATTGTTGCCTTCTCATCTCGCACATTCACCCTACGAAGGAGAAGCGCTACATTATAGAAAGGGATACCTTGGGGTGTGTGTTTCGGTGTACCAAAGTCATAGTGAGAACTGATCATAAGCCTCTTACTAATGTCCTCACATCACAAGGTCTAAGTATTGTGTCCCATAAAATATCCAGATTGTAAATGCAATTGTTAGATTATGTCTATGAAGTACAGTACATTCCTGGTGCATGCAACAGGATAGCAGATTTTTTTAGCCACGGAAATGAAGTTAAGAGTGACTGGAATGACTGGTTGCAATGGTTTTTGCAGAAAGACTACAATGTATAGGTCATGAAGAATGGACCAATGGCATTACTTAGGGTGGCGTGTTATCTAGCATTTTGAAGCATGTCCAGGAGGGCCAGCCGGAGCAAAATCAGTTGAGTAGAGACCTCATTCCATATTGTCATACTCTGAGGTGAGAAATTAGCTATCTGTTGAAGAAGAGTTATTGCTGAGAGGAGGCAAACTAGTACCCCCCAAAGAATTAAGAAAGAGGGTAGTAAACCTATGTCATGAAGGCCACATTGTCATAGTGAAAACGAAGTGTAGAGCCAAACTATCATACTAGTGGCTGGGAGTAGATAGGCTGATTGGGAAAGTGGTGAGGGAGTGTGTGAAGTGTATTAATTCATACAAAACCACGATCACATTTAACCCACCTTTGCATCCTGTTGTAGTCCCAAATATGCCTTGGGAAAGAGTAGGGATTGACAATCTTAGTCCAGTGCAAGATGCTAATGGACTGCACAAATATATCTTTGTGTTGGTTGACCATTGTTCCAAGTGGCCTGAGATCAAGCTGGTGCAGGGAGCAGATTTTGGGACTATAGCACACTTCATAGAAGTGTTTTCCTGTGAGAGATTACCGAAAGTTATTGTCTGACAATAGTGGACAATTCATTGCTGATAATTTCGAAACTTTCATTAAGAAAACTGGTGTTGTACGTGGATCACATCTCTCTATCATCCCAATAGAAATAATGGCCCCTTCAACAGAGTCATAAAAGGTATAAGTGAATTGTACAGTAGGTGGATGGATTGGGAAAATGAGCTAAGGAAGACTGCGGGTGCTTTCAGGATTACCCAGTGTGAGTCAACAGAATATAGCCATTTGGAAACAAGGGAATGTCACCACGTACCAAAGACAATTCCTGGTCACCTACAGTGAAGAACAGTGTAGAGTTAGAGCAAGTAAAGTATAAGCATAGATATGATCACCTGCTTGACGTAAAATAAAGTAACCTTAGTGTTGGGGACCCCTTGAAAGTTGAAAGAGAAAGGCTAGTGTGCAGAGGCGAAAGCAAATACGCCACACCTTTGAGGGTTAAAATTTTGTGAAATTCTGCTCTAGTTTGTGATGGAAAAGTGTGACATTCCAAGAGACTAGCATTAATCAGGGGGAAATCTGATTCTAGTTCGAGAGGGGAAGGTTTTATTTTGAGCGCTAAATTGAGTAAATACAATTGGGTCTACTAGTGTTAGACCAATCAAGAGTTCCTTCCCTGTACCTTTGCCTGAAGGCTCCCATGTAGATGAGGAGCTTCTTGACACGTTCAGTTATGAGGGTTCCAACAATTGTACAAATATGGAACAAGTCTCTCAGAAGACAACTAGGTAGGGGAGAATGAGCTTGAAGCCTAAAAACTTGAATGATTATATTGTTACTGTAGGTAAATAATTCCATTTGGGATTTACATTTTCTCATGTATTTCTTTTTTATAGCCTATAAGGATTTTGTATGAGTGCTTAAGTATAATCCACTATTACCTTCTGCTTTTTTTTACTGTTTTAAGTCATGTGTATTTATGATGTTGTTTTGTGAGAAAGGTGAAGTGTTATGTTGTGCTCCCTAATGTGCATTCCTGAGCTCGAGTGTTGCTCTCAGCTCATAGAATGTTATGAGGTCAGACTAGGCATTAGGTTAGAGGTGCGGTGCAGCGGCCAGGGCGGTTGACTCCGGAGCATTGGCCCATGGTTTGATAGCCAGCGCCTGGAGGCAGATTAGCTCAGCATCATGTGACTCTGTAGCGCACTTAGGGCTCCATTAGGATGGCGGGCTTGCGGGAAACAGGACCGTCTGCGATATGTGCTGGGGTCCCGCCATGCAAATTATGATGCGCCCGACACACTGGCGGGCGCATCATGCATTTTTAACATTGCGGGAGGGCGGTGCTTTAAGCAGCACCTGCAGCGATGTTAAAAAAAAGCATAATTTGCATTTGCATTCACAAAGCGGCAGGCACCATGCGGTGCCTGCTGCATTGTGCATGCAAATGCAAGGTTGTACAATAGGTACCCCCCATGTGCACCCCCCACCGCAACGGGCCCCCAAAGCAAAGACTGTATGCCTTTCCATGGCGGAAATGCCGCCGTGGAAAGGCATAGTACAGCAAGTATTGTAATATGGTTGGCGGTGTCTCGCAGACGCGAGCGGGCGGTCTTTCCATCTGCTGCGGACCCCACAGCCAGCCTAATGTGGCGGAGGGTCATTTCAGTGAGGATGGCGGGCGGTTTGCCCCCCCGGGGCAATCCACCCGCCATCCTAAAGGGGCCCTTAGTCTCCCCGACAGCCACCAGCACCTTGAGACCCTAAGGGGTGATTAGTTAGCGCTTTACAAATAGCGGTGTAGGTATACAGGGTCTTGGGAGCCAGACAGCATAGGATAAAGTCCTCTCTGGAAGAGCTGCTAATGCGGGGGGTTTGAGTCATTAATAAATCCTTTTGGAATCAATTAGTTTTGCATCAGTACTTAATATACCTCACTCATTTGGTAGAGATACATGCTAAAAACAAAGAAAGGTACTACAGGCATCTGTACAAAGTTATGCATCAAAATTATGTATTTGTCAAGGGAAAGAAAATATTTTCCTATTGCTTTTTCTCAACCTATAATTTAGCATGAAACGTAAATAAGGGAAAGGGCCTGCTGTATTGAAATAGAGCGCCGTTCAGCCCATAAATTGGAGACAGCTAAACTGAAATCTAATGAAATGCTGCATTTGGGCTCCCGTCAGCTCAATAAGCTGGTTTCGCTCCAATGCATTATGTTGCAGAATTTCTACCGAGATTTATTATTCAGTTTTGGAATAGCAGAGATTACATTTGGAGATAAATAAAGCAACCTATTTTCCTGACAAACAGTTGGAACAATTTAGGTGTACATCTTTTCTAGTTTATTTGATATAGCTCATGAAAATGTTCTCCCCTCTCTATCTCTGTCTAGCTGTGATTTTTTGGATTTATTATTAGACACGTCTGGGCTTTTAACTCAGTATGTTCAAGAAGACACACATGTTTTTTCTTTTCTCATGACCTGACATTTTGTCTGCTCGGCTACCAATGTTGACAGTTTTCTATTTTTTCATTAAGGCTAACTGTGCTGGTTTTATGAGGAACTTTACAAATGATGTTTTAAATGATACAACACCATGACAAACTAGTTATAGCCTAGAAGAACCATCAAAAAAAGAACAAACGCAATGCAGCTAAAGCTATGAAGTTTGGTGCCGTTGTTCATTCTGCTCTAGTAAAAGTGGAAGCTGAGAGAAACTAGATTATCAGTTGAGCTGAGCAGGTACTCTCCTCAAATAATAAAAATAATTATTCCTATTGTGAACCACTAAAGTCACTAAATTATTCTGAGAACAACCCCCCAAGTAGGTATGTCACAGAGCAGACAGGCTTAACTCAAGGCACTCTGCAAAAGTTTTCTCCAGTGCTGAAATAGTAATAAAGTCGAAATTCAAAACACATATGAGTGACCATATAGAACTGTTGGTGAATGAGTGGATGTGTATGTTGGAATTACTGAATAGGTTGTTGTAACTGGTATTGATATCTCCATTTTTTGGGTTGCAGAGAGGTGTAAAAAGGGGCGTGGCCTCTTTACACATCTCTGCAAGGCAGCCCCCTGGCACATACTGGAGGTTCCTTGTGGGCTACTTGGCCCCCAGGGACCCCCAGTATGCAAGGGGAATTATTTCCCCTCTGCAAACGCGCCAGGTGGCGCGGCAGAGTGGTGCCTTATTTTATTTTTTTGGATGGGCAGGGTACGCATACCCTACGCGTGTCCCGTGATTTTTTCCCCAAAAATTATTTTGAGGGGCCTTGGGGGTCCTTGTGGGACCCCCTGAGCAGGCCTAGGGGGTCAGGAACCTCCAGTATGCACCAGGGGGCTGCCTTGCAGAGAGGTGTAAAAAGGGGCGTGGCCTCATTAAACCTCTCTGCAACGTTGCCCACTGGCGAGTTTGCAGAGGAGGAACTAATTCCCCTTGAATACTGGGGATCCCTGGGGGCCAACTAGCCCACCAGGAACCTCCAGTATGTGCCAGGGGGCTGCGTTGCAGAGAGGTGTAAAAAGGGGCGTGGCCTCTTTACACACACACATATATATGTATATCAAAGCGAATAGAATCCAGGCAACAAATGTCTCCATGAGCCCACTGGTCGATATATATATTTGGGTTCTCCTCTCTTTTTGTTTCCCTGTGCCCTGGAAAAAGACGGACAAAGAACTCAACTTGCAGGTGCAAAACTGTTTATTGTAGACAGTCCGCCATGACATGTTTCGGCCTGGATAGGCCTTGATCATAGGATGCCACTGCATTGTGGGACCAAAGTATTTAAAGTGACCAGCGCTATACCATTACCATAAACACAGATAACAGACTACTCATTCAATTGAACGCATAGCATCTTGCTTAAAAAACACTTGATAAAGCAATTTTTTAAGAGCCTCATAAATAAAACAGTGCAATTAAAATACAATACGAGCATCAATGAATTTTCAACAACCATGTTGTGATATTCCCTATAATAGATCTTATTATTTATACTTGTCTATTTGTCATATTATCGTTGACCGATATTTGCCAACGGTAATTATTTAATTTGTTCCTGTATTGTCCAGTGGTGCAAATACCCTAAATCTAGTACTTCTTGTCATATCTGAAAGCACTCTGTAAAAGTGCTGAAGTGCTATATGTAGATATTATCTCCTCTTTATGTTTTTGAAGAGCAAAAGTCATGAATAACTATAAAATTCCCTCAAGCTGTTAATTATGGACCACTATGTCAATGTTGATCATGATGCCAAGAATTTTATAAAAAAGAAAAGAAATGTTTCAAATGTTTAAAATTCTTATTATATATCAATATATTATATCCGTGCATTGACTGTGTCCTAGCTTGTGGTACCCTGACTATTGCCTAGATCATCTTGTTTAATGTTTTGGTCATCATATTACATGGCAGGGGGTAGTTTGAACCAAATCAGTAAATTGGTGCAGCTTGTACAACCCAATCCCGATTGATACTACAGACAGGTGAAAAGGCCCTCACTGACATTGAGGACCCCAGGCGTATTTGTATCTTGTTCCAAAATATACTGGGTCTCTAATTGGGCTAGTACAGACTCCCAGTTGCCTCCTCTTCGAAATTTGGAACAGAGTCCAGTAGATAGTATCTGAACTGTTTCAATTTGTTGTAGTACCTGTCTTTAAAATGGCAAGCAACCGGGTAGGTAGGGTCCGCATGGATGATTGCCCGGATGTGTTGGAGTATCCACTTGTGTGCCTGTAGCTTGGTACTGCCAACATAGCGCAGTCCACAGGAACACTCCAACACATACACTACGTGATCCATCTTGCATGTAAGGAACTTCTTAATTACAGTAGGTTTGGGGTTAGATATGATGTTTATTCACCCCAAATGTACAGGCTTGACAGGTGGTAAATTTGAAGAAGCCTTTTCTAAGTGATAACCAGGTAGCTCCCCCCATTAGTTCTGGACTACTTTTAACAAGAGCATTGCTCATGGAGGTAACTTTTCTGTACATAATGGAGGGTGATTTAGGCCAACGGTGACCTATTGGTGGGTCATCCAATAGTAACGGCCAATTTCACCTGAAGATGTTTCTCAGTTGTCTTTCCTGTTTGTTATATGTAATAATTAACCTACTTTGCTGGTGCTCATCTTTTTTCTGAATGAGGTTAAAGGTTGCATCACTGCTGTTCCTACCAAATAGGAGCTCAGATATATTGAGCAGTTGTGATTTAGAAATTGCTGAATAAATTGTTTTATCTGAAAAACCTCTTGCCGAAAATCTGACTCTGCTGTCTCGTTGAGCCCTTGCCAGGTCTGTGTTGTTACTACATATTCTCTTCAGCCTAAGCATTTCCCCATAGGGGATGCTCTGAATCAAATGCTTATGGTGGAAACTGGTAGCATGTAGCAAGGAATGACCAGCTGTTTCCTTATGATGTAACATTGTTTCTATCTTGTTGTAAATAATACTGACCTGTACATCAAGAAAATTGACTGTTTGTGTGCTCACTGTTGCTGTAAAATTAAAGATTAATGTCAATAACATTGATCGCTGAAACAAAATCCAGGGTACTCTCCTTCGTACCCCTCCAAATGACAAACAAGTCATCAATAAATCCTAACCACATCATTACATGTTCATTCAAGATCGCCCCATAGTTTGCCCTGAGGACTAGCGGCTCTCAGCAACCCATGTATAAACACGCATAGCTGGGAGAGAAGCTGGCCCCCATGGCAACACCCCGTACTTGCTGATAGATTTGATTTTGGAACATGAAAAGATTATTTTCAATGCAAAAAGATGTCATGTTGATTAACATTTGCTGTGTTTGAAACAACCAAATCGCTCTGTTGCCTAAAAAGTGCTCTGGTGCTCTAATACCGTCCTTATGATTAATGCTCGTTCAGAGTGATGTCACATCCGTTGTCAAAGGGGACAATCATCATACCAAGTAAAATTGTGTATCCTCCGAAAAAATCATTTGTGTCCTATATATAGGATGGTAGTCCCTGAACTTGTTCTTGCAGAAAATAGTCTATATAACGGGAGGTGTTCTCCAAGGGGCTTTTTCGTGCAGAAATCATTGGTCTACCAGGAGGCATGGGTGGATTTTTATGAATCTCCAGTATAAAATAGATGGGGAACAGGCTTTTCAACAAGGTTTCTACCTTGTTGTGCCTGTACCATGCATTTTTAATCATGCATATTTTTTACTGCAAATGTGCATTTACAATGCATGCCAATACCACGTTCAAGTTCAAATGATCTTTATTCGGATTTTTAGTGCATCCATAAAAGTACATACAGAATGAAAAAACATTAAAAACAGATAAAAACATGTATGAAGGATTAAAAACTGATTTTCCAGTTTGGTTTAAGCAGCATATATAACGTAAAGTGCAATGTACATAGTGTGAAGTGCAAAATACATAGTAGAGGGAAAAACATTAATCTGTTAATGTGCTTAATCACAGAATTCAATTCATATACTCGTGAAGTGATTGTTTATATCAAAACACCTATACAATTAAATCTGTAATAAATTTGTAACAGAGTGATAAAGTGCACAGGATACATAAGATAACGTAGAACTAGTGTCCATTATCCATGTTCCATACTAGCCCTCGATCTCACACAAACCTTTATGAAGCAGCTTACAGTGTATATAACTTCATCTATGTGCAACATTTGCAAAAATTTTAATGCAAGATTGAAGTCTCTGAGATTGTATTTGCGAAGAATCGGCCTTAAATATTGACAGGTATACAATTTGTAATGGCCACAGAAGAAGAGATAGTGCAGTAGACTCTGTTTTCCGCCCTGAGAACAGGGACAGTCCAACTCTTCTAGTTTTTTGTTATAGCCAAGGGGGAAGCTGAGCAAATTAACTATACTTCCATCCCGGAACCTGAATAAAAGGCTCCGATTCCATCTTCCTATTGGGATTCTCAGATATCTTAAAAGATTATTCAAATTATCACTGCCTGGGACACTAATGCGCATATATCTAGTAACAACAGGTTTAATAGATTCAGATCTCATCTGATCCTCTTTATATGAGTCAAGCAATGCCCGTTTAATAATATTCTTATGAGCGGGTACAATAGAATTAGGGGAGCTAAATAAAGAGCCTTGGCCCACGCTCTGCAGACTATGCTTGACTGCATTTAACCAGGGTATATGGTGGGATCTATCGCTTAACAAACAGTCAGATATTATACTGCGCGTTAAGGATGCTGCTGGATTTAACCATATTTTAATCCAGAAAAGCGCAGGCCTAGATCTGATAAAATCAACAATGTATGGCAGCCTGAGTTCATTGTGACAAATAGATGTAGGGGCACAAAGAACTCCCCCCAACACCCTCCTGCAAAATCTATTTTCCTCCAGCTGGAGAGCCGTGCTGTTACAGTGACCCCACACTTCGGCTCCATATGTCCCAGTAGGCTGGCATTGAGTACGATAGATGTTGAGCAGGGGGGTAACCACATCAGCCAGTTTGGGTTGTCGGAGAGATAAAATTGAATTGATTGACTTGCCAATTTTATTTCTCGCGTAGGCGACATGTGGCTGCTATGAGCCTGAGTTGGAGAATAACAACCCTAAGTAGGGGAAAGTGCTGGTGCATTTTAAAGTGTTGGTACCAGATTTAATTGATGTAATATTATACTTTTTTGGTCCACAGTTCATGATAAAGGATTTTTTAAAATTGGTATTTAGACCAAGGTCGGACATAAAAGCAACAAACCCAGAGATTAAAATACGTAAAGCATTTGGGGTACGCCCCATTAATACTGCGTCGTCCGCATAAAGTAGGGTAGTAATGGGGGAACCATTTATAATTGGAACATCCTTATTGATCTTGCTCAAAGTGCTACTTAACCCATTGATATATAAGATAAAAAGCAGTGGGGCGAGTACGCAGCCCTGTCTAACTCCTCTGCTGATATGAACATCATTAAATAAATCACCATCATTATTAATTCGTACTCTCGCTTTTAAATCCCTATGTAAATAGGAAAGAAAATACACCAGTGAGTCATCCAAACCATAATCAAGCAAAAGTGACCACAACCTAGAACGATTAACAAAATCAAATGCGGAACTCATATCCATGAAACCTAAGTAAAGAGGGGATTTTTTAACAATGATGTATTTGGCCATAATCAAATTTAAATTCAAACATTGTTCAACAGTGCCTACTTGGCTTCTGAATCCCAGTTGGCTACAATGAAGAACATTGTTGTCCTCGGCCCAATTCCTTATCCGTTTAAAGATTACCCTTCCAAGAACATTTAACGTGTTATCGATCAGTGAGATCGGACGGTAACAGGCGGGGTCCAACCTGTCACCTTTTTTGAATATCGGTACGATGACACTGTTCGACCAGGATTCGGGAATTGAGCTGTCGCTCAGGTTATTAAACAAGTTGCATAATAGAGGGGCCCAAAAATTAATTTCTGATTTAATCTGGTCAATTGAACGACCGTCCGGGCCGGGAGCTTTATTGCTAGCGCTCTCAGTTATAGCATCCTCGACCTCCAATAGTGAAAAGGTCAGGGGTTCAGCGCTATTAATTAAAGAAACAGTATTAGGGGGAGTGGCTGACATAGCATAAATTTGGGAGAAATGCTCTACCCACGCCTCACCCGTTATATTACTGTTAATTGGACTGATGTTAGAACCAAAAGATCTTAAGGACTTAACTTCTCTCCAGAAACCTGTTGTGTCCTTTAGTGTGGCAGTGCGCGAGAGAGATTCCCAGTGATTAATCACTAAGGCTTCAGATCTAGTTCGTAGGGCAATTTTATATTGTGATCTTAATTCTCTCACTAGTGGAGCAGCCCTTGGGTTGGTATTTAAGGCAGCCCTCAGGTCCCTATTTGCCTTAGAGCAAGAGGAGTCAAACCAACGGGGACCATGAGATGTGTTCTGCCTAGCTGGTTTGGAGGATTCTATTTTAATGGCCCCACATAGATTGCCAAAGGCATCAACCACATCACTACCAGGACTTGTATATGACAGGCAAATCTCTACTGTCTCAGGATGTTTTGTAATTACTCTGGCTAGAATGTCTTTATTGTCCACTCCTTTCCATACTAGTCTTAATCTATCGGTAGATAATGCCAGATTTTTTGGCCCAAGCTCTAACTTTGCTGGGAGGTTCCGTGACGATTGTAAGTGGTGTTTTCGACTCGCACGAATATGGTCGAGTCTGGTATCTATGAACTGCAAATGACGAGTTTAGTGGGTGTACGCAGTTTCGCTGTGCTAACCTATACCGTTCGTTTGTTACGTGGGTTTTTCATCTGTACCCACGGGTTCCATCTTAGATACGGCATCCATTTTGTTTCTTGCCCTCAAGTAGCCAGCGAACGGACGTTGTCCGTTTCGCGACCCTGGGATTCCCAAGACATCCGCGGAAGACACATGTCCTTTGAAAGTGTCTTTATGACGAGGGGGATGATACTGTAAGGCAGATGGCCCCGCTCGAGGCTCATCTTGCCGTGCCGGTCTATTGTCTTAGCCGTGCATCTCATTAGGCACGTCCCTTTGATGCCTGTAGCTCGTGTTTCCCGATACCTCCCCTTTTACACCCTTTTCGCTCTCCCTACTGTTTCCATCTTCCTCTGCACCTGTCCTTGTTCCTTCTTCGATCTGTTTTACTGCCGATTGGAATGTACTAATGGTGGGAAGATGGGTTTTTACAGTTGGGAACCACCAAATCTTTCCGCACTTATGCCCCGGACCTTGAATGTATCAAAGTGACCAAAGTGACCCCTCTCGGGGATAATTATGGGAACCGAGTTGTAAACCTTTGTGTACCATGTAACCCTATGGGAGAAATCTGTATAAAAGGAGCGATCCACAGTAGCAATTTGAAGCAGTCTCCTCGAACTTACACTTGTTATACTTCCTGTGACTTCTGTGTTCCCTGCAGTAAATAAACCTCGAATCTTTGACGCCGAAGGAAGTGTCCCGTGTCTCTGTCATTCGTACGCCGGAGCAGGTTACCCACGAAGGTTTCAGGTGTTGTCCCCTGGCACCGCTGGGTCTTAAATAACCCAGTCCTTCAGTTGGCGCCCAACGTGGGGCTGCATCAGTGGTACCGGTCCAAGCCCGACGATCGTGAGGAACTTTGTGTGAAATCTCCGAGGGAAGGTGCACTCCGCTTCATCGATCCTGTTGTCAAAATAAGTGGCCCGAAGACTTTTCCCGCGAAGATTCCCGCCTCCTGACGGCTGTGACGGACTGCTGCCCTGACTGTAGACCTGTTTTGGCGCCATCGATCTTTGAGTTAAGTATTTGTGGGTCGCTCCCAGAGTTCTTGGTTGTGGTTGCTTAGTTGTTGCATGGTTCCATTGCATTTGTGGTTCTTGGTACTTTGTTGTGATATTTGACGACTGCAGCCGCCAAAGACCGAGGGTTGTTGCTCTTTGCAGGGACTTGGTAAATCCCGTAACCCTTGACGTTTGTGGAACTCGGCTAGTGTGCAAGATGCCTGGTCGCAGTACTCTGTTTAGTTGTTTCAGACGTTGTGGTACGGATTCCCGACTGGAGGACTCTTGTCCGATACCTCCGGTTGGAACTCCCACTTATGAGCTCTACAGTAAGCACGGGCTAGGCCCGATTACTTTTAATGAATACTGGATTCGTTACACTAAAAAGGATGGTGCCCTTAGTTGGCCACCTCATGGTAGTTTTGAGACCACGATCTTAGATAATCTTGAGGCTAAATTGTTTGAGAAAAAGTCAAGGCCGGCCATGTTTGATGCCTTTCGGTTGTGGCGTAAAGAAGCCCGACAGAAAGAGATCAGACAGACTAAACGCAATCAGAGAGATGGTGTTGCTGCCATTGTAAAGAAAGCAGAGCAGTTTCAGCGTGATAAGGAGGATAAGCAAAAGGAAGTGTTTGATAGGCTACAGCGTATGTCCATAGATAAATGCTATCCTGCTTTGCCTACGGAGTCGGATAACAAGGAAGAATTAGTTGAGGATCCTTTAATGTCCTATCTTATGAAGTCGCCACCTCCGTATGTACAGGGTACCACGCCTCCTGTGGTTCCCCCTGTACCTGCTCCTCAACCTGTTCCTCAACCTGTTCCTCAACCTGTACCCGTTCTTCCGGCTGTTCCCGCTCCTTTGCCTACTGCTGTTCCTACTGCTCCTCCGCTTCCACATACTCCTGCTCCCGCTACTGCTCCTACTCTACTTACTCCTGTTGCTTCTTCTGCTTCTACCTCTTCTCTTGTTAATCCCTTATGCTATACTTCTCCATCTACTCGATGTCGTACCTCTCCGGTTGCGGCTAGTTTCTTCAATTCTCTTGGCCCTGTTCTTGGGTCCGCTGGTTCGGACGGTCCTCAAAGACGTAGTCAGCTTCCCGGTAACAGGGAACGTGCTGCGTTATATAACATGGCGATGGGTTGGATGACGTACCCTCTTAGAAATCCTCCACGTGCTGTACTTGATACGTTCTGTCAATTTAATGTACCGACACAGAGGTACGTGTTCGAAGAAATGTGCAAGGTTCTGCGCGACCAGATATCGGCCGATGCATCTGACGATGTGTTGACCGCTTTGTCTGATCTACAGCTTCAGTTCTCGAGCGGAATGATAGTGGTAGGGGTCGTGGTGTTCAAAATGATCGTTCAGATAACTCATCAAATTCCAATAACTGTTTTGACCACCGTGGATCATCGCAAGGACGATCTGCGCAGTACAATGTAGATGATTATTACGTCGATCAGGGAACTGACAACAGTAATTACTAGGACAGCCATAGACAAGGAGAGGGAGTGGTATCAGATCCGGTTGATCAGAGAGGGCCTTACGTCGCAGTTGCTACATCGGGCGTCGTTGAGCCTTTTCTGTTGGACACTGGTGAAAGTTCCATAATGCATTCGAAACTCCCTGGCGCACCTTTGTCTGGCTTAACAAATGTTTCCGTTGGATTCTCTGGCGCCCCCGTTAGCAATCCAGTTTCGCGCCCTTTGCCCCTTACAATTGGGCCTCGTGAGCTTCAAGCTCCGTTGATTTTAACTACTGGTTGTGGTGAAAATCTTTTGGGCCTGGATTTGCTAAAACGTTTGTATGCAACTTTGTATTGTTCTCCTGCGGGTGTAAAGCTTACGTTAGGTGAGAGGGTTGTCTCTCCTATGTACTTGTCTCTCGATAAGCTTCCACCGGAATTGAGTTCTCTTCCTGCATCTTTGTGGGCCACAGGTCCCAATGATGTGGGCCTGCTTGACATCTCCCCTTATGTTGTTTAGCTGAAATCTAATGTACGATTGCCACGTATTCCCCAGTATCGAATATCTCTTGATGGTGAACGAGCACTGTTAGCGATCATCTATGATCTGATTGAGAAAGATGTTATTGAAGAAACGCGGGGAAACGTGTGCAACAGCCCTGTACTGCCCATTCTAAAACGTACTGATCCTTCGAAAAGGCCTGTTTATCGTTTTGTTATTGATTTACGAGAAGTAAATAAAATCGTGATTCCTCAGTTCCCTGTTGTGCCTGACATCACGGCGCTACTGACTCTGATTCCAGCTTCTGCATCTTGGTTTTCGGTGATTGATTTGAAGAATGCTTTCTTTAGCATTCCGATTGCCGAAGAAAGCAGAGACCTTTTCGGTTTCTCTCTTGGTGGTCGCAGCTTCCGGTTTAAAAGTGCTCCTCAGGGCTACTGTGAGAGTCCATCGATTTACAGTCAAGCCTTGAAGGGTCAACTGGATGCGTTTACGTTGCCGGCTGGTGCGGCCTTAATCCAATATGTCGATGACTTATTGGTGGCTGCAGATACTCAGGACATTTGCAAAATTGCTACGGTGTCGTTGCTGCAACATCTCTGTGACTTACATCACAAGGTGTCACCTTCTAAACTCCAGTATTGTTGTCAAGAAGTAACCTATCTAGGTCACTTATTGTCAAAGGAGGGAAGGCGGTTGACCCCAGAGAGAATTGCAGCAATTGCGCGAATGACTGTGCCAACAACCCAAAGAGATGTTATTGATAACTAGAGGGTTTAAGGTTTTCCAGAATTAGGGCAGGCGCACTCCTTAGTAACCGCACCGTATCGTAATACAGAGTGTCAAACTCCAGGCAAGGGGGCGGGCGGTGATCCCTCGTGACCGCTCAAAGGTGGATGACAGATCCACACTAATTTGTATGCAAAAACACAATTGCCCCTGCTCTCGGAAAATATCATAAGCACTTAGTAAGTCTTGGTTATTGTATCATAGTAATTAGCGCACATTGATAGTCTTTCAGAATCAGATATCAAAAAAGTTCAGAATTAGTAGAGTCTTTGTAAACGAAATACAAATTTATTGTTCCTCTTGATCAGGCCTCTGTGTCAATGTTCAATTCTTCTAGAAGTTGTCCCATCTCTACGGGGCTATCCTCACATTCAGTAATAGATAACAAAAGGTGTATTGCTTGTATATCTTTTATTGTAGTCACATTGTCTGTTAATACATCAGGAATATTTTTAACATTTCTAGTGTTGGTGGTTTTTCCCGCAAAATACTTTTTTAATTTCAGGCTCCTTACAAATTTAAAGAGGTCTATTTTGGTTAAGCATGTGTCTCCTACTGAGAAGGGATTGAAGTTTAAACCCTTAGAAAGGAGATTAGTCATATCATCAGTTAGTGGAAAAGAAGAGAGGTTGACCACTTGGACTTCGTTGTGTCCAATCTCTACTTTCTTGCTGTTCCTGACCTCAATTTCCTTCTGTAATCCTCGTTTTCCGCCCCTGCTACCTCTGTGGGTCTTTGATCTGTGGTATCTCGTGGCGGTTGGGTCTTGGTCCCTTTGCGCATCCGTTCTAGCTCCACTAAAAAAGGATTACTATTGTCTAGTGCATCCCGATCTGGTTCGTTTGTACCTACAGAATTCAGTGAGGCATTACTGGATGAAACAGAACTAGGGGCGGAAGGGATGTTATCATTTCTTCTGGGGTTTTGAGGTCGTACTAAAGAGTCGTATTTACGATCATAGGTGAAGATTCGACCATTACGGTAATCTGTATCATCTCTTTTTATTTGTCTGGCCTTCCTGTTTTTTATTTCCTCCTGATGTTTAAAAAGCACCTCATCCAGAATGGTGTAGTTTTTCACAGTAGGCTCTGGTAAGTTGAGGTCTTTAATTTCTTGCTCTAGTTTCGCAATTTCTCCCAGTAATTTACCGGATTTGCGATCAGCATTTTCAATTAGAATATCCATAAGGGCAAAAGAATTGTTGGTAACAGAATCTTCCCATTTTTTTACTAGATCTAGATCAAGATCATCATGTGTAGGGAAGGTGTTTGAGCGCAAGCCTCTCGGTATTTGTTTAAGACGCATGTATTGTTTCAGGGTGGTGGCGTCCCACCAGCGTGAGTTTTCCTGTTTTTTAAGTCTCTCTAATTTTTTGAATTTGTCTTTAAGGCCCTCCACACGGGGGGGACCAGCAGTTGCCGTGGCAGTGTGGGTGGGCATGCCCTTGGCTAGGTTTTCGAAGAGATCTGCTGCTATTTTATCTCTATCCATGTCGATGTATAATAAATTGAAACCGAAAGTACGTACTAGTTGTAGATACTTGATTTATGAAAAGTAGAGTAGCGGGGGGCAGCCTTAACTGGAAATCAATAGATTATTGATAACTAGAGGGTTTAAGGTTTTCCAGAATTAGGGCAGGCGCACTCCTTAGTAACCGCACCGTATCGTAATACAGAGTGTCAAACTCCAGGCAAGGGGGCGGGCGGTGATCCCTCGTGACCGCTCAAAGGTGGATGACAGATCCACACTAATTTGTATGCAAAAACACAATTGCCCCTGCTCTCGGAAAATATCATAAGCACTTAGTAAGTCTTGGTTATTGTATCATAGTAATTAGCGCACATTGATAGTCTTTCAGAATCAGATATCAAAAAAGTTCAGAATTAGTAGAGTCTTTGTAAACGAAATACAAATTTATTGTTCCTCTTGTTCAGGCCTCTGTGTCAATGTTCAATTCTTCTAGAAGTTGTCCCATCTCTACGGGGCTATCCTCACATTCAGTAATAGATAACAAAAGGTGTATTGCTTGTATATCTTTTATTGTAGTCACATTGTCTGTTAATACATCAGGAATATTTTTAACATTTCTAGTGTTGGTGGTTTTTCCCGCAAAATACTTTTTTAATTTCAGGCTCCTTACAAATTTAAAGAGGTCTATTTTGGTTAAGCATGTGTCTCCTACTGAGAAGGGATTGAAGTTTAAACCCTTAGAAAGGAGATTAGTCATATCATCAGTTAGTGGAAAAGAAGAGAGGTTGACCACTTGGACTTCGTTGTGTCCAATCTCTACTTTCTTGCTGTTCCTGACCTCAATTTCCTTCTGTAATCCTCGTTTTCCGCCCCTGCTACCTCTGTGGGTCTTTGATCTGTGGTATCTCGTGGCGGTTGGGTCTTGGTCCCTTTGCGCATCCGTTCTAGCTCCACTAAAAAAGGATTACTATTGTCTAGTGCATCCCGATCTGGTTCGTTTGTACCTACAGAATTCAGTGAGGCATTACTGGATGAAACAGAACTAGGGGCGGAAGGGATGTTATCATTTCTTCTGGGGTTTTGAGGTCGTACTAAAGAGTCGTATTTACGATCATAGGTGAAGATTCGACCATTACGGTAATCTGTATCATCTCTTTTTATTTGTCTGGCCTTCCTGTTTTTTATTTCCTCCTGATGTTTAAAAAGCACCTCATCCAGAATGGTGTAGTTTTTCACAGTAGGCTCTGGTAAGTTGAGGTCTTTAATTTCTTGCTCTAGTTTCGCAATTTCTCCCAGTAATTTACCGGATTTGCGATCAGCATTTTCAATTAGAATATCCATAAGGGCAAAAGAATTGTTGGTAACAGAATCTTCCCATTTTTTTACTAGATCTAGATCAAGATCATCATGTGTAGGGAAGGTGTTTGAGCGCAAGCCTCTCGGTATTTGTTTAAGACGCATGTATTGTTTCAGGGTGGTGGCGTCCCACCAGCGTGAGTTTTCCTGTTTTTTAAGTCTCTCTAATTTTTTGAATTTGTCTTTAAGGCCCTCCACACGGGGGGGACCAGCAGTTGCCGTGGCAGTGTGGGTGGGCATGCCCTTGGCTAGGTTTTCGAAGAGATCTGCTGCTATTTTATCTCTATCCATGTCGATGTATAATAAATTGAAACCGAAAGTACGTACTAGTTGTAGATACTTGATTTATGAAAAGTAGAGTAGCGGGGGGCAGCCTTAACTGGAAATCAATAGATTATTGATAACTAGAGGGTTTAAGGTTTTCCAGAATTAGGGCAGGCGCACTCCTTAGTAACCGCACCGTATCGTAATACAGAGTGTCAAACTCCAGGCAAGGGGGCGGGCGGTGATCCCTCGTGACCGCTCAAAGGTGGATGACAGATCCACACTAATTTGTATGCAAAAACACAATTGCCCCTGCTCTCGGAAAATATCATAAGCACTTAGTAAGTCTTGGTTATTGTATCATAGTAATTAGCGCACATTGATAGTCTTTCAGAATCAGATATCAAAAAAGTTCAGAATTAGTAGAGTCTTTGTAAACGAAATACAAATTTATTGTTCCTCTTGTTCAGGCCTCTGTGTCAATGTTCAATTCTTCTAGAAGTTGTCCCATCTCTACGGGGCTATCCTCACATTCAGTAATAGATAACAAAAGGTGTATTGCTTGTATATCTTTTATTGTAGTCACATTGTCTGTTAATACATCAGGAATATTTTTAACATTTCTAGTGTTGGTGGTTTTTCCCGCAAAATACTTTTTTAATTTCAGGCTCCTTACAAATTTAAAGAGGTCTATTTTGGTTAAGCATGTGTCTCCTACTGAGAAGGGATTGAAGTTTAAACCCTTAGAAAGGAGATTAGTCATATCATCAGTTAGTGGAAAAGAAGAGAGGTTGACCACTTGGACTTCGTTGTGTCCAATCTCTACTTTCTTGCTGTTCCTGACCTCAATTTCCTTCTGTAATCCTCGTTTTCCGCCCCTGCTACCTCTGTGGGTCTTTGATCTGTGGTATCTCGTGGCGGTTGGGTCTTGGTCCCTTTGCGCATCCGTTCTAGCTCCACTAAAAAAGGATTACTATTGTCTAGTGCATCCCGATCTGGTTCGTTTGTACCTACAGAATTCAGTGAGGCATTACTGGATGAAACAGAACTAGGGGCGGAAGGGATGTTATCATTTCTTCTGGGGTTTTGAGGTCGTACTAAAGAGTCGTATTTACGATCATAGGTGAAGATTCGACCATTACGGTAATCTGTATCATCTCTTTTTATTTGTCTGGCCTTCCTGTTTTTTATTTCCTCCTGATGTTTAAAAAGCACCTCATCCAGAATGGTGTAGTTTTTCACAGTAGGCTCTGGTAAGTTGAGGTCTTTAATTTCTTGCTCTAGTTTCGCAATTTCTCCCAGTAATTTACCGGATTTGCGATCAGCATTTTCAATTAGAATATCCATAAGGGCAAAAGAATTGTTGGTAACAGAATCTTCCCATTTTTTTACTAGATCTAGATCAAGATCATCATGTGTAGGGAAGGTGTTTGAGCGCAAGCCTCTCGGTATTTGTTTAAGACGCATGTATTGTTTCAGGGTGGTGGCGTCCCACCAGCGTGAGTTTTCCTGTTTTTTAAGTCTCTCTAATTTTTTGAATTTGTCTTTAAGGCCCTCCACACGGGGGGGACCAGCAGTTGCCGTGGCAGTGTGGGTGGGCATGCCCTTGGCTAGGTTTTCGAAGAGATCTGCTGCTATTTTATCTCTATCCATGTCGATGTATAATAAATTGAAACCGAAAGTACGTACTAGTTGTAGATACTTGATTTATGAAAAGTAGAGTAGCGGGGGGCAGCCTTAACTGGAAATCAATAGATTATTGATAACTAGAGGGTTTAAGGTTTTCCAGAATTAGGGCAGGCGCACTCCTTAGTAACCGCACCATATCGTAATACAGAGTGTCAAACTCCAGGCAAGGGGGCGGGCGGTGATCCCTCGTGACCGCTCAAAGGTGGATGACAGATCCACACTAATTTGTATGCAAAAACACAATTGCCCCTGCTCTCGGAAAATATCATAAGCACTTAGTAAGTCTTGGTTATTGTATCATAGTAATTAGCGCACATTGATAGTCTTTCAGAATCAGATATCAAAAAAGTTCAGAATTAGTAGAGTCTTTGTAAACGAATTACAAATTTATTGTTCCTCTTGTTCAGGCCTCTGTGTCAATGTTCAATTCTTCTAGAAGTTGTCCCATCTCTACGGGGCTATCCTCACATTCAGTAATAGATAACAAAAGGTGTATTGCTTGTATATCTTTTATTGTAGTCACATTGTCTGTTAATACATCAGGAATATTTTTAACATTTCTAGTGTTGGTGGTTTTTCCCGCAAAATACTTTTTTAATTTCAGGCTCCTTACAAATTTAAAGAGGTCTATTTTGGTTAAGCATGTGTCTCCTACTGAGAAGGGATTGAAGTTTAAACCCTTAGAAAGGAGATTAGTCATATCATCAGTTAGTGGAAAAGAAGAGAGGTTGACCACTTGGACTTCGTTGTGTCCAATCTCTACTTTCTTGCTGTTCCTGACCTCAATTTCCTTCTGTAATCCTCGTTTTCCGCCCCTGCTACCTCTGTGGGTCTTTGATCTGTGGTATCTCGTGGCGGTTGGGTCTTGGTCCCTTTGCGCATCCGTTCAGCTTCCGGTTTAAAAGTGCTCCTCAGGGCTACTGTGAGAGTCCATCGATTTACAGTCAAGCCTTGAAGGGTCAACTGGATGCGTTTACGTTGCCGGCTGGTGCGGCCTTAATCCAATATGTCGATGACTTATTGGTGGCTGCAGATACTCAGGACATTTGCAAAATTGCTACGGTGTCGTTGCTGCAACATCTCTGTGACTTACATCACAAGGTGTCACCTTCTAAACTCCAGTATTGTTGTCAAGAAGTAACCTATCTAGGTCACTTATTGTCAAAGGAGGGAAGGCGGTTGACCCCAGAGAGAATTGCAGCAATTGCGCGAATGACTGTGCCAACAACCCAAAGAGATGTGCGTGCCTTTCTAGGTATCACGTCGTATTGCAGGCAATGGATTCCAAATTTTTCATTGCTAGCGAAACCATTGGTGGCTTTTACGTGCAAGGATGTTTCAACTCCTTTACCATGGACGGAAGAATGTCAGAAGAGTTTTTCTGAATTGCGTGACTCATTGTGTTCGGCTCCTGTGTTAGGTACCCCTGACTACAGTAAGCCGTTTACATTATATGTTCACGAGAGGGAAGGTTGTGCTTTGAGTGTCTTAACGCAACCTTTTGGTGGTAAGCAACGTCCATGTGCATATTTTTCCTCGACCTTGGACCCGGTAGCTAGAGCATTGCCGAGTTGCTTGAGAGCAACAGCGGCAGCTGCGGTGTCCATCCGACAATCAGCAGGATTGGTCATGGATAATATGCTTACGGTGATGGTTCCGCATGCGGTCTACACTCTATTGAATCGTACGAAAACTCAGCACTTGACGAGTGCGAGGTTGTCTGGGTACGAGTTGACGCTGTTGGCAAGTCATATTCAGATAAAACGTTGCAATGTTCTGAACCCGGCGACTTTGTTACCAATTAGCATGGAGTCAGATGAAATAGCAGAACATGACTGTTATCTGAGGACTGAAGAGGAAACAAAAGGTCGAGTGGACCTTAAAAACACTCCTTTGGAAAATCCAGATGGAACTTTGTATGTGGATGGTTCATGTTTTAAATTGCCGAATGGTGATGTGACTACTGCGTATGCTGTTGTAACTTTGAATACTGTTGTGGAAGCTGCGAGATTGAATCAGAACTCTGCCCAGGCTGCAGAACTGATTGCTCTCACTAGAGCGTGTGTGTTAGCGAAAGGGAAACGTGTGAATGTGTTTACCGACAGCCAATATGCATTTGGCGTTGCCCATAGCTTTGGACGGTTGTGGAGAGAGAGAGGTTTTATGACGTCGCATGGTACGAAGATTCAGCATGGACAGCTTGTGAATGATCTTTTGGATGCACTTACGTTGCCTAAGCAGGTAGCGATTGTTAAATGTAGTGCACATCGTAAGGTGACGGATGATGTTGGTCGTGGTAATGCATTTGCGGATGAGATTGCTAAGGAGACTGCCCGGAACCTTAGCACTAGAATGTATGTGACGAGTTCGGTTAGGTGGCCTACAGAGACTAGTATGTGTGAGGACACTATCGAGAGTGTGAAAGCGATTCAAGATGAGGCCACCGAGACTGAAAAGACGAAGTGGAAAGAAAGTACGGGAAAGTTGGATGCGAATGGTTGTTGGGTTGATTTGTCGGGACATAAGAGATGGATGTTGCCGGATGCGTATGTGCTAGCTGTTGTGACAATGGCGCATGGGTTAGCACATATTAGTGTGAAAGGTATTTGTAAGTTGCTGTCCCATGTGTGGAAGAATGATGGTATCACGAAATGTGCTGAACGGTTGGTTAAGAATTGTATGGTATGTATGTTGTACAATCCTGGTAAGGGAACCCCAACACCTCCTGGCCATTTTGCTCCCCCTTCATGTCCTTTTGAGGTGATTCAATTAGACTTCATCCATGTGGAGCGATGCAACAACCTGAAATATGTTTTAGTTGTGGTTTGCGCTTTCTCCCGATGGATTGAAGCCTACCCTCTCAAAGACAATACTGCCCTGTCGACTGCGAAAATCCTACTGAAGGAATACTTTCCTCGGTATGGAATGCCTCGGATTGTATGGTCTGATAACGGAAGTGAGTTTGTGGGAAGTGTGATGAAGAGTGTGTGTAAGGGCCTTGGAATTAATAAAAAATTCCATAGCGCCAATCATCCCCAGTCAGCTGGTTTGGTTGAAGGGTATAACGGCACCCTTAAACTAAAGCTAGCGAAGATTCAGGCTACGACTGGTCTTTCGTGGCCTGACGCTTTACCCTTAGCTTTACTGTCAACTAGGCATGGGCGGAAAATCCGTTCCGCTCGCGGATTTTGCGGATTTTCGGGAAATCCGCGAGATTTGCGAATTTCCTGAAAAATCCGCAAATCCGCGAGCAGCGGATTTTGCTCGCACTGCTCGCACTGTTCGCGTGAGTTCGCGCCCCGCGAATAAGTGCGAAATTGCAGAAATACGATTTTAGCAAAACTGAAAGTAACTACTTACCAGGTTCAAAAGTTCAGGCTCATCATTAGTAGCCATTTCCTGTAGTGCTTCCTGAGGGGCCCCTCCAGAGTTCAGTTGCCAGTTGCAACTATTATGTGACCCTGCTCTGAACCTCAGAATAGTTACACATATGCCACAAAGGTCCTGAATTACAGCTAAGGGAGACAAGCAGGAGCCAGGCTGGAAGTTAAAATCCATTAATCAGCCCCTAATTCATTATTGTCAGTTGGGGCAGGGCAGGTGTTGTAACTAATTTTGCAACAATGAAAGCACTTAGCAAGTGCAAAAGATCACTAATCAGGGCGCACTAAGGAAGCAGGTGCCAGCTAAAAAAATATTCTGTGACACATTAATCAGCCCCAAATTAATTCAGGTCACTTGAGGCAGGGAAGGTGTGCTTTGCTTTGCCAAAAATAATGTACACTGGACAACCAGAGGGTGTGGTGATGAAACAGAGGGTGGCATGGGTGGGCCAGAGGGTGGCATGAGTAGTCAGAGAGTGGCAGTGGTGACAGAGAGTGGCAGTGATGAAGAAGAGTGTCCCAAACAGGTTGGACACGTAGAAACAACAAGTTCGCAAAACTTGCGACCCGACAGGTAAGTTCGCAAATTGCGAAATTGTAAAAACCCTCGCGAACTGGCAGAAACACGGGCGAACACAAAAAAAAAAAATCCGCAAATTCGCGGGAATTCGCGGATTTTGCGGATTGCGAGTTTGCAAATCCGCAAATTCGCGGATTGCCAATCCGCAAAATCCGCTCATGCTTACTGTCAACTAGGGCAACCGTACACTCCCGAGTAGGGCTTAGTCCCTATGAAATAGTGTTTGGTCGTCCTGCGAATGTCTGGGGGGTCCCTAGACCGGGTGTGTTCTCTAGTCTTGAGTATCCAATGTTGATTGACTATCTTCATGATCTGACTGCTAAACTGAGGTTAATTCACCAACAGGTTTACGAAGCATTGCCGACGCAGACGGAGGGTCCAGGCCACCAGCTCCAGCCCGGAGACTCGGTGGTAACACGCAAATTTGCCCGTAAGAAGAATTTGGAACCCCGCTTCACTGGACCCTACCAGGTCCTCCTTGCCACGAGAACTGCCATCCGTTTAGAAGGCCGAAAAAATTGGGTGCATGCCACCCATACGAAGAAAGTTCCTATACCCTTACCGGCAGACTCGTGGGTGAGGAGAGGCATTGCTTCAGCTGAATCCGAAGGATTGCTGGCTTTTGTACCTTTTAGCGACGCACAACCTGTCGGAGAATCCTCAGTGCAGCAGAAAGACATTGTTGAACATTTGCCACCAAAAGACTCAAGACCGGAACATTCGACTGATCAGCAGGACTCTGATCCCTCATCGGATCCTTTGTTTGATGAACATACACGTCCTGGGAAAACTCGATACTTTTTGCGATCCAGCACTAAGGACAAATAAAAAGATTTTGTTTTGTCCCTTGACAATTGCATTTCCCGTTTTCCACGATCAGTCTGAACACCCGTATCATTGTAATTATTTTTGTATATATTGAGTTCCGTTCCATATGTATTTTTGCTTCCACAGCTGAGAGACATTTTGCATATACATCGTGAATAAAGTCCGTAGGGCCGCGCGTGTACTTCCTTCTGGTTAGTAGGTCTTGACGCTAGGTTAAAGACCGTCGGTTCCTGGGAACTCCTAGGGATTGACTACTGCTATACAGAACGAAGTGCGTCAAGAAACGTTGCGGACGGTCATAGGGGATAGCGTTTTCAAAGCTGATGGACTTGGAAGAAGCTCAGGCGCAAAGATTCAAACTGCAACAACTTATTCGTACCAAATGTTTTATGTTTCAAATGTTCGTATTGCTTTTGACTGTTTCTGCACTATTGGCGGGTGGGGTGTATTACATGATGTCGTACTTCTTACCTTCTGCCATACCTACTCCTACTTCTGACCCTAAACTTACCTCCACTGCATCCCCTCATTCTTTCCATATCCTACCCGAACACGAGCAGGCTAGACGTGCAGAATTCCGAAATAATTCCTTTATTCAGCTCCTTCATCAGCACCAGTTAGTGGTTAATAGTACTAATTGTTGGGTGTGTGGGCTGATGCCACATACCACGGATAAGGGAATTCCATATCTGGTCTTACCGTATAGTTCCCAGGGTTCAGCTCGAGCATTCCAAACAATGTTTCGAAGCGCACTAGATTCTTACCCCAGTCGAGAGCCACGTTCTCCCTACTTTGGCCCTGGCTCGTATCATAAGCCTTTGTCTATAGCGATAGAAGATTTAGATACAGATATCTATGAGCCGTCGCTCATCCCAGAGGAAGAGGTACAAGCCTATAGGGTCCTGAGTAAGGTCGAGTATAGTGCGCTCACGAGTGAAAAACAGCTTAAAAGCTCGCCTCCGATATAAGTCGTACCCCGCATTGGTAATTTTTGTCTAATGGAACGTGGCCGAAGATCGAAAGCTCGACTTGGAGAGAGTGCTTGCACAGAGAATTACATTCTGCCGATGGTCTCGTCCCCTGTGTTTCTGGCTGCCAAGGGTACATACTTTGTCTGCCATGATCGTGCGTATGCATGGTTGCCCTCCAACTTTGTGGGCTCATGTTTTATCGCAAACCTGTTGCCTCCGACGTTCACTGTAGACGCAGACTATCACAAATCTAGAGTTGTGAGAGGCGTAATTAGCAGGAGACTTTTTCAAGGGTTTCCTCCCGTTTTGGGGGCCTATGGTTAATAGTAGGAACCTGAGACAGTTGACTCGAGTGGTGGAATCGACAGCTAATATTACTGCCAGTGCCCTTGGTAATATCACCACAGAACTTCAGGCGGATAGGCTTATGACGTTACAAAACCGTATGGTTTTAGACGTGATCTTAGCAGATCGAGGTGGGGTATGTAAGGTGATCCATTCGAGCTGCTGTATTTTCATTCCAGATAACGCTCCGACCGTCTATCAAGCCATCTCAAAGTTGCATAAGATCTCTGAATCCATACACGTGGATGTAGGGGATTGGACGCTACTTGGGTGGTTTTGGGGCCTGATGTCGACTTGGGGTTGGAAGATTCTGATGATTATCGGAGTTGTTGTGGCATTCCTGTTCACGTGTTGCCTTTGTGTGCAGTGTGGTCCTGCCTTATGTGGTCTCTGTGCTACAACGTGTATAAGACAGCCGCCTATTACCAAAGGAGCTCGGTTGGACAGAGCTATGTTACAGCAACATCTAGATGGTCTGATGAATATCGAGTATGATTCCGACTAGTGCTTGCCTACATGAGGGCAAAAGGAGCGTCTGAGGTTCCGTGACGATTGTAAGTGGTGTTTTCGACTCGCACGAATATGGTCGAGTCTGGTATCTATGAACTGCAAATGACGAGTTTAGTGGGTGTACGCAGTTTTGCTGTGCTAACCTAAGCCGTTTGTTTGTTACGTGGGTTTTTCATCTGTACCCACGGGTTCCATCTTAGATACGGCATCCATTTTGTTTCTTGCCCTCAAGTAGCCAGCGAACGGACGTTGTCCGTTTCGCGACCCTGGGATTCCCAAGACATCCGCGGAAGACACATGTCCTTTGAAAGTGTCTTTATGACGAGGGGGATGATACTGTAAGGCAGATGGCCCCGCTCGAGGCTCATCTTGCCGTGCCGGTCTATTGTCTCAGCCGTGCATCTCATTAGGCACGTCCCTTTGATGCCTGTAGCTCGTGTTTCCCGATACCTCCCCTTTTACACCCTTTTCGATCTCCCCACTGTTTCCATCTTCCTCTGCACCTGTCCTTGTTCCTTCTTCGATCTGTTTTACTGCCAATTGGAATGTACTAATGGTGGGAAGATGGGTTTTTACAGTTGGGAACCACCAAATGTTTCCGCACTTATGCCCCGGACCTTGAATGTATCAAAGTGACCAAAGTGACCCCTCTCGGGGATAATTATGGGAACCGAGTAGTAAACCTTTGTGTACCATGTAACCCTATGGGAGAAATCTGTATAAAAGGAGCGATCCACAGTAGCAATTTGAAGCAGTCTCCTCGAACTTACACTCGTTGTACTTCCTGTGACTTCTGTGTTCCCTGCAGTAAATAAACCTTGAATCTTTGACGCCGAAGGAAGTGTCCCGTGTCTCTGTCATTCGTACGCCGGAGCAGGTTACCCACGAAGGTTTCAGGTGTTGTCCCCTGGCACCGCTGGGTCTTAAATAACCCAGTCCTTCAGCTGCAGCCTTCATGGTCTGTGGATTGTGTAAATATATTCTAAGAGGATAGTGGTCACTGTAGGCGGAACAGATGACTTCTGCTTTTAAAATTATATCGATTAGAGTTGGGCATGTAAACATATAATCTATCGTAGAAGCACAGCCCTGACCTATGAAAGTAGGGGTTGTAATATTGTTTGCACTAGTACCTGTAATTTCCATTACATTTACTAGGTCTCGGGAGGCTAGATGGTTTTTCAGCTCCTCACCGTTTTTACATAGTGGGCTGTTGCGGTACATATGGGCATTAAAGTCCCCTCCGATGCAAATGCCATCAAAGTGCACCATACTTCTGCCCTTCCATAATTTCATCAATAAAAGTAAACAATAACAAAAAATTACCATTAGGACGGGTAACAAAATCATTATTATAAAAGTTAATAATGCATAATTTCATTCTGTTAGTGTACATCATAGACATTTACCCGGTGTAGGGATCAATTTAGTTTGCACCCCGGATTTTATTTTGGTCCAAATAGATAGACCCCCACTGGGCCGTCCCATATGAGAGGGGGAAGCCTTTAGATTATAACAACAAAAACCCTCCATTGATGGTGACGTTATACACCAAGTTTCTTGTAGCATCAATATATCGCAGTTATTATCAACCCAATTTAGCCATTCTTTAATTTTCAATTTGGATTTTAGTCCTGCTATATTCCAGCTAACAAGAGATAATCCGGAGTCCAACGGTAATTGTCTATAGATCGGGGTTTTTTGACTCAAAACAGTCCGAGGCAAAGGTTGTGAAACAATCTGGGGTTCGGAGATTGGTGTCAAAGATGATTCAACAGAGTTAGTCAGAGATGGTCAATCTTGCATGTCCAGATCCGACAAGGGAGCAAATCTATTGAACATATTAAATGGGAATGGGGTAGGTTGGAATTGCATAGGCGGTGGCCGTAAATGCATAGATGGTGGTTGGAAATGCATTAATGGTGGTTGGAATTGCCTAAAGGGAGGACGAGGTTGTATTGCCATATATCTGTAGAAATAACTCAAAGGTAACATAGTTGGAACTGTAGAAATGGTAGAACAGTTGTTGTTTCTGTTAAGGAGGTTTCTTACAGTCCCTGGATTTTTGAAATTAAGAACTATGCAATCGCCTTCCTTGTCTTTGAGTAAGGACCCAACCCACGATACCCTGCGGGCCGATAAAATCTCTCTTGAAATATCAAATCCAACACCTTTCTGCTTAGTCAGCCAGTCTATGCATTTGTTCCGCAATTGCACCCATGATTCCCCCTGGTCCTCCCTCAACGGCGGTACACCCGCAAGGACCAGAACAAAAGGACAAGCATCCGGTGGCAAATGTAAGGCGGGCCCTTGATGTTTGAAAGGTTTACTTGTCCCTTGTAGGCCAGTACCCTCATTGTTGTGAACAGCAGTTGGTCTTGATGCTGTTGTGGGTTGGGTTGGACCGTTGTTGCGTTTAGACGCAGAATTGTTGATAATAGGGGGGATGGTAGTTTTTCTGGGGGCAGGTGTGGGGGTCGGTTTAGTAGGTAGATTAGTTTTTGTCACTTTTGACCCTCCATTGGTGGATCGTGGTTGAATTGTAGGTGGTGCAGTTGGCGGGGGTAATGTTCCAGGCTTACTCAAAACCCCATCCAAGGAAGTAGTAGTTTCCTGTTTCTTTGATGACAGTGTGTTATTTACAGATTCCAATTCTTTTAGGAGGCGGTCAGCTCTGATTTGGTCCAGGATGACAGACCCCTTCCTTTTTATTTCTCCATTTTTGACCAGGTTATCTAATCTATCCAGTCTTTTAAAAACATTATTAAACTGATTGATCATTTGCTTTTCAAGACGGTTAAAAATAGTATCCACAATGGTTTCTATGAGGTTCCCATTTTGTCTAGAGAGATTATAATTGTCTCCCATTAAGCTTGTTTGGGTCCATATAGTATTAGAGTTCCCACTAGATTGAGTAGTAGTTGTGGCAGAAATACTGTCTAAGTCCCCTAAATCATTGTCTTCCGTAAGTACAATTTGTGCCCCCGAAGATTTATTTTTGTTCCACATACTTTGGGGAGTGGGCTGGTTCTTGTGGATTAAAGGTTGTTTCCTTTTATTAGCACTTTGCTTAGTTGTGCCTCTTTTGCGTTTTTCCCCTCCCGTTTTATTGCTACTGGAATCAATACTATCCAGGGTAATAGCAACGTCCTGGGAAGCTATTGTGATAGTAGAAACGCTTTCTGTCAGCAGGGATGCTGGGGGTGTTAATATCAGTAACGGCTTAGAGATGACAACAGCTGGTGTTGAAGAGGCGGGGTCAGGTGCTACATAAGTGACGGTATTTTCGTCATCCAGAATAATGGGCACATTAACAGGAGGATGTGATGATTTAACCACGATGACTTCAGGGATAATGTGGGTATTTCCGTTTGTACAACTTATACCACTTGTTACTCTCGATTTGTTATTGGTGGTAAGTGAACCCATGGAGAACCTCCTCTCAGTCTCCAAAATCTCATTAAAAGCAGTTTCTATCAGAGTCTCAAAGGATGTGATGAGGGAGACGGAGGTATCAACACCCTGGGTTAATACTTCAATGTTGTTACTAGTAGCGTACAATCACCCATTTTGTTATCTAAATGCAGTGCTCACCTTTGAGAGAAATGTTAGAGGGGTGGCCCGCCCGTCCACTGCAGTCCACTGACGGCCACAGACGGCCTGCCCTTTGCCCGGGCTTAGCCCCGGGCGTCCCGCTCGCGTCCCGCGACACGGGGGTTCCCGAGCTTTATTGCTCTGTTGGCGCTCTCTGGGCGCGACCCGCGTCACTCAGCACGTGTCGCCGCGAGGCCTGCCGGGATTTGTGGTCTCCCGGAGCGGCGGCGCGGAGTCCGGTGCCTTTGGACTCTTGGCGGTGGCGGCAGTGTTTCCAGTTGCTGTCTCTGCCCACGTCTGACTCTCGGCGGTGGCGGCGATAGTCTAGATTTTCCCCCGCTCTGCCGGGGTTCCCGAGCTTTATTGCTCTGTTGGCGCTCTCTGGGGGCGACGCGTGTCACTCAGCACGCGCCGCCGCGAGGCCTGCCGGGATTTGTGGTCTCCCGGAGCGGCGGCTCGGAGTCCGGTGCCTTTGGACTCTTGGCGGTGGCGGCGGTGTTTCCAGTTGCTGTCTCTGCCCACGTCTGACTCTCGGCGGTGGCGGCGATAGTCTAGAGTTTCCCCCGCTCTGCCGGGGTTCCCGAGCTTTATTGCTCTGTTGGCGCTCTCTGGGCGCGACCTGCGTCACTCAGCACGCGCCGCCGCGAGGCCTGCCGGGATTTGTGGTCTCCCGGAGCGGCGGTGCAGATTCCGGTGCCTTTGGACTCTTGGCGGTGGCAGCGGTGTTTCCAGTTGCTGTCTCTGCCCACGTCTGACTCTCGGCGGTGGCGGCGATAGTCTAGAGTTTCCCCCGCTCTGCCGGGGTTCCCGAGCTTTATTACTCTGTTGGCGCTCTCTGGGCGCGACCCGCGTCACTCAGCACGCGCCGCCGCGAGGCCTGCTGGGATTTGTGGTCTCCCGGAGCGGCGGCGCGGAGTCCGGTGCCTTTGGACTCTTGGCGGTGGCGGCGGTGTTTCCAGTTGCTGTCTCTGCCCACGTCTGACTCTCGGCGGTGGCGGCGATAGTCTAGAGTTTCCCCCGCTCTGCCGGGGTTCCCGAGCTTTATTGCTCTGTTGGCGCTCTCTGGGCACGACCCGCGTCACTCAGCACGCGCCGCCGCGAGGCCTGCCGGGATTTGTGGTCTCCCGGAGCGGCGGCGCGGAGTCCAGTGCCTTTGGACTCTTGGCGGTGGCGGCGGTGTTTCCAGTTGCTGTCTCTGCCCACGTCTGACTCTCGGCGGTGGCGGCGATAGTCTAGAGTTTCCCACGTATTTAAGGTAAGTTGGTGGGGTGGGAGGTCTCCCCCCACAAATACATTGTTTTCAAATGTAAAAACATTGCGTGGTATGGGCATGCGT
Organism: Lissotriton vulgaris; assembly: GCF_964263255.1. Lineage (NCBI taxonomy): Eukaryota > Metazoa > Chordata > Amphibia > Caudata > Salamandridae > Lissotriton > Lissotriton vulgaris. The sequence continues at coordinate 82,721,503 of NC_141698.1, read as the reverse complement.
TGTAAATGCTTATTCGCGGTAAAAACATGCGTGCTAAAAATGCGTGGCAAAGACATGCGATGTATTTACCTGTGTTGTACCGTCGGACAACCAAAATAGATTACTGGCATGACCAGACAATAATTTTTAAGGTATTTGTGTGCATCCAAGCTTAGGAGACCTGCACTTTTCCATGCTAGTAACTTTGAATAAAACTCGTTGAAAGTTGTGCGGGCTGCCTGGACATTGCATCTTTTATAACAGTCTCTGTCATTTAGCTGTGTCAGTGCCTCCTCCAAATAATCTATTTTGGGTCAGATGACAATGTTCCCGCCTTTGTCTGAGTTTCGAATCAGGATTTGATTGTTTTTCTATAACTTGTCAATCAATTGGCGATATTAGAAATCACGCTTGCTGAGTCTTGACCTAGTTCTTTGTATGCAATAGTTCAAATTTTTGATTTGAGATGTTACTTGTTCATTGAATATGTCTATTGAATCGTGGGGCATGATCGAATTAAATGTGGACTGTGGTCTAAAAGATGTAAAAGTCCTTGCAAAAGTGTTTAACTGTGTTAATGCAACTGTGGCTACAGATTGCCTAGTGACCTCACCTATGGAGCTCCAACATTTATTCTCATCTTGTAGTTCTTGCAATTCTCTCAGCAATGAAATGTCTGAAATGGTCAAGTTCGTTACATTGGGAGAAGACGTTTCAATCTTTGGAAAGCTTGTGTTGTCACTGGCTTTATGGAGAAGATGATACTTTATAAGCTTCAGTTTGCGTACAAATTTAAAAACATCCATCCTCTTTTGTGCATAGTTAAAGCTGCTTTCAAGACAATAGGATAAACCTAGAGACAATAGTTGTGTTTCCACCTGATTGAGATCAATTTGTGCCAAGTTGATTATTGTTTTAGCATCACAAGGCCTTTGATTTATTTGCTTCTCCACCTGCCTGTAGTTTGCCTCTTTGTTTTTTTTCTGCCGACATGATTTTCTCCTTTTGCTCCGTTGTTTGTGGCTCCTCTGCCGGCTCTGATGTCTAGCGTTTTTGGACGCAATATTTGCCACCTGTCCTGGCGTAAAAAATCTAATTCCCCTGCTAGGGAGAGTTTTAGCGTTGGTTGGCCTGTTCCTGGACTATTTGTTTCAAGTTCCAACTCACTCTCCAGTGTAGAGCTCAAATCAGAGGCTGATCCACTGGCTTGTGATTCCATATTCGTCAATGGTAATGGCAATTTGTCATGCCTCCCACTGGACTTTAGAAAGTGCTCTCCTCAAAAAATAAAAAATCCTTGCTATGTTGAACCTCTAAAGTCACTAAAAAAACCTGAGAACAACCCCCCTAGTAGGCGTGTCACCGAGCAGACAGGCTTAACTCAAAGGCACTCTGTAAAATATTTTTCCACTTCTAAAATAGAAATAAAGTCGAAATTCATATGTAATATAACAGGCCTGTTGTCTTCCATTTTGTTTTGTTTTTGGCACTTCTTCATTTGTTCATCTTCAGTCTGATGGTGCCTTGGCTGTGGGTCTGCCTAAAGCCACCAGAGATCTTGAGCTTTTCTGTCTGTCTTAAATATAATAATCACGCTAAAGGTATCCTACTACCAAGTTATACTGTGACCCAGACAGTATTTCAAGGCATACCTATTGAAGTACAGCCCATGTATATGTTATTGGGCACATATTTCCCAGCTTCATGCTTTTTTACATAGTGCTAGCAAAATTGGGTATAGTACTCAATTTTGTATCATAAGGATAATGGTTGTATTAACTCTCAGTTGCAATTATTGGAAAGAGCATCATTGTAGGAGGAAGGGTTATGTCTTAGGCTTACCCTATTTGTGGTGTAACATCACTAGTGTGAGTAAGACAGAAAGAGGAAAAGGGGAAGGGGAGAGAGGGAGAACAATCCACATCACCAGTACTATTTTAGCATACTAGTGAATTGGTTCCATGGCATCTCATCATTAAGGCCACCCTTATGTGTCTATAATTTGTAGACCCATCTTTGTTCACATTCTAATGGCATTTTGTTCATATTGGTACCGAACACTACAATTATCGAGAAAGTAATGTCCAGCACCAATATGAACAAAACACTAGAACATATTCTCCAAAGTGCTCCCATGATTATGGTTGAGAGTTGAGACTTTTTTTTAGGGACCAGGATGTGACCCAGTGATGAAGCATGCCACTTTTAGATTAGGTGAGGGTCACCAAAAAATACAACTAGGATTGTTGATTTATTGTTGCAAGTAGGACACGCCATGCCTATTTTCCCGAACTCTACTGTGTTGGTCAAAGTATAACTTGGTAGGTGGATATCTTTAGTGTGATTGTGTTAGACAGGGAAGCTGTGCTTATTTGCCCCATTTACAGCAAACAGAATTCCTCTCTCCCCTTCCCAATCATTACATTGACTTTCCCTTGGGTCTTTTGTTGAACACTGCCTCTACCATTACAATCTTGCTGACCTTTCGCTCACCTTCTGGCTGATCTTATGAGTTGTCAAGTTCTACATCCCTTTGTCCTTTATGGTGTGTGTATCTCCTACTGGTCTGATGACATTTAGATGCATGGACAACAGTGGATTAAGGGGGGAAGACACAGGGAAGTTATTACTTTCCTTTCTGTCCGTTAAGCTTTGCTTTTTATATATCTAGTTCATACTAATGTCTGGACGTCAGTGTAACTGAGTCTGGGGCCTCTCCTTGTTCTTCTTTTCTGACTTTACTGAGAGGGTACAGTGACGCGGTGCATCCCCTGGGCAATGATGATCTATTCCTTGGCCATGAAAGTCTATTTATTTTTCTACATAGAAAGTTCAAAATGGGAGCGACTTCACTTTCCTGGTGCTTGTACCCTTCAGGTCCACTGTCAAGCCTATCACATGTTGTGTGCTGTCTAGCATTGCATTTTGTTTCCACGCCTCCTCCATTTTCCTTCTACTCCACTTAACCGCACCCTTCAGCTACTGCCAATGTTGGTCAAAAAGCAATCAGTCAAGTAAAGCGCCAGAGTCCATACTCCTCAGCAGCTCGTTCAACTAAGTCAGCAGGTGTTCAGATCTGCACTCTTGTCCTGGCTGTGCAACTGCAGCAATAAAGTCTATGTACCATTTATTATGCTGTCTTTTATGTTTCCCAGTATGTAGTAGCTTCTTCTGTCTTGCTCTACTATTTAAGACGTTCCCGTCTCTACTGATAACAAAAACATCAAAGAAGTGGGGTTCTCCCGAGGGCAAGAACATATATTTTGTTTTAAAACCATTAGTACTTGTGCACAATTACTGCTTTCAATAAGGTTCATTCTAATAATTTAGGCAAAATAAACTAAATAAAGTGGTACCTCGGAAAGAACAGCACAAATGTTGTACACTTCTCAAGCTTCTTTTACACAAAGAAGTAACATCCATGTATGGACTGAATATCAAAAACCGATTGAGCATACAGACCATTTGCAGACATGCTTAGATGTGGAAGTAGGCCCATGTAGTTTGTAGTAGATAGGAACAGGCAGGCTGCTTGCTTGTGTTGAATAAGACTGTTAACAATTTTTTTGTATTGTGTATTCTCTTTCTGCCATTCAAAAAAATCGTTTTATATAAAGAAAATGACTAAAAGGTATAAATAAATATACCGGACCAGATTTAATGAAATTGTTTATTTGGTCTTCAAGCATAAGTTCATTGAGAAGGGGGCAATTTTTGTATGTTAGATTTATATAGGGTCCAGCCCTCCCTCAACCCCGTCAAGGACCTATCTCCTTTTGTGCGCAGCTTGTGAAATCAAAGCATAAAGTTACTGAGCCCATGTCATGTAAAAGGTGTATTTTCCCAGTGCAAACTAATGCCTTAGTGGTTGGGTATTCAGGTGTACCAGCTAAAAAGAGATTCAATGTATTGTTGTTGTAACGAAAGCTAGGGAAAGCATGCTAAAAATGAAACATTTAAATTATTTCTATATTGTACGGGATTGGCCTAGTTTACAGTGGCAACAGGTGTGGCACAGCTGTGGGGCATGAGGAAGCAGGACAATATTTTGCTGGATTATCCAACTGCGCCTGCCCTCAGACTAATGACCTCTTTTACTAACCACCTTGTCAGATGTTGGTCTACTGCTATTCTACATCCAAGTTCGTACTAGCTCCTTATTTACTTGATGTGAATTATGGTATTCGGACAAAATATCGACCAACACAATTATTGAGTTGGACATATCGTTACACAGACATATCATTAGGAAGAATATCGTGGACAAGAATATCAATTTACGGTAAGTAATATCGATTTGTAAATTAATTATTATCATCTGCAAAAATGTAGTTGTTTAAAGTAACGTTTTTTTATTTAGTGTTATGTATTTTTGAATATATTTTAAATGTATCTGATGACATTTTTCTGTATAAATTTTTAATAGTCATTAAAATAAATGTAATTACATTTTGTGTTTTTTAGTTCCATAGCGGGTTGTGAGTTTATAGAGGAATAGGGTGGAAAGTAACTTAATTAGAGAAAATTAAGGATTATTTTTTATTTAATAAGATCTATTTAATTGATATTTAATAGTGTTAATTGTGCTTTTTTGTGTGTAAATGTTATGTGTGGGTTGGGCAGTTTATAGGGGTAAAAGGTGGGAACTAATTTATTTTTAATTAATAAATAATTACTTGTTAATGATTTTTAATTAATTAATTGATAATTAATTATGGCAATTGTGTAATTTTTCTTAGGTGTGGGTTGTGGGGCTTATAGGAATAAAGGGTAGGAGGTAATATATTTTGACTTAAATATGAATTAGTTGATAATTAATATTAATAAATTAATTGATAATTAATTATATTAATTGTTTAATTACTTTTTTAGGGTGTGGGGTTTAGGTTTTTAGGGAAAAAGGGTGGGGAGTAAATGAACTGTCATTAATTAATAATTAGTTGTTAAATACTATGGGCCTGATTACTGTGACGGGTAGCCTGCCACTGACAGCACTTCGGTGTTGGCCCCACTGCCATCGGAATGAAGATCCCGCCCGCCACGTTAGGATGGCGGGCGGATGGCTTGCGGTCGGAGAGACTGGCCGCCATGGATCCGACAGGCTCAAGAAGCCTATTGGACCGTCAGAGGGAACGTCAATCCCTACAATGGTGGCAGTGCCAGGGAACCGCTGTGGGGATTATGATGTCCCTCCCCGCCAGCTTTTTCATGGTGGTTTACCCGTCATGAAAAGGCTGGCGTAAAAGGGACATTGGGGGCCCGTAGAGAGCCCACCTGGCCCTCAATGTCCCCTACATATCTCTGCACCATGTGCTTTACGTTCTAAAAGGGACAAAGCAACTCATCAGCCCCCAACTGTCCCTTTTGCTTGCAGTTGGAGGAATCTGTGGATCATTTTTAGTTTTTTTGCCCTAGCTACAAATTGCCCTGCAAGAAATGGATTATCCCAGGGTGCAAGATGCTGGGTATTGCCCAATATTGGGAAGCTTCCAGGATTTTTAGATGTGACAGAAAAGAGGTAATTTTTTCAGTGTTTCTATATTTGAAATATGGGCGTGGAGAATTAGATCTAACAAGGTAACTGTGCCAACTTAGTGGAAGGTCCATACCTCTTGTCACGTGTAATTAACTATGTGATGTATGTGCATTTTATATGTGATTGTTATTTAAAATGTTTAAATAGCCTGACATATGGAGGATGTAAGAAGTTTTATTAGACTTAAGTACAGCATCAGCTTTAACGTTTATGTGCTGTAACATGATATTCATGATGGTTCTTAATGGTTTTATGTTGATTTATTGTACTACTGTAGATAGTGAGAATACAGCGTGTTACAGACCAATTTCACTGCTGGATTCTTTGCTCAAAGTGGTGGGCTGGGTCATTTTAACCAGATTGCAGGATTGGGCCGAAAACCATTCGATTTTGTAGAGATCTTCAATATGGTTTTCATAAGGGTCTGGGCACTGTGGAAAAGGGGCTTCATTTAACTATTTTATTAGGCAAGTACACCAAGGCAAAAAGGGTCAGGTTATATTTGGCATTCTTCGATTTAACCACAGCCTTCAATTTTGTTATCCACTATAAGCTTTGGAAGATTTTGGAGGGAATGGGGGTGGATAACTCACTAATACTCTTCCTGAGGCAGATTTATTCAGAGGCGAAGGCAAAATTCTGCTATGGGGAGGGGACGAGTGTACGAACATCATTTGGCATAATGAGAGGAGTGAGACAAGGTTGCGTCCTGGCACCTTTCCTTTTAACACTCTATATAAATGATTTAGCACGCGTATTGGTGGAAGAGTGCCAGGACCTACCGTTAGTTGACAAACGCCCCCTACCCGCACTTATGTATGCGGATGATACGGTCCTCATGGCACGCACGCGGCTGGGTCTCCAATGTGAAGTTTCCAGTTTTGCAACTTTTATGTCTGACCTGGGTCTCACTGTCAACACCTCAAAAACATTCATAATGAAGTGTGGGATAGGCAGTAATAAGAGCAGAGCCTACTATATAGATCCCAAAAAGATTGTTCAAAACCATTTTCTAATTTAGGGATTTTATTCGACTGAATGGGGACCTGGACTCAGGCAGGCAAAGAAGGAGGTTATTATTCATAAAGGCATTGGCAGTTCTACCAAATCTTAGTAGAAAAATGGGCAAGCAACCACCGGTAGAACTGCTACAAATATAAAAGCCAAAGTGCACGTCAATCGCCACGTGCAGGGCTGGTATCTGTGGCTATGTTGATGTTATTTCCCTACAGATTGCCGTGAACACATTTCAAAGTTTTTTGCTGCTTGTCAAAGAAAGCACTTCCACTCACATTTGAAAACGCTTCTCAGTCACCAAATCCTGAATGACAGCTGTGGGTTAGATGGGGCCATGAACATCAGATGGTTAAACTATACAAGAAAATGTACATGTAACCTTGGCCACCTATAATATTACAATGACCGTAATACTGTGAGTATGGTCACCAGGAAAGATTTCAAAAATAGCTGTTTGTGCTTAATGGAAGTGAACAGAAATGTTACAGAAATGACAAAAATAACTGTTGAAGCACTCCACCTTACGCTGACCACATTTAATATTCATCCTTATAAAAGGATCATTGAAGGCGACTATTATAGTTTTTTTTAATGTGCTCCAGGTTGGGTATTATACATAGAACAATTAATTTTCCTGCGTTAAATGACTGGTCCAGATTGAAGTGTAAATGTCCGTGTGATGATCTATCTTTACAGTCAACACTGCATTTATTCTTTTTTTGTAAATTTTACTCAGTTCAGAGAAGGGGGCGGATATTCACGATTTTCATATTATTAGGTCTTAGGTAATGCCACCCTGCACTTCTGGTTTTAAAATCCCTTGAGAGTGAATTTGTTATTACTTCTGTCATTGTGTAGAAAAGGTATTAGGATGTGAGACCATTCTGATTGTGATTAAGCGAATAATCTGTTGGTGTATAAAATACATTTTTGAGACTGTAGGTTTTCAACTTTAAAGTTATTTTATGAATTGATAATTATGTTGTAATTTGTACTTTTATGTGCTTTTATGATTATCTTAACTAAGTAATCGAATAAAGCTTGATTGAATTGAATTGAATTGTACAACTATCCTCTTATTCTGAATAAGGCATCGAAATGTGTGTAATGTCTATTTATTAACTTTAAGGGTTGTTCAAGCTGAAATTAAATATTGAATGAACGTTATTTCTTTTGCATTTCGACGCTTGTCTGTATAGGGCTTCATTTTTCTTTTATGACAGAGGTTTCTTCCACAGTACCTGCTCTTCTGTTGGTCCATTGAGGTAACTTGGTCATCAGGGCTCTCCCGAACATCAAGGCTGCAGGGATTTCACCTGTCGTCGAATGAGGGGTTAAACAGGAAACCTGGAGAGTAGATTTGAAAACAGTTTTAAGGTCAAGCTTTTCCAAAACTGCAATCTGAAAGTATTTTTCTGAGAGTACTCATGAAATGTTTAATAAGGACATTGGCTTGTGGCCAAAGAGGGTGCTCTTCTGATGCTTCACATTAAAATGACTGAGAAGGTCTCTGAATTCTCGATTGTTGAAAGATGGGCAATTTTCAGATTTTAGGATCACAAGAACAACCCATATCTCAATGATGCCATCTAATCTCTAGATGAAACTTTCTTGAGTGATGCATGCAATATCTTCAATCAAGTGAAAATGGGAGCATTCATAAACAGTCACTATCAGGTGATGTTGATTATCAAGAGGACCGAAGAAGTCAACGCCAATACTTTCCAATGCATGCTTTGGCAACTCTGACATGTTTAAGGTTTGTTGAGTGATTTTGATGAAAGGCAGTTGCATAGATGGCAGGCCTTCAATTTTCTTTCAACTGTCTCATTGAAATGTGGAAACCAGACTCAGTCTCGGTGATTGTTATCTGGAAAATATTTCTCGATGTCCTTCATGGACCACTTCAATTATCTATTGTCGCAGAGTGTCCGGAATAACAATTCTCAACCCTCTTAGGGCAACACCTTCTTGAGTAAGAGACAGTTCATCTTTGAAAATGTTAAACCTCTGGTATTCACAATCACTGGAAAGAGGTTGAGTGTGCTGGTTCCAAGACTGATGTTCAACTATGTCTTTCAATTTTGACATTTCATTCTCTTGACTCGTGGCAGTGACAACGTGTTTCAACTAAATGGCAGGTGTGCTGGATTTCACAATTAAATTTATGCAGGCTTCAGCTGTCTTAGAAGGGGCGTTTTGGCAGTGTAGAGGCCTTGTGAGCGGTAAACGGTAGGGTTTAGATCTTTTTCTGGACAGTGCACAATTGTGTAGTTTTTTGTGTAGACTCCAGTGTTCCATCCGAGGAGCCATCTTGGCTTTTGGGTTGCCAAATATGGTTAACAACATTTGATGATCCATCACAAGCGTAAAAGTCTAAGAATACGTGGAAATGTTCACAAGCCCACACCACGGCTAAACTTTCTTTCTCAGGTTGTGAATAAGCACGTTCAGTTTAGGAAACACTTCTGCATGCATACGCCATAATATGCTTTTGAGCATTTGGGTGTCTGCTGTGCCGACTGCGCTAGTGTCAACAACAATCTCTGTATGAAGCTTTGGATTAAAGTATGTCATTTGAGAAGCACTCTAAATAGATAGTTTGATCTTCTTGATGCTTTGCTGACATTCATGTGACCAGCGAAAAGAAACATTCTTTTTCATCAGGTTTGTCAACAGAGCACTTAAGGTAGCAAAGTCTCATATATATCAAGGGAAGTAGATGCCATTGCCAAGGAATGAATGTAAAGTGGAAACATCATGTGGGGGACTGGCAGTTGGCAATGCTTGCACTGTAGCTGGATCAGGTGTCATGCCCCTATCAGAAATGAGATGGCCAAAGAATTTTAGCTTTGTCTTATGCAACTTGAATTTGTTGGCATTCAATGGGAAGCCTGCATCTGCAAGTAAATGATGCACTTGTGCGAGAGCTTTATCATGCTTCTTCTCTTTTGCTCCAAAAACCAACGTGTCATCACTATAATTAAACACATTTATTACAGACTGTATGATTGATTGAATGACATCTTGAAACAGTTCTGCAGCTGATGAGACACTGTAACTTAGTCTTTTGTTTTGGAACAGGCCAATATGTGTAGAAAAAGTTGTAATGTACCTGCAACTCTCCTCGAGTTCCAGCTGATGATATCCTTTATTCAAATCAAGGCGAGAGCAGGACTTTGTATCATTCAATTGGGTTATAATGTTATCGATGTACTGACCTGGATGTCGTTCTCACTCAATTGCCTTGTTTGCTTGGTGCATGTCAATGCATATATGTACAGCTCCTTCACTGTCCTTTTTGGGCACTACCACTATGGGAGAAACCCAGGGCGTTTGACCAGTTGAACGTTCAATTATATCATGTCTGAGAAATGCTCAACTTCCTGTAAATTAAAGGCAGTTTGACTGTGTCTTTGAGAAATAGGATGGACGTCCTTATTATTTTGTAAATGTACTTCAAATGAACTTTGTTTTTTGGATGGCGTTGATGCAGCCAATGTATGTACGTAATTTTTTCGATGGCTTAAGTAGTGTCAATGGAGGTAGTTTGTTGTATTTCTCCTCAGGAATTATGTTTTATTGATACACCGCTGTCAACAATAAAAGGTATTGAGCAACTGTTTACCTTTAGTGTAATCTTAGGACAAAGTTTGAATGACTTTGGTGCTTTTTCATGTCAATCAATCAGGGTTTTGTGAAGTGCGCTACTCACCCGTGAAGGGCTCAAGGCGCGGGGGGTGTGAGCATCTCTGTTGGGGTCATCGGAACAGCCAGGTCTTGAGGTCCTTTCTGGATTGGTGCAGTGTCAAACTTCATCGGAGGGGAAGGGGAGTTTGTTTCAGGTCTTGGGTGTGAGGTAGAAGAAGGATATTCCACCTGCTTTGGTCCTGTAAAAACGAGGGATGGTGGCTAGGGTGAGGTTGGCTAAGCGGAGCTCTCTCTTGAGGATGTGGAAGGAGATTCGGTTGTTGAGGTATTGGGGTCTGGTGCTGTGGAGGGCATTGTAGGTGTGCGTGAGCAGCTTGAAGGTTATTCTTCTTTTGATGGGGGGCCAGTTGAGATTGCAGAGGTGTTGTGTGATGTGCTCAAGTCGTCGGATATCCAACATAAGTCTGGCTGCTGCGTTCTGTAACGTCTGGAGTTTTCAGAGGAGTTTTGTGTTGATTCCGGTGTAGAGGGCATTGCCGTAATCCCGGCTACTGTTGAAGATTGCGTGGGTGACAGTTTTCTTGGAGTTGGGGGAATCACTTAAATGTCTTGCAAAGTATGCAGAGGGTGCTGAAGCATGCAGAGGATACAGCGTTGATCTGATGATTCATGGTGAGTGAAGAGTTGAGTATGATGCTGAGGTTGTGTGCATGGTCCGTTGGGCTGGGAGGGTGTCTGAGGGTGAGAGGCCAACAGTTGTTGTCCCATGCAGTGGGGGTGGAGCAGAGGTTGAGGACTACTGTTTTCTCTGAGTTTAGCTTCAGGCAGCTATTACTCATCCAAGTTGGAACAGCTTTCATCCCTTCCTGGAATTGCGCCTGGTGATGTCAGGTTCCTTGGTGAGGGAGAGGATGAGCTGGGTGTCATCGGCGTAAGAGACAATGTTGAGCCGGTGGTTTCTGACAATAGTTGCGAGGGGGGCCTTGTAAAGGAAGAGTGTGGGTCTGAGGAAAGACCCTTGGGGTACTCCGCATCTGATCTCTGTTGGTTCTGAGAGGAGTCTTATTCTCTGTGGTCTGCCTGAGAGGAAAGATCGTATCCAGTCTAAGGCTTTTCCTAGGATGCCGGCGTGGTGGAGTCTGGTGGCTTGAGTGCAGTGGGAGACAGTGTTGAAGGCTGCTGATAGATCCAAGAGGATAAGGTCTTCTCTGTGGCCTTGGTTGAAGAGGGCATGGATGTCATCGGTAGCGGCGAGGAGGGCGGTCTTGGTGCTGTGTCTGCTGTGGAATCTGATTGAGAGGTGTCTAGGATGCTGTTGGTCTCAATGAAGTGTGCTAGCTGGGTGTTGAAGGCCTTTTCAATTACTTTGGCACTAAAAGGAATCAGTGAGATGGGCCTGAAGTTCTTGAGGTCCTTTGGGTCTGTGGAGGGCTTCTTCAGGAGGGGGTTGACTTTGGCACCCTTCCAGTTGTCAGGGAATGTGGCATCTCGAGGGGGCAGTTGATAACTCGGTGTAGCTCAGGTGCGAAGGAGGTGGCGGGCCTGTGGAAGATGATCCAAAGGCATGGATCAGAAGGTGCTCTGGAGTGGATGCTTCATTGTCTTTAAGGTGTCTTATGTGGTGAGAGGGGACCAAGTGTGGAGGGTCTTTTGGGTGGCGTCATTGAAGGTGGGAATTGAGGCGGTGTTGTGCTCTTGTTCATCGAAGTTGACTTATCTTTGAACTGTAGTTTCTTCACAAGGTACCAGTCCAACATGTGAACATTTTTGGGAAGTTAACATCGACATTGTAGAACCATCATCTTTACTTTCACTTGACATGGATACTGAAGAACTGCTTGATGTGATTTAGTTGGAGACTCTCTAGAAGAAATTACTTGTAGGATTCTCCTGGTACCCGTGTGGCAACTCCCCCCCTGAAAACCACTACGGGGTGGGCATCTGATGCTGGCCCCACCACCTCTGTTTCTTTCTGTAACTGGCAGATGAAAAATCCTCCTAATCCTCCCCAATAAAGAACTTGCTGCAAAAATGTGATGTCCTTCCTCACAGGGTGGCGGCTTACAGCTCCAGCAAATGGACTGATGAAGTCCCTGATTTGCAGATGCTGACAACAAAGGAAGATAACCACACTCTTCTTACAGAGTTCAGAAACGATATCTGTTTGAAACAGAAATTTCACAAAGTCTTAGCAGATGTTAATCAATCACTCCATATAGCAGATTGTAAGCTGGCCCAAGTAGAAATGTATTCAGCTGCCAATATCTGTGATTGGATCAATCAGGCACCCCGATTAGGGACACTGGAGCACCAACAACCAACTATAAAGGACAAGCGTGATGGTCTTGAAAATAGATTCCGCTGTAGAAATATTCTGGTATGGGGCATCTCTACCAAATTAGCAGCAGCTGAGCTAGAGTAGTACATTCAAGCACTCTTCAGCTATCTCTTGAACTCACCTGATGAGACCTCATTGCTCATTGACAATACCAACAGGTCCCACTTGGTAATTTAACAACAGAGAAACCTACTCCCAGATATCCTGACATGAGTTCACAACCACCATGGTAAGGAGAAGATCATGTTAGCCGTGCAACACCAGGAGCCCATAACATTTTGTGGAGACATGCTCCTCTGTTCCAGGATGTCTCAGCTCAAATGTTGGCATGCAGCGGACAGCTCTGGGAGATCACTGCACACCTTCATCAAGAAAAGTTGCCATACCACTGGGGTTTCCCATTCAGCCTGCTGTTCATGATCAAGAACAAACTTCATGCAATTTGAGACCAGCAGGACGTTCAGGGGTGGCTATTACCATTTCAGAGTGCTGAGGCGTAAAAGCTTGTGGCAAGAGCCCTGTGGTGAGCATCATGAGGAGAGTTTGGGGGTTCTCCCCAGGGAAATTTTTGAAAAAAGTGAACAAATGGTGCGTTTCCAAGCAAATTTGAGAAAAATGTAAGTGAGCCATTCCAAATTCTCCGTCGATCCTAGTGTGTGTGTGCGTGTGTGTGTGTGGGTGTGGGTGTGGGTGTGTGGGTGTCTGTGCATGTGTACAAGTGTATTTTTAATATGGGGGCAGTGGTCCCCCATATCACTCAGGGAAAGGACCCACCTCCTGGTTTCAAACCTTATCTAAGGCAAAGGGACACCAGATCTTACACACAAATGCCACCTCACCAGTGCCTCAGTGAAACAAGTAATTACTCAAGAAAGGGTGACACCCAGTCTTGGATGGACCTCCTCTACCTTCCAGAATACAAGATACTACCAAAGTACAGCACGCTATATGAATGGAGGGACACCACGCCTCACTTAAAGAGGCCTTCACATAGGAAAGGTTACACAGCAACTCCACAAAGCAAGTTACCCCTGTCTTACTAGACACAGCAAACACCCCCAGGTTACAACCTAATAAATTCATCCTAACCCCGGGGCTGACAAGAAACAGCTCCTTGCCCCAAACTGCTTCCTTGACACAGAGCTATCCACAAAGTCTCCACCCGACCGCAGCCTGGGCAGACCGCTTAAGAAATATTTTTTAACAAGATTTTAAGGACATTTCTTCCAATTTGGAGATGCAACAATTTAGCACTAGTTACGAATTTGTCAGCTCTCCATTTCCCACTTTTGAAAAAATGTTAGCATGTGTGGAATAATGTCAAAGACAGTGACCTCAAATATTTTCCAATCAAGAGCCATATTAACAGCTGTTCATAAAACCACAAATCAACAATTTATTTCATACTACATCAAAATAACCAAACTACAAAATACAGTCTACAGTGTCAGGAATACCCACTATGTATCCTGTAAACATGTTCATAGTCCTGTTATGATTTTTTATTTATTGTATACATCAAAAGGGGTAGTGTGTGTAACCATAGTGTAGATTTCAGAGTTTTGCTTACTCAAAAGCTTCAATTTTGACCAATTTCAGGCACAGAAATGACTTTAAACACACTTATTTTAGTTGAAAAAGTAATATTTAACATCCAACATCATTTAAAGTCAAAAGATTAAACGTTAAAATGTCATCAATATTGACCATTTTTTTAACTTTCGACTGGTCCGGGGTCATCGTTTTTCATCAGAAAATTGATTTTTTGGACTCTACCGAAAATGATTCAAAATGTCATTTGGTTCAAGCCTCATGTTGAATAACCACTTTTTAAACCCACACAGTGACCAAAATTGCCATTTTTACAGAGTTTTGCTTACTCAAAAGCTTCAATTTTGACCAATTTCAGGCACAGAAATGACATTAAACCCACTTATTTTTGTTGAAAAAGTAACAATTCGCATCCAACTGTCATTTAAAGTCAAAAGATTAAATGTTAAAATGTCATCAATATTGACAATTTTTTTAACTTTCGGCAGGTCATCGTTTTTCATCAGAAAATTGATTTTTTGGACTCTACCAAAAATGATTCAAAATGTCATTTGGATCGGGCCTCATGTTGAATAACCACTTTTTAAACCCTCACAGTGACCAAAATTGCCATTTTTACAGAGTTTTGCTTACTCAAAAGCTTCAATTTTGACCAATTTCAGGCACAGAAATGACTTTAAACACACTTCTTTCAGTTGAAAAAGTAATAATTCACATCCAACCGTCATTTAAAGTCAAAAGATTAGATGTTAAAATTTCATCAATATTGACCATTTTTTGAACATTCGACTGGTCCGGAGTCATCGTTTTTCATCAGAAAATTGATTTTTTGGACTCTACCAAAAATGATTCAAAATGTCATATGGATCGGGCCTCATGTTGAATAACCACTTTTTAAACCATCACAGTGACCAAAATTGCCATTTTTACAGAGTTTTGCTTACTCAAAAGCTTCAATTTTGACCAATTTCAGGCACAGAAATGACTTTAAACACACTTATTTTAGTTGAAAAAGTAATAATTCACATCCAACCGTCATTTAAAGTCAAAAGATTAAATGTTAAAATTTCATCAATATTGACCATTTTTTGAACGTTTGAGTGGTCCGGGGTCATCGTTTTTCATCAGAAAAATGATTTTTTGGACTCTACCAAAAATGATTCAAAATGTCGTTTGGATCGGTCCTCATGTTGAATAACCACTTTTGAAACCCTCACAGTGACCAAAATTGCCATTTTTACAGAGTTTTGCTTATTCAGAAGCTTCAATTTTGACCAATTTCAGGCACAGAAATGACTTTAAACATACTTATTTTAGTTAAAAAAGTAATAATCCACATCCAACCGTCATTTAAAGTCAAAAGAATAAATGTTAAAATTTGATCAATATTGACCATTTTTTGAACGTTCGACTGGCCCGGGGTTCATCGTTTTTCATCATAAAATTGATTTTTTGGACTCTACCAAAAATGATTCAAAATGTCATTTGGATCGGGCCTCATGTTGAATACCCTCTTTTTAAACCCTCACAGTGACCAAAATTGCCATTTTTACAGAGTTTTGCTTACTCGAAAGGTTCAATTTTGACCAATTTCAGGCACAGAAATGACTTTAAACACACTTATTTTACAGCATGGAGCATGATGTTCAAAATGTTTTTCACATATCGCCTCTGACACATATTATTTTATTGCTATGCCACGAATTATATGTTACACTGGGGTAATAACAAGGCAGCCTTCATACTACTACATTAGACCTAAATTCATAGGGACACTTCTTAATAATTCACTGCTGATGCTGATGCTGATGCTGTACATGTGCATGCCTCCTTCTTTTATGAAAGCTAAATACTACTGCTATGGAAAAGCTAGTGGAAATTAACAGTGCATCATTTTTAATGACAGACTTTAGCTGTAAATCCTTAAAATGCGGCTTGCACAGTAATGTATTTTGAAAGGACTTCTCATGTCTTCATTCCAGGTCTCTGCAAGTTTCTTCTTGACAACATGAAATTACCAGTGGTTAAAAAAAAGAAAAGAAAGTATCAGAAATATGCCAGTAATAAACTGTATAATTAATAGAAAGTGCACATGTTGCCATGGAAATACAGCTCTAACAAATATTAGCGGCAGTTCAATCCCACATGCCAATGCAATTATGCAGTCTGTTGCCCAGAGGCCAAAAAGTAGTGAGTGAGCAGGTTGTTCACACCATTCAGAGGTCCCCACTCCCCATCTGACATCCAGTTGAGCTTACAAACCTAGTGAACAAATATCATGGCATTCCCAATAGCACTTCAAGGAGGGTGTGGGTGACTTCGGCTTGCATTTTTCCCTTTTTGTGGTTCCCACAGGGCATTGTATCGCATCACATCATGCCCCCTACGGTTGCTCGAGTTAGTTACCTTTTGATAAGCCGATCGCAAATGCTTTGGGGGGGACAGCCAAGCCCTAGAATTACATGGGACAGGACTGATATTTTTTATTTAAATAAAACTTTAAACACTATTTATTGATTCGCATAACGTGGTGGGACTGCGGCCTCAGAAAAGAATCCACAGCTGATCTTTTTTTACTGATAAAATTTCCAGTTTGCATTTCAGAAATCCTTATGAGACTGTAGTGGAAAATATACCATATTCAAACCTCTTAGCAATGGCTATGCTGCTTGTGGATTTTCCCGCACAAGTGAGCATAAATCCTGGCTCCTTTGCTTACCCTGCACGCTCTTGGCTCGTTGGTGCCTTTTGGGTTCCGAGTAGGTCCGGGCCACCACAATGACGTGTGACTTCCGGGCTTCCTGCCACTATGTGCTCCTCCACCGACCCCGATACAGCAAGGGGGAGTGGGCTCAACCGGAGGGAACGGGACACAGCTGCGAGGTCTGCTGAACAAGGAAAGGCATGGATGATATGCACCCTGCTGCAGGGGAAGACGCTCCTGGCCAGCCCAAGACTCCTGCTGCTGGTAAAACCGCCTGGTCCTGGCCTCTCAGAGAACACTCATGACTGTCTCCAGGCGTGCAACTTCATGATCACCAGACCAGCTAGGCTCTCCAGTACTGTCTCACCCCTACGACTCCTGTGCCAATCTTTGTGCTGATACCTTGCTGTTTATGGTAAACAAATAGCTGCTGAGGAAGTTAGGAAAGCCCTTAGCCTGACAAGGGAGAGATCATCACAATAGGACCCTGGTTCCAGTCATCCTCATGACACTGGAGGTGGCTAGTGCTTTCAATCTTCCACAGCAGCCCACAAGGAGGTGAGGTAACAGTCCTTGACATAGAGAGGACTGTTCTTGTCCTCAGATGATGGCACACTGACTTGAACAGTCATAGTTCCAGGTTTGAGTCTTTACCTGAAGACTGAAGAATCTAGACACAGCCCATGATCTAATGGCATTCTTTTTTTTCCTTCCACAACCAATGGTGGGGCGAGGCCCAACACCATCAGAGTTACCCCCCCCCCCAATTTGAACAATAGTGACACTCAAATTGGTGGACCTCTCAGGGGTTACCCTACTGGCCCTGACCTTTCAAAAAGGCACAGAACTCCACATCTTAATGTTTCAGGTTTTTATCTCTGTTCTTTCACTTTTAACCTGTTCATACACCAGAGATGGGATACATATTTTGATACAAAGCGAGTCAAGTCATTAATACATTTTCGCACAAATAGCTCTCACCCAGTAGACAGTACTCTTCACCCCTCCTTCATAAGTGAAGTTTGCCCAATAGGTCACCTACCTGTCACCTCAAAGCTCCCACACAGCCAACCTAAATGACACCACTCAAGATACTTTCATACAATGTTCAAGGCCTCAATTCCCCCATGAAATGGAGGGCATTCAAGGTCGCAGACATAGCTCGACTGCAAGAAACCCCCTTGCTACATGTAGAAACCAAAAGGATATGTCCCTACTGGTACCCACTACAATTCAACTCAAATAACATGCTCAAAATGAAGAGGGAGTTGATCTTTATCCAGAGAGGCCTCACATGCCCGATAGAAGATGTACTGAGGTACAAGGAAAGGAGAACGGTGGGGATTAAAAGCAAATTGGATACCACTCACGTATCTCTCTTTTCACTCTATGGTCCAAACAAGGATCAGAAATTATTGTACATTAACTTTTTCTGAAAGCTGCTTACTTAATTAGCGGGAAGATAATCATGAGAGGAGACTACAACACTCCCCTGGTCCCCTTGGATGACCAACCTCACCCAAGACATACTTATTTATCGACTCCACCCTCCTTAGCACAATGACTCAGTGATATGAACCTAGTAGATTCTTGGCGTTTCCCCCCACCCCACTGATAGAGACTATACAGTCTACTCAAATGCACATTAGACATACTCCCAAATAGCTTCTTTTCTAGTTACGAGAAAAATGTTCCCCTAATGGATGGACACTTACATGTCAGATCACTATCTGGCCATGCCCCGCCTTGCTTCTGCAGATCTTACACACACCTTAGAACCCTTCCTGTCCATGGCTATCAAAGAAATGGCCCTAAGAAACCTTAGTTTGATGTAATATATAAAGGATGCAATATCACTACTTCAAAGAAAACAATACAGGGGAGGTGTCCCCACTGGTCTTGTGGGAGGCAGCCAAAGCAGTTATTAGAAGGGAATTGATATCTCAGATGACCACATGCAAGCGCCTCCATAATCAAAAACTAGTGCATATCAAAAGTAAGCTGTCCCAGGCAGAAGCTCATCACAAGCAGAATGGCTCCATTGCCACCATGAGGGAGCTTTGTTGGCTCAGAGGTGAACTGGAACAACTACAGGTGAAAAATGTGGTCAAAAAAACTCTTATAGCTCAAACAAACATACTATGAAAAGAGGGGAAAAAGGTTATTGTATAGGTTATTTTCCTACAAACCAAGTATAATGAATCATATATCAAGTGTCACAAACAATCATGGTCATACTACATTCGAAACAGGTAAGATTCTCATCATTTTTCATCAATACGGTTTATCCCTGTTCAATCAGCACCACCATGATGAAGCAATACAGGAAGATGCTTATTTGCATGATTATTCCTCCAAAACGTATGGGATGATCTGACCTCTCTGAAGGCTGTCATCACTGTAGACGAGGTGCACAAAGTGATTGGCAGCCTCCTGCTCCAGCAATCCCTGTGCCCTGACGGCCTCTCAACCCCCTTTTGTAAAACCTAAGCATCCTTCCCAGTCAAACCACTCACCAAAGAGTTTAACTGTCTCTTAACTTCCCACATACTCACTGAAACCATGTTAGAATCTCACATCACGCTGCTTCTCAAATCAACAAAGACCCAAAACTATGCACATCATACCATCCTATTGCTTTACTCAATTGTGACACTAAACGGTTCACTTCCATATTGGTTCAGAGGCTTCATAAAATTTGCCCAGCATTAATCTTCCCCCAAGAAAATGGCTGCATCAAACATTTTACAAAAACATATTATAATCAAAAACAAAGACAAAACACTGTTATATTTGCATCAATTAATTACACCAGTCCATAATTTCAACAATTGCCTGCCAAAATTCAAATTCTATGTGGCACTATATTATTTCAGGCTTGAGAACACGTTCTATATGCAGGTAAAGGGCTCAGCAATGGGGTGTCCTTTCGCACCTGAAATATCTATATTGTTCATGGCCCTGTTTGAACAAAAATTTATTGACAACGATAATCCATTTAGCGACTGTATCACACAGTGGTACAGGTACATTGACGACGTCTGGTGCGTGTGGAGTGGCCCTGAAGAGCGATTAACACAATTCCATGAATGGTTAAACGCAAGACATCCAGATATCAAATTTACCATGACAAAAAGTTGATCAATATTGACATTTCTTGACGTGGAAGTATTTGAAGAGAATCAGAAAATAACTACAACACTACATCGGAAATCCACTGACAGAAATACCATCTTACACTATCGGAGCTCCCATCCCAAAAATCGGAAAAACAATTTACCATACGGACAGCTACTAAGAATAAGGCGCAATTGCGTGCGCAAAGAAGATTTTATGATTAATGCATCCATCTTTAACGACCAATTAAGAGATCGAGGTTATCCCTGAAAATTGTTGAAACACGCTGTGAAAAGAGCTTGGTATACACCACGAGACACCCTGCTAATCAAAAGAGTGAAACCTCCTATGGAGAAACTGGTGTGTGTATCCACGTTTGGTCCACATACCAATAAATACAAGAAGATCATCTTATCAAATTGGCACCTTTTAACCGGATTGGACCTCCATATGGAAAAACCTCTATTTGCCATGCGTAAAAATAAAAACATTGGGCAAAAAATAATCAGAGCCGACTTGGGACGAACACCAACGCCAGTCAGTGATTTGCGCACGCAGTGGAAGTTACCCACCCGTTCAAGGTCACTGAAAATGTGGGAACTGCTCCGTCTGGGGTACGACAATTGAGGGCCATGAGTTTATACATGACGGCATTAAATGGACACACAAGGAGTTCACTAACTGTAAAACTAGGAATTCCATTTATGTGATTAAATGTCCATGTTCTAAAATATACATTGGCAAAACGACGCAGCAGGTGAACCAGCGAATCGTACAACATAGATCACGCATCAAAAATCAAGTACTGACCGCCCCAATGGTGCAACATTTTGTTGACCAACAACATTCAGAAAGAGACTTTCAATGGACTGTACTATCCGGTATTAAATTGCCCCACGCGGAGGCAATTTAGAAAATATGCTGGCTAAAAAAGAAGCGTATCTAATTCTAAAGTTCCATTGTACAACAAGAGGATTGAATGAGCTAAGCGAGTTGAACCAAGCACAAACTTGAACATTGGAACCACAAGTCCCAGAATCCAAAGGGACAAGGAACAGGATGATGACATGCATAAAGGCAGAGACAGCACAAGCATCGAGTGATACTAACTCGCGTTACCGTGCCGGGAGAACGACATCCCTGATTAGGGAGATTAGCAGGTCCAGGGGGCTGTTGTCCAATTATCGACACAGTCCGAGAACACACTTCGTACCACACATCCTGTGAGAAATACTGTATAACTGTCATCAAATTCATCACTAGTGTACGATAGTAAAACGACTTCGGAATTTATCGGCATTAAGCACGGCGGCAGGCCACGATTTACCTTTCTTTGGGAACCAGGCACATTGAGTAGCCTTACCAAGTATACTACGTGTGCAGATCATATTCGTCCTACTGAAGGGCTTGTAACTTCCTGGTCTTCCCGTCCTTGTACGTCCTAGAGTTTGTCATCCAGGGATTGGGCCGCTGTCAACTCTATCTAAGATAATAGATAGGGTTTTCCTGTCATCTGCTACTGTGCCAGCTTCAAACTACGCCTACTCTTGGTACTTTACCGGTCCTCCATGTTGTCTATATCAATAACACAGATCTAGCCCTGACGAAGTTACAACACGTAACGAAACACGTTGGCTTTGTATGCTTCTCTGGGTATATTTACCCGAATAAAGAAAAGAAAACCTAAAACTACAAGTACCAGCGTAATTCCTTTGAGTGCGCCTTCCATTCCATTTCCGAACCAGCGAATCGTACAACATAGATTGCGCATCAAAAATCAAGTACTGACCCCCCCAATGGTGCAACATTTTGTTGACCAACAACATTCAGAAAGAGACTTTCAATGGACTGTACTATCCGGTATTAAATTGCCCCTACGCGGAGGCAATTTAGAAAATATGCTGGCTAAAAAAGAAGCTTATCTAATTCTAAAGTTCCATTGTACAACAAGAGGTTTGAATGAGCTAAGCGAGTTGAACCAAGCACAAACTTGAACATTGGAACCACAAGTCCCAGAATCCAAAGGGACAAGGAACAGGATGATGACATGCATAAAGGCAGAGACAGCACAAGCATCGAGTGATACACGTTTGGTGAGAGAAGACTGAATCTATGCCAGAAGAACACAGCTGCAAAGTAAGTGAAACCCGCCCCAAACACCATTATGAAATGTGAAGTAGACGGGGGGTGACACTGCCATACAGAACAAAAATGTCACAGTGGTTCAAGTACTCCATCGCGACAACGTGCAATGTAATAACATAATGGGCTGCAGCAGATAGATTAATAAGGACGATGAAAGCGCACATTTAAACTAATAGCTTTCCATTTACACTGCGTTTAAAAAAAAAAAGTTTCCTCTGTTTGGTTGCGACAGGAAATGATGCTGCCCCAAATTTTGATGAGGATACAATTCATCTGGTAGAAGAGGAACCTTTCATACAAGTGAGAGAAATACCGTGGAAAGCTTTTCCTAAGACACAAACAGTAAGCAACTTTGTTCTGTATAAACAATGGCAATTTAATTGTTTGCATGGGTGAATTCAAAACGTCCTAAGCTGACCGTGTCTGAAAACACGAACACAAGTGGGGAGTCATCGAAATAGATGTACGAAGACTCCAGTAAGTGCTTCCAACTCTAAGTCATAAAAAACAACGATAGTAGTTAAGATTGTTCCATAACGTCAGACTCAAACTTATATAAAACCAATTTGGTTGTGTTTAGGGACAGAAGATGGACCTTTAAAAGAACCCCATCAAAAGCGATAAGGTACTCTTGGTATGTACCTAGTGGGTTGGTTTATTTAAAGGTTTTATAAGGAGAGGCAAAGAAGGGCGCTACTCATTATAAATTATTTTGTGAATTACCAGGATTACACCGTGGTCTAAAGCCCTGATGATAATCCCCCAATGCAGAAGGGGATTGGAAACGCGTCGGCATGTCTTTAATCGTCTGCGAGGGACCAACATTGAATGGGACTCTAGTGAGGGTGTCATAATTGAAACATACCCCGAGAGCGAACTTTGGCACGTCTTTAATCGTCTGAGAGGGACCAACATTGATTGGGACTCTAGTGAGGGTGTCATAATGGAAACATACCTGAGAGCGAACTTTTATAAAAAATAATTTTCCCCGCAGCCTGCCTTTCATAGTGCCACATAGAATTTGAATTGTGGCAGGCAATTGTTGAAATGTTGGACTGGTGTAATTAATTGATGCAAATACAACAGTATTTTGTCTTTGTTTTTGATTATAATATGTTTTTGTAAAATATTTTTCATACAATTTTGATTCGCACAATATACTGAATGAAATGTGTATTCCTCCTTTGCCTACTAGTAGCATTTAGGATACATGCCCTGGGAATAAGGAATACCACTTTACAAGGGACTTATAAGTAAACTAAAATGCCAAATGGAGATACACCAATGTCACCATGTTTAGGGGAAGCACAAGTGTGTTACCACATCTTAGCAGGCGGAAAGTGGGCAGCGTCCTAAAGCCAACAAAGGCAAGGTCAGACAAAGAGTAGGAGGAAGGCAAAAGGTTTGGGGTGACCCTTCAGAGAGGGCAATTTCCCAAAACACTTCTACTCCACAACACAGATGGTCCCTCACTGATCTCCAACCTGGGATTTACTGATTTGAATGCCGTAGACTTGTTTAAAAGACTTTTTGTTGATGGTGACCGCCATACTCAGGAAACCTTAATTGAAAAATGGGCCCTGAACAGGCAGGGCACATACCACCTCACACAGGTGTTACACTGCGAAGGAGGACAGAAACTCTACACACAGCTTAACAGAGACAAAACACATTTGAAATCTCTTTTCAGCACCAACGTGTGCTGGAGGGGTATTTTCAGGCTAAACAAATATATCTTTGAACACAGCCCTCGTCTCAAACGTACGTATGTTACATTATGGGAACGGGATTTGGTCACTGGCATTCCTGATAAAATCTTGAGGACAATTTGGAGAAGGATGGAGTTCCTTCCCTGTGTATACAACACAGAGCCAGTGCTTACAAACTGATAACTATATGGTACTGATGGAGCAGATTTCATCTGCAGTCAGGCATTGTTTTATTTTTGTGCTTCAGACAGACTGCATTTAAATTGAATTAACATGTGTTTTTGCAATGTAGAGAAAAGTGGCCTTTTTAGCTTTGAAGATTAATAGAATATGTTTCTCTCTTCCCAGCTCATCCCTAAATCCACTATTTCTGTCTTAAGAGACTTTAACTTTTTGCATATTTTGATAAATATTTTCAGTTAATAACGCCTCTTTTTCTTTGTTGCACATTGCACATTTATTTTGCATGTTGCCATAAATAATAGAAAAGCTGCTTTACACTAGTAGCTTGGCTAGGTAAACATTTATAAGGGGTATTAGTATAGAGTTGGGAAACATAATGGGCTGATTTACATGAAATTAATATTATCTTTGTGTTTGTTTTATTTTGGGGCCTACCATTAAATGGCTGCCTGTGAAACCAGCAAGGCTATGGCTTGCTTTGAAAGAGAAGAGAGCATGCGCAGACTCTGGCAGCTTGACTCAAACTGCGGAAGGAGTCAAGGACAGCTTGAACTGTACATTCTTGTGATTGTGCCAATGTACCAGCTAACTAAAGTATCTGTCCTACTGCGCTGTGAAAGGAAGGAAGAATTAGAATGAAACATTTTTCCTAGTAAATGTTGCAAATGTTTATAAATGTATTATTCATGTATGCTTCCTTTGTTAAAACTGGTAAAGTCAGGTTTTTTAGAACGAGTCAGGGTTGTGAGAACTCATGCCATCATGACTGACCAATCACGTACAGGTTTTCCTGAAGTTGAAACATTTTGTGTAGTCTGCCAACATTTTCTGTATAAATTCTGACCTCTCCGGAGGAGGGGCTGGCTTTTTCGGCTCAGCTGGCTTCTAGGCTCATTAGGGGGGGGTGTGAGCTCTTGAGAGAAGGAACAGATTAGGCCAGACATACTATGGGTTAGGTATGAGATCGTCAAGGGTGCATGGGCATCCGAGGAGAGTCAGGGGGAGGTTTCTTGCTTCCACGTCATATCTTGGCACTGCAGGCCACATTCCTTTGAGGTCTGGTGAAGGGCGGGCTGTCTCCCTCCCTGCTTGCTCTTTAGACACAGACAGATGCAGAAGAACAGCAACAGATAGAAAGGTTTTATAGATTTAGATACTAAACTTTAAGTTTATGCTTTGACTAATTAATTAGGTCTGAAAAGATTTATTTGACTCATGCATTTATTTCTCTTAATGGGAGATTTTTGCAAACTATTTAATTTTTGATTAACTTTGCAAGATAATTTTTCTTAGAAACTATTTAAGAGTTTTGAATGAAATTTTGTGCCACATTTTCTATCCTATATGTAATGCTTATATGCAGACTGTAATATGTTCTGTATTAATGCTATTTTTCCTGTTTTCCAAATTCTGTAACCTGATTGATATTTTACTAATGAATAAAGGGTCAGAGAAAAATTGACTTTTGACTAGAAAACTAAACCTTTTAAATACTCAACAACTCTCTTTATTGGCTTAAATAATAATTGCATTTTTGACTGTTCATCTTTATTTAAAGTCTCCTGAAGGTAATACATGGTGTGAAGGGCCCAACACCTTTTGAGCGGTAAATTAGAGGTAGCATGAGGGTTTTGCATTGAGAAACTACCAGAAGAAATTACCGCTACATCAGTACCTCACCCCCCAATGGTTCTTAGATTCCTGAGGGAAGACCAGAAGACCCAACAGCCTTCGCAGCACTAAGATCACACAAAAAAATAATCAAAATCTAAGATGGTAAATAAAAAGAGACCAGGAAAACGAACTATGAGCTAAACTACACACCGATATGAAACACAACAACAGCTATAGATTTTGGACTACTATGAACCAACACCTCAAACCAGGTCACAGAGGCATTGATTCATACATCACTGAGGCTTCATGGGCACAATACCTAAAAACCACTTCAATCAAGAATCAACACACAATTTGCAGATGAATACTTGGGATACTTCAATAACTGCACAATACAAGGGCAGCTCGAGGTAGATGTAGAGAGTATTAAAAATCAAATGACCAAAGGGTGAAAAGAAGGATCCCTGGGCACAAACAGCATACCCCCACCGGTGTTTAAACCCAATCCAGATTTCTGGGTAGAAAACTTAGCGCCAGTATCTTCACAGGTCAGAAGCATGCGAATCCTCCCGCGTCATGGAAAGGCTCGATCGCATCTCCAATTTTCAAAGGCCGAGATAGGTCCCTTCCAGCAAACTATCGCCTAATAACCCTGATGAATATTAACCACCAATACTTCTCCAGAACCATGCTTGAGTAGCTACCAACGTGGGACTCCAGCAATGCCATCATACCATACAACCAGACAGGGTTTTTAAAATCATCTGGCACGATCATTAATATTCTAGCAATCTCTTCACTTATGGGGCCTGATTCCCAGAACTAACTTAAGACAAAATCCTAAACTTACTATCATTTACTCATTTTGGTATGCACAGAAGGTGCTTACTCATTTTGGTATTTACAGAAGGCACTTACTCATTGATGAGTAAGTGCCTTCTGTGAATACCAAAGTGAGTAAGTGCACTTACTCATTTTGGTATTCACAGATGGCACTTACTCATTAATGAGTAAGTGCCTTCTGTGAATACCAAAATGAGTAAGTGCCTTCTGTGAATATCAAAATGAGTAAGTGCCTTCTGTGAAAACCAAAATGGTAGTAAGTTTAGAATTTTGTCTTAAATTAGTTCTGTGAATCGGGCCCATAGACACTGCTGACTCCTCCAAAGCACCGCTATATTTTCATTACATCAACTTTAAAGCAGCCTTTGATTGCGTGGACTGGGGAAAGTTGTGGCGGAAGCTAGCAAGCTGGAGTATCCCCCAAAACCTGCTATACATGCTGATAATGCTGCACAGCGACGTCTGGGTTCAAGTCAAGATAGGGGCAGGCAGGCACCTCTCCCTTGAAATCAAAACCACCCATGGCCTAAAACAAGGATGAAAGTAAGTAAGTTTATTTATTTGCATAGTTACTGAAAAACATTGCAATACAGTAAAACAACCAATGAAACCATTAAAACACACAATAAAAAACAATGCTACACATGCATATCTGGTAGGAGCACCATGCAAACAGGCAGCAACTAAAAGTAACTCATCCTAAAACATTTTGTTGTTGCTTCAGTGTAATTAAAAAAAGTAGCTTTGTCAGTCAAGGGCCAGACTCTTTGCATACGGCCTCATGCCAGGTCGGGTTCAAAGTGCTCGCACTGCAAAAAGTGCTTAAGGTGTTTTTAAGGGGCTAAACTCAGGTTTCGTTCACAGTCTGGTTTTCTCTGCCTCAATGAAGTTGATTGGGGCTGAGTGTAATTATTGGAGCTGCCCCTTACAGAAATGAATTTGTTGCAGGTTCATAAAGCCCAGTGCACTGAGAACAAGCAATTTAGAACCATACGAGTGTGCAAGGTTAAAATGTCCATGTTTAAAATGTCAGATAGAGTATCTTCCGACATTTTCTTTGCACCTTTTGCGAACATGGCCAATATGTCTAGTAATAGGTTGCCTGATTCATCATGCTGAATTGCGCTCGCAAAGGGCCAGAATCTGAGAATCTGGCCCTTTGCGAGTGCGATTTTTGCATTTGGGATTCATCATCCCAAATGCAAAAATCGTTAATAGCGAGGAATTACATTTAAGGAATCTCTATTTGAGATTCCTTAAATGCAATTCATCATCCATTTTAAAATTGCGAATTCGCAATTTCGGCCCGCTATTTACCGCGAGGTCAAACCTCGTGGTAAATAGCGAAAACTTAGAAAAATGCTTTTAAAAGCATTTTTCTAAGTTGCATGTTGCACACACACATGTCCTTTGGACATGTGTGTGCGCAACACATGTTTAAATTAGCATTTAAGGGGTGCTACAGGAAGTCCTTTGGACACCCCTGGCACCCTTTAAATCGCTATCTTATTTGCGATTAGCAAATTGCTAATCGCAAATAAGGAATACTCCCCATTCATTCCTATGGGCCTTTTGGCCCATAGGAATGAATGGGGAGTTATTCCTTATTTGCGATTAGCAAATTGCTAATCGCAAATAAGGAATATGTAGGAATCACATTTTTTTGTTGCGATTTCTACATGAATCCCGTTTTGTGAGCCTGTAATAGCGATTTCTTATGAATCGCTATTGAAGACTCGCAAAACGGGTCTTTCATGAATCAGGCTGATCGTGCCATGTAATCACTAGGTGGGTGTAGTGTGACGTGAGGTCCAATGCTGTCTACAGGGGAGCTTTGAGTATGTTCCAAGATTCCCCTTAAAGGAAAACTGTTTCGTTGTTCTGTCATTTTTTTTCCATCTGTCTCAGGAACTTCACCAAACAACAGTTTAACTGTGGTCCTCCAGGTGCAATGCAAGCCAGCAATGCTTGACTCTGTGGGCGAATCCCTCGTTGATTTAAGTGAAGTTTTAATAGTTTTTTGTGTTCTTTCAAAAGATCTTCGCCTGTGCATAGGAGGTGCAGCAGGTCTTCTGGTGCTGAACCGCATAAGGGCAGGTGGAGCCCGCTTTTTCCTTGAGCCAGTGGGGGAGGTGCTGTATGCAGAGTAGGAGGCCTAATCGATACTTGATTAATTTGATTTTGATGACTTTGGCATACCCCCGGTAAAAAAAACCTCGCAAAGACACAGCGCCGAGACACTTCCGGGTATTTGCACGCTATAAAAATGGCATGAATAAATAAATAAATAAAGTATTTTTTAGGACCAAGAGCTGTGTAGGTGCTCAGAATCATCTATTCCCCTTTTTTCGAGAGGGAAGCCTTTTCCTTGATCCAGGAAAGATTCTTGGGGCATATTACCAAGCAATAGCGATAATTATCGCTATTGCTTGGTTAGAGACAAAGATTTATCGCTGACCTGCGGCGATTTTTATCGCAGATAAACCATGCTATTACCAAGGTTTATAGCAAATGCGCTTAAAATCGTCCGCAATGCATGAATATCGCTGAAAAGTCAGCGATATTCATGCATTACCGAGCTAATGCTCTTAGCCATGTTATCCACCTCCCATTGAATAACATGGCTAAGAACTGCTCAGGGCAGGTGTTAGCTTTTGGAGATATTCGCGCTTAGTTGGTAATAGGAGATAGCGATGTTAGCGACTGTTTCCAGTCGCTAACATCTTGGCACGCCCACTTTGCATGTCATTAGAGATAAATTTCTCTGACATGCAAAGTGGGGCCCAAGATGGACGCTATCTCCTACCAGCTGTCGCTAATTGGTGTTAGCGACAGCTAGGTAATAGGGAGATAATTGTTTCTCCGCTTTCTTGGCTTTTAAAGCCAAAAAAGCGGAGATAAACCCCCTTGATAATATGCCCCCTTGACCGTTGCCTATTTTCCATATGTTGGCGGAACTTCGTAGAATCTCGTCGGTTTCCTAATTAACTCTGTGGAAGTAGTGCAGAGCAAAACTCCTCGAGTTCCACCTACCCCTACTTTGGGGCTGACTGTCATGCTTTCTGAGGTTGGATATACCAAGCAGGCTAGCCTGGGCAAAGATTTCACCTTTGGACTTAGTCTGCAACATGGAAGTCAGCATCTCTCATCAGTGCAAGGCAGCAGGATGCATCAGAAAATGATTCACTGATGTTGGGTAGGTTTTGAGTAAGGTCCTGCTGACGCCGTTCATTTAGACAGGAAATACTTTGAGCAGGAAAGGTCAAATTTCATTCTCATGCTGTTGTTACATTGGTCGAATACTTTTGACATCTTTTGCCTGGTCAAGTTTTCCACCAGGTCAGGTTAAAGTTTAAAAAACGCTTGCATAATTTGTGTAATTTCCGGAATTCCGTGTTACGCTTGTTGCTCAAACTACCCGAAATCTTGCCATTGCCCTACTCTGTCTAGTTACGTGCCATTCATAGTATAAATTAACAGCGAAACGTACCATTCATGGAAATAATTTACAGTGACCACATGCAAACAACCAAGTGCAAGATGCTATTGTTCACCGTGCTTTCTTTAAATTCCTCCCTGATGTCAGTACGCAGTTCATGCTAAAATATAGTATGAAACGACCGATTTGCATTTTGTGTAATTTTAAGGAAATTTCACTTAATCTCGCGAAAGCAAATTTTGTGAATTTTGCACCCCCCAAATTTCTACCTTGGGATTTAATATCTGAAAATGGAGCTCGGATTTCTCCAGCGAGACAAGATGAGAGGCTGTGCCCAAAGAGAGAACTAAGGGGTCGGATATAATTTTGTTAAGGTTATGCTGAAACAGGTTTACTGTTGTGCAGAAGATTGAAGCAGGACACATCAGTTTCTTCAGCCCAACAAGGTTGTGCCTTTGATCGTTCACTGTGGTGTTTGGTCCCTTTTTTCTCACCCCTACACCTTAGGCTCCCAGGCTTCAGAGCGGCTATTAGGGCTTGGTTCAGAAAATGCTTTGTACAGTGTCCAGTCTAGGCCCAGTTGTTTGGGCAAATAGTCATCCAGAAAAAAAGTGTTTTTTTACAACCTTGCAGGTCTCTGTAGTCATATACATATGTAATGCAAGTTTCAAGAGGGGGAAAACCTTTCTCCTTTGTGCGGTCCTATGTGCTCATCCAGAGGTGTGCTCAGGTTAATGAGTAGACACTTCTTTTTCAGTCTCTCAGAACTGGTTGTGAAGGTAGCTTTCCTCGCCACCGGGTTCCTAGTCACCCAGGCTGGTGAATCAAGGTTTGTCTTACTCTTCTCTCACTTAACATTTACTTGTTGCCTTTAAACATTAATACATTTCAAATGTCCACGTTAACTGCCCTTACTGTAATGGGGAATACACTACCCCTCCACACCCATTGTATTGTCTCTGCTCTTGGAGCAGTTTTCACATCTCATTAAGGCTAAGCACTGGCAGACTACCTGTCAGTAGGCTAATGCTAATTAGCCCACTGGAGGTTCAGGCACACAAAAGGTAATTTTCTTAAAGTTACTTCTTCCAAATATTAATTAAATATCTGACTCTACTATTAAATTAGACTTGTGATAAATATTAAAAGCAGTATTTGAATGACTATTATAGCCATATCCTGTCAAAGGTTAAAGATAAAAGTTAATTATCTATACTTCAACTTTTTCTCGGATTCAGTTACAGCAGTGCAATTGAAAATAGCTTTTTGGGGCAAGTCGCTGGAGAACCGTAAAAACTTTAATTTTTCACATGTTCCACTTTTAAATTTTAGGCACCCTACTTAGTGGGCATTAAGGGGTACATTAGGGGTGACATGTTAACATTTATAAGCAGGTTTTCCTGCCTTTCAAAATGGCTTATTTTTACTTTTTTGATGGCAGGTTTAAGGCTGTTACAGTCAGGCTACTCATCATAGTACTGAGACCATGTTTTCCAGGCCCACTTTGTAAACGGTACAATAGGTGCTGCAGTTCACAGGTGGCATTTACCTGACAGGTCTGGGGTGCATTTGCTACCCCATATACTAGGGACCAGTAGGCAAGTAAAAAATAAAGTAAATCAGGTGTACTCCTGTTTAGTAGGGGTAAAGTGCACAGAGTTCTAACTTATACAAAAATAGCATCTAGAAAAAGGTAAATAATCTGGGATTGACTTTGCAGAAAAGTTTTGTCTGTCAACGACCGATGGGGTTGTCAAAAGCCTCTCTTTATTTATGATTTTGGGTGCTGATTGTATGAGATTTTTTAGACAGCAAATGCTGTATGTAAAGAGGACTGCAGAATACAGATGCAAAAAATAAACTTCTAGGAATTATCATTTTTCCTTTCTTGTGTAATGTTTGTGTGTGGTCAGTGACTGCTTCTGTAATATGTTGAAATTATGCTCAAGGCCCTTTTCACTCTGGTATTTTTGCTTTTTAGGGTCTCACCCACAGACATCGTTTACCTATCTGTTGTTGAAACATATTGTGTACAATGTCAATACTTAAAGTGGTGTCTTTGGGTGAGTCCATAGCTTATCATTGGTTGCCTTTCTTGCCAATCTCATTTGCTTGCTTATTATCCAATGGCTTTCCGTAATATTGCTGTATTTGATCCTGGTCTTAATCATAATTCTTTACCATCCTTTTGAAGGAATTACATATTCTTTCATATCTGACATCAGATAACTACTTTTCCTTTTTGTTCCAGCACTGCATGGGAGTACATATATTTTTTACTCTCTCCCTTGGGTACTACTACTTACCTCATATCCATGACTCCTCATTGTCTATGTGTTGCCCCCAGCTTGTGCTTTTCTTCCCTTGCCCTACGCCCTCCCACTATGCTTTTTTTTCTCCACCTCAGCTACTTCATTTTTTTCCCACCCCCACACATCCCTGTTGAACCCCCTTCCCCTACCCATTTTATTTGTATTTATGCATTTCTTTTCCAAAGGACACAGCTGCTGCAATTGGAATTCAGGCCATCCTTACGTGCTTTTGCACATTTATATTTATTTACTGCCCCAATATGTGTGAATTAAATCTGTTGCATCATGCTTCAGTGGCAGCAAGCATTGGCAAAGCCAAAAAGTCATCTTGCACCTTTCAAGGATCTATTATCTTTGCTATTGCTTGTTATGTACTTCAATCTTGAAGCCCGCTTCAGATATTACCAAGACTTTTATTGCTACACCCTGTGGTGTCCATACAATTAGTGACTGTCCGTGATACCATGAAAGTGTTAAGTACAAAAGTATTCAGCCACAACAATTACAGCAAGTGTTTTCAGTTACCAAATCGGATTTGTGGCCAGAGTACTCCAGTGTCTTTGAAATCGCAATGTGATTAAACTGTGTGACATTCAATTTGCTATTCATTTCTGTTTTTCTTCCAGAGAACATCTGTCAAGTAGTCCCTATAAAATTATGTATTTCTTTCATTTCCTCTTCTTCACTGGCATTCATACCAGCACCTGTCTTTCAATTTAAAATAAAGCGACTATTTGATTATTCTTGTTAGTCCACAGCTTCCTCTTTCGAGGCACTTGATAAAGGAGAGGGCTGGGTATGTGAAAAATGTATGTGACCAGTCTCTGTAAGTGTAATATCCTTAAATGTATTGTCAATTGATACTGCATGCCTCTTGTGCGTAGGACCACAGAGCCAAAGAGATAACATTACTTTTTTATAATAGATTTGCTTGCTAATTCATTTTGAAACCGAGGTGCTGGGCGAGAGGCATCAGGGCTCTTCATTTGTGGTACCCTCTAAACATAACTTTCTATTAACTCGGAGGAAATTAAAAACTGTCTTTGAGTGTCAATGAAGCTTGAAAATGGCAACCCTTACTAAAAGGGCAATTCACCAAATTTTTCATTGCATGGATAAGTCAAGTAAATAGCATTTCCCAAACTCCTGCCTGTGTTACTTGGATTGACCTACTATACACTGCAACCATTGATGCAGACAAATAAGAAGTATTACAGGCTGTAAGACTTAAAAATAGTACATTGAAGCCTGCACACCTTGTGTAAAAGCCCATTTCTTATTTATTACATCAAGCTATGCCACCTCTAGTCACCTATAACAAGAACATTGTGTAGCTGTTCAATTGTAATAATTTTTGACTTCCTAATGCCTGCTGCAAGAGCTGACAGTCAAGGTGAAAGGAGGATCAAGGAGCATAATTACATTCCTGTTTAATGAATAAAAATACATTAGATTTTATGTTTATTCTTCTGATCTGTTTTTCTAAAATGAACACTGATCAGCAGAAACAAGCTATTTATTAGAGAGTTCCATGGAGTTACATAAAAAACTCGGTGGGATTCCCTGGAGTTCACCAAGCGGGAAGAATTAGGCATGCTGTGCTGCTCCTGCTGATTTTTAGCATTGGTAGCTCACGCTTGCCAACGTAACGTTGGTGAGCCCTACACGAGAAAAAACTCTGCCAGATGGCTGTTGGTTGACTTTTCTGGAACTTCGTGCTCCAAGCGGAATGCAGAGTTGGCAAAACACTGTGAACTCCGCAGGCGGAGTAGAGCTTAATGCCCACCCATTCTATTTATGCTATTTATGGCCACATGTTTTACATGCGGTAGGAGATTAGAGGAAACATAGATTCTCTTTACTGGGGTGTACACATTCTAATGCAACTGCATTCAATCTGACTTATAGTAAACTGCTACTACTAATATCTTTTTTGCAATAATTACTAAATGCTATTAGGTGTGTTTAATTTAACACAACAGATTCTGCTTTTAATATAGATGCATACAACAATTCTTTTTTTAAAGTTCAGAAAAGTTGTTTTAATAGAAACAGGGGTTTCAATACAGAGTTCACAATATTAAGTGCATATCAGAGAAGAAAAATTACTTAAGAAGATTACATCAATAAAGTTGTAAGAATCGGGCACAAAAGTAAATACAAAAAGAGTAAATGTTATATACAATCATGGAAAGTAATGAGATACTAAATATTTTAAGAACGCTTCAAAGGGTTCAAGGGGGTTTCGAGACTTCTTATTGAATTGGCTGCAACTGGGAAGCTCGAAAGGCACTTATGTTAAGATACATTGTAACAGGCAACCAGTCATTTCGTTGCCATGTGTATAGGGTGAACAAAAGAGGTGTCCAACCTGTGATTATGACAAACATTGTACCACCATGCTCTATAAGAACATTTTAGAAAAGTCTTTCTAATTAGCTGTAATTTGCTGAAACGCAACTGCTAATAACAAATCAATAATTTTAACATTAAGCATAACATTTTCCCAACAAGATGAGAGACTTCCTAAAAAGACATGAGTATAAGAGAAGGAAATTTTAGTTCCAAAAATGGAATTGATTTGGGACCATACTAGTTTCCAGAAATTATGTACAGCAGGACAAGCAAATAACATATGATATAAATCTGCATTTGGAGAGGAACAAGTCCAACAAGCATCTGGTACAGTCCCAAATTTTTTGCTTAAATGGCTTGGTGACAAAAAAAGTCTGTTAAACAAAGAACAAGGTCTGCGTTATGTTAGCTGCTCTGAACGACTTGCGGATTTTGATCCATATATTATTCCATAAGGATATTGGCCAGGATAGTGCAAAGCCCCGTTCCCACGTCTCTTCTATTTTGGATTTCTGCCTAATAGTACCAGTACTCTGTAGAAAACTGTAAAGGCTTTGGGTGTAGTTTTTTAACAAGATGTGGAGTTGAGAAGTGGAATTAGGAATAGTGGAAGAAGTAGGTGTGGCAGACAACTGGGTGTATATATCCATCACGGTCTTCTTAAGCAAAAGGTATTTGTGAGTGAATGAGTTAGGTAAACTGAAAGATTGGTTGAGGAGAAGGACATAAATTCTGACTGTGAGAATAATTGGTGTATCCAAATTAATCCTCTCTGACGCCACGTCTTCCAATAGAATGGTTTATTTCTAATAAGTAGGTTTTTGTTGTGCCAAATTGTAGAGTTAAGGAAGGAATCTACTGTGCTATGAGGAAAGGGGAAAGAAGATAGTAAGAGTTTAGATTTATTAGTTAGTTTGATTTTGGGAGTGGATGAAGCTTGTGGTTTACGTGAAAAGGAAAGGTATTCATCAAAGGAAAAGGGAGACAGAAAAAGACGTTCAATTGTGGTCCATAAAGGACAATCATCTTTGGGGTCACGCAACCAAAGGGAGGCTTGACGTAAAAAGGAATGCTTTCTGATACCCTGGAAAATCGGGGAAGTTAACTCCACCTTCTGTCTTAGAGCATATTCATTTGAGGAGAGACATTCGAGATTTTTTGTTATTCCATAAGAAAGAAGAGAGAATGGTATTGACCCTCTTAAATAATTTTGTAGGAATCGGGACCGGGATATTAGAAATAGTATATATGATGATAGGAGACAGCATCATCTTTATAGTGTCAAGACGACCCCACCATGATAAATAGAGGGGATGCCATTTGGCGGTTAGGTCCGAAATCTTTTGTATACATTTATTAATGCAAAGTGATACTGTATCTGGAATTGAGGAGGTAACATGCCAACCTAGATACTTAATGTGATTAGGACTCAATGTGAAACTAGAGGCACTAAAATCTTCAGCTCAAGGATTAGAGTAAAGGAGGGAAATTAAAGATGTGAATTTAGGGCCAAAACCAAACTATTTGAGGACATAAAACAAATACTCCCATTCGACTCTGTCAAACGCCTTTTCTGCGTCCAATGCAATCGCTACAAGGGGTAGTTTCAAATGTGAAGACTTAGATAAAACATTAAAAAGTAATTTTGTATTATCAGTTATGAATCGCCCTTTGACGAATCCAGATTATTCTTTACCCAATAAATCAGGTAAATAGGAATCTAATCGTATGGCCAATGCTTTGGCAAAAAAATTATAATTGACATTAACCAAAGATATAGGCCTATAATTTTTAGTGTTTGGAGTCTTTACCTTCTTTGGGTATAAGACATATATGTGCTTCTGAGAAGGAACCAGAGGAACCGCCTAACGCAATAAAGGAATCTATGAGGGAGCATAAGTTGGGCATTACAAGTTTAGAAAAATACAAATAAAATTTGACTTTAAAACCATCAGGTCCTGGTGCTTTGTCCTTTTTAAGGTGTTGGAGGGCTTGGAATAATTCTTGCTGTGTTAAGTCTAATTCCAGGGAAGAAAGGTCGGGAGGAAAATGTTGAGGGTTTGGATACTAGTGAAAAAGTGTAACAGCGAGTGATCAGTAGGTTGTGTTTCAGAAGTATATAATGTTTGTTAGAAAAGAGAAAATTCATTCAAAATATCAGCATCCTCAGTATTTTAAATCTGAGTTTGTATCATAAATAGATTAATAGTTTTTTCTGTCTAACTGTTAAGTAATTGCCAACATTTTTCCAGCTTTATTTTTACCCACATAAAATTTTGCGCTGGATTTTAACAAAAATAAAGAGGCATCTTCTGTGGATTTCTTGTTAAATTGCATCTTGGCATCAATGAGGGCTGTTAGACAGTCTTTTGAATGTCAGGTGTAGTAAGAGTGCTCCAGTCTCTTAATATCTTGAAGGAGGTCCTTAGTCAATTCACGGGCCATTTTTTGTTTTTTGCAACAAATCCAATTATAAAATCCCTAGCTGAGGCTTTGAATGCATCCCATAAAGTGGAAAAGGGCATGGATTGAGTTTGATTCATCTAAAAAAAACTCATCAAAGAAGGTAGTAAAAGAAGCAGTAAACTTTGGATCCAAAAGAAGAGTGTTATTAAAACGCCATCTTCTAGGACCTGTAGCTTTAGGTAAGATGTCAATGTTAATTGAGACAAGGGCATGATCAGACAATAAAATGGGACCAATCTCTGCATTAGTAAGAGTTTGCGCGATATTATGAGAGACAAATAAATAATTAATCCTTGATTGAGAGTGGTGAGATGGAGAGTAAAAGTAAATTCTCTAGTGGTTGGGTTACAAAGACGCCAATCGTCGAGGAGTTTGTGCTGCGTAATAACTTGAACAAATGACTTGTGGGGGTTGTTAGGAACGTAGGTGACTGTAGAGTTCCCATTCATGAATGGATCAAAAGTCTGATTGCAATCACCCGCTAGGATAAAGTTATCATCTATACAATGAGTGATTTGCTTGGCCTACGTGGGCCAAAAGGAGGGTTCATCGCATGTAGAGGCATAAACATTTAAAAAAGAGACTGAAAGACCCTTTAGAGACAACTTAACATTTAACCATCTACCATTAGTATACAATTCTTGAGATAAAAATGAGTATGAAAGGGATTTACGACATAGTATTATTACTCCATTACGTTTTGCCGTCTCCTGGGGAGACGAAAACTTCACCTACCCAACCTCTTTTTAGTTTTAATGATTCAGTATCCGAAATTTGAGTTTCTTGCAGGAATGCGATATCAGCATCTAATTCAGCTAGGTGAGACAGGACTCTTTGCCTCTTAAGGGGGGAGTTCAAATCCTTAACGTTCCAAGTAATACATTTTAATGACATAAGTTATTAGAAATATGTTGATCTAGAAATATGGGATAAAAACCCAATTCAATATAACAAAAGTGAAAGATGTGAGAAGAGAAGAGGATAAAGGTGATAATAAAATCAATGTCACAAGAAAGAAAAGTGTAAAAATCAGATAAAACAACAAAGAAAAAGAGATCATAGGAGAGAAGGAAGAGAAAAGATAAGAAGAGTGTTCAGGGGAGGGATTAGGAAAACATTTAGGAATAAGAATAGGATGAAGGTACAAAAAGAGAACATACCTACATAAAGAAAGGTCAGGGACACACGGTCAGGGAGAGACTGTAATAAAAATTTGAAAAACTGGATATAACAGTTCATGAAATATCAGACGTTATTAAAAAAGAACAAAGCATAAATAAGCTCAATTGGAGAAAGATACAATCTCAAGTGTTAAATGAAGAAGAAGGACCCGAAGAATCCATAGCCGTTATTTTACAAGAGTTAATGAAGCTTTGTAAGCGCAAGGGATCCTCGTACGTTGTTGTTCTGTTATTGTAGGTGACTTTGAAGAGGCAGGGATGAAAAAGGCCGTATCTAGCCCCTATTGAACATAGATCCGCTCTCATGTTTCGAAAAGCCTTGCGTCAATTGGCAGTAGCCTTGGCATAATCCTGTGCAAAGAACAAAGATGAGCCTGACCATGTGATCCTTGGGGAAGCTTTGACAGGTGATAACACTTTCAATAAGTCTGTATACTCTAAGAAGTATAATATGACTCCTCTTGGTCGTTGTGAAGCTGAAGCTTGAGATGGAACTCGGACCAATTTATGCGCGTGTTGAATGTTGAGTATTGTTCCTTCTGGCATGTGTAGTAATTTGGGAAGGATTGATTTGAAAAAAGGTAGAGAGTCAGATCCTTCAAGGCCCTCCCCCAGGCCATAAATATGAAGATTGTTCCGCCTATTAGGATTCTTAAGGTCCTCCACTTGTTGCTGAAGCGATGAGACTTGTGAGTGTAGTTGAGAGATGCTGACGCAGGTTTCCCTTAAGGAAAAAACACTTTGTTCCACTGAGGAGACCCTTGTTTCAAGTTGGGACCAGTGATCCGTTAAAATTTGCAATTTGGTGTCGGTCTCTTCAATGAAGGGTTGGAGAGCTCTGATATCCTCCAACAGTAGCTCCATGGAAACTGGCTATGTTGGTTTAGGTGGTGAGGGAGGATCCTTTTTTAGTCGTTTGGTGTTAGATTTCCCTAGGGGTACAGAAGAGAAATCCATTGTAGTCTTTAGGCTCTGAGGAGGAGACACTAAAAAATCCTCCAGTTTTGAGAACTCAAAAAAAATCTTTGAATTCTTGATAAATGTGTGCTTAGGTTTAATAGGCGAGGAGTGTGACACTGATATTCTGCCTATAAATCACGTCCAAAACACTCCCTACTGAACGAGTGCACAAAAGGTAAGGCACTTCAAGAGCAGAAATTATGGAAAATTATGCACATCCATGTAAAATAGAGACTGTTCAGCATCAAACAAACGAGGCTTCTATGTGCAAACACAAAAGTACATTTGTTAATTGAACAGTATAAGTGTTGATGCACAATGATGCCTCTTTCTAAGGGAAAGTGCAGATTTAAATAAAGCAACGCGTTATGGTAGCGTAACAATAAGTGTGTAATTATTGCACTGCGTGTTTCATAAGAATACATTACAGTATTCAGGTATTCAGCAGGTGAAATGCAGCTTTTTATAGTGATGCTCCGGTGTAAAAGACAAGAATTCCCCAATTCTGGGTGTATTGAGGGCGCAGGTAAGTAAATATTATAATTGTAAAATTTTAATAGCATCATTATGAAGAAGCGTTCTAGTGCTTCTTCACTAAGCACAAAATGGCTGCTCCTCAAAGTGCAGTATGAATGCCTCAGTAGAAGTCAAATAGAAAACACTCCTTCAAGAAGAAACCTCATCCCAGGCTTAAATGAACATTAAAGTCTGATTCCTGGGCTCATTTGAGGTACATGCGAGTATTTGTGAGACTGATAGCGTCCTTAACGAAGTTTATTGAGGTGATGCGTGGTCGCACTAAAAAAACAAAATGGCGGCCGCGGCAAAACGGAGCCGCGATGACACCTACTGCCATCCATAAATCATTCCAGAGAGCGTTCAAGGCCTCACCGATTTCAGCAATCCGCTCCCGAAGTCTTCATAAGTCCGTAAATGTCTCCTGCAGAGAGAAACACTGCCTGACGTCGTGGACTCTGCCGAGCACACCGGAGAGCCTGCCTGTGTGCTCCCATACCTCTCGGGCGCCTAGCTACGCCCCCCGCATACAACAATTCTATCTCTTTCATATGATTAAAATGCCCTCTGCCCTTTAGTAACAGTATAGGGCCCGATTCACAAACTACACTTTTTAATATGTTTTGTGGTACTGCAAAACAAAATTCAAAGTGCAATTAACAGGCTGGGTGTGGAGTCCTCCTGTCTTATCTTTTTTTGGGCAGAAAGTTTCATATACTTACGTATGTTTAGAGTCAGCAGACAGGGCAGAGATCATGGCAAATATAAAGATAGGACAGGTGGACTCGATAAAATTCTGCATGTCATTTTCTGGATTGCACTTAAAGTGTAAACTAATACAAGGTGTAAGTTTGCCTTTGTGAAGCAGGCCCAATTGTTTTTCAGGAGGAGGTTGATTGACATTACAGAAACTCAGGTCCTGGCTTGCTCCTCTATAAGGTCACAGAACTTCTTGTAGAATTACAATATCCTTATAATGTACTGCAGGGGTACTTTATTCCATTCAGTGCTGTCATTATAGCATTATTGGCGATTGACTAATTTCCTACAGCTGCATTATTTCCGCTTTGGTTACTTTTTGCTTGCTTTTGTGTAGAAAATGGATTTTCACCGTTTTATTGGATAATTGCTTTTATTGTACCTTTGAACAAGCTTCCCACCCCACTGAGCAGGTAGCTATTTTCACTGTGATTGTTTCTTTACTGG
This sequence comes from Lissotriton vulgaris, assembly GCF_964263255.1. NCBI lineage: Eukaryota > Metazoa > Chordata > Amphibia > Caudata > Salamandridae > Lissotriton > Lissotriton vulgaris. The sequence continues at coordinate 82,680,678 of NC_141698.1, read as the reverse complement.
CAATGATAATAATAGTTTCAAGCAATAGTTAGGTTTGAGCAAAAGCAAAATTTGCAGAGACCATGTTTTCTTGCTAGTAAAAGTTTAGAATATTTTAATCTTGGACCTAGTTAATATGTAACTCTTGGTAAGCACATTGTGAACAAAAAGCCTAGATAAACCAGGAAATGTCTCCTCTAAATTGCAAGATTGGTTACCATTTAAGTGTAGAACATTGCAACATAAATGGAAACATTGTTGCCAGATTAACATGGTCTGACTGTGTGTTGTTATTCATCTACTGGTGTTCAAATAGCCGAAACGTTGAGGTTGTGCCATGTTCCTATCCAGCAAGCACATTGAGACTGTGGGACCAGATGAAAATAAATTCAAGCAGCAGAGCATACAAATGTACTACACTGTGTTGGACAATGGAGGCAACACTGAACTGCTCATTCTTTACAATGCCTAGCCTGCTGATTGTGTCATCCCTGCTACTGGCATTGCAAATAGGCGGTATTGTGCGCTGCACAGGTTTGCACCATGGTGGATAGGAGAGTGTGCAGTGTGCACTGTCTAGCATATGGCTGGTACTAAAGGGGTACCCTTACAGTACTAATCCCTATGTTTAGATAAACTTAGAATGTTCCCACATATTGAATGTAGGCTGTGCACTGCAGCACACATGCAAATAGCAAAGCATTGTTTTTTGTTTTGATTTTTAGAAATGAATGCATTACCTCTTATTTGTCGCAGTTTCAAATAGGCATTAGTTTGTGATGCAACGTCCAGTCTAGCAATTTTAGGAGGCTGGCTTTCCATCAAAATCTATGAGTTTTTTTTTATTCAATCAGTTACACTACTGAAATAACCCCCTGACCCAAAGCAACTCAGGGTGGCGCAAATTAATTTTTATCCTGTGAAAAATTCATCTTTTTATCCCAAAACACTTTTTCTGTATGATCGTAAATCCCATGTGCCACTTTGTGCCACTGTGCATTGCTTTGCTTCATGCAGGCAAAAAAAGGCTTAGGCCCACATGCATCAAGCACTTTTGCATTCGCAAACGGTGCGATTCCTTAAAATCGGCCGTTTGCGAATGCAAAAGTGCTTTTTCAGATGCATCATTATTTTTGAATGAAATTCGCTGATTTTGCGACTTTCCAGAATGCGATTGCATTTAAGGAATCGCAAATTTGCGATTCCTTAAATGCAATGCATCATTCTGAAATCAAATTGCGAGAACAAGGTTTGGAAGTGCAAATTACCACGAGGTTGAACCTCGTGGTAAATTGCGAAAAATGTTTAAAATGTACTAATTTACATTTTAAACAATGTCATGTTACAGACACACATGTCCTTAGGACATGTGTGTGTGAAACATCCATTTAAAAATACATTTCAGGGGTGCAGGGGGGGTCCTTTGGACCCCCCCCTGCACCCATGAAATTTTCTAAGTGCCACTCGCAATTTCCATTGATTCCTATGGGCCTTTTGGCCCATAGGAATCAATGGGAATAGCGAATTCGCAATTTTGAAGTCACATAATATTTGCGATTCGGTAAAAATTGCGATTTTTACCGAATCGGAAATATTTTGCACTTTCTATGATGCATCCCGTTTTGCGAATCCATATTTGCGATTCGGTAAAATTTGCAAATTTGGAAACGCAAAACGGGAGTTTGATGCATGAGCCCCTTAGTATTTATGAGACTTAGCGAATTATTTACTAAGGTGTTGTGTGTGGAAGAATCAGCAAAGTGATGAAAAAAACTGCATCAGTGAACTTATCATGACAAAATCCTGCAAGCTCAGTGCAAAATTCGGCAGCAATAACCAAGCACTAACAAAACCCTTGTTAGCAGGCATCCCACTAAGTTTGTCACAGACCCTGAAATGGTTATTTATAAAAAGATGACTCAAAGGCAACTCAGTGAGAAAAGTTATGCAAGGGAACAACATAACAAAATGTGTCTACAGCTGTTACTACAACTATTGCAGTCATTGGAGTGGTATCAAGCAACAGGAAACCATATGCCTTTGCAATAAAGACTGCCACATTTACATTGAGAATCATACTCCAGGGGTTGGACTCTGATATCGAAGTTCATGTGGTGTCATGGAGAGTGGGTTAGTGTGGTGACTGCTCCTGAAACCCAGCAAGAAAAACTTGTGTTGGTAGGTATGTGAGATAGCTCAGTTTAGGTTGTTTCTACTTGCTTGTCTAACAAGTGTGGAATAAAACACACATATAATAATCTAGAGACAGAAAATAACACAAGGAAGTTTGGACTCAATTGGCTACTTGCACTTGTCAACTAGTAAATTACCTCTCCCATGTTTAGTCAAAGGACAGTATCACAGGGAATTATCTGCCTCACCTCGAGGGAGCATAAACACATGGAGTTTAAATTGATTTAATACCACCCCACCCACATTTTTTTCTAAGTGCCCTGAATTTCTCTGACTTCTGGGAAGACATTCAAGATTCTGCATTCAGGCAGGTTAACTTGGCATAACCGTGGGACATTTATTATAGTGTCCAATTCTAGCTGTAAAAAACAACTGGTTGTTCCACCAGAGCTCTATAGAAGCGGATGTATTTGTGGGTGGCACGCACAATATGCGGGGTCTGTGATGCAAAACGTTTGCTCCAACCTATGTGACATGCAAATGCTTCTGGAGCTTCAAGGAAAAAATACTGGAATTCTCACTGTATTTTAATGTTGATCTGATTACAACCTATGTTTATGAATTGATGAATACATAAGGAAAAGACTTAAAAAGAAGAAAAAAATATTTTTGATACACCACAGAAAAATAATAAAATTAATAAAATACTCAAAATGAGATAACTAATGTTGTTGTACCTGTGTTAATATGAAGGATAACTGATTGACTTTATGAGCCATGCCACATAGGAAAGTATAAACTGACCACGGGGGAATTCCAGTATTTGTTCCTTGATGTTGTCCTCTCTTTTCCCTGGTCATTAATTCAACCATAGAGGGGGTCCCATAATTTATGCTAATGCTTCTGGAGCTTGACATCAGCAGTGCAGTGCATAAAAGGCAATGACACAGTGGCAATGATTCATCGTCAGTGCGCGGTAGGACAGTGGAGCCATGTGATACCTTAAGTGGAAGCTCCCCCATTCAAACACCTCTGAAAACCACCATTTATATTATAAGCATCTCTACGGTGAAGGTCACACTCAGCACCTAATACTTGTGTTCATTTCCACTTTCAGGGATTCAGAAATCTGGTGACCGGGAGCAGGAGAAACAAAAGACTCAATGGAGATGTCAATTTGCAAGGTAATAGATCAGCAGGGATAGGGATTGAATTTGGCAACACAAATGATCAGAAACATGCAAGGGAATGGATCTTGAAAGGCACGCACTACAACTGAAGAGCTTGAGAGATTAAAAAAATGAAAACAAACACAAATAGGAGAATGAATGTAATTGCAGGGAATGGCATATAAAATATAATGTACACACTTTAAATGAAAAAATAAATGCAAGTTAAACTAAACTACGGAAAAAACTGTATGGTTACTTGAATAGTGGTAATTTTACCAGGTGTTGGCGCCACTAAGGGATGTGCACCTGTCCAAGATTTGGGTACTCACTTATAATAATCTCACGGTGCTATAAGGAGAAGAGAACCACTATCCTCTTCTAGTTGGGTAAAACCACAAAATTGTTTGATACTCCTTAGCACACGTTTGGTCAATTATAATCAATGAAATACATGTGTTTCCACCATACAGTTCAAATGAAATTAGATTCTCAATCCTCTTGTTCAGGGTTGTTTTGTAGCTTTATTTCAGGAGACGTCACAGCCAACACGTGTTTCGTCGGTTTGGGGAATGTAACCCCCGACTTTCTCAAGGCTGTTAAAAGAACAGGTAATGATGTTGTATTACATTACTGCTATTTAAACAGTTTTACAGAGTTTTTGTTAGCATCTTTCGTGACTTCAAAAAAAAAAAAAAACTACAGTGGTGGTGAGAAAATCCATTGAAACTTTTAGTGCATAGAGAAGGAAAATCACACAGTATTTACATTCTGTGGGAATTGTTAAATCATTAACAATTAAAGAAATATGAGCCCATTTAGTAACATGGAGAGACCGGTGCGAGTGTTTTTGGCATTATTATTATAGGGACAGCATGCAAGTGCTTTTAAAGATCTTTGTGAATGATATCTGTGTTTTGTGATGAAATATGGGGGGTTCATGCATATTTATGAACCATGCATGTGGTACCTATTCTCCACTTTTCCAGAAGTTCTGTATGGAAAAATATTTAGGGGTAATGTGTCAAAACCGGTATGCTTCAGTTGACACTATATTTTGGATACTCTGTTCAATCCATATAGTAAAACCAGAAGTTACTTACATATTTTGAGGTGATACTTCCAACCCTCAGTGGGGTTCTTGTGGGGATGAAGTAAATAAAGCGGAATCTTGTTCCCAGCGGTGACCAAGATGTTGGTTCAATCTCGATGGGCTATGAAGAATGTGTCATATTTACTTGTCAGTAAATAGGGTCATGTTTACTAACCCTGATCATGTTATTATAAAAAGCCAGTTAGACCAGTATATGCACTCATAATTTCGTTTGTTTAATATTATGCAAAAGAAGTATTTACGACTTTTTCCGGGTTTAATGAAAAAAGGGGGGGGATTGGGTGTTCTCGTAGTTGCTAGTGCTCCCCGTATTATGCCCTCGTGTTATGTCTTAATTATAGAGTTTGCCCTTCTATCTCACAGTGCTCCCCACATTGTCCCTGTGTTGTTCCCGTTAGTTAAAGAACATTACTGGCTAAGATAAACATTTGTGCCGATGATCGCCACATCCTCCGTCAATACGCGGAGTCTGCGTGCACTTAGTCTTATTAACGATCCATTTTCTTACCGTAATGTAGCGTTACGCGGTCGGGAGGTAATACGTCCCTTCTGCTTCGTATGTCTTGCAGTATGAGTCCGATTGTTTTGGCAGCATATATTTAAGCTGGAAACGATACCATTCGGTTAGCCTGTTTCACTTCCGGGTCGCCTCCAGTTGTAAGGCGTAGCTGTCCCTAGCTATCCTGTTTGCCATTCGAGCGGCCATATTGGACTACCCACGTTTGTATGGTGTGGGTGGCCCTTTGGCTAATTAAACTTATTTTGTGCCTCAAGAAATATTCGATTTTGTTCATTATACTCGTAAACGACTGCGTTTGCGTAAGTAGAATACTGTCATTAATAAAGGGAAAATTTGTTTGTTGTTTTTTACGAACAATTAAAAACCATTCACCGCAATTAATTCCCTTAATGATATCAGATGTGTATATATGGTTCTTTCAGTCGTTGGTGAAAGCCCATTTTTAGAGTGTGTGGGGATTGCGAATTAGTGATGAAAAATTATATCCTATAGTGCTCCCCATTGTATGTGTGTTTTTGTAGATCTCGTGTTTACTATGAAACCAATTTTTTGTCTGGGCCAGTTTCTATTCTATCGAATTTCTCCATCCCAAATGAGCTCAGAACATTGTTTTGGCCATTAAATGGCCCATTTCAAGAGATCAATATACAGGCATACATTCAGTTTAAGTCCTGCTCACATATAGTACTGAATATTTTTCACATATGTATAAGAATATTCTCACAAAACAGTCTTTCATCCGGTTTCTACAGAAATATGGTCTTATTGTGCTCATGTGCCTAAAAAGTAATGTAACTCATGATCCATTTTGAGGCCTAGTTCTACACTCTGAAGTGTCATTATCCAGGTGGCCTCTCTGCGTCGTAGAGCTAATTCTCTGTTTCCCCCTCTGGGGTGGACAGGTACATGTTCAATTCCAAAGTACTGGAAAGAATGACTTTGTGTTTGTGCCGGACAGATGGACATGTGTGCTGCCACTGGGTAGCGCATGTCCCCTTGTTTTACCGCCCTGATATGTTCATTTATTCTGTCCTTTAGTAGTCTCTTTGTACTTCCTATATATCTTTTGCCGCATTTGCAATCTAGGGCATATACCACATATTTGCTACAACAGTTAATTGTGGTATAAATCTGATATTCCTTATTGTGTGGCCCCTTGAATCTCTTCATCTTTTTGTAAGCCCATTTACATGCCACACATACTCCACAGCTAAAGAAACCTGGGTCCGTCAACCAGGTCCTTTTTGTTGTCGTTGGCGGGTAACTCGGGCTTAATATATTTCTCAGTGTTGTCCCTTTCCTATAGGTAAGTGTTGCTCTGTCAGTAATGTGTTTTCTCAGTGTATTGTCCTTGCTGAGTAAGTGCCAGTGTTTATTTAGACTCCTTCGTAGGACAGTAGCCCAGTCTGATCTTATCCTGTGTATTAGTTTGTTTTGGCTTCTCTTTTAAGGTGTCTATTCTGGCTAGTTTGTTTATTCTATTCTCTGCTGTCTGTAGTTCTTTCTGTTTGTATCCTCTATTGGTAAATCTTTTTATCACTCCCCTTTTCTGTGTTTCAAACTCTGCATCTATGCTGCAATTGCGGCGTGTTCTGACTAGTTCTCCATAAGGGATCGCCTTCTTCTGATGTTCTGGGTGAGCGCTAGTCGCATGAAGTATGGAGTTACAAGCTGTACTTTTACGGTATAGTCTACTTTGGATTGTTTTATTCTCTATGAAGAACTCAACATCCAAAAATGGTAATCTGACGTTACTGTGTTCCATGGTGAATCTGATATTCTGATCATTATCATTGAGATATAAATAGAATTCTTGCAGTTTATCTGGTGTTCCTGTCCAGATCATAAAGCAATCATCAATATATCTTCCCCAATATAGGATTTCTTTATTCCATTCCGAGGCCGGTGGGCCCCAAATTCTCGTTTCCTCAAACCTTCCCATCACTAGGTTGGCATATGAGGGCGAAAACCTGGAGCCCATCGCCACTCCTTGCTTTTGCCTGTACCATTGATCCTTAAAGAGGAATATGTTGTTGTCCAAGATTGTTTCAATCATCTCTAAAATCATCTCCGTGTGTGACCATGCACTGGCAGGTCTTCTGTTAAGCATATGCTTAACAGCTGTAAGTCCCGTATCTCGTCTAATGCAAGTATATAAAGAGACTACATCCAGAGTAACCATTATCATATTTTCGTCCCATGGTAGGTCTGCCATGGTCCCCAGAATATGTTTGGTGTCTCTAATGTACGAAGGAAGATTTTGTACTAATGGCTTTAAAAACACGTCTACATATTCTGATAGCCTTTCCGTTGGCCCCCCGATGCCCGATATAATTGGTCTACCTGGGGGGAAAGTGTGGGGTTTGTGTACCTTAGGTACTGTGTAAATGCATGGGTATCTGGGTCTATCTATTCTTAAATAAGCGTGTTCATTATCATCTATTAGACCTTTTCCATGCCACTGTTTGAGTAGTCTGTTAATGTATTCCGTCAGTCTCCACATTGGGTTGGCTCCTATTTGTTCATAACATTTCAGTGTTTTGCAGTTGGGTAAGTATTTCTTGGTCATAATCTTTACTTAGCATTATTACCATGTTTCCCCCTTACGGAAAAAACTGTGTTTAGGTGGTAGGAAAACTCAGTTACTTAATGCAATCGCTTAACCAGTGGATCATCAATTTGAATCCTTGTAGGTGCACCAGGGAATAATGGCATGAGCTATGTGGTCCCATCCTGTGACAGGACGTGCTGTGAATTTGTGGATCATTACTTTGACAATGTATAGCACACAGTGAAAGATAGGTGGTGGCAATTTAAAAAATGTTTTACACTGCATGAGTTAGACTGCATACAGTATCAGTTAGGAAAATGTGCAAAAAGATACAGTGTATAAATGCTTATAGCACATTCAAAAGTTATATTTTAAGTAATACACAATCAGACTGTATCTAGTGCAATTCTTTTCCGTTGGTTTCCATTTATTGGGTGGATTTCAGAATTGGTAACACCCTTACATTAGCCCTCAAAAAGAATAACACATTGTCACTTTGAATTTCCAAATTATTCTATCAGTTAAAGTCTATACTTGCTTCCTAACAACCTTTACATTGCTGATTACCCAATCGCACACATTTGCATTACCTTCAAATAGCAGGTCCCCTGGAGTGGAGACGAGGGGTGGGCGATATATTCCGGCCCACTGGTTGAATTTTGGCCACTCTGTGTTATGCTTCTAATGTGGATTTCTGGACAAGTTCAACCAATTGCCACATGACAGTGCCTTTCCCATGCGCAGCACGAAAATAGTAAGTTGGTGTCGCCAGCATGATTTTCGGTCACTAGGAGGGCACATGGTGGGATTCCTCCAAAGATGGTGGAATCCGACTTTATAACATTAAGTATGGTATCTGTTTTGGTTTAATTAAAGAACGCTTGGGACTGTGGAAATATTTTATGTGATTATCTAAATTGCCATTATCAATAGGGGTGAGCAAAAAAAATCCACTCAGCCAGCGGAGTTCACAGAATTTCGCCCACTCTGTGTTCCATTTGTAGCACGGAGTTACAGCAAAACGTTGGCAACTGCATTTTTTTCCAATACTCAGCTCCTCAGCATTAAATTGGCGAGTGACAATTTGTGTCCCCTAGCGTGATTATCGGGCACTAGAATGCCTCCCGGCGAGATTTCTCAACGTGGACAGACATGGCAGATCATGACCATTCGCATTGAGAAAGTTGCCACTCGGGTAGAAAATCTACTTGAGCAGCCGAAAGCAGCAGCGCCCTGTGGCACATTGGATGGTGCCATTCATGCTGATTTTACAGCACAGAACAAGCTCCCGGCGCTAAAAATCTGTGAGTTTTGCCCACTCCTAATTAGTAACAGTATGTAGAATAGTAATCTACATTTAAATTCACATGTATACACTGATATGATAGTATTGCCTTTGAAACAATTTCAATCTGTTAACCCCTTCCATGCTGATGACTGAACGGTTCCGTCATCAGCGTCGGTTGAGCTGTGCTGATGACGGAACCGTTCCGTCCTGACTCCGCCCGCGCAAGGCGGAGTCAGGACAGGCGGGGAATACGCCCCGCACGCAAGGGGTTAAACTGTGTTTTCCTGCCATACACTAACTGGGCCTCAGCTAGGCGCGAAGCCATCTTTTTCAAAATGGATGTCACCATCAATGTTTGTTCTTTCTGTTCAACATAGCCAAGCAGGACATGTTTATTTCTGAATGGCACTGTTCTCGAAGAAGACTCTCAAGCATGAGGCCAAGGATCTTTCGCTTGCCCTCAGTGTTGCTTTCTTTAACAACGGTTCACTGTTGTTTTTGTAACTAGTTTGTTCTGACATCTCCAAATGACATTAGGTCAACAGGGGGTTTGTAAGAAATTGGGTTACTGGTTGGGGGGTCAACCCCTTCTGAAGCAGCAACCACAAATCTTCTCAGGGTGAAGTCACAAGCAACCCTAAATGAACCTGTGCTCATTCATCGGGTAGTTTGGCACAGAGCAATCAGGCTTATCGCAGAGGCAATGTGTAAAATATTTTTGCAACATGTCAAACAGTCACACAGTGAAAACAAACCACAAAAGGAGCACACAAAAAACTTAGAAAAATAGTGTTGTTTTTATTAAATAAAACAAGACCAAAATGCAATCAGTAGATCTGGAGATATTCAGTTTTAAAGATTGTAGTAGAAATAGCACCAAAAGGCGCAAAGCGTCAACTGTGGATATCTGGTAAAACTGTGGATATCTCGTAAAACGCATAACCCAGTATCCCTAGAAACCCGGGTAGGTACATAATTAGAAACAAAAAATGGTTTTCTCAGTAGAAGTGTAAAGCCTTTACTTCTAAGACAATGAAAACTTATTATCAAAAATAGAACTCAAAAAACATTTGGTGGTTTAAACAAGTACCTGTATATTTAGATGCTCAAGCCTGTGCAAAATGTAGATTCATGCATTGCATAAACATAACAATAGAAAAACCACTTCTACTAATAATGCAGTCAGATTTCTTACTGATTTTGCTGCTTAATTGGGACTTTGTCTATTTTTGATTTGGCCTATTTTTCTGTATTGTCCAATTAATAAAAGCCTTCATGGCAATTACTTTTATGCATTCAACTGAGATTTGCTGCATCTGCACTTTAATTACCCTGCATTGTACCTTTTACATTTTTGTAAAAAATCTTTATAAATATCTCAATCTGTCCTACAGCTGACTTATTGAGCCAGTCCTTTATTTGACTGTACTTTTTTATGATGATTTTCACTTTATCTTGGGCTACATTGCCTTATGAAATTGAGGTTAACACCTTCCCTGATTCACCCAACCCATGTGCATGCTTTTGAGCAGGAATATCATCCCTATTGGACTCTACCCACTGCAGCCTCTGCTCCCAAGACCCACCATGGCAGATGTGGCATTGTTATAGATGCTTCTGCTGCCTTTGTCAGAAAAGTCTCCACCTGCTCCTTCCGTAGGTACTGATAATCATATCGCTCACCTCTTTCAAGCTTCTGGATCCTGCAGGTAGAACACTTCCGGTTAGTAACTGCAAAGCTCCATTTTGAGTCTGGATCATGAAAATATTCTATCGGAATATTTATTTACATAATTTGCTTAACATGCCATAAAAGGTGATAGAGGTAGATAAAAAAAGAAATGTTAAAATTCAGTAAATTGTGCTTTTAATGATACTTTTAACATGAGTGAACTATACAAGAATAAATTATAAATTCTTAGCTAGCAGGGATTTCTAAATCAATATGGGGAGGAGAGCAAGGGAAACCATACATGCTAAACATAAAAAGGAATATTAAGAGATTCACCTTAGTTACATTAAGAACAATAATGCATCTCTCTGAAAAATATTCTGTCTGATCCCAGGAGGAGTGCATTGCATTAAATTAAAGTACCAGGAGTTTTACAGCAAGATAACAGCATGTGTTTCACATACAATGAAGAAAACAAAGCAGAACGTCAAACAAATACACAGCAGGCAGCAATATGCCATGGGGTCCTTTTAGTTCATTTATCTTTTGAAGTCATACATGCATTGTGTGTTGTGCCATTCGAGCATGTCCCTCGGAGCCTGGAGTGCACTCTCCAAAATAATGATTTGGATTAAGCAAAATATATATATATATATATATATATTTTACTTGCAGCGTTCATAGAGCCATGTAGTACGTTCCAAGAAAATAAATAAGTTCTCCTTTTCCAGACTATCTGAGCAGTCCCATTCTGGGTTACTGGTCAATGGTAAATAACCCTGTGCCATGAAGTTTTATGGAAATGTGATTTGAACTGCAATTACGTTAATTAGCTCTGAACAGCTATACTTTGATGAGGTAACTATTCGCAACAAAATATGCAGACTTTGTTTCTGGAAACCGATTTAGGCAAAACTTTGTATAATTTAGCAGGTTAGTTATTTTTTATTATTATTCTTTTTATTATAATTGGTGTTAGCCAAGACCTATTGATCTTTAGTTCTTGTAGCAAATTTTAATGTAGATGATATAATTACTTCTATGGGCTTTCATCCAGCCCCCTTCATCCATTGGTCGTTATATATGTACTTCATATTTTTTTCCACCCATTATAGCAAACAGCATGGGGCAATTGGTCAGACCACTTTAATTATTGGCAAACTTCACTGTGACTTAATTTCCCCCTTTCACAACCACATACACACACAAAGTGTTTTCCTTTCGTGCCAGGGACTACCATGACAATGTGTGTGTGTTTTTTTAGAACAAATAATATTTTTTGCTTTTTCCAATTTTGTTTTCATATTGACAAAGGCCAAGGAACTTCAAATACAATGTCTTGACAAAGCCAACAGACTGGGAGCCATTGCCCGGTCAATAATTGACTTTGCCAGTACTTGTTGTAAATGTGCATTTTTGTAGCTTTCTAAAGATCCTTTTCTGCAAACAACTATAGAACAACATACATTGGAGTTTGTATATATACAATATAGTAAGTAGTAAGTAATGTATTCTATCACGTTATGATCATTCACATATAAGAGCAAAACAGCTCACATTATACTATAAAAACCTAGAAAAAGAAAAAAATGTTAATAAAAGCACATCATAAAAACAACAGAGTTACGATCTTCATTAAAAAGATGGAACATGGAGTATTTAACAGATTAAAATTAAATTGATTACAAAGTCGGGAAGAGTTCATGTGAATTCCATCATGGGGAGTCACCAGTTGTGTTAGAGCTAATAGAGTATTTTTTATAGGTATCAGTGGAGGGCCACTCCTCACAGCAATCATTTCACATATTGGTTCCTAAATTGTAGATATCAGCCTAATCCTAATGCACCAAGCATGAGGCAGATATCTTGTTGTTGTGAACACAAGCCATTTAGTTGTGTCGGATCTTAACACACGTAAGGCATCTGCAGATCGTTTGACGGACAAGAGACAGCATGTGGGAGTTATCCACCTTTTTCTTTTTTATGTTCAAGAAAAGGTTTATTGAAAAAAAGTAATATGATCATAAAAACAATACTTCGTATATGCAGTTATTTGTTAATACATAGATACATAAAGGTACAATAAAGAAGAATAATAATAATATATAATATCCACTAAAATGGTAAAAGGATAATATATAAGATGATATGAATAAAGTCAAAGGTTGAAAAATGACAGCATGGATTTAAGCATGTTTGCTTTCTCTTGCAACAGAGTAAGTTCTCTTGCTGGCCAGAACTTAGTGCTGCAATGGATCACTGCCCTCCCCTTAGTTTGAACACCACTCCCTTAGATTATATCCACATCGGGGGCAGCAGTCCTTACTAGCTCTCACTGTCATGGGCACAGTTGCAGGACTACCTTGGGTAATGACAAGCTACTGAGCCGATGCTGCTCTTATTGTGCCCGATTCACAGAACTAACTGAAGACAAAATCCTAAACTTACTACAATTTTGGTATTCACAGAAGGCACTTACTCATTTCGGTATATACAGAAGGCACTTACTCATTTCGGTATTCACAGAAGTTAGGAGTCCTAACTTTAGGACTCTTAAATGCCTTCTGTGAATACCGAAAGTCTTAAGATTTGGAATTTTCTCAGTTTTGGAGTAGTAAACTGACTTGGCCTGTTTTCAAGTGTGGAATGTATATTTGGTGAAAAAAACAATTGATCCAGCACCAAATTCGTGAACCCAAAATATTAAGAGATTCTTTGAAAAACACCACTTTGGAGACTAGCTAAAATGACAGAAAGGTTAATGGAACTGATGTATTGACCTGTACAACATTTCATTTGTTTTATTCATTGCATTTTATATAATTACAACTCAAGAAAAGTTACATATTTTCTTTTTTATTTACAAAAAAGCTATAAACTTCCTAGTTTTTAAAATTAAATAAAATATATGTTGCCTATAACAGCAAGTTTTTCATGAAAACATTGCAGTAATATTTTTTTTTACATTTCTAACATGTCCAGTATGGGAGCTGGGGATTCGATCTTGGGTTGCAGGTATCATTAGTGCTGTGGCTCCAAGGCCTTTGGTCTGAAGGACTTCTGCACTCATATCACTGCCATTTTCATCCAACATAGGGACATGACCTAACAGAATAAATGTGCAACATCCGGCCCTAACAGGTAGCCTTGCCTAAGGGGAACCCTTCTCCGCATCTGCAAGCCCCACCTCTGAGACAAATACGTTTAGACCACTCATAGAAGCATATTGGTATTGGGGTTTTGGCTAAGCCATGCACAAAGATTTCCACAAGTTAGAGAGCTCCTGCAGCCCTTGCCCCATCAACCTGCCATTGTGATATCTTCGAGCCCAACCAGTGCCCCATAGCCTAGCTAAGACACCTGTTGCCCCTAACACCCCCTGTGGCCCCATAACCTGCCTGTGTCCATTGATATTGCTGCCCTCTGAGAACAGCAGAGTGGACTTTCTTAAGGCAGTGCCAAGGTGAGAGTTTGACTGGGGGCGACCCAGGAGCCTCCATGCCCTTAGCAACTTGTGGTGAGACACTACTCAATGCATTCTCCAGTCATCTTCATCGCACACATCTGCCACCCTGATGACAAGCTCACAATCATGACTCGGACAGCTGGAGGTGGGGCCAAGTGAGTAGTTACCAGAGAACTTAAATTGCTTTGTCCCTCACCACCCAGTTGCGGACAAGTGAAAGATAAAGCACGCTCTTCCCCTATGGATGAGTCGGGCCTACGGAACCCCCACTGGAAATGTACAAGGTCCCAGGAGGGTCCTTATAATTACCACCATCAGAAGTCTCCAGTTAAGGGGCCACGCCAGATCTATCAAAGATCAGAGGAGAGACCCCCTACAGGCCCGGAAGGCACCATTCTACATGTGGTGGGGACAAACCACGATGGTGAAAAACCGTGTGAACAAGATCTGGCCCTGTATGAATTACATCTAATTCTAGAAGCCATCATCACCATGAGAGAGAATCCTATTTTACCAGAGTTGCTGTTACAGCGCTACATCATGATGTGCTTCAATTGCTTGGACAAGCTTTGCAACAGAGTGCTGGCCACACTATCCACCTGAAAACAGATACGTGGACCAGTTGCCAAGCGACTGATTATATGTGCATCACCGCACACTAGATCTCTTTTATGGCGGCTAGAGAATCATTTCTGCAGTTGTTGATACTGCTGAGATTTTTAATGCTGCTTGGAAGCATGCCTCAGTATCTATGTCGCAATGGAGAAATCACATACAGCTGCAAATCTTTTGGAAGACTTTAACAGCAAGGCCTTTGAATTGCTGTGACCAAGAGGGCTTTAGAGTGGATGTGTTGTTGTGGGCAATGTCAGTAATATAGTTGAGGCCATGGCCAACTGTGGTTATTTCATGGTCCTGTGTTTGGTGCCTTGCATCAACATCATTATATGGGACTAAGTAAGCAACTTACTGTCCATATGCAGAAGAATCTGCACTCATTTCATCCATTCATTTAAAGCCCAGAAACAGCTTAGCGTCATTCAGTGTGATAATAGTATGCCTGTTAAAGCACTCATACACGAGGTGCCAATACACTGGAACTCCACTCATTACATGCTTGAACGCCTGTTTGAGTAGTCCAGAGCTACCAATGAATATGTTATGCAAACAGGAGATGCTACTGTAAAATGCATGAACATTGAGATGGACCAATGGAGCTTAATCGAATACCTGACAGAGACACTTCTTCCTTTGGAGGTGTTCACACGGAAAGTCAGCAAAGAGGGCAGTACCATGAGCCAAGCTATCCCATTTTTGTGCATGCTCTAGGAACTACTAAAGGAGGTGACTGCAATGTATTCAGGTGTGGAGGGAAAAAAAGGTGTGTCTGACTTGGTGGAGAGCTTATTCATTTGCTTGTCTGCTAATACAAGGGTGCAAAGAGACATTGTGTCCTCCAAATATTACATCAATGCCACAATTCTTGATTCCCGGTCAAACTATTACTTTCCACTATCATTCCTTTTTCAGGTGGGGATGTTAGAAAATAAAAAACATGGATAGCTGGGCAAGGCAGTCAGCTAGAGGTGTGGTGCTGCTCAGTGCTGTTTGGCTCAAATTTGAAGCAAAGTGGTGGTTGGGTGGGGGCCTGTTATTGAAGGCACCTGGAGACAGACATTTAGGGCCATATGTATCAAGCCACTTTTCAGTCGCAAACACTGCGAATCCTAAAAAACAGAGTTTGCGATTAACAATTCGCTATTTCCTATGTATGAGGCACAATCGCATCGCAAAAGTATACATTGCAAAAATAGCAATTCCTTACGATGCGAGAACCTGAATTCTGCGAATTTCCTAGCGATTTCTTATTTAGCGATTTCCTCAGTTTGCGAAATTCACAAACGGAATACCGCAAATTAAGAAATCGCTTTGCAATGTATGAAAAAATCACAAATAGCAAATTCACGAAATTCGCAAATTAGAGAATCACAATTACCACCAAGTAAGAAGGTGGTAACCAGGTGCAATCTATTTAAGGAGTCCCACAATGCAACACATTTTTCCACAATGGCTCAGCTGTATATGATAGCTAGGAGGCTGCCACCCACCCAAAAAAAGATTAAAAAAGGGGCCTGAAAAGGGCACTAACAGCAGGATAGGAACTTCTTCAGGTGCCTGTCTATCCGTTCTTACTTGGCTTCAATATTCGCCAGCCTTAGCCTGATGCAGCCCTCGTAACAGCGGAAATAAGGGGGAGCACCAGTGATGGTGGAATGGCGGCAGGTGCCCATTGGACCCCGGCTATGATTTGGTTGTTGTTGTGGCCTCCAGTTTCTGCTGCCAAGTCCGGGCTGCAATCTCCTGCCTGCTAGGTGGATTTGAATCAGCAGCAGGAGTAGCTACATATCAAGAAAGAAAAAAGACAAATGTAAATAATGCTCTCAGCAAAACACATAAAAAATTACACCATTGGCAAGGAGGGAGGGAGGAAGGTGATAGATGATGGGTGGGTAGGAAGGATACATAATATGTTGTGCTTAAAAACTACTTTAAGTTCAGGGAGTAGTCTGACATACCACCTCCTCAACCCTTTCAATAAAATAAAACCTTGAAAAAACCATTCCAGGCAAGTAAAGGTGAGAAGAATACCACTACAAAGGAGCAGCCTAGGCCATAATACTCCTTCCCAAGGAATTTTCCATTCATCATTGCATTGTTCTTCTAGTTTTTATTATATTTTAATTTTCAGTCTTAGCTTTGCTACTCCCCACCATTTAAGTTTTGCATTCTCTCAACCCACTCTTCACCATTATCACTATTCATCCATCCAAATAGCCATCCATCCAAACATGTCTCTCTGTCTCACTCTAGCCTCATCTCAACAAACCTTTCAGCAACATACATTTCTCATTTACCCACCCATGCGTCCTTAGGTTCCTTTCAATCAAAGGAAACCACCACAGGATTCCAATCACAATCCTAAGCAGGCATCCTTTCACACATACACTTCCACCCACCCAGGAAGGCTTCCCACCCGCATATCTTTCATCCATCTTTCACCTACCCATGCATCCCAGCTATCAGCCACCTATTGTATATGCATCCGGCGCTTTCACCCATGCATCCTTCTCTTTCAGTAATATATATTACATTTCACCCGTGCTTTCTCCTTCCATCATCATTCTTTCCCTTTTCCAACCCATAGTTAAAGTTCTTGTTCATAAAACATCTTTGCTGAGATGAAGTTGGGAGCGGCCATTAGTTACTCAGATAAACTCCTTTTGTGTTCACCTGTTGTTCACAAGTCAACAACATTACACCTTTATAGTGAGTACATAATTAATTGTCAATAAGCAAGCAATATGACTTACCACCGCCCGCCACTTCCGCTGGCTCACCCCCTTCCGCTGCCGCATCTGCAAATTGTCTGGCGCCGTCACTGCTCGGCACTGGTGGTCGTGCGGCTAGAAAAAAAAGATTACACATTTCTTAGATGCAAGTTACGCCCCCTTATTACATTTTTTATAGCAAATTATCTGTTCCGCTCCTCGAAAAATACATTCCTGCCTACTAGTTTAAGTAAACATCCCCCAGCTGCAGAGCCGAAGGGCCGGCCTGTCTCCGTGCAAGTAATTCATAGCCTCTGTTACCATGCTCCCATGGAAGGCCCATGCCCCCACGCTTCTCATGCAGACACTTAGGCGCTTATACACGCACTCACAGTCAGTATAGAATAGCTTCTGCCCCAGAGACCTTTTCCGTTCAGATAATATGGTTCCCAAACATCAGATATCAGATATGATAGAAGTACAAGTTGATCTGACATGCCAGACTTCTGTCTCTTTCCGTCAGTGTAAATGTCAAGCCCCCTGCACCCTCCAGTTTCACGTCAATCACACGTCATGCAGCTGCGCGCGCATCCAAGCCTCCGATTTCTGCTGACATTGCAACATTTCTGTTTAGTGCCACCCCCATATGACACCTACCTGTGACGTTTCTAGCGCACACCTCTAGTTCACGCCTAGTCCACGCCTTCTGATTACGTACTAGTAACACATGGATGCTGTTATCTTGTCTTCTCTCAGCTGTTACGCCTCCTATATTGGTTTCTATGATGTAAATTAAGTATATAAGCTATGTATTGTCAATAAAATATTGCTCTATCCCTTCCTGAACCCTTTGTGGTTGCAGGAACCTGATATCCAGTTCCGGAACGATTCCTTTTTAAGGAATAAAACCCCTAAGAACTCTAACACCACGGACTCTGTTTCTTTCTTTCCGATTGAGTTATTATTGATTAAGTACTTACCTGCATAGAAATTAAGACGGTAAATTAAATATTTACGACATTTTGGCGCCCGAATAGGGACCCCTCCCCCACCCCACGCGCCGGTTGGTGCATTGCAAGCTCTGTCCCCTGCCATCAGTTAGAAGGAAACTACGCGTACCGGCAGGATTTCCTGTATCTCCCTCTGGCCCACGGAGGTGACGAAGACTGCGATCAGCACCCAGACGAGGCGGTGAGGAGTGCGGAGGATCCCGACCAGAGCCTAGCCGAAAGAAGCAAGGTCCGAGGTGTCAAGAGGCCCACCAGTTTTTCCGAAGTTTTCCGAAGCATCCACGTGTCGAGTCGAGTCGAGTCCTGTCCAGTCGAGTTTTCCGAGGCCTTCTGTTTCCGTGCTTCCCAGTGAGTACCATTGCTGGGACGTATCTAGACGGGTTTGGGTACACAAGTCCGGTCTGCACTGTTTTTAGACAGTGTATCTGTACTGTTTAGCAGTACATCCGTTATTTCAAGTTTTTGCACTGTTTTTAGACAGTGTATCTGTGCTGTTTAGCAGTACATCCGGTATAGGGGGTAGTCATATATGTCTCAAATGTCTTTTCATGTGATTAATGTCGTGGTATGAGTGTGACTGTTTTTAATGTGCATTATTGTGTTCTTGTATAACTAGCTGTATTCAGTATTAAGTAGCAAGGATTGAGCATTCAGTACTAAGTAAACAAGATGCCGTTTTTCAACAAGTTAAAGCAGATAGGAACTAGGAAAGGGATACTAGAGGAAGAAATTCCTATCCCCCCTAGGGACACTCCTGGAAATTTTATGTACCATAAGCATGGCATAGATGCCATATTATATCTAGATTTATGGGCCGATTATACTAAACATCTAGACGAAAGACACAGATGGCCTGTTACCGGAACATGGGATGCCGAGTGCATCATGAAGGTAGAGGAAGCATTATGGAAAAAGAAAGCCAGACAATCTCAGAAGGACGCCATAGAGTTTTGGCGTAAGGAATCACATAAGCGTGCTGAAAAAGAACTACGTAGAGAAGACAGACTTAAAGAATCAGATAAAGCCCAAGAAAACGAATTAGTTACTGAAGGGATCCGAGTAAAATCAGAACAAGTAGACCGTGCACGAAACAATCTCGTAAACGGTATGTATCTCGCGGCCGAGGGTTCGCCTGAGGCCATTTCAGAAATACCGAAAAATCTGCCGCCACCATTGGTTCCAACTAAAGTAACTCACAGGACCACTAAAGACATATTCCTGAATTCCTATCTAGAGGATGTAGCACCCGCTTACACCAATCTGCCTGTTCGCGCCCCGCCTACTGACGGGGACGGGGGTGTCAACCCGCCTCCAGACCAAATTCTGCCACAACTGCAACCAGGTTTCCCCGTTCGATCGGCCATTCCTCCACCTCCACCACTTCCCGCACCTAAAATTGATCTACCGAAACCACGTCTACCTGACCCTACTAAAAGACAAATTCAAGTTCAGATACAGACTCCACAGAGAGATAATGTCCAAGCTTCCGCCTCAGGAGGTGCGACCGGGGGTTTTCGGACCCCGCCATTAACACACAGATTAAACCTTAAGGATATACAGAGTCCTTTCACGTTCAAATCACCCCGCCTCGACATACTCAAAGAAAAACTTACAGTTTGCAGATATGATCCAGTACCCGGCAAAGACGATAGAATGATGATGGCATCACTACGGTTACGATCTGCTACTGATTTCCTGCTGTTATTTGCAGGAATGAAGGAGCGCCTAGATAGAATATATCAGTTTGTTCAGACTGGGAAAGACCCTGACAGTATTAAGGATGCCATGGAGCATCAGAAAGTTGACATTCAAGCACAGATACTACGTTTTTTCATAAATTGCCTAATAAGAGAACGAGACAGGCCTGAGACAGATCAGGATGAATTAGATGCACTCAACAGGTGGGGTCAAAATATATCTGAAGGAAAACACGACAAGGGGACTTGCATAGCCAGTATGTACAAGAAAATAAGAAAAGCAGTGATAGACATACACGAAAAAGAGAAAGAAAAGGCTTCCTCCGAGGGGGAAGAAGAACCTGAAGAACCAGAAAAGACTACAGATACTATAGCGTATGTAGGTAAGGGAACTTACCTTAGGAAAGGCATTCGTCCAGAAAGCAAGAGAGTTTTCCTCTCTGCCTTAACAAACCCGAATTCTCCTGAACATCAGTTCCAGGAGACTGATAAAAGGCTCCGAGAACGAATGGGGTACCATGTACTCAATTCTATGGATGAACAAGAACTAGCCCGGTCAGCCATATTATGGACTGACAATCCGGATATATACAATGATGACACCGTAGCGCAGACATTCCTGAACCTTTCCCCAGACGAGCAGAAATTAGCAGGTGTATACATGATCCAGCACCTCCTCACGAAATACAGAAACCAACATTCTGATCCAGGTCCCTTACACGAAACATTAGAAGCACTACTCATGGATAGATGGAGAGGTCTAAGTACCAAGTTAATACAAATAATTCTAGAACAACGACATAGATATAACACTTTCATAAGCTCCGAATATGTTCCCGCTCCGCCCCCAGAAAGAAAAATGTATCATATGGAACGTCTGAATGGCATTGAAAGTCAGAACCCCTTACGAGAAGTGCACCCAGTTATGGGTGAGGATCATACCTTGAAACGTGTGTATGTACACACGCCTCTGACCAAGTTAGAACTGTTAGAAATGAAGAAACTAGTCCCGTGCCATGATAAAGACCCTGCAGGTTTTCACAGAGAGCTTAAAGACATGTTACTAATGGGGGATTACACATAGGAAGATATCATGAAAATGTTAAAGGTACTGCTGCCCACGGGCATCTACGAGAAACTAAAGGAAAAAGAATGGGAGGTGGGAGAGAAAAAGATTGTATGGGCAGAAATAGAAGACGAAGAGAACAAACGTGTCCCAGGGGTAGGCCTTGGGGAGAAAACTAAAGCATTACCAGGTTTGATAGTACAGGTTCTGCCAAGATTACTGACAACAAGAAAGGAAGACTGGGATGCAATCTCAGCATGTAAACAGAAACCCGACGAAGATACTAGTGACTTCTATTCAAGATTCGAGAAATGTTTTATTATTAATAGTGGTCTTAAACCAAGTAGCGAGTCGTACCCGCATCTTTTTGTATCAAAGTTAGTTGAGAATTCCCTGTTAGCAGTTAAAAACCGTGTATACAAGGTTGAGAGTACATGGCAAGCAAATACGCCATCACAGATGTTACAAATGTTACAATACCATCAGAACAGAATTAGAGAAGAACAGGATCAGGAACAGAAACGTATGAAAGACACGAAAATGAAAATGCTAGTAGCCCAGTCGGTCCCAACCGACGGCCACAGAAAGGGTACGACCCAGACAGGTCACGCCGCAGCTCCCGTTAAAGGGACATGCAACTATTGCAAGCAGCCAGGTCACTACGTACATGAATGTCCAGTTCTGAAACATAACATATCAACAGGTAAAACTAAAGAGAGACCGCATCCACCAAGACAAGATCAGGCCCAGCAACAGACCTCACAGAACGTACATCCCATGCAGAACACGCAGCCTATGCATGCTTCACCTCATACAGCACAGACAGTAGCAGTGTCACAGCCACAGCCCATTGCCGTGACTCAACAAGTTTCCCAACAGATGTACCAGTATGCCCAAGCTGCTTACCCCGATTACCAACGATACGCATGAAACAGCCTAGAGAGGGAGTTGGGTTTGCCTCTTATTGAAATTCCTGTAGATCAAGAAGGTCCTTATGTACACAGTCAAGTATTGGGAAAAGACAGAAAGTTTTTAATTGACACAGGGGCAAGCCGCACCACAATAAGCCATGACGAAGTCCCAGGGGCACCCCTCTCAGGCTCACAGAATGTTTCCCTTGGTTTTTCAGGACAGCCCATTATAAATGAAGTATCAGAACCAGTCCCCCTGGCTGTGGGTCCGTTATCACGTGTTACAGACTTGTTACTTACGAAATCATGTCCAGAAAATCTGTTAGGAATAAAAACATTGAAGGCTCTAGGAGCTATAATATGCTGTTCCCCGGAGGGAGTTAGACTCTTTCTGCGGGATTTCAAGGGTCATTATGTATTACGAGAGTTTGATGTCAGATTGAAAAATGTACCAGATCACCTGTGGGCAAAAGGCCCAACTGATGTAGGTTGTATGCATATCACACCATACCGTGTTACACTCAAGTCAGGAGTTGTTTTACCATGAATCAGACAATACAAGTTACCACCCGATGCTGTAGTGGCTTTACTGGAAATCATTGAAGAGCTCATTGCCCAAGGAGTGGTCGTAGAGACCGACTCCAATATCTGTAATTCACCCATCATTCCAATTCTTAAACGTACTGATCCCAATGCACCGCCAGTATATCGGCTGGTGATTGATCTGCGAGAGCTGAATAAATGCATTGTACCACAGTACCCTGTGGTCCCTGATATCTCTTCCCTATTGACTGCTATTGATTCTGAAGCAACGTTCTTCACTGTAATTGACCTCAAGAACGCTTTCTTTAGTGTGCCTATTGATCCAGAGCGCCAATACCTCTTCGGATTCAGTTTAAATGGACGAAGTTTCAAATTTTCCCGCGCACCTCAAGGATTCACAGAAAGCCCCAGCATCTATAGTCAAGCACTGAAAAGACAACTAGATTGTATTCAAATGCCAGTTAACACCGCTTTACTGCAATACGTCGATGATCTGCTGATCACCGCACGAAGTGAGCCCGAATGTGAACAAGCATCACTGACAGTTTTACATTTCCTGGCCGACAAGGGACACAAGGTGTCTCCTTCGAAGCTACAATTCTGTGTTCAGCAAGTTGTGTACTTGGGTCACTTGCTGTCCAAAGTGGGGAGACAGCTCACTCCCGATCGCATTCAGTTAATTGTAAATATGCCACAACCCCAGACACAAAAGGAAGTGCGGGCCTTTATAGGCCTCACCTCGTACTGCAGACAATGGATTCCTCAATATGCATTTCTAGCTAAACCACTCATCCAGTTAACGACACAGGAGGCAGCGATTTCGACTGTCCTCCCTTGGACTCAGGAACACACACAGGCCTTTGAGGAATTAAAGAAAGCATTATGTCGAGCACCAGTTTTAGCGACACCATGTTACAGTAAACCGTTTACACTTTTTGTTACAGAACGTGATGGCACAGCATTGTCTGTCCTCACTCAAGACCAAGCAGGTTCACATAAGCCTTGCGCTTATTTTTCAAGTACATTGGATTCAGTAGCCCAGGCACTCCCTGCGTGCTTAAAGTCAGTAGCAGCAACAGCTCTAGCAATCAGACAGAGCGACTCAATTGTTTTAGGACATCCATTAACAGTACAAGTTCCACATGCTGTAGAAGTTCTTTTAAACAGAACCCAGACTCAGCACTTGACTATAGCACGACTGACAGGTTACGAATTAACGCTATTCCAGCCACACATAGAAATCAGACGCTGCAGCATTCTGAACCCCGCAACACTGTTACCTTCAATTATGACAGATCCAGCCCCGCATGATTGTATAGAGATCATTAATGCAGTAACAAACCCCCGACGAGACTTAACAGATGTTCCACTGACAAATCCAGACCTGACACTTTATGTGGATGGTTCATGTATGAGAACAAGTACAGGAGAATTAGTGGCCGCGTATGCAGTGACCACTGAAACCGAAGTAAAAGAAACACATCGTATTGACACACTGTCCGCTCAAGCGGCAGAGCTTATTGCTCTGACCCGAGCCTGTATACTAGCCAAGAACAGAAATGTCAACATATACACTGATTCCCGTTATGCGTTCGGAGTTGTACACGACTTCGGAATGTTATGGCAAGAACGAGGTTTTTTGACCTCTCATGGTGCCAAGATACAACACGGTCCCCTCATTCAAGCACTGTTAGAAGCAATACATCTGCCTTCAGGCATATCCGTCATGAAGTGTAAAGCACATACTAAAGTTACAGATTCTGTTTCCCAGGGTAACGACCTGGCAGACCAGACAGCAAACCATACAGCATTGACTCACACTCAGACAACTGACATGACAAAGACAATAGGACCGACAAATTGTATGACAGTCAGGGATCCCACACTAGATGTAATCGATATTCAGACGCATGCTACCCCAGATGAAATAAAGAAATGGACTGAACTAGGAGGGATCCAGACAGATCAAGGTTGGATGACGAAGGGAAAATCTACATGGTTTCTCCCTGACTCTATGGTTCAAGTCATGATCAATACAGCACATAGTCCAGCACATCTAGGAGAGAAAGCGATGTTAGACAATTTACAGAATCTTTGGAGCAATAAACACTTACGAGCAGCAGCAAAACAGAAAGTGCGTACCTGCATGATCTGTTGTCAGTTCAATCCAGGTAAAAGCGTCCCTGTAGAGCAAGGTGGATTTCATCCTCCCGATCACCCTTTTGAAGTCCTCCAGATGGATTATATCCAGATGAATTGTTGTCGAGGATTCAAATATGTCCTCGTAATTGTTTGTGCACTTTCCCGTTGGACCGAAGCATATCCAGTCCCAGATTAGACTGCTCCGACCACTGCCAGGCAGCTGGTTCGTGAATTCTTCCCACGGTACGGCATGCCTCGTGTCGTGTACTCAGATAACGGACAGCCATTCTCATCCGAATTAATGAAACAAGTTTCCTTGCTGCTAGGATATCAGTGGAAATTCCATTGTGTCCGACATCCCGAAGCCGCAGGCCTTGTAGAGAGGCATAACCAGACATTAAAGACCCGCCTTGGTAAAATATGTCAAGAGAAAGGGGTCGACTGGATAGTCGCCCTGCCAGTTGCACTGTTCTATATGAGAATGGTTGCCCACTCGAGATCAGGACTATCGCCGTACGAAGTGGTCTTTGGTAGACCACCGAATATGTGGGGGACGCCCATTCCTAAGAAAATTACTGATGTTGATTGCAATATGTTGACAGATTACCTTGCCTCCTTGATGTCTGCACTCCAATCATGTCGTTCACAGGTTGCCGCAGCCTTCCCTGACAACACTGATGTAAAGCCGCATGATGTCCGTCCTGGCGACCTGGTTTTAATTAGGAACTTTGACAGGAACAGTCCGCTGGAGCCCCGCTGGAAAGCGCCGAAGACCGTCCTTCTTACTACGAGGACAGCAGTGAAAGTGGAGGGCAGAAAGGGGTGGATCCACACGAGCCATATCAAACTATGCAATGAACTGAAACCAGACCCAGGCTCGTCCACCCCTTCCAAAGACTGTATCGAGCCTAGTGACTTTAAAGTTTCCGAACGAGAGAAAACTCCCCAAGAGGAGTATAGATTAAAGCTCCGATCTAGCAAGGCTCTTCTTTCTTTCTTTCACGTCTTGAAAGAAAACTGGAATGTTCAATGCATGATGTGGCACACAGTCCACAAATCGCTGGCCCACACTGTAAGCACAGGCAGCAACTGAATACTAGGACTAGGCCAATGCCTAGGAAGGGAAGGATCTTCCATCCCCAAGCGGTTAACGTTGTCCAGAACCAACCGGACCAAGTCCAGGTGCCTGGATTCTGATGAAT
Organism: Lissotriton vulgaris; assembly: GCF_964263255.1. Taxonomy (NCBI): domain Eukaryota; kingdom Metazoa; phylum Chordata; class Amphibia; order Caudata; family Salamandridae; genus Lissotriton; species Lissotriton vulgaris. Next base: position 82,654,886 of record NC_141698.1, on the reverse strand, counting down.
CAGATTAGCAATTTTATGAAGACGTGTAATAGCTTTGTATACAGATGGCGCGTTTTCTGGAATGAAAACACAGCAACTTGACCCGATGACCTTACAGGCTCCACCTCTATCTGCCAAGATGACGTCAATAACAAGACGATTCTGAAGGACAACAACCCGCATGGCGGACTGCTCTTCGGTTAGGTTACCTAGGGCGGAGGCAATTTCATTCACTACTGCTTCAAGTGTTCTAGTTAATCTGCGTATTAGTTTACTATTTTGGACGGGGCCTAAAAAGAAAAAGAATCCTTTATTAAAATCGGTGTATTGTTCCCATGCCGTTTCTGTGTAGTCGACAAGCGGGAGATCTCTTCTGAGTCTATTCTTTACTAGATTTGTATTTCTGTGATAATCAGGAGGAGCTAGAAAAACAGGTGGCAGAAGGAATGCAATATAACAGGTACCATCCCAATCTGGAGGTAAGCATATGTATGCGGTATGACCACAAACAAAATAGGAATGACGGATAGCTTTAAAGGACGATTTACCATGATCACCGAATTCGACCACAGTAGTACATTTACTATGACCTAAGTGTACTGAACCTTTCTTTCTGACACATAATTCACCAGTGACTGGTAATACTGACATAGCGGGCAGAACTGGTGCAGCTTCGGATTCAACAGTAAGAATCATAAGGTTAATTGTGTAATTACTTAATCCATATACTTCATTTTCTAGATCAGTTCCTATTCTAGTGGGGAGTCCCTCCTTATCAGGGTAACAGACGTCGAGCAGGACTAAGTTCAAGTTTCCCCAAACCCAGCTCCCTTCGAAAACAGCAATATCAGGATCTAAGGAATTAATTATTTTAAACCATGCACCACAGGAGCCATTGTGAGTGAACGGGTACGGAAAGAGGGGCAGAGCTCCCTTGTAATTCTGGTAGGGAGGGAGTCGGCCACATATCCAGCAATTTGTAGCATTATTAGTCTGATGGGAATGATGTAGCATACTAATGAATGTGTTGTTGCGCAGCGCAAGTCTGTAAGAAAGTTCATGTGGAGGTAACTCGCTAAAAGAATGTTCAGCAGAAACATTGTAAGCAGATTGTTCACGCTTGAAAATAGGGTAAAAGATAGGAAGTAGATTACTTGCAACAATAATCAGAAGACTTAGAAAAAACATGATTAACAATGTCACTATACAGTGACTACGCAGTGATTTGCAATATGTACGTTTCTTGAATTGTCTCTCTCTCTCTCTATCTCGATCTAGGGGATACATGTCAGAAACTATTTAACCGATTCACCTAGGGGAGGACTTAAACAATTAAACTGTCTGACTTGCTAGATCGGAGCTTTAATCTATACTCCTCTTGGGGAGTTTTCTCTCGTTCGGAAACTTTAAAGTCACTAGGCTCGATACAGTCTTTGGAAGGGGTGGACGAGCCTGGGTCTGGTTTCAGTTCATTGCATAGTTTGATATGGCCCGTGTGGATCCACCCCTTTCTGCCCTCCACTTTCACTGCTGTCCTCGTAGTAAGAAGGACGGTCTTCGGCGCTTTCCAGCGGGGCTCCAGCGGACTTTTCCTGTCAAAGTTCCTAATTAAAACCAGGTCGCCAGGACGGACATCATGCGGCTTTACATCAGTGTTGTCAGGGAAGGCTGCGGCAACCTGTGAACGACATGATTGGAGTGCAGACATCAAGGAGGCAAGGTAATCTGTCAACATATTGCAATCAACATCAGTAATTTTCTTAGGAATGGGCGTCCCCCACATATTCGGTGGTCTACCAAAGACCACTTCGTACGGCAATAGTCCTGATCTCGAGTGGGCAACCATTCTCATATAGAACAGTGCAACTGGCAGGGCGACTATCCAGTCGACCCCTTTCTCTTGACATATTTTACCAAGGCAGGTCTTTAATGTCTGGTTATGCCTCTCTACAAGGCCTGCGGCTTCGGGATGTCGGACACAATGGAATTTCCACTGATATCCTAGCAGCAAGGAAACTTGTTTCAATAATTCGGATGAGAATGGCTGTCCGTTATCTGAGTACACGACACGAGGCATGCCGTACCGTGGGAAGAATTCATGAACCAGCTGCCTGGCAGTGGTCGGAGCAGTGTAATCTGGGACTGGATATGCTTCGGTCCAACGGGAAAGTGCACAAACAATTACGAGGACATATTTGAATCCTCGACAACAATTCATCTGGATATAATCCATCTGGAGGACTTCAAAAGGGTGATCGGGAGGATGAAATCCACCTTGCTCTACAGGGACGCTTTTACCTGGATTGAACTGACAACAGATCATGCAGGTACGCACTTTCTGTTTTGCTGCTGCTCGTAAGTGTTTATTGCTCCAAAGATTCTGTAAACTGTCTAACATCGCTTTCTCTCCTAGATGTGCTGGACTATGTGCTGTATTGATCATGACTTGAACCATAGAGTCAGGGAGAAACCATGTAGATTTTCCCTTCGTCATCCAACCTTGATCTGTCTGGATCCCTCCTAGTTCAGTCCATTTCTTTATTTCATCTGGGGTAGCATGTGTCTGAATATCGATTACATCTAGTGTGGGATCCCTGACTGTCATACAATTTGTCGGTCCTATTGTCTTTGTCATGTCAGTTGTCTGAGTGTGAGTCAATGCTGTATGTTTTGCTGTCTGGTCTGCCAGGTCGTTACCCTGGGAAACAGAATCTGTAACTTTAGTATGTGCTTTACACTTCATGACGGATATGCCTGAAGGCAGATGTATTGCTTCTAACAGTGCTTGAATGAGGGGACCGTGTTGTATCTTGGCACCATGAGAGGTCAAAAAACCTCGTTCTTGCCATAACATTCCGAAGTCGTGTACAACTCCGAACGCATAACGGGAATCAGTGTATATGTTGACATTTCTGTTCTTGGCTAGTATACAGGCTCGGGTCAGAGCAATAAGCTCTGCCGCTTGAGCGGACAGTGTGTCAATACGATGTGTTTCTTTTACTTCGGTTTCAGTGGTCACTGCATACGCGGCCACTAATTCTCCTGTACTTGTTCTCATACATGAACCATCCACATAAAGTGTCAGGTCTGGATTTGTCAGTGGAACATCTGTTAAGTCTCGTCGGGGCTTTGTTACTGCATTAATGATCTCTATACAATCATGCGGGGCTGGATCTGTCATAATTGAAGGTAACAGTGTTGCGGGGTTCAGAATGCTGCAGCGTCTGATTTCTATGTGTGGCTGGAATAGCGTTAATTCGTAACCTGTCAGTCGTGCTATAGTCAAGTGCTGAGTCTGGGTTCTGTTTAAAAGAACTTCTACAGCATGTGGAACTTGTACTGTTAATGGATGTCCTAAAACAATTGAGTCGCTCTGTCTGATTGCTAGAGCTGTTGCTGCTACTGACTTTAAGCACGCAGGGAGTGCCTGGGCTACTGAATCCAATGTACTTGAAAAATAAGCGCAAGGCTTATGTGAACCTGCTTGGTCTTGAGTGAGGACAGACAATGCTGTGCCATCACGTTCTGTAACAAAAAGTGTAAACGGTTTACTGTAACATGGTGTCGCTAAAACTGGTGCTCGACATAATGCTTTCTTTAATTCCTCAAAGGCCTGTGTGTGTTCCTGAGTCCAAGGGAGGACAGTCGAAATCGCTGCCTCCTGTGTCGTTAACTGGATGAGTGGTTTAGCTAGAAATGCATATTGAGGAATCCATTGTCTGCAGTACGAGGTGAGGCCTATAAAGGCCCGCACTTCCTTTTGTGTCTGGGGTTGTGGCATATTTACAATTAACTGAATGCGATCGGGAGTGAGCTGTCTCCCCACTTTGGACAGCAAGTGACCCAAGTACACAACTTGCTGAACACAGAATTGTAGCTTCGAAGGAGACACCTTGTGTCCCTTGTCGGCCAGGAAATGTAAAACTGTCAGTGATGCTTGTTCACATTCGGGCTCACTTCGTGCGGTGATCAGCAGATCATCGACGTATTGCAGTAAAGCGGTGTTAACTGGCATTTGAATACAATCTAGTTGTCTTTTCAGTGCTTGACTATAGATGCTGGGGCTTTCTGTGAATCCTTGAGGTGCGCGGGAAAATTTGAAACTTCGTCCATTTAAACTGAATCCGAAGAGGTATTGGCTCTCTGGATCAATAGGCACACTAAAGAAAGCGTTCTTGAGGTCAATTACAGTGAAGAACGTTGCTTCAGAATCAATAGCAGTCAATAGGGAAGAGATATCAGGGACCACAGGGTACTGTGGTACAATGCATTTATTCAGCTCTCGCAGATCAATCACCAGCCGATATACTGGCGGTGCATTGGGATCAGTACGTTTAAGAATTGGAATGATGGGTGAATTACAGATAGTGGAGTCGGTCTCTACGACCACTCCTTGGGCAATGAGCTCTTCAATGATTTCCAGTAAAGCCACTACAGCATCGGGTGGTAACTTGTATTGTCTGATTTGTGGTAAAACAACTCCTGACTTGAGTGTAACACGGTATGGTGTGATATGCATACAACCTACATCAGTTGGGCCTTTTGCCCACAGGTGATCTGGTACATTTTTCAATCTGACATCAAACTCTCGTAATACATAATGACCCTTGAAATCCCGCAGAAAGAGTCTAACTCCCTCCGGGGAACAGCATATTATAGCTCCTAGAGCCTTCAATGTTTTTATTCCTAACAGATTTTCTGGACATGATTTCGTAAGTAACAAGTCTGTAACACGTGATAACGGACCCACAGCCAGGGGGACTGGTTCTGATACTTCATTTATAATGGGCTGTCCTGAAAAACCAAGGGAAACATTCTGTGAGCCTGAGAGGGGTGCCCCTGGGACTTCGTCATGGCTTATTGTGGTGCGGCTTGCCCCTGTGTCAATTAAAAACTTTCTGTCTTTTCCCAATACTTGACTGTGTACATAAGGACCTTCTTGATCTACAGGAATTTCAATAAGAGGCAAACCCAACTCCCTCTCTAGGCTGTTTCATGCGTATCGTTGGTAATCGGGGTAAGCAGCTTGGGCATACTGGTACATCTGTTGGGAAACTTGTTGAGTCGCGGCAATGGGCTGTGGCTGTGACACTGCTACTGTCTGTGCTGTATGAGGTGAAGCATGCATAGGCTGCGTGTTCTGCATGGGCTGTACGTTCTGTGAGGTCTGTTGCTGGGCCTGATCTTGTCTTGGTGGATGCGGTCTCTCTTTAGTTTTACCTGTTGATATGTTATGTTTCAGAACTGGACATTCATGTACGTAGTGACCTGGCTGCTTGCAATAGTTGCATGTCCCTTTAACGGGAGCTGCGGCGTGACCTGTCTGGGTCGTACCCTTTCTGTGGCCGTCGGTTGGGACCGACTGGGCTACTAGCATTTTCATTTTCGTGTCTTTCATACGTTTCTGTTCCTGATCCTGTTCTTCTCTAATTCTGTTCTGATGGTATTGTAACATTTGTAAAATCTGTGATGGCGTATTTGCTTGCCATGTACTCTCAACCTTGTATACATGGTTTTTAACTGCTAACAGGGAATTCTCAACTAACTTTGATACAAAAAGATGCGGGTACGACTCGCTACTTGGTTTAAGACCACTATTAATATTAAAACATTTCTCGAATCTTGAATAGAAGTCACTAGTATCTTCGTCGGGTTTCTGTTTACATGCTGAGATTGCATCCCAGTCTTCCTTTCTTGTTGTCAGTAATCTTGGCAGAACCTGTACTATCAAACCTGGTAATGCTTTAGTTTTCTCCCCAAGGCCTACCCCTGGGACACGTTTGTTCTCTTCGTCTTCTATTTCTGCCCATACAATCTTTTTCTCTCCCACCTCCCATTCTTTTTCCTTTAGTTTCTCGTAGATGCCCGTGGGCAGCAGTACCTTTAACATTTTCATGATATCTTCATATGTGTAATCCCCCATTAGTAACATGTCTTTAAGCTCTCTGTGAAAACCTGCAGGGTCTTTATCATGGCACGGGACTAGTTTCTTCATTTCTAACAGTTCTAACTTGGTCAGAGGCGTGTGTACATACACACGTTTCAAGGTATGATCCTCACCCATAACTGGGTGCACTTCTCGTAAGGGGTTCTGACTTTCAATGCCATTCAGACGTTCCATATGATACATTTTTCTTTCTGGGGGCGGAGCGGGAACATATTCGGAGCTTATGAAAGTGTTATATCTATGTCGTTGTTCTAGAATTATTTGTATTAACTTGGTACTTAGACCTCTCCATCTATCCATGAGTAGTGCTTCTAATGTTTCGTGTAAGGGACCTGGATCAGAATGTTGGTTTCTGTATTTCGTGAGGAGGTGCTGAATCATGTATACACCTGCTAATTTCTGCTCGTCTGGGGAAAGGTTCAGGAATGTCTGCGCTACGGTGTCATCATTGTATATATCCGGATTGTCAGTCCATAATATGGCTGACCGGGCTAGTTCTTGTTCATCCATAGAATTGAGTACATGGTACCCCATTCGTTCTCGGAGCCTTTTATCAGTCTCCTGGAACTGATGTTCAGGAGAATTCGGGTTTGTTAAGGCAGAGAGAAAAACTCTCTTGCTTTCTGGACGAATGCCTTTCCTAAGGTAAGTTCCCTTACCTACATACGCTATAGTATCTGTAGTCTTTTCTGGTTCTTCAGGTTCTTCTTCCCCCTCGGAGGAAGCCTTTTCTTTCTCTTCTTTGTGTATGTCTATCACTGCTTTTCTTATTTTCTTGTACATACTGGCTATGCAAGTCCCCTTGTCGTGTTTTCCTTCAGATATATTTTGACCCCACCTGTTGAGTGCATCTAATTCATCCTGATCTGTCTCAGGCCTGTCTCGTTCTCTTATTAGGCAATTTATGAAAAAACGTAGTATCTGTGCTTGAATGTCAACTTTCTGATGCTCCATGGCATCCTTAATACTGTCAGGGTCTTTCCCAGTCTGAACAAACTGATATATTCTATCTAGGCGCTCCTTCATTCCTTCAAATAACAGCAGGAAATCAGTAGCAGATCGTAACCGTAGTGATGCCATCATCATTCTATCGTCTTTGCCGGGTACTGGATCATATCTGCAAACTGTAAGTTTTTCTTTGAGTATGTCGAGGCGGGGTGATTTGAACGTGAAAGGACTCTGTATATCCTTAAGGTTTAATCTGTGTGTTAATGGCGGGGTCCGAAAACCCCCGGTCGCACCTCCTGAGGCGGAAGCTTGGACATTATCTCTCTGTGGAGTCTGTATCTGAACTTGAATTTGTCTTTTAGTAGGGTCAGGTAGACGTGGTTTCGGTAGATCAATTTTAGGTGCGGGAAGTGGTGGAGGTGGAGGAATGGCCGATCGAACGGGGAAACCTGGTTGCAGTTGTAGCAGAATTTGGTCTGGAGGCGGGTTGACACCCCCGTCCCCGTCAGTAGGCGGGGCGCGAACAGGCAGATTGGTGTAAGCGGGTGCTACATCCTCTAGATAGGAATTCAGGAATATGTCTTTTGTGGTCCTGTGAGTTACTTTAGTTGGAACCAATGGTGGCGGCAGATTTTTCGGTATTTCTGAAATGGCCTCAGGCGAACCCTCGGCCGCGAGATACATACCGTTTACGAGATTGTTTCGTGCACGGTCTACTTGTTCTGATTTTACTCGGATCCCTTCAGTAACTAATTCGTTTTCTTGGGCTTTATCTGATTCTTTAAGTCTGTCTTCTCTACGTAGTTCTTTTTCAGCACGCTTATGTGATTCCTTACGCCAAAACTCTATGGCGTCCTTCTGAGATTGTCTGGCTTTCTTTTTCCATAATGCTTCCTCTACCTTCATGATGCACTCGGCATCCCATGTTCCGGTAACAGGCCATCTGTGTCTTTCGTCTAGATGTTTAGTATAATCGGCCCATAAATCTAGATATAATATGGCATCTATGCCATGCTTATGGTACATAAAATTTCCAGGAGTGTCCCTAGGGGGGATAGGAATTTCTTCCTCTGGTATCCCTTTCCTAGTTCCTATCTGCTTTAACTTGTTGAAAAACGGCATCTTGTTTACTTAGTACTGAATGCTCAATCCTTGCTACTTAATACTGAATACAGCTAGTTATACAAGAACACAATAATGCACATTAAAAACAGTCACACTCATACCACGACATTAATCACATGAAAAGACATTTGAGACATATATGACTACCCCCTATACCGGATGTACTGCTAAACAGCACAGATACACTGTCTAAAAACAGTGCAAAAACTTGAAATAACGGATGTACTGCTAAACAGTACAGATACACTGTCTAAAAACAGTGCAGACCGGACTTGTGTACCCAAACCCGTCTAGATACGTCCCAGCAATGGTACTCACCGGGAAGCACGGAAACAGAAGGCCTCGGAAAACTCGACTGGACAGGACTCGACTCGACTCGACACGTGGATGCTTCCGAAAACTTCGGAAAAACTGGTGGGCCTCTTGACACCTCGGACCTTGCTTCTTTCGGCTAGGCTCTGGTCGGGATCCTCCGCACTCCTCACCGCCTCGTCTGGGTGCTGATCGCAGTCTTCGTCACCTCCGTGGGCCAGAGGGAGATACAGGAAATCCTGCCGGTACGCGTAGTTTCCTTCTAACTGATGGCAGGGGACAGAGCTTGCAACGCACCAACCGGCGCGTGGGGTGGGGGAGGGGTCCCTATTCGGGCGCCAAAATGTCGTAAATATTTAATTTACCGTCTTAATTTCTATGCAGGTAAGTACTTAATCAATAATAACTCAATCGGAAAGAAAGAAACAGAGTCCGTGGTGTTAGAGTTCTTAGGGGTTTTATTCCTTAAAAAGGAATCGTTCCGAAACTGGATATCAGGTTCCTGCAACCACAAAGGGTTCAGGAAGGGATAGAGCAATATTTTATTGACAATACATAGCTTATATACTTAATTTACATCATAGAAACCAATATAGGAGGCGTAACAGCTGAGAGAAGACAAGATAACAGCATCCACGTGTTACTACTACGTAATCAGAAGGCGTGGACTAGGCGTGAACTAGAGGTGTGCGCTAGAAACGTCACAGGTAGGTGTCATATGGGGGTGGCACTAAACAGAAATGTTGCAATGTCAGCAGAAATCGGAGGCTTGGATGCGCGCGCAGCTGCATGACGTGTGATTGACGTGAAACTGGAGGGTGCAGGGGGCTTGACATTTACACTGACGGAAAGAGACAGAAGTCTGGCATGTCAGATCAACTTGTATTTCTATCATATCTGATATCTGATGTTTGGGAACCATATTATCTGAACGGAAAAGGTCTCTGGGGCAGAAGCTATTCTATACTGACTGTGAGTGCGTGTATAAGCGCCTAAGTGTCTGCATGAAAAGCGTGGGGGTATGGGCCTTCCATGGGAGCATGGTAACAGAGGCTATGAATTACTTGCACGGAGACAGGCCGGCCCTTCGGCTCTGAGCTGGGGAATGTTTACTTAAACTAGTAGGCAGGAATGTATTTTCGAGGAGCGGAACAGATAATTTGAAGGTTGTAGTCAGTCTTGGCAGGCAGCAGGCTGAACTAAGCGCGGTGGGCCGCGCTGGAAGTAAGTCAGAGTTCACGGGTACAGAGACAGCCTGGGCTGAGGCTTTCAGAGTCAGAAGCCAGAAAAAAGGCTCGATGGCAGAAATTCAGGGCCTACTTTGCCAGAGCTGAAAAACGTGTAAAGTACACTGCAAAAAGACGTTGGCATAGCATACTTAGGAACGGACTATTCAACCCATTCAGGGTGGGTCTGAAAGAGGACATGTTAACGTTGGACGCAAATGTATTTGCGTCTTCATAGCTGGCACAGGAGGGAAGTTACATGCACTTTAAGCTGGTACATGGAGACGGTGGGGTACACGCTAGGGAACACAACTTGACCATAAAATTTATATTTCCTTATGAATCTGATGTTTTGAGAAAAAATAGCATATGGCCTTGGTTTGCAAAAGCAATAGGGGCATCTTCCTTGGACTTCCTCCCAGACATGGTGCGCAGTCATCAGTTCACCAACTGCTGCTAGTAATACTACTAGGCCTCGCGAAGATGATACGACTATCGGGTGTCCAACGTGACCATGGCCACTCTCTTGCTTTAGTCATTGTGCCTTCTCCTCTCAACAAACATGCATAGAATACCTTACTCGGGCAATAGGCATGCAATTTGCATGACCGAGTGGTAGTAGTAGTAGTATGTGACCAATGAGTTTTCTGAGTCTTAGGGTACCACCGCTCAGACATCCACAACATTAGTGGAGAGGGAAATCGGAAGGACAAAGCAGAAGAAAGGAAGCTACAGACAGACTAGTAACTACAGACTAGAGACAGTTTGAAGTAAAGTACAGAAACTTGAAACATAGAATAAGTAAATAGGAGAATGCAGGGATAACAAGAATTTAGAAACTGCTAGATCGAAGAGGATTTGGAAAAAAATATACAATGGCTAGACGTCACATTATTCAAAAAGGAGCGGTAAAGTTAGGGGAATAAATATATTGATGTTAACGCCAGGAGGACTTACTGAGGCCTGCAGAGCCATAGGCCGAAGAACTCTGGGAGGCACATCCAGCTCCCGAACTCTCACCCACCTCAGCCCTCTTCTTGCCCCTGGATGCTGATGTAAGACATAAAGACAAAAAAAGATTTGTGGTAAATAAATATCTCCCTAAAATATTTTTTGACAGGCAAAGGCAATTGCAATAACATTGAAGTTAATAAATCAGATCAACCAGTTGTAGTATATCGCAGACCGTCCTGTCCTATTTAACATTTCAAAAACCTACCTACCTAGACCTATTCCAAATTTAGTAAACTACATTTTGGAATTACTAATAATAATTTGCAACAAATGATGTTTGCCTCTTCTCAAATCTCATTTGCAATCTCTCAACTCCCTTTAATCAGCTAATTCACTAAGGGCCTTATTTATTATTAGACAATGTTGGGCAGACGCTATTGCCTTTCTGAAACCGCCCGACCGTCAGCAGTCACAATCGCACTATTACGAATTGATGCGATCGCCCATAGGCCATAGTGTGATTGCAAACCTCCATTTGTCAATGGAATCATGTGCGGCAGGCGGAAAAGGCATCCAGCATGAGCTTCCATTGAACAATTGAAAAATGGATGTTGTTGGTCACAAACATCCCTGCACCATCCGTGTGGCATGCACCATGCGGTTATGAAAAGAATTGCAAATAACTAATTAAAGAACATTTTACATATTCATCATTAATCACATCAGCCCAAGCGTACAATAACTAGGTATGTTGCGCCAAGGAAGCTTGCTATTATTTGGCCAAATTAGCTTAGCATAGAACATACAGTAATAATAATAATAAAAAATAATAATTTTAATAGCTACTCACCTAGCCCACGACCTCAACCCCTAGCAGGTCCAGCAGGTCCAGCTCTTGTTTCAAGATGTCGGACCAGGGGTGTGTCAACTGCTGATGGGTGCGCTGGACACCAGAGCAGCAGTAAACTGCTCTGCAACCCTCGTCCAGTGCCGCTGGCGCTCCTGCATCCCTTACCCAGACCGAGACCTGCTGCCTGCTGCAAGAGGGGAGGGGAGGTGGCACTGGATATAAAATAAACAGCGCTGCCACCTCCACCTCAGAAAACTGGGCACGGGGCTTCACCCCTGCCTGGTGCCGCCTTCTGCGAGGAAGGTTGCTGCTACTTGCGCATATTGGTGTTTCCTTATCTGCCATGGGGGTGAGGGTAAAGAGAGAAAAAAATGAAATGGGGAAAAAGAAAGAAGGAGTGTAATAAGGAAGTAGTAAAGCTAAAAAATAAAAAAGTCAAAACTCTCCAACAACACACAAAACAATAGAATAAAACACAAAATAAACACTGAGAAAGACAAAAGGTAAGATAATAAATAAAAAACATTGGAAATGTATTTTTTATAAAGCAAGGATTGGAAAAATTTAATAAAGATCAAAAATTAGTCCCCAGCGCAATAAACAGAGTAAGAAACAAGATTGCTGTGCCATGTGCAACCGTGTGGTACAGTTTGCGTGATATTTCCACCCACACACGCAATCTGCATTGATGTATGACAGAAACGTCACGTGAATGGGCAGGACAAGCAACTCTGTATGCTCGTGGAACTCTGTGAAGTGCGGCAGAGTTTTTCTTGCGGCTTCGCAGAGTTCCATGCACTGCGGCTTTGCAAACTCCGCCGAGGGTTAGTGGCAACAGCCTTCATCTCGTTGTAGAAGTTGCTCTTGGCAACTGTGGCTTGACTGGTGAGGGTGAGGATCAGCTGGGTTTTGTTGGTGTAGGGGACAGTGGTGAGTCTGTGCTTCCTGACAATGGCTGCGAGCGGGGTCATGTAGATGTTGAAGAGAAGCACTCCGCAGCTGAGTACTGTGGGTTCCGAGTCGAACGGTGGTAGCCAGACTCATGCAGACCAAGCCTGGAATATTGCCTGGGAACCCCAGAAATTTCATTACTTGGGGTCAAAATTTGCCACCTAGACAAAGATTGTGGGGAAGGCAAACTCCATAAGGTGCTGTGCTCACTGAAAAGTAGTGGTATGTCTGGCATAAGCAGCAGCTATGTATTATTGCAGGCATAGCCTCACAAGAATTATCATATTACCAAGGGTACTTTACTTCTTTGGGAACCTCCTTTTCTGGATCCCTCGGTCCTGGTTCTGCACTGATAAATGATACATTGATAAATGATTTAATATGGGAAGGAAATTTACGCTACAAGGAATGGTCTAGGGTACTTTAGCACACCCACACAGTGTCACGAAACACCAGATTCTGCTACACACAGTTTACTTACCTCCACATTACCTACCTTATACCCCACGAACTGAATAAAATTAATGGTGTGGTGGATAGGGGGTGTCAAAGATGTCATTAACTGGATACTGACTTCATACACAAAACCTGGTCTTGTCCCACGATAGCTAATTTATGGCAGGCAGTAACGAGGGAATTAGAATGTACATTAGGCCAAACAGACCTCCTGTATGTGGAGATATGCCTCCTTGGCCTGTCTTCTACAACCAGAGCAATTGGACAGTCCACAACAATTTTGAACCAGGCCTGGGTACTCTCTTTGAGGTTTATGGGATGATCGACTGTGGGCCACCCCATTGCAGATGTGAATAATAGAGAGGCCTGTGTGACCCCCTACCTGCAGATGGCTGATCAATGGCCTTGACAACCTATGTGGGAATACATGATAGCTGAATAAATGATGACTGCCAAAATAGAAAAAGAAGTACAAATAGACACAGATTGCTGTATCCCTTATGCCCGATAGTCATCTGCAAGATGCAAGTACACTTGCTTGATGGCCTTTAGATGTATGCCCGGGTGTTTATAAGTTATATTTTATTATGCTTTAATTTCTCTCTATATTCTGTATCTTTCTTTATTTTGTTTTCTTGACCTTGATGGTATGAATTGATAGTTGGGACTTGTAACTGTGAACCCCAAATTGAGCACCAATGTGCTCTCAAGGTCATATAATGTTCAATTTAGATATATTCAAAGACCAATAACAATGTTTTTTAAAGGTGCATCTTGGGGTGCAATCAGTACCACCAAGGCCAGCCAGTATAAGTGGCTCATTTTACCTATCTGCTCCAACCTATGACCAGTTCTAATCACATGACCCCACAAGCAAAGGCAACATGCAGATTACAGTTTACTGCTCATGGCCATCCCCTAACAGGTTACTGCTAAAATGGAAAGGCTTGGATAAGACGCACTTCCTGCCGGTTGCTAAGGAAACACCAACGTACAGGTACTTAGGGCCTATATGGACACTGGCTGCACCCTTTTATTACTCTCAACCCTGGGAGAATAATAGATACCAATACCAAGCCTTATAGTCGGGCAGAGGACCAAAGACTCATGTCGTGCATGTTGCCCCCATGCCCACACAAGGGTCCCTAATGTTTCCAAGGGAAATGCAGACAAATCATGAACATCCTTCACTTGGGTAAATATTTCTGTTAGAAATTACTTACTGAGTACACTCAGACCTTCTAGAGCATTCAACGTAGTCTCACCATACATTAGTTTAGGGGTGATAACCTGAGACTGATCATTCATTTCAAGGAGTGTACCCAGAGAATGAACACTCCCAGCATGGACACACTCCCACATGAAGAATAACGCACTCTGTGTCATTCAGGAGTCTGCATGATCCAGGTCTCCTCTATTTGGCATTGCAGGAAGCACCTCTTGGACAGACATAGTATCATCATTGCTAGTATTCCGGTCTTCTCCTTTCTGGGCGAGAAATCCCTTAATCAATGGTCCTTCCACTGTGATTGACATCCACTTCTTAGTTTCCTTTTGATTCTCTGCACCGTTAACTTAGCGCTGGTACCCTCATTGGCCTGCAATGGGGCAACCAAGATGATCCAACCCACTAGTACCCTGCTTGCCAGTGGTATCTCACTAACATGGATGCAAGATATAAGTTTGCAGGGACAGGCAGCTACCTAACTTTCTCTAGTCAACGATCCTACTCCACTCTAGGGTGGTAATTTTCCCTGTCGTTGGCACCCCATATCCTACAAATCTATCACGGTGGCAGGTATTTATCTGAGCTGGTGGTTGCAGGTGGACATCACCAGCACTCTTTTTTTGGGTACCAGGACTTATTTTCCTCAGAACACCTTGATCCAGACCAAAAGAGAGTATAAAAAAACAAAAGTGGGGTAAAAGATTAGGAAAAAGATAGAAAAACAGTGACAAAATGATAGGTAGGGAGACAAAAGAAAAGAACCCATGAGACAAAGAGGCAGCGAGTGCCTAGTGGTGGATGAAAGAAACATGATATGGAATCAATAATATGCAACTTTGGTATTCAGCACCCTGACCTTTGAAAGCACCAGCCACAGGCCTCTGAATAAAACTTTAGGCCCCATCACTTATTCTTTAATAAATTAAGCACTGCTCTGTGGAAAATGTTCTGGAGAGACCAGTCATTCCACCACCAGGATCCGGCTGGTACAAGTCATTGAAAAGGACCGAATTCACTCTCACCCCCTACAACTAATTCCCATAACTCTCCAGGATTACTAAGTTTCCTTCTGAATCCAAGATGCAAAAAGGGTTACTGGTGCTTGCTCTGTCCTCCGCTCTTGCTCTTCCCTCTCCTTCTGGGCACTATCTCCCTTAAGCGCAACACTAGAGGTCCATGTGGATGCCTGTGAGTGAGTGTCTTCCTGGAGCATGAGGAGACCTTATAGATTATGCAGAATTTAAATCTGTTCACAATGCTTGTTGGGTTTTACCCTCAAGCTCCTTTGTCCACGACATAGCTTGTCCTGATACGCTCTTTTCCAGGGGAAACCCTTTCCTCCAATCACGCTTAGTCTAGCGTCAATAAAAGGTGCTCAGAAATACTTAGAATTTGGGAGCCCCTTGCTTGTTAAACTACAGTCCCTCTTTGGCATTTTGAAGACATACTGAGTCAGAGGATATCTCAGTAGGGTTGCTGACACTAGTATATGGGCCCCGTTGGCACTTTGACCCATTCTGGCTGTTCTCTGTGTCTGTAGCCTTGGAGATTTCCCAATTTATAAGTTCTGGAGAGCTTAGTCAATTTTTGTCAACTTTGACTTGGCTGGGGTGCACCCTCTCCCTGCTCCCACCCAAAGTGTAAGCTGCTTCATTGGCCCAAATACATCTGGGAGGGGGCTCAATCAATCAGTCCATCTCTAGAGGGGAAGTGCCTGTTCAATTTCCTCCACTTTACCTTAGAATCAAGTTCAAGCAGCACTTTCTGCAGACCACAACATCCACTGTAAGAATTGGAACTGGTCTTGCTGGATTACTGGTATAAATGTTGTTTCCCCTTTGAATAGTGCAAGATACCGTGGCCAATTTACAAATTTCAGGGAATCCCATGGCAGTTTATATCGTAGCCATCACATGCGTGCTGAGCAGCCGCAAACAGCACCCGTACCTAGGCAGGCCACTTCCGCGTTTGTCCAGACACTCATCGCACTCCGGAGGGTACCTAGCGCACCCCTCCTGAGTTGCCACACCTGAGGTCACGCCCTTTGCCCTACACCAGTTCTAGCTCTCAACTTTGCTTCCTCATTTACCGAGCAGTGGGTTTCTCACCTCCTCAGCTCTCAGGTGCATTTTCATTGCCTGCCGCTAGCACCCGCTGGTTCCGATCCCTTTTCTTCAGATTCCTTTGCACAGCCATGACTGCCTCGACTGCCTCCTCAAACAGATCTGAACGTCATTCCTGTCAATGCTGCAGCTGTTCCCAGAAGCAGTTTGGCTGCTGGGCATAACAGGAGCTTCTATGTCCTTCAAGAAGAACCAAAAATCTCTTATACATGGTTATTATGGATTACTGTAATTACACGCAAAATTATGGTGTTTACAAAATGTGGTTTGTTGTTCTTGTAATATGGTGGACTCTTGATAAAGCCAACATGCCTGTTTTACCAAAAGAGATATCCCCTTATATTGTGATGTGTTGTCTGATACGGGGTACTATGATTATATGGGTCATGGCACTTTCTGGGTCAAATGTGATTTTATTATGTCATCTAAGGTATTTTCATTCTGCAATATGTCCATATTTCTAAATTAATGTGTAGTATTTACTAGTGTGAGCGTAAAACATGTACTTTTCCTTTTTTATTTTTAAAGGACTGACTGGACAAGCATTTATTGAGTGTTATTGTTGAGTGCCAGTGAATGGAGATTACTAGCCTACACCACCTCCACTGAGTAGTCCTTGGACGTCTCTGCTTTGCTACCCTAAGAGAGTCAAGCACCACAACGAGGTACTTGATTTCCAGTAACTGAACATTGTAGACCTGCTACTTACGTAGGCCTCACATCCTCCTGCATAACTAGTAATCCTATTTCCTACAAGCACATCAGTCATAATTCCTAATGCATACACTAACACAGGTATGTGACACACTGACAGCAGACAACCACCAGCACACCAAGGGCATGGAGGCTAGAACAATATAATTGTAAGACATCAACTGAAAAAAAAATAACTGATGAGACACAAAAGGTGTGATGGGAGGTCCCACGTCACGACTCTCCGGGAAGAGATCACCCCAACTGAGAAGACTCAGTTGCACTGATAGGCACACCATAACTAAACGATGATGATAATGAGTATAACAACACTCAGATAATACACTACAACTTAAGCAGACTTTTAGGCCCTCGTCCACTAAACATATTCACACATGTTAGCATTCAAGACCTGACCCGTGTTCGGATATGTATCTTGCACAAAATCAACAAGAAGCAAGTAAAAATATGCAAACTAATGACAGGTTCACAATGAAATGGATGTGGTAATTAAAACATTTGCGGCCACAAGCATCATTGCACCCGTTTGCGATTCCTAAATTGCGAAAATTAAGGAATCGCAATTTAGAAATCGCAAACTGCAATGCATGAACAATTCGCATTTATTTTTGCGATTCGGTATTTTTCCTTAATTGCGATTCACAATTTGCGAATCGCAATTAAGGAAAACCCTTCCCATTGATTCCTATGGGCCAAAAGGCCCATAGGAATGAATGGGAAGGCATTCACATTTTGCGAATTTCAAATTGCGATTCGCAAAATGTGAATGCAATTTCGAGGGTGCAGGGGGGGTTCCAAAGAACCCCTCCCTGCACCCCTGAAATGTAACTTTAAATGCAATTTACACACACACATGCCCCAAGGGCATGTGTGTGTGTGAATTAAAACTTTCAAAAATGCAATTTGTGCATATTTGAACGTTTTCGGTAAATTAGCATGAAGTTCAACTTCATGCTAATTTACCTCTTCCAAATTGCGAATTCGCAATTAAAAAATGATCATGCATTGCATTTAAGAAATCTGAAATTGCGATTTCTTAAATGCAATCGCAATTTTAGAAATCGCAACATGGTTGCGATTCCTAAAATTGCGAAATGCATGATGCATTCCAAATTAGTCAATTGCATTCTCAAACGGCCGAAAATTGCGATTCGCACTGTTTGTGAATGCAATTGACTTTGATGCATGTGGGCATTGATATCCAGAACACTTACATGGGAAAGTTGCCAGTCCTTATCTCCCTGCAGCCCCCACCACTGGTAAAACCACAAACAGCAAACATCAGTGTGCCTATACTAAGTACAGGAGACGCATGCAGCAGACACACAAACACCACAGTTGTAATCCAAGCCCCACAGATCACACCCGCCTATGTTTGTGTTCCGCCACAAGATTTCACCCCCTTCCTGTCTCATTCATTCAAAAACGTTCTACCAATAAACAACAATCTCTAAAACAGACATCCCATCAATGTCTACATAACACATTTGTCAACATTGTGCGGTACAAAAAAAGCATGCCAGTCATTGTGAATTGTTGGTAGTATAATGCTAAATCTTGCTTCAGGAGAAAATCAGGGCCAGTTAAACGTCATTGAAGTAAGATTCAACATAATCATTTTACGCTAACACTAGATTGTGGATTCTGCAGCCCTGCACTGACTGTATCACAATCATATCTAAGTTATATATATTGACTACGAAATATACCAAAGTGAATTTCAGATATATTGTGGGTATGGCAGGCTGATACAGGTGTAAGCAATACAGGCCCGATGGCCGTAAGGTATCCCCAGGGCTCATGCAACACCAAAGCTATGTTCTTTATATAGAAAATCTTATTCAAGAGTCTGCACACAATCTCCTTCGAAAGTGAAGGGAATGAAATAGGTTTAAAATCTATTTACAGTGATCAAAAGAAACCCTAATTACTCAATGAGATTTGAATCTGTGAGTATTGACTTACTTTCCTCCTTCATCAAGGAACATCCAATTTGAATGTTTATAATCAATTTGAATCCCATTTGCCCTGGAAGCGCATGGCATCAAATCTATTTGTCTCAGTCATGTCTACTTATCTCATTGTTTAATGGATATAACTAGCCAATGTCCAATTAGTTATCATGGTTTGTTAGATTAGAAAAGAAAAATCCATAGAAGAGTAAACATATGAGATGTTTGGGAGTCTTAAGTGTCATGGGAAATAGCAAAGCTGAAGCAAAATATATAATAAATATTTCTCTGTAAATAGGTTCTCTTCTCCAGAATTCAAACAGTTTCAACTGAAGAAAATTGAGGAATGCTTGATCTTCTGGGCTGTTTAGTGACGATGAAGCGAGCTTGATTCCACATTTAAAAGATGGAAAATGGGCCCTAGGGTTGTCGGCTGAAGGGCTGTGTATTTTTTCATCCTACTTTGATTTGGAATCGTTGCCAGCCGACCCGGAGTGGCTGCATGATTGCTATTGTATTTTCATGTCTTTTTCAATAAAGGTTTTAAAAAAAAAAACATTAAAAAAATAAATAGATGTAAAATCTGATGAAAAATGCTTCACAGTCAATGATAATCACACTGGGTCAGGTGTTGGCTGACCCAACAGTAAAATCTGCTCCTGTTTTCCAGAAAACTACAATGAATATGTCTGAGGACAACTTGCATGTAATCATTTTTTGTCCACAAAGCATAGGTCATTTTATTGCTATTGTTTAACCCCGGGCGGAACTGGAGTAGTGCCACTACCCGTAGTTCCACAGAGTTGGGAAAAAACTCAATGGAACTCCGCTCCTCTGCCCGCCTCCTCCCCCTAATTAAAAATATTGAAACACACATTTAAAAAGAAAAAATGCACTTACCTGTACCGTGGTGTCTTCGTGCTGCCCTTCTCCTCCTCGCCGTGGTCTCTCTCCAGCAAACTCCTTTGTCCGACGTACGTATTGCAAGAACTGCCCAGCGACGCCACAGTACAGGTAAGTGCCTTTATTCTTTTTTAAATGTGTGTTTTAATATTTTTCATTAGGGGGTGGAGGCGGGAAGCCATTTTTTGTTTGGGGCTGGCTAATTCTGCTCAGTTGGGGGGTCTGAGTTTTACCTAAACTCAACCTTCTCAGCGGAGCACAGAGAAGGCAAAACTCTGCACACTCCGCTGGCGGAGCAGAGTTCTCTGCTCACCCTTACTATTGTTATGAATTTTTCAAATGTACACAATGCATTTCCAGTTATTCAATTATTCAGTTTTAGTGGCTTTTGTTTGCATATTTGTTGGCCATTCTAAAACCTCGGTTAGATTGTCCTACTAGATCATGTGTGATAGCGTATGTAGGAACCGATTAAATCATGTGCAACAGAGTTAGGTTGCCTCTGATATACGTAAGTCTACCATAGATTAATGAATATCAAATACAAGTAAGTATATACATATATCAACTAGAATTAGGAACACCATAGTGGGCTAGCTCACCAATATGTTGCTGTGTAATTAATTTGTTGTGATTTTGCAGTTTGTCACTTATTTTAAATGAGATATTCATCATAGCTGAATAGAATGTATGAAAATGGCTTGACTAAAATCAGGACCACTGGAAAAATGCGGCAGTACAGGGACACATTATGCGGCAGGGATGTGTAAATTATGAAAAGGTGAATTATATTACGTAATTCAGCACACTTTTTTATTAGTATTACTTCATTATTTTGTACTTTTTACACTTGTTAACACTGTCCGGGCATTGGGTGCACCTAATTAGTACCAGTTTAATACCCACATATAGCAATAAGGAACAGAAAGGTGAGCAGTCAACCTTTGCAAAAGGCCTTCCACTGCACGGCTACACATGCCCCTGTGTTGTTAGTAGCTTTTGAACCGTTTGAGGTAGAAGCAAAAAAAAATAGTTAAAATCTTTTGACTATGCAGCAGATGATGGACTATGTGGCAAATGAGATAAATCTATATGTATGCGAAAATCGCCGCGGCCGCACAATCACATAATTCCAGTGGCCCAGACTAAAATATCCATATGCCACCTTTGTGTGCTCAGACCTTATCCACAGTCCATATGGATGATGCGCGATTAGAGGGACTTCTGATTACCCAAAAATGTGACTAATAGAGACAGTTCCTATAAATGTACACCAAATACACACTATTTTGTCTTCTGTGTGTAATTTGTATAGGTGTGGCTCGTGAGAAACGATCTCGAGCAGCGCTATCGATACATTATTATGTATGAGGGGCCTGGTGCTCTACACAGACATACCTGTGGCACCCCACCTGCCGCCATCATTTGTCAAAGATAATCGCCCCTCTAGACAAGCTCAAGAACAATTTGTCTTATCGAAAAATAATGTTATGATAAATAAGGTGTGTGGCGCAGATCAATCCTGCTAATGGTTGCCTTGAAGCGCCACCGCCATGGATCCAGTTTGTAATTGGCTCCGAATTACTCGCTATTACCTCTTCCATGCCTTTCCTGTTATCATTGGGTGTTTTTTTCTCCATTTCACGAACCCTCCTGCTAGGAGTGGAATGGAAAATGTAAGGCCGCAGAAAGCGCGTCGCCCCCTCCACCCCACGTGACGTTCCATGTATTCTGTCGCCTCAGAGCTCGCGCAGGCACGATCCATCTGTAGGCGCGCGCGCCAGCAGCAATCTGTTGCTTTCCCGTCTAACAAAATGGTGCCTTTGGATAGTCTGTGACTGAAAGTCGCCTTTGTGCTGCCGAGGCACCTGTGCCCCCACCCCTGCCTTATCGTGTTCTCTACCTGCAGGAAAGCTGGCGGATCGCCCCGCGACTGGAGGTTAATTCACGTTTGAGCAACAGGCCATTTTTCATCTCCGAGTGTGCTCTCGCGTGCAGCAGAATTATATTACACACGTTAAGTAGCGAGTTACACCCCCACCGACTCTGTGATGGGGTCCTCGAGGCCTTCCAATCAGTTTGCTTTTCTACCAGTGCCCTTTACCTTTCTCCACCAGGCTGCACATCAGTGACACTTATGCATATCGTTTATGCTTCTATTAAAAACAGAATCTGCTAGAATTATCATTAGTCATGTGCTTCCCGGCTCATTAGCACAGTTATATTGTTCCTTTAATACGACGACTCTTTCAGAATTAGCAGCATTTTCACACGTAAAAGAACATGTAGTACAATTATTGTCATGTTGTGTTATTTATAACTTCACTTTTGTTTCATTTTTAAAGTTGTGGATCTTGTGAGCTCTTGTAGCATGTGCAGAACATTGTATCGCGTTTTTGTGTATAGTTCATTCATACAACTCAGAAAAGCAAGGTAAGGTGATAGGGTGACGTAACAGTGTTACCTGTAGAAGTGATTTCATCTGCAGGTTGCGAGCTGCAAGAGTTATTAGGCCTGGCCAGATACAGCTTTAGCGGTGTGTCAGGTCTCATGAGATAGACAAAAGATACAGAGAGTAGCTTTATGTACGCCCCCTTCACCTCTATCTTGTTGAAAGTATGTCACACGTTGGGCACGCCACCAGCAGCATTTCCTATTTACACCCTGCAGTCATTTCATTGGTGTGTTAAGTATAGGACTCTGCGTGTGGAGTGCATTTATTGTAATGCATGGACTGTGAAGTGCCAAGGCACTGTCATAGAAGACCATTGTTATGCTTGAGGCAAAGCAACTGAGCAGCGGTACCTGTGCTCGCCAGGGCCTCCTCCCAGAATGGCCAGAGATCATCTTCACCTTAGTGTCCCCCCTAGTGCTTGTACTCCCACCTGACCACCACCTTTCTTAGGGACAAAGTAAAGCAGCAGTGGAGAGACATTTTTTGTTTTGTGTTTATTCAGTATTCAGTACATCAGTGGCCTTAATCTCTTCGTTTCCACTGACTAAGGGTCCGATTTCGAGTTTCGGTGGTGCGGGCGGTACGCCACACTGCTGTGACTGGCCGCTGCCGCCACTCAAACGACATGTTATTTGCAGGCGGGCAGTGTGGTATTCTCAGGGCGGTGCCTCTTTTAAAGGCATTTCCACAATGGAAATGCCTCAGCCTATGCAGCAGTAAGCCTAATGTAACCAAGAAGGCGCCAAGAATCAATGTACTGCCCTAGCACTACTACTGTACTGTAATGGAAACATTTTCTTAATAAAAACTCTTGAAATAAAAAAAAATAAAAAAGTTCCTGCACGGCATGGACTCAAAAGTCCATGCTGTGCGGGAACTTTTATGCATACACAGAGGGGGGCACATGTAATGCCCCCTGTGTGCATGCAGAATCGGAAGAGGCACAGCGGGCCCTGTAGGGTCCCCTTTGTTTCCTCTCCTCCAAGGTTTACATGGAGGAGAAACCGCCATGAAAACCCTGGAGGAGAGGAAACTCGTAGTATGCTTGGTGGGACAGCATATTGGAGCTTCCGACCACCACACCACCTCCAGGGAATGGCAGTTCCCTGGCGGCGTCAGCTGTCCCAGGGCAGTCCGACCAGCCAAGTCGTAATGGGGTGGTTGGACCGCTGGTGCGGCGTGGCTGGACTGGCCCCGCCGCACCACCACGTGTCTGGCCGCCAGACTCGTAATCAGGTGCTAAAAGTGTGGAAGAAATAGTTCTGGCTGTTAAGATAGTATATTTTGCAGATGAGGGAACCGTGAGCAGATAGGAAGGCCCCACGTCATGAATCTGTCCCTGTTGGGTGTAGAGCACCCGCCTAAATTGTGTAAATAAATGTATATGTTTAAATCGGCACCAAATGTGTGAGTAAATGAAACGGTGTGTAAAAGTGTAATTTACTCAGAACCAATATGGTCATATCTGTATTCAGGTCTCGTGGCATAGCTCTGCCTTATGATGCCTGTGGTGGCCCCCTGCAATTACAGCCCGCGGAAGCCGAATGTAATGGGGGGTGCTGGCGATTCCCGATTTTGGTGCCTCATGACAACCTCAGGCAGGAGCAGTGGGGAGGCCGCCGTCTCCAAAACTTATGCTGCCCGAGGTTGACCGCCCCCCTCGCTTGCTGCGCCGCTGTCCAGGCCACATCTACTGATTCCAGCCTCACAAAATGTTCCACTGGGACATTATTACAAGCTGGTGAAAGATTTTATGCTATGGAATGGTACATACCAGACATATTGGTGCTTTTTGAGATAAAGAAAACTCCCTTTTCAAAATGTACAGAAGAGGTGCAAGAGAAAGAGTTAGGAAGTAGTGTGCATTGTTTATTTTCTTACTACAATAAGTTCACAGTCCCTTAGTAGAGATCACAAATGATGTACCATTTGCCTAGGGCAACAAACAAAATACAGTACACGCCTGGCTCAATGACACTAACTGTGGTGGTTTCGAACCCCAACTCTCACTGAATGCCGATCCACTTGGATTCACCCTGGATATAAACTTTTGCCTCAAGGAGCGCATTGCCAAAAACACACAAAGGCAGCCTGGTACCAGCTCTCTCTTCTAAAGAAAATCAAACTGTATTTTTTTTATAACTTCATCAGAACTGTTGTTCAAGCCCTTGTACTTTTGCATCTCAATGCATGGCCTCCCAAACTTTACACTAGCTACCCTTAGGGGCACCCAACACGCCATCACACTTCTCATCAAGGACCTTAAGAAATATGATCATATGACTCCATCCTGATGGAACTCCATTGCCTCCACTTGCCAGCCCACAACATCTTCAAAACCAATTGCATCATTTACAAAGCCATCACAACCAGCACCCTGCTTACCTTGCAGGGAAGCTCACCATCCCTCTTCGTTCTCGGCATACCCCAAGCCAGACACCATCAGACTGGAGACCAAGAAATCTAAGTAATGGATGTGAACGCTTGGTGTGAGTTTTACAAAACGTTTTGCCTTCCATCCTCCTGTTTTTGCTAACTTCATTTTTGCTGGCTATAGGACTCTGAACAACAGCTAACAAGTGCTAAAGTGTTTATGGTATTGCTGAAAACATGACAACATTGGTTTACCCTATCCAATGAACCCAAGACCGCCAGACACAATTTCTGAGAAGACATGGATGTCGTCGCCAAATGGATGAAAAACAGCTGTCTACAACTAAACACCAACAAAACAGAAGTACTCATGATGGGCCCAAACCGCGATGCATGGAACGACATCTGGTGGCCCCCGCCCTCGGAAGCCCGCCCACCCCCACGGACCACGCATGCAAACTGGGAATCATCCTGGACGCCGAACTCAAAATGGACCAGCAGATCAACGTCTCGTCCTCCTGCTTCCAGACCCTCCGCCTCCTACGTAAGACCTTCAAATGGATCCCCCTCGAACACAGAAAAACTGTCACTCATGCCATGGTCACCAGCAGACTCGACTAGGGCAATGCACTCTATGCCGGAATAAACAAAAACCTCACCCGCAAGCTACAGAACATCCAGAACGCCGCCACGAGCCTGGTCCTCGACCTGCCAAGACACTGCCTCATCTCCCAGCACCTTCGCACACTCCACTGGCTCCCCATCGAAGCTAGAGTCACCTTCAAGATGCTCACCCAGGCGGCCCTCCACGACACCGGACCAGCATACCTGAATAGCCGACTCAAATTCCACGCACCCCAGAGGATCCTACGATCTGCCCAGCTCTCCTACGCTGTGGTCCCCGCACCAGAAAGATACCAGAAAGGGAGGCAGCTCCTTCTCGTTCCTCGTTGCCTGAGCCTGAAACACCCTGCCGCTCCACCTCAGACAGACAACATCGCTCCCCATCTTCACAAGAAACCTCAAAACCTAGCTTTTTGACAGGTCCCCCCCATTGATGGACTGGAGCCTGCTAACCCCCCCCCACCAGCGCATTGAGACCCTTACGGGTGAGTAGTCACGCTTAACAAATGCCTGAGTGATTGATTGATTACACCCTTTCAGCTTTTTTAATTTAGTTGTCTAGTACAGTGATATTACATGTACTCAGGGCCTGTAAATAAAATGATATCATTTGGCCTGCACCCCTTATTGTGCCACCCACGTAAATAACCTTTTGAACATGTCTCAGGCCTGATATTGCAGCCTGTGGTGGGTGCAGTTTTAAAGTGTAATATTGACCTGGCAAACTACATTTTTGCCAGGCCAAAACCTTCCTTTTTAATACATATAAGTCACCCCTAGGGAAGGCACTAAACAGCCCAGAGGGCAGAGTGCAGTGGATTTAACAAGTTGAACATGTATATTTAAATTTTACATGTCCTATAGTGAAAAACTCTAAAATGTGTTACTATCTATTGCAAGGCCTACCACTCCCATTGGATAACATTGAGTTACCTTCTTACACTAAATAGGTGATAACTTTCAAATGGGACCAAGTAGGAGTGGCAAGTTTGGTGTCTAATGAATTGTAATTAAAAACCTTCTTTAATGGTAGTAGATGTTAAGTCAAAATTCTGAAAATGCCACTTTAAGAAAGCTTGAAGTTTCTAACCATTTGGTGCCTGCAGCCTGTATCCTGGATCATATGACTAGATGTAGCCGCTAGTTGGTCCGAATAGGACACGTTACAACGCAAAAATTTACAACACATGCTTTTAGAAAGAGGTTTTTACCTCGAAACATCCATGACATCGCATGATTTTACAATGCATGCCATCACCACGCATTTCTAGAAACACATTTACAACGCATTCCATTACAATGCATTCCATTACAACCCATACCATTACAACGCAAAATATTTTTAGGGTAACAGTGGGGTAAGTTTTAGATAGTGTAGGGGTAAAATTACTATTCCCACTCCAGTGAGTGCAACAATAGAGTAAGTGTCAGATAGTGTAGGGGCAAAAATTACTATTCCCACTCCAGTGAGTGCAACAGTAGGGTAAGTGTTGGATAGTGTGGGGGTAAACATCACTATTCCCATGTACCCCAAACCTATACCCACCCTAAAACAAAAACAAAATCCATTACTTACCTTATAATTCGTTGTAATGGCATGTGTTGTAATGGTGTGCATTGTAATGGCATGCGTTGTAGTGGCATGCGTTGTAATGCCTGCGTTGTAATGGCATGCGATGTAAATGCAGTTGCATGGTAACACCCGCGTTGTAAAGGTAGTGCCTTTTAATGACTGTTGAAATGGTTGTTTCCGGTTGGTCTTTGTGTAGTGTTCCCAGACAGTGAGACAAAGGGAGACTAGGTATTGGCAGGATAGCCAACTCTGACTTGATGGGGGAGTAGCTGACCCCTACCATACTTACACTCACAAAGCATCTGCTTGAGCACACTCACAAGGGGGTTGACACTATTCTTTTGTTCCCCCAGACAAACTAGGGCCTGGGCAGTAAGGCAGCATCCAAATTGTATTGCATATCATTTTACCACTATTTTTGTTGAGGGTCTACACTTTAGTACAGCCAAGGAAACCACTGCAAAGCAGATGAGAACAATCTCACAATGGACAAAGCCTCCTCATTTAGATGTGTGAGGAATTGATCTGATAAAATTGTAGCCACTGCATCTTTGCTATTTATTTCCAGTTTAGACTCTTGGAAGAAAACGGGGCCCAGCAAGCTCACCAAGTTATCTGTAGAGAAATCTGAAATTTCTCATCTTCTACGTGAATTATGGCACATCTTGGAGCAGAGAGGAGAATCTGGAGCCAATATGATGCATATGAAAGCAGTACAATGAAAATAAACCAGGCTTGAAAGATCAGCATTTCCTGACACAAATATAAAAGTCTTAACTTCGAATCTCTTTCTGTGGTTTGGATGTTGCACTTGGTGATCAACAGGGTGGAAAACGGTCTTTGAATTGTCATTTTGGAAGTCACACCCACCCACTACCAGGTCCCAGCAAGGTATCGAAGTTGGGTCCCGTGAAGACGTCGCCCAGCAATCATTCAACTTCAATTCAATATTTGGATCATACTGATTCAGCAGTTGTACCTCCAAGAAAATTGGTTGGTGCAGAAGTTTAACCACTGGGTAGTGGTGTTCACTGTAAGCTTGCGTAAACGAGCGATCTTGGAAAAGATTCAAGATCAAAGAGATTGGCCCATCACTTCTAGCAAGAGATACTGGAGGCTCTGGGTTAAGACAGCTGCTCTCACCACAACTTCAGCATCTTCTATATAAAGGCACTTTACAGTCATCTTAAACTCACTTTCTCTTGCTATTATGCTTTTTCGGAGATCTGCACGCACATCATTTTCATAAACAACATTGTTCCCATCATACCTTATTGTGGTGCCAGAGCCATCTAAAGGGATGTGAAAGGTGACTTTGCCACTGGATTTATTGTACGGAAGACAAGCAGCATCTCAGACTCTAACAGTACTTCGATTCACTTTCAGAACTGTTCTGGTTGCAAGGACTTCAACATCCATGAATCCATCTGCATTACAGACTGCAACTGGAGTGGTTGGCACAGTGCATTGACATTCTGGATATATCACCAGTGGAAAGGCTGTTTCTTTAAAAAGAAATGTCAATTTTATACTTGAAAGAAAAGGTGGTCTGTAACAGACATTTTTTTTTCCAAGAAGCCCTTTTCAATGGGAAACAACCTTTACAACGCAACTGTTACAACGCACTACCATTACAACAAAACTTTTACAAGGCAATATCCATTACATCCCATGCCATTACAACGCAACCATTACAACGCATGACACTACAACGCATACCACTACAACTCATACCATTACAACGCATAGAACCCTTACACTTTCCAACACTTACCCTACTGTTGCACCCCCTGGAGTTAGAATAGTAATTTTTACCCCTACACTATCCAACACTTACCCTACTGTTATACCCCCTGGAGTTAGAATAATAATTTTTACCCCTACACTATCCAACACTTACCCTACTGTTGCACCCCCCTGGAGTTAGAATAGTAATTTTTACCCGTACACTATCCAATGCTTACCATACATGCAATGTAATGTAATGCGTTGTAATGGTATGCGTTGTAAAGGTAGTATGCGTTGTGATGGAATGCGTTGTAAAGGTAGTTTTTTAAAATTTGTTGTAATGGCATGCGTTGTAATGGAATGCGTTGTAATGGATGTTGCATTGTAAAAAATGTGTTGTAAAGGTATGCGTTGTAAAAGTATGCGTTGTAATGTCATACATCCCTTTTCAATGTGCAGTCGGGTTCCATTTGCCATTTCCAAAGTAATTCCGTTCTGAATGAGCTTGTTCATTGGTATATCCATCCCATCTATGGCAATTGCAGCCAATGTGTCCGGAAAGGTAGGGATAACAATGGTCAGGTGTGTTCCATTGCATGCGTATGGTCCTGGTGCACAAATCATTTGCACGCTGATTGTAACCTCTGATTAAAAAGATAGTAGAGCAGAGCAATGTCTGCAAAGTAAAGGGAATGGCCCTCTTGCTTTATCTCCTAAACCCCAGTGCCATTGAACTGCACACGGAGGAGAAGATCGCCATTTACTGGATCGTTCAGAAGCTCATAACCGTGTTTACTAGCATCTGTTGTGTTCCAGCCATACGTTGTTTGTGTCTCAGGGTCTGTCACTTCCAGGTACCAAGTAGATGCTGCTGTTCTTAATCTCTCGTCAAAAGCAGGAAGGTTTCGTGAAATCGCAATACGCATATCGTTTGTACAGTTCAATTGTGGTAAACTAGGAAGTGGGTCATCTCCTTGCTGGTCATCGCAGGTGATGGGATCTTTTTAGAGTCCACATCTGTATTGATCACCAAGTGTAAGGTGAGGTAATGGGTGCTTCCTTGGTAATTCATACAGTCTTTATGTGCAGTTACTTATAGAATCAATTACATGTTCACAATCCATCTGTTCACCTTTAGAATGTAGTATATAGAGCTCCTGCCAAGAATAATTTCGAGGAAGCTGGGAGAGTGTGATCCTCACCGAGTCGTTCCAACAAGCAGCGTGTTCTGGAAAATCCAAGAGAACGTCTGCATTAGAGATCCTAAACATAAAACAGCCAGCAAGAAAAACCCTGATTAGGGGCATGGGAATTCCCATACAACATGCATAGGAGCACCGTGTGGACTCTCATTCTCCCCCCATCTTCTCTGGAAGTCGTCCCTGCAGCAGCCGCCTCGAGCTTCCGAAGTAGATGTAAGCCACACTTGTGCCTCCGTTCACCTTTTAACACTGCGGTCGGCGTCACAAGGCCGTAGTTTCAACGTGTCCGCCCACTTCCCCTCACCAGTCAGGGGCGGATCCGTGACTCCAGGCAGGAAGGCAGAACATTTCAAACACCTCTTTGGACTGGAAACCTCCAGAACTTTCTCCTACTTCAAAGCTGCCACCAGGTATACATATTGAGTCCTCAGACCTAACTCTTCAGCTCACCTCTAGATCTGTAGAAGACTCAGAAGGACTGCTGTGCTGTTCTGCAAGAAGGATTGCTACTCTATTGCTCTGTTGCTCTGCTGCCTGAGTGAGAATCCTCTGCATCTTGTATCCATGGCCACAGGAGAGGCTCCAAGGACTAGTTGGTTTCCCTCCTGATAAGATCCTCTGGGACAGAACAGTCTCCAAACACCTTGAACCCAGCACCCAAGTACTGCAAATCTAGTTTGGGGCCCTTGGAAGAGGGCCTGAAGGTGTTCTGCCAGCGCTGCTGGGAACAAAACCAACACAACTTATTCCCGATGCAGGACATCACATCGCAGCCTGCAGCTTCATTGGAACTGCCATTGCGTGATGCATCCTCAATGCAGGCATTTGCATCACAAACCCCCTTGTTGGCGTCATCCTTGACATAGGACTTCGTATCAGAGCCATGCAGCTTCCTCAAAACTGACGCCGCATGATGCATCCCCAACACAGGACTTTGCATCATAAGCCCCTCATCAACGGCATCCTTGACAACAATGCAGGACTCCACATTGCACCCTTGCAGCTCCCTCAGAATCTGCACTGTGCAATACATCCTCGACGCAGGATCTGGCAACACTTCACAATCAGCATTTAAGGTTTTTTGTTTAGTGGGCCTAACTTGGTCCCTGTATCTGTCCCGTGCTCCATCGAGGTCCATCTGAACTTGTGGCTTTGTCCCAGTCTGGCATGGCCAGATAACCCGGCACTATTTTCACTTACATCTTTCAAATTGTACATCTCTGGTTCTACTCATTTGTTTTTTTTTCTGGTCTCAAAAAATTTAATACATTTTAGTCTATTTTTCTAAATTGGTGTCGAGTTTTGCTTGTGTTGTGTTTTCATGTTATAACTGTTTAAAGTGCTGCATAAATAACTGCATATTACCTGTAGGTTAATCCTGATTGCGTTGTGCCACGCTGGCAGAGGGTTGTGCACAGGTTAATTTGGGGCCTGACAAGAACTGTGGTTTCTGCTTGAGTAGGGTCTCCCCCATTCAGTAACCCAGTTTCCTACAGTAAGAAACAAAAAACAAGGCAACATGACTTTTGCATCTATGCATCCAGAATTTGGAGCAACATCCCCATATCCGAGTGCCAAACAAGGCCACCCCTACGTTAATCCAACTTAAAAAATAAAGAGTTGAAGACTCACCTCTTTAAGAACACTACATCACAAATCATTAAACATCCACAACTCATATTCCTCTCCTGGAACTCACTGACTTTAAGGTTGCCTTTGGCCATGTACAGCTCTCTGCTTCTGGCTAGGCTTGCACTATAGAAATATCTTTAACATACATACAGAAGAGCCAGTTAACACAGATGGCAAAACAAAAATCAAATGCAGCTGCCAGTCCCTGCCCCTTGAAGATACCAAACAAATGGCTTCATCACAAGGATACTGGAAAGGGGCGACCACTCGGTCCCCCCGAACGTATGGTTGGGTGCCCCGATCCCCCCGGGAAACCATTTTGGGCGGGAGGCGTGGCTCGGCTGGTATGCCCGAAGTGACGTAGCCGGGGCGCGCCCTTTCCCCGCCCAGGAGGGGTTGTCCTAGACACCCGCACGGAAGACCACGCCCAGTAGGCATCCCGGAGGAGGGTCCCCGCCCTCCCGCAGATGAATAAATAGAGCGGGAATCCGAAGAAGCGTCCTCTTGTTCCTGTGCTCTGAAGGCTGCACCAAATCGTTGCTCGTGAGCCCTCGACGGAACAAGCGGCAATTTTGAGAACTTGTAATCTTGTTGTTTCTCTTTCAGTTCCTTGGAGTACGGAAGATCCAGTCCTCGTTGATCAACCAGCTGAGAATACACGAGCTATGGCCGGCAAGAAAGCAGGAAAGAGCTCCGAGATGGAGAAGGTACTGCGCACCTTGTCGAATCGAATGGCGATTATGGACCAAAAACTCGGTAAAGTAGACTCGATCGGTCGAGGTTTGGCCGATGTTAAAAAACAGTTAGCGGCCCAGAACAACGCAGGCCATCCTAAGAAGGTAATAGGCCCGGCCTTGCCGGGAGTCGTCCCTGAGTGTAGGGGGAAGCGTGTTAAGAAGAGGGCGGTTTCTGGGGAGTTTCCGGTTCCTGAGGTACCCCCAATCGCCCCCATCACACCGGCGGGTAGCCCGGTACCAAACCCAGATATAGGTTTACCAATCCCGGTTGTAATCACGCCTGTTAACAATGAGGAGCTGCCCCCCGAATTGGCCATCCAGTTAGCGGCAGTGTTGCTATGGCTCAAGAAGAAAGCGGGGGGGAGGGGGGCAGTGGCCGCGGGGGACCCGGCCGAGGAGGCTAGACTAATAATCGAGCAGTTACGGCAGTCGAGAGAGGCCGCGACGGCGAATGTTCCTCTTGTTCCCCCACAGGTGGCGACGGGAGGACCTGCGGTTAGCCGGGAAAAGGCGGCAGACACGACGGCTGAACCTGGTAAGCACGCACTGCCAATGGCAGGGGAGGGTTCATTACCTTCAAGGCGCGAAAGGGTGGCACAGCACATCCCTGCGGCCACAAAAGAACTGATATGGGGGGAGAAATATGTGAATATGTTTTCATTGTTGACTGACCATCGCGAGATGGAATATGCAAAATCCCAGAAAGATTTATGGCACCCCAGTGTATGGCGGGCCAAGATGGCGGAATTTAGGGTCGATGAGACGGTAGCGAATTGGGTAAAGGCCTTTTCGATATTTACGGCAGTCATGGGGGAACGAAAGCCGGAAATCATGACCGAGTTGACCTGTTATCAGAACAGGATTATGGATTTTTATACCATGTATGAGGGGGACGAGTGGAAAGGTTACGATATGAAATTCCGAAAAAGCGAAAGAGTTTGATGCTACTCTGACCTGGGATTGCCTCGACTTGGTGTCATGGCACAAGCAGCTCTTGCCTGGGGCGGCAGGTACGTCCTCGCCGGGCGGGAGCGGGTCGGGGTCAGCTCGCCAAAAGCCTGCGGTGCTCTTTAGAGCGGGCGCCGGTGGGGAATTGGCGGCAAGCGGGGGGTTTGTTGGGGCTTCAATAGAGGCAACTGTAGCAGGCCCCAGGGAACATGTAGGTTCAGGCATGCATGTGCGGGCTGTGGGAACTCCTCACACCCGGAGAGTAGCTGTAGATCTAAGAACAGCGGAACAGGAGGAAAAGGAGGGCCTAAGCAAGAGTGAGGTGATACTTTGTAACCGATTGCCCACACCTGTCGATATCATGGCTCTGACTCCTTGGCTGAACAAATACCCTGATCATGTATCCGCCGGGGTGTTGAGGAATGGATTCCTATATGGCTTCAACATCCCGGCGGGGGATTTTCAGGGGGACTCCTTTTGTAAAAATCAGTTATCTGTCCCGCACAACCCAAGCGTAGCTGCAAAGAAAACTTCCAAAGAAGTCAGCTTGGGGGGGGGTGGCGGGCCTTTTCATCGCCCGCCGGTGGCGGATTTCGTGTGTTCCCCGTTAGGGGTGGTCCCGAAGAAAGACCCTGGGGAGTTTAGTCTCATTCACAACTTGTCTGCACCAAGGGGTTCTTCGGTGAACGAAGCCATTGACCCAGATATTTGTTCGGTGCGGTACGTATCGTTCGAGGATGCCGTGGCCATGTTAAATCACCTGGGCCCCGGAGCGCTGATGGCGAAATCGGACATCGAATCGGCATTCCGGTTGCTCCCGGTACACCCGCAAGATCAGCGCTTGCTAGGTTTTGCATTCCAAGGGAGTTATTACATGGATAAATGCATGCCTATGGGTTGCTCCATTTCTTGTGCTTATTTTGAAATGTTCAGCTGTTTTTTAGAATGGGCATTCACCGAGGCCACAGGGCATGGGCATGTTATGCACTATCTGGATGACTTCTTGTTTTTAGGAGCAGCCGGCGATACGAAATGTGCGCAGGCTCTACGGGACTTCTGCATCCTCATGCGGGAATTCGGAGTCCCACTGGCACCAGGTAAGACGGTCGGACCATCTAATTCACTGGAGTTTCTGGGAATTGAGCTTGATTCTGTGGAAGGATGTTTCCGTTTACCGATGGAAAAGGTGGCCAAGTTTAGGGCGTCCTTGACACAATGCCTGGGCAAGGAGAAAGTGACCCTGCACCAGTTACAGCAAACAGTGGGTCAGCTGAACTTTGCCTTGAGGGTGATACCAATGGCCCGCCCCTTCTCACGCTCTATTGCACAAGCTAAGGTTGGCCTCAAGGACGGACATCACTGTACGAGACTGTTGGCAGAGGTTCGCCAGGATATGCGCATTTGTTTGGCATTTCTGGCGGACTTCAACGGTCGAGTCGCGTGGAACAAGCCACCAGCATCTTCGGATGAACTAGGTTTGTGGACTGACTCAGCTGGGAGCGTGGGATTTGGCGCCATTTTTGGTAACCGATGGTCGGCGCAAGTATGGCCAACGTGGTGACACTCCAGTGGTCTGACAGGTAACATTGGGTTCTTGGAGCTATTCCCCATTTGGGTTGCTCTGATGGCATGGCCAGACGACTTCAGGGACCGCTCGGTGGTGTTTTGGTCCGATAATATGACTGTGGTTGAGTGCATTAACCAGCAGGCAGCCCGTTGCAAGTGGATCTTGAGATTATTGAAAGAAATCGTATTACGTTGCATGAGATTGACTGTACAGTTCAGGGCAAAACATGTGCCAGGCGTACTGAATTATGCAGCTGATGCACTCTCTCGTTCACACATGCAGGCTTTCAGGGGCTATTTACCCACAGCGGACCTAGTGACGGCACCGTTCCCCGAAGCACTATGGCTATCGGTGCCCCGGATTACAAGACCTCATGGCAGCCAGCTTAGCGCCCAGAACAAGGAAGGCATACGAAGGAGCATTTCGTTCCTACTGCACATTTTTGGGCCCATCAGGGAAACAGAGCTGGGGTCAGGAGGACTCCTTCCTGGGGTTCCTGGTTGCGCTGCACAGAGGAGGCCGATCAGCGGCAACGGCCAATAGACATAGGGCGGACATTTCGTTCATGGCACAGGTGCATGGCATAAGAGACCCGACGGATTCCTTTTTGGTTAGGACGGCACTCCGCGGCTGGCAACGCCTCGAGGGTCGCAAACAGGATACGAGGCGCCCGATTGGTTTAGATAGGTTGTCTCTACTTTTAGCAAAGCTAGATGAGACGTGCTCCTCCCGTTACGAAGCAGTTCTGTTCCGAGCAGCATTCGCCTTGGCATTCCATGGGACTATGCAGGTGAGCTAACTGGCCGCAAGGAACAAGAAGGATGTAGAGGGAGGTCTGGGCAGGGATCACGTCCAAATAAGGGGTGATTCGATGGTAATCTCGATAGCCAGGTCCAAGACTGACCAGGGAGCCATGGGTGATAGTGTTATCGTTCAGCGCGCACAAGGGTCCCCCACTTGTCCGATAAATTGCGTAGAGGAATACTTGGCATTGAGGACGGCTACATGGGGGGGAGCTTGCTGAAGCACAAGGATGGCACCCCACTGACGAGATTTCAATTTCAGCGGGTGTTAGCACTGTCAATCGGTGCCGCGGGCATGGACCCGTGCGATTTTGGGACCCACTCATTTAGGATAGGGGCTGCTACTGAGGCTACAGCCCGGGGTCAGATTGCAGAGGAAGTAAAACAGCTGGGCCGTTGGTCCTCGAATTGCTTAAAAAGGTATGTGCGATTGCACATGTTGTAAAGATCAATTGACATGCACTGACACTTCTTGTCTTTTGTTTGAATTACAGTTTCGCGAGCCTGTCACGCGGGGCGGAATTGGAAGTCGACCCAGCATCAGGAGACCAGCGGTCGAGGATCACCGACTGGAGAGAGAGTGGTATGGGTCGTGGGCCACTCATATGTGAGGCGCGCCGGGGACGTATTCAAGGCAGGTGACGCGACTCACGCATCTGGGGAATACGGGGACAGAGTGACCTTCCATGGGAAGGGCGGGCTCTGTTTTGACCAATTTCAAACGTTCTTTGAGGGTCTTTTAGGGCGGCAAAGGTCACCGCCTTCTGTAGTCATAGTACACCTGGGAGGCAATGACTTAGTGAAGCTGGGAAGACGAGTGTTATTAGAACACATCCTGTCGGCAGTTAGCTGGTTGGCTAAGAAACTCCCGGGGTGCACGATTGCCTGGTCCCACATGATCCCCAGGAAGAGTTGGCGAGGGGGCATTTCAGTGTCAGCGTTGAACCACTCTGTGAAAAGGGTTAACAATAAAATAGGGAAATTGTTTCGCTCAGCACAGTTGCATAGCATTCCTCACGGGTGTATTCGGGGTGATCACATGTATCTGAATGATGGGGTTCACCTGTCCAGGGAGGGAAATGATTTACTCATAGGAGACTTCGTAGCATGGCTAAGGGGTTTGAGGAAGCATGACCTTTAGGAGGATTGGGAGGGCCGGATAGTCGGTCAACTATCCGGCCTGTGGCGGTAAGGTCATGATCGGTGAGCAGTAATTTCAAGGTCCCTAGAGGGGGGTGCCACCCAGAATGGATGGGAGTGCCCGGGGGGGAGGCGGCTATTGGCCCCTTCCACGGGGAGGCGGCACCCACTAAGGATGGGTCGCCTAGGGGGAGACGGCCATAGGCCCCTCCCAGGGGGGAGGCGGCTAGATGCCCCTCCTACGAATTTCCCGGGGGCCGGATATCCGCGACGGCGGATAGAGAGTGTGGGATGGGGGGAGTCCACGCTGTCCTTCCTACAGATACCTCACACGGGAACTCGGACGACCTTTAAGATGGCGTTGAGTGAAAAGGGGGCCCCCACGACAAGGGAAGTTACAGGTGGCAATGAGGGTAAAGTCCTCTGCGCATGCGCCCACTCACACCGTGAGGGCGGGATTTCGGTAGTAGGGATCTGACACCGGTTAAGACCTTGCCGTTGGCCCTTAATGCTAGGATGTACAATTTTAATTTAGAATGTATACATTTCAGGATGCTAGACTCGGCTAGGAAACCTTTGTATTAGAGATCTGTTAAGTTTAGCCAAAGAACATGTCTTCATCGAAATGTAATAAATGTAAAATTGTACATAATTCATGAAACTTTTTTTTAATGTTTTAAATTTTGTTTCATATTTTACTAAATACGGCCGGGGGGGGTAACTCCCCCCGCCTTCCAAAAGTTCAAACCTGTGTCTGTCTACTCCCATTGGGAATTGGTGTTGGGAGGGGGTGGCGGGCATCCCTGCCATATGGAAAGGGGCGACCACTCGGTCCCCCGAACGTATGGTTGGGTGCCCCGATCCCCCCGGGAAACCATTTTGGGCGGGAGGCGTGGCTCGGCTGGTATGCCCGAAGTGGCGTAGCCGGGGCGCGCCCTTTCCCGCCCAGGAGGGGTTGTCCTAGACACCCGCATGGAAGACCACGCCCAGTAGGCGTCCTGGAGGAGGGTCCCCGCCCTCCCGAAGATGAATAAATAGAGCGGGAATCCGAAGAAGCGTCCTTTGTTCCTGTGCCCTGAAGGCTGCACCAACTCGTTGCTCGTGAGCCCTCGACGGAACAAGCGGCAATTTTGACCCACCCACCAGCCCCTTATGGCAATGTTTGTTTAAATAAAGTTTGATTAAATAGAAATGTATAGGCCTTTTTTCCTTTGTAGAGAAGTAAGGGAATGTGTCATATTATGATGTGGCTTCTGCTTTTAGGATAATGTTTCCCTTTGCAGGAAAATGAAGTTGATGACTCATCATGGCTATGTCAGAATTTTTCTTCTCTTAGTAGGTAAAACAACTGTCGTATTTATTTTTTTGGTCGGGCGGTAAGGTCATGATCGGTGAGCAGTAATTTCAAGGTCCCTAGAGAGGGGCGCCACCCAGAATGGATGGGAGCGCCCGGGGGGAGGCGGCCATTGCCCCCTTCCACAGGGAGGCGGCACCCACTAAGGATGGGTCGCCTAGGGGGAGACGGCCATAGGCGCCTCCCAGGGGGGAGGCGGCTAGATGCCCCTCCTACGAATTTCCCGGGGGCCGGATGTCCGCGACGGCGGATAGAGAGTGTGGGATGGGGGGGAGTCCACACTGTCCTTCCTACAGATACCTCACACGGGAACTCGGACGACCTTTAAGATGGCGTCGAGTGAAAAGGGGGCCCCCACGACACGGGAAGTTACAGGTGGCAATGAGGGTAAAGTCCTCTGCGCATGCGCCCACTCACACCGTGAGGGCGGGATTTCGGTAGTAGGGATCTGACACCGGTTAAGACCTTGCCGTTGGCCCTTAATGCTAGGATGTACAATTTTAATTTAGAATGTATGCATTTCAGGATGCTAGACTCGGCTAGGAAACCTTTGTATTAGAGATCTGTTAAGGTTAGCCAAAGAACATGTCTTCATCGAAATGTAATAAATGTAAAATTGTACATAATTCATGAAACTTTTATTTAATGTTTTAAATTTTGTTTCATATTTTAATAAATATGGCCGGGGGGGGGTAACTCCCCCCCGCCTTCCAAAAGTTCAAACCTGTGTCTGTCTACTCCCATTGGGAATTGGTGTTGGGAGGGGTGGCGGGCATCCCGGCCATATGATCTTGCACAGGACTGTGGAGTAGCTGTGGTGCTGATGGAGCTGGTGTACATATAGAGGCTGATTTAGATACAGGAAACAATGCACAACAGCAGGAACATCTCACTGACAACATAGGAAGTGCAATCTGTGATGACTTTTTTCGCAGTGAGCAAACCAATATCTTACCTTGGGATCCATGATTTTCCTATAAACAATATTTATCAACATTTAAACCATTCTCAGCAAACACTAAAATATATTTCCATGGGAAGAATATAATGTGGGCGAAATGGTACGGTTCATTTTATTTCTATGAATATGAACGCATTGCATGAGAAACCACACACACCTAATCCCGAAAAAATAAAAATGTAAACACGTATTAAATCGAACACAATTAATCCCCTGTATTTCACTATATCGCTTGTCTTGCATTATCAATTTCTAATTATGTTTTTATAATTGTCCTTTATTGTTTGCACGAAAAAATATGTGCATTTACACAAAATGAGCACTAAAAATGTTATATAAAAACTTCTTCCATTACTGTACTATTCGATTAATGCTGATTACAGTAAGCATAGATTCACTCATCCATTAATCCAATCCAATACTCACTTTATCACCTATTCTTCCACACAGCCTTGCACTCTCGCATCCATGTAACCACTCGCTCATTCCCACTTTCACTGTATTCACACAAACTTTGCAATCAATAAAAAAGTTCACATGTATATTAACCATACATACTGGCATTGTCAATACACATACGTATTTGACTTGTGTTATCTTGTTTTGTGCTTCACTGCACAAATATGTTGGGGCAGATTTACAAGCCCCTTGCGCCACTTTTGCGCCTCCGTTGCGTCACTTCTGTGAAGCAGCGGCGTCGTAACCCATGCACCATGTTGCGCCCTATTTACAATATGATGGATCTAGGGAGATGCGTCACGTTGTAAAGCCTTTCTCCACAGGAAACCTGCATCAGGTTTCATGTGGGCGTTCCGGCGCGGGGGGGGGGACATTCCGGCGCTGAAAAGCCTCGGTAAAGGGTCTGAGTGAAATCTACAAGATTCCACTCAGTCACTTTTCCAACGCCGCTGCGTCAAAACCATGCGGCTGCTTGAAGCAGGCGTAAGGCGTGACGCACCACGTTATGGTGGGCAGGCCACGAGCATTACTGGAGTATCGTCGGCTTGCGACATGACTCCAGCAATGCGCCACCCTTCTGACGCATCTGTTTATCCTTGCGCCACAATGCGCCGCAAAGTACATGCGGCGAATCTGTGGTGGCGCAAGGGTAAACCTGCGTGATGCATCTTACCTGGCGCATCCCTACTGATTTGCAGGGATGCACCAGTCGTCATAAATCTGCCCAGCTGTCTCTTTCTGAGATTTCTGGAACTGTGATTCACATCAAAAAGTGAATTTTATAAGTAACAAACAGTTTATCTCTTTGGCAGGATAAAGGGAGCATGAGGCATTATGATCTGTCAGATGCAGAGATGATAGTAAAAAAGCCTGCGTTCCCTTTGATGGACAGTTTCATAGCCCAGATTTTGAGCAAAGTACCTGTTCTATCAGTTCTTTAACCAAGACACCTCACAGATTCGGCTTCCTAGTGGGCTGGGAAAGAGTGCAGTACTTACCACATCTGGTAAATACCGACATATCGGTATGCAGAATTTACAAGTGCAGTAAATACCTCCTATTCCTTTTTTGTGAAAAATGAGGCATTACAAGTGTAATTTGGTGTTTTTTTCTACATGAAATATTGAATGTATCAGACAGTATGGCATGTTTTTCATATGTAAATTTCAGCGATTTGACCTTACGAAATTCATTTAGGAATAATTGGGGGCGTGGGGTTTACCAGATTTAGAAATTAGGATCCCGGTGCAAACAACGGGTTGCCCAGTATTTTGAATGTAAGGCCATACTTGGAATCCGGGTCACAATGATTTAAATAGTGTGTGCTACAATTGAATGAGTGGTCAACTATGATATTACAAAATCTCTTTTCAAAGTCCCCTGCTAATGTGGAACATGTAAATGAAAAGTGGATGTGACAGCCAACGAATGAGGAACTGGCCCTGCCAAAGTGATAAAGGAACAGTTTGGGTAGGTAATTTTTTGCATTCAAATGTTAACATTTGTTGCTTTATCCTTTCCGCCAGAGCTGTTGACTTTGGACTTTAGGTACCAGGTTGAAGTTTCAGCATCCTGTTATTCTCGCCAAATTACTTAGGGCCATATGTATCAAGCCATTTTTAATTCGCAAATGCTGCGAATCGCAAAAAACAGAGTTTGCGAATGAAAAATTGCTATTTCTAATGTATGAAGCAAATTCGCATCGCAAATTGAGAATTCGTAAAAATAGCGATTCCTTACATTGCGAGCCCCAGAATTTTGCGATTTCCCTAGCAAATCCTTATTTTGCAAGTTCCTAATTTGCGAAAATCGCAAACGAGAAATCGCAAAATAAGAAATCGTAGGGGAATGTATGAAAAATTTGCAATTAGCGATTTTACGAAATTCGCAATTTTGAGAATCGCAATTAACACCAAGTAGGAGCAGGTGGTAACCAGGTGCAAACTATTTAAGGAGTCCCACAATGCAACAGACTTTTCACCACAATGGCTGGGCTGTACGTGATAGCCAGGAAGCTGCGGCTCAGAGCTGCTGCACAGAGGAGGAGATGCCAGGAGAGGATATACTGTGCGCGCATTACCCTGTTCCGTTGGAATGAGGAGGACATCCATACACACTACAGGCTGGATGAAGAGAGCATCCTTGATTTAATTGAGGAACTCAAACCCATTCTTGAACACCCCACACTCAGGACACAGTCCATCCACACCCACATCCAGGTCCTGTGCTCACTGCACCTCTTGGCATCAGGCAGCTTCCAGGAGGTGATAGCCTCAGTAGGAGGGGTGTCACAGAGTGCATTGTCACGTTTTTTCCACGCATTCTTTGATACCATGGTACAGCGGATGCAACACCACATTCACTTTCCAGACACCCCACAGGCACTAGACCAGACCAAGCAGGGGTTCTATCAAATCGCACAATTCCCCCACGTCATAGGATGCATAGATGGGACACATGTTGCCATATCCCCCCCTTCCACAATGAGTATGTGTTCAGGAATCGCAAGTCATACCATTCCCTGAATATACAAGTGGTGTTTGATGCAAAGCACATTATCACTGACATTGTAGCTAAATACCCAGGCAGCACACATGACTCGTTCATCTTTCGCCACAGTGGGATCCATCATCGACTAATGGGGAGTTTGGAGAGGGCTACCTTCTAGGTAATTGCATAGGAAATAGTGACACTACAGTAAAGCACAGCAGTGGCAGGAAAGTGAGTAACCTATTTTCCCTTACCTCACAGGTGACAGTGCGTATGCAGTCCGGGACTTCATATTGACCCCATACCTAAATCCTGCAAACGCAAGGGAGCGGAGGTACAACAGTGCCCACATTGCCACCCGCAGTACCATTGAACGGACCTTTGATATCCTCAAGAGCGGTTTCAGATGCCTGCATAAGAGTGGAGGAGCCCTGCAATAAAGCCCTGAGACCTGCTGCAAGATGGTGGTTGCGTGTACCATGCTGCATACCATTGCCACAAGGATAGGCACCCCAGTGGAGCTCAGCGAATCAGACACATCAGATGAGGAGGGGCCGGCTCCAGGACGCAGGCCAGCCGGTGTGATTGGAGCAGCAGCTGGGCGACAGAGGTGAGATGGCATAACACAGAACTATTTCTAGGTTAGAAATGATGACACAATGCTATGTATTCAGGATAAACTGTGTTTAATACCCTTACAATCAGGAATCATGATATCACACAGCCTGTGTTGCACACAATGTGTATAGTGTTATCATGCACATGTCCCATTCACAGTGCATATAAAAAGAATAGTCCCTGATCCGTGCACTAGGTTGATCCACCCATTGGCATTTGTCCTACCTGGCACCTCAACGGCGGCCCTGACCTCCCATTGCCCTGTGCCCCGCGTGCACATTCTCCTCATCATTGGCACCTGCAGCCCTGTCATGACGCTCACTACGGCGCCTTTCCTGTTGGGGGGTGGAGTGAGGCTGCTGCGTCTTGACTGTGCATCCTCTTCTAGGGAACTTAGGACTCCTGTCCCACCTGTGGCAACTGCACGCAGCTGATCCACAGCGCATGTCACCCGTAGTAAACCCCTGGCCATGTCCTGACTGCTGTGAGCTACCTCCCGCTGCATGCTAATGCTGCGGCTGGTCTGGATTACAGCTCTTGTGAAGAGTTCAAGGCGTGTGTGGAGGCGCTGAGTTTCACGGCGCCTAGCAGCACGGTCTGCCTCCAGGCCACCCATAATGCCCCTGAAGCCCACCCTAAGCTGTTTTTGAATTTGACGTATTCCTCTCCCCTGCAGGAGTTGTGCCTGAGCATGTTTCCCTCGAGGCCGCGGAACAAGGAGCCCTCCGAACAGTCGGAGGCCGCACCTAATCCCCTATGAACTGCGTTTCTGCCGTCGGAATTATGATGTTGGTTTCCAAAAGGCTTTTCATGCCGGGCTTTCCGACATGGACAGCCTGTTGGAAAATTACTTTGGGGGCCACTAGCAGGGTCCCCATGTCTCCGCTTGACTCCTCTCCTGCCGCAGATGTATCTGGGGATGGACGGACCCTGCGCCTAGATGGAATGACAGGTGTGGATCTTTGAACAGCTAGTGGTCTGGATTGTGGCACAGACTGTCCCTGGAACTCATTGGCCTCTTCATCTGTGTCACCCAGTTCGGCTTCCAGAGGTGGCAAAGGAACCACTGCAATGTGCCGGGGGCGTTTGGGTGATATGACTGGGCTGCCCTCATCATCATCCTCCTCCACTTGCCCTCGCCCTGCAACGCTGTGGGACTCTTCCTCCCCTCCACGCCTCTGGCCTTGTCTTTCCTGTGGTGCTGTTGACGTAAATGCACACATTAATTTACTGTCCAGCCTTGCATTGGTAATGCAATAAAT
Organism: Lissotriton vulgaris; assembly: GCF_964263255.1. Lineage (NCBI taxonomy): Eukaryota > Metazoa > Chordata > Amphibia > Caudata > Salamandridae > Lissotriton > Lissotriton vulgaris. The sequence goes on along the minus strand of NC_141698.1, from coordinate 82,611,292 downwards.
TACACTTTTTGCTTTATTACATGGGTCCTGACTGTCTGTACAATGCCTTACTCATACACACATACTGCTTGAGACTAGCTGGGTTTCACTGTTCCACTGTTTGCTTCATGTGACTACATCTCCCATAATGCATTGCTGTGGTTGTGTGTGTGCCTGCACTGGATTGGCATTTGGGATGTGTCCCTGGGTCTCTCATGGGGGTGGGGGTGGGGTAGGGCAGTATCAGGGGTGTGATGGCATACTTCTTACCTTGTCTTGGTCCTGGTGGGTCAGAGCTGTCTAGCTCAGCCACGCCGCTCACACTCTCCAGTTGTAAGGTAGCCTCCACCAGTTCCTCCATTGGTGTTGAAGCGGGGGCAGTGGATGTCCCTCCACCTGTCTCTTTTGCCTCCTGCAGCCAGGCAGCAACCCTTTCCTTCAAACGCTGGGGCATATCATACCAGAGCTTCCGCAATTCCTTGACGCTGCGGTGGGCCACGTCAATGGAATTCCCTTTTTCTTGGATCTCCGCCCATATCCTCCTTTTCCTGGTCTCTGGCACTCTGAGTGATTTTTTGCCAAACAACAGCTTGTGACTGTGCACCATTTCCTGAATGAGCACCTCCTGCTCCCTTTCAGAAAACTTCTGTTTCCTCTTTCTCTGGCTTTCACCCTGCCGCTCCTGTGTGGCCATTTCTCCACTCTCTGTAGCACTGCACTGCTGCCTCAGCCGTCCTTCCAACCTCTCACTCTGATTCTGGAACTCAGGTGCAGCATGGGTAGTCACACTTCCTGGTTGTGATGTCATCAAGCTGCACCTAAGTTTCAGTTTCCGTTTTTGCGATTCCTTAATTGCGATTTCGCAAATAAATTGCAGTTAAGGAATCGCAAATCGGGTATTCGCATTCAATTCTGTGAATTTTAAGTAATCGCTAAATATTAGCGATTTTTTATATACATGCCGTTTTGCGATTCTCAAATAGCGATTCGCTATAAATCGCTATTTGGAAATCACAAAATCGTTTTTTTATACATATGGCCCTTAATCTCCCCTTGCCTAAAAAAGAGAGAAATGTGACTGTGTAATGTAACTCGTGCTCAAGTATAGTGCTCCGATAGCTTCAGATTGAGTTTGCCCTATATAAAATTGAAAACAAAAAATCAAGAAAAATAATGCAGTAATAAATTGGATTACTGGGACAATAGTTTGACTGATCTCTAAGTGGATTGCAGGTTGGAATGGATCGGACATCTTTGTGGGTGAATGATCATTTTAAGCAACAAGTGACATTTATTTCCAATTGATATTACCACAACTGGAAGGTTTTGGTTGTCGAATTAATATGGAAATTATTGATCATCCACTTTAAGGAATTGAATATTTGAAAAAAAAAATTTGGGCAATCTTGTATTGTATAGCCTCAAGGTCAAAGGTTTAAAAGAATCAAAAAAAATTTACTGCCACAATAGATAAAATCAAGATCTTTGTTTTAAAACAAATAGTGTAAACTAAAATGAGAAAACAGCATCATATTAGAGAAAATGTTTATGGCCTGGTCACCAGAATGATTAACAATGGTCTTAAGTCTCTGAAATTCACCAAGCTGTGTGATTATCTTTTCGGACAGCTTATCTAATGGTCACATTATGCTACGATTCTCTGGGGTGAATTCCTTCTAGAATGGTTTTACTTCACAAATTACTGCATTATACCCCTACCCTTCCTCCATCTTTTCTGTACTACGATAATAGATGTTTCATCTGTTCAAGTCATATTTCTGAAGGAAAAGAGAGTAAATTCTACGGCATCATATTAATCAAAAAGGTTAGTTTTCAAAACTTTATGCAATGTCCACCTAAGAACAAAATGTACAAGGTCCCCTTTTTGGAGGCAACTGACTGTTTCCTTTTCTGAATAAATGGTAAGATGCTCAGCTTTTTACTTCTTAAAAGTAATAGAAATCTGCACCATTAGACTGGAAGATAGGTACATTTCTCAACTATTTCTAAAGCTACTTAAAAAGATACATCAAGACTAAAGGTCATTCAATGAAAAGCCTGTTATAATGAAAAAGGCTTGAAATGTACCCAGTCTATAATGAGGTATAAGTTACAGAACATGATCACTGGTGCATGTTTCCTGTAAGTTCTACTTTAGTGCTAGGAAAACCCATTGGCATAAAAATACTACCACCGCATTAAAGACAGGCAGTGTCAGAATCGCCACATTACCATGTTTATGTGGGAATACAACAGATCGTTTGGTAGAAAGAGTCATTAATCTTATAAGACATATTGGGGCTCGTTTGGATGTCGGTGGAAAAGGCTCGAACCGCAGGTCGGAGGCTTTCCCACCAACATCGATGGTTTAAAGCCTGACCGCCTATTTACAATGTAGGCAGTCGGAGTTTAAACCGGCTAGTCAGACCGACTGGCTTCTGACTGGCTCAAGGAGCCCTTCGAACAGTCGGAGGCCGCACCTAATCCCCTATGAACTGCATTTCGGGATTATGATGTTGGTTTCCAAAAGGCTTTTCATGCCAGGCTTTCCGACATGAAAAGCCTGTTGGAAAATGACTTTGGGGGCCACTAGCAGGGTCCCCATGTGTCCGCTTGGGGGCACCTATGGTGCCTCCCTCTAAATCCCTGCACCATGTGGCAGGCACCGTGAGGTGCCTGCCATGTGGTGCAGGGATTTACAGAAACGCCTATTTCTCTATGGGAGCTTGTGCTGCGGCCGGTTTCCGACCGCCGCACATGCTCCCATAGCGAAATGGGAGTTTGCGACCGCACCATGTGCGGTCACATTGTAATAGGGTGTTCGGAATCACCGACATATGGTTGGTCAGTTCCCACACTGAGACGTGTCGGTCAGAGGGAACTCCAACCGACATCGTAATTAGGCCATTGTGTTTTTATCCCAATCAGGACATGGTTCCCTGTATGGGACTGCCGAGGTCATTTCTCTGAGAACCTGCTTAGTTAACAATTACAAATCAAGCAAAAAAATTACTAAGTTTCACTGTAATATCTTTTTCACCATGACTGCTAGAGCTTTCAAATCAGTTGCAAAGATGAAACAAAAATAAAAAGGCTTTATGTTCACTCCCAAACCATGGTTTTCACCATAAACTGCCATTTTCTGAATCACATACTCCATATGGCTAACTACAAACCTACTGTGAGCCTGCTACTTGCAGCATTTTAGAATATCCTATTTGTTTAAAACAATGTGAACTGCTGGGACTCTACCCACTTACCAACATTGCTAGTCAACACTCAGACACCATCACACTCTTAGATGTGCCAGCAACCCTGGCACATTTCAGACTGGGAAGTTTGATTCAGTGCCCAAGGTACAGCCTGTATGTTGGCTTGTGGTGTATTAAATCAATAGACTATACACACATAAGCCTTTCCGGAGCACACTTATATATTACAACTGACTTATATAAAGGTTTATATTTCAGAATGTTTCTCCCACAATTCACTAAAACATGGCAGATCATAGCCATCTTCAAAAAAGTGAATTTAGATCCAAGAAATCTTACAATTGAAATCTATGTGTCCAATCAACTAAGCAAATTTCTCAAGAACAACCAACTCTTCACATGCTATCGGCTCTGATTTGGATTGGCTTTACCAAAGATATGGCTACCTTAAAAGTACAATATGATTGGTGGAGATTCCTGCCATCTGCTATGGCTGGATCTTTCAGCAGCTTTCAGCACTCTCAACCACCATAGACTGCCAAAAGTGCTCGAATACAGAGTGAGTGTCTCAAAACAGGCTCTCAGTCTGTTAAATTCCTACCCTTTAAATCACAGCAAATTTAATACAAATTTGTAATATCTCTATATCCAACGTGAACTGTGCTGCCTCTCAAGATTCTGTAGTGGCTTGAGTATTATCCAACCTCTATAGGGTATCCTCTGCTGAACAATAAAGAGACTTATGTAGGCACACAGCAATGCACGGTGGCATAGAGTTCTACTCGAAAATTCTGCTTCTGACTACCATGCTCACACTGGAAAAGACCAATTCAAAACTGGAACCATGCACTAACACCCTGTAACCTGAATGAGGGCACTGCAGTTTTTTTTTGTTTTTTTTAAATTCTTTTTATTGGATTTTATACAACGAAAAGACAATACAACACATAAGACAACCCCCAGCCCACCCCCCCTCTGATCAGGCAGATTGAATGTAGAACAAAAAGAATTTCAAGAGCTTATAAATAATAATAGTACATAAAATTGAATGTTTAAATTAACAGATGAATCATCAAGATACAGATATACATTAGGATAGATGGGTATACATTACCTCTAAACAGTTTTAGCCATATTATTATTAAATGAGTGTCTAAAGTATAGACCATTCTATCAAAGGAGACCATATTTTTAAACCTTTTATTCTACGTTTCCTACCTTTAGTTTTATATATTGCCATTTCTAAATTAAAAATTGCTAACAGTCTTGAAAACCACTGTTGATATGAGGGGGCGATAGGATCTAGCCAAGCCGATGCTATACATATTCTTAGAACGGCCATCGAGATCAAAATCAGTTTGTGCCCAGTATTCAAATTAGTACAGTTTACTAAGCCACTGCAGTTTTTTTTCAATGCAATTCAAAACTGGTTGTCTGACTCACAAAGCCCTTTACCCATGTTCTCATTCCACCTCATCTCCAGAGAAGAGAGAGAACTTAGTATAAAGGACTCACTCCTTCTGCAAACATCTGTCTTGAAACTCTTGACTGGCTTCAAAAGCAATCTTAATGCAGCAACGTTTCTCTAGAACTGCCTTCCAGTATCACCCGGGGACCAGCTAGATTTGTTTGCCATCAGAAAGCTGCTGAAAACTCTCTTGTACCAGCTCTATATGAAGTGATTGACCCTTAAAGCTGTCCTACATTTCCGCCTCTTCCTTATGTATTCTTCTTACCGCTTTCTCCCTTACACAGATACGCCTCATAAGGCTACGCAATGCTATAGAAAATTGTTCACAGACAGTAGCGGCCCGTGGAGGGAGTGCTGTGGGGTGGTGGGGCAGGGCGAAGGAGGAGCAGGGCGGGGGTAGCAAACTACGGAATACTGCAGAATGGAGATAATTAAACAAATAAATAAATAAAATGAATTTCATCGCGTGTGCTGCATCGCATTTGGCAATGTAGCACGCACAATGAAATTAATCGTATTTATTTATTTGTTTACTTACCTTTGTTAGGCCGTGTGCCATAGTTTAGTAACCCCCACCCTGCACCTCCCCCGCCCAGCCACGGCCCGTGGAGGGAGTTTCGGTGGGGCATGGTGAGGGGTGCTAAAAACCGGAGTATGGATAATTGAAGGTAAGTAAACAATTTAAATAATAAAACAAATTTCATAGCACGCCCTGCATCGCAAAATGTGATGCAGGGTGCGCTACGAAATTTGTTTTATTTAATTACCTTCAATTATCCATACTCCGGTTTTTAGCACCCCCCACCATGCCCCTCCCCCGCCCGCCTCTCCGCCCAACCAAAACTCCCTCCACGGGCAGTGGCTGCCCCGCCTCACCCCACCGCCCGCAGCTCTCCCTCGACAAGCCGCTACTGTTCACTGACTAGTGTCTGTCAATGCATTCCAATGTGGGATCACCTTATTGCCACTCAAGACACTATCTGGGTTTAGTTTTTCCACTTAACAGCCTGCAAAAGGCATCGTTTCACCAAGCAGAGCAATAACAGTGGTCAATAAAAACACAGTTGATGTATCTTCGATAAGCATTTTCCATTGCAAAACAGCCAGCTCACTGTGGACAGAAGCATTCAAACAAGGAGTTACTGTAACATTCCATACCAGTGTAATTATTATATGAGGTGGTCTCTGGGTGCTTTGAAAGATAAGTGGCCTTTAAATGCTGCAAGGTATGTCACTGTGTATTGTTTATTTTGTTTGTTTTTTCTCACCTTCTCTCCACCAGCTTAGTAATAATAGCACATAATATATAGGAGCATGTAATCATCTTCCTGAATTACAGTTTTGACGAAAATCATATGATAAAAACCACATGCCACCCCTACTTTATATTTAATATATAATCACACTTTAGCAAAATGGCAAATTTAAGCTATCGCCTGGTGCTGCAACAAACCTGTGCACTTTGGGCAATTTGCCTTAAAGTGGTGATTGACTTTCCTTCATTTTTAGGAGAGCAATATAATTGATATATGAGAACTAAGTTGTGTTTTTAATGCTATTGTTTATGCCCCATGAATCAATAACAATGATCCATGCCATTACTCATTTAATTGGTCCACAGCAAATTATTTGTTCTAAACAGACGATTCTAAAGTCTTTCCATTATCTTTAATTATCCTGACATCCAATTAATGTGTTGTAATCCATTTTAATGGGGCTGTGTAGTTCCTTCTCAAAAGTAAAAGTTTCCTTCCCGAATAGCCTCTCTAGCACCATTCTTGCTGATCATTTTGAGAAAATAACTTCCCTCGATCAGACAGATCGACTACCTGTAATATATCTCCAGGAAGAAGTGTAATATACCCTCATCACACAGTATGTTTTACAGATTTCCTGAGCCCTTTAGCCATTGAAAGGAAGATATAAATGGGATGTTGGCTGTACAACAAATGTCAAATCAATTTTTCATCATGCTATTCATTGTCTTTGTCTTGACCTTCTCCAGGGGTTTAGATTGGCATTTTTGTACACATATCTTGGATGGGGAGTATTCTGATTCTTTTCAGCTGCACTTCTCAATAGTAGCATTGTCATTTTGACAGGGCCTTCCTCATTTGTGACTATCTTTTGCAGAGAACTTTCCAACTTAATCTATGTTTCTTAAATGCCAAGTACATGTTATTATTCCCTTTGGCAGGAGTTTAAAAATGGTAAATATTCTCTGCCATTCTTTTATTCTGTATTCAATCACTTAAAAGCACATCTTAATAGTCACAACATAACCCATACATTCCTAATTAATTATGACAAAGGTAAACAGATACATGCTAAAAAGGCATTTAAAACTAATGTTAACTACAAGAAAACCTAGGGGTCTTAAGTATGAGGAAAAAGGGAACCTCTATTGCAGGGTCACGATAGCATTCAAGTCTATCGATTACTAGGGCAAACTTGCTATTAATTTAAGCATTTAACCCCTCCACTGCTGATGACGGAACCGCTCCGTCATCAGCCGCGGTGGCGCTGTGCTGATGACGGAGCGGTTCCGTCATGGCCCGGCCGACGCGCCTGCCCGGCGCGGATTCCGCGCCTGCGCTGGGCATTCTATTGAGTGGGCGGGGCCATGACGGAACTGCTCCGTCATAAGCACAGCGCAACCGACGCTGGTGACGGAGCGGTTCCGTCACCAGCATGCGCCCGCCGCACGGCCGCCCTCCCCCCTTAGCACTGCGGCGGAATAGCCGCTGCAGTGAAGGGGTTAAATGATACACACAGGACCAAATAGTGATTGTAGGTGAAACCAGTAATCAAATGTAGGATTCCCATCAAAGTCTTGTTGTGATCAATACTATCATCTGGTCATCCTTCGGTGATGGTGTGTCTCTAGATCATTGAGACGTTTCTACCTACCTCTGGTCGGAGTTGGGTTCCGACCCACAATCACTCCTGGACCATGTAGATAATAATGTGTGATGGGAACCAGTGCAGTGCAAAACCAAAAAGAGTGTATTGGAGTGGTGAATTAAAATAGGACAAAAAGAAGGAAACTTTAATAGAGATTGGCCTCTTCCTAATTAAAACCAGGAACAGTGCATGAAAAGACAGTTTCAACCAAATAACTGTGAAGGGGCCAACATGTTTCAGCCTTAAGGGCTATACCCTAGGCTTTCTTCAGGGCCTCTGTTCTTTACTTTTTAATGCTACTGCATGTGTTATACAAAAAAAGTGGTGATTAAAGTATACAACAAAGGATATAAATGACCGGAAATGTGCACCCCAACCCCACAACATCCTGGGGGCCTGCAACGGGCCCCCAACTGCAAAATCCATATGCCTTTCTGTGGCAGCACCCGCCACAGGAAGGCTGAATCCTGCATGCATAGTAATATGGATAGCGTGTGTATAGCAGACACCACCACCATATTCAACCCTTTTCCGCCCGGTCGACTCATCACTGAGTGGAAAAGCGGCGGACGGTCTTCCCGTCTTAATATGGCAGGGGAAATGGGAGGCAGGAGGGAGTTAATGTCAGGCGGTTCACCACCGCCATGCAGGCGGTGGTGATCCGCCCGACATTGTAATAGACCCCTTAATGTAAGTAAACGTGGACCACCATTCTTATTTACTTTCTGATTCTTTGTTTGCGTTCTTTTTTCGTCTACAATCACACAGACTCCTCTTTATATGTATCCATTTTCATGTCTCTCTACAACTTATTTCACTGTGTTTCACCCGCCTTTGGGTTACTTTTATGGAGAACCTTTACAAGATGGCCGCCATTATTATCGTCCTCTTTCTATGTTGATACTTTTGAGTTTGGATATTAACATCCGCCACTTCCTGTACAAACTAACACACTGCGGCATGGCAATGGACGCGTGTTTTTGAAACTCAGCATCTTGCTGTTTACTAGTAAGTCAGTTTCTTGCAGCAAGAGACGCTTTTGCGCTTCACTATCTTTTAACCTAAACTAACTCGGGGTATTGATATTTTTCCATAACTGGTCAGCACTCGACCACACGGCGTCTCACGCTGGTGGTCCACATTTACTTATTTTACACAAACGTATACATGCGTTAACTCAGCGTTTTGTTGTGTGCACTACAGAGTCCATCATTCACCATTTTTTCACACACGCATTGTTTCTATGCCTGTTCCATTTAATTTATTTTTTCACTGTTTGTTTTAATATTTCACTCACAGATTTATGGGTGATTTACTTACATCGTTCTTTTTTCAACCTTTTTTCTCAATCTTTCGAGCAGGACTCTCTATTGATAACCAGCATGACACGCATGAGCATGATTCATGATTGATGTTTTTGTGTAGATCTACACTGACAGGACCCTACATATATTTCTGTTTATATTGTTTTCAGACTTCCCCCGATGAAGGACTTTATCAGTCCGAAATGCATTGGGTGATGAACTCACAGTGACGCTTATGCATACGTTAAGGGATTGTTAATTATGTCACATTGATTATCATCGAATGAACATTGAATAACTTCATGTGAAGAAACATGGAATAAAATTTATGATGATGGAATTCAATTCCTTGTGAACTCAATTGATTGAAATTTTCAAAGAACTTCAGGAGATACGTTCGCATTGGTTGTGCCCAGGGAGTCGGCACCTATCCTAGGTGTCGCTGACTGTATTGTAGTTATTCTCCCATGTCACTGGTCATGTACAATGTTGTGTTGTGTACAATGGGAGTTCTCAATTAAAAGTATAACTAGCTGCCACGTTAACATTGACGAAACCATATCCTAAGACTACTGCAATTTTTCATATAACTAACGAGGTTAACCATTGATTACTTTATGCTCCTTCTTCTGGTGCACCCCTTCAGAAACAAGCATTTTAAATGGAAACATTCTTCCATTGCATGATGTGGTTTATATTTTATAATTCATGCACAAGGGACACAAACAAGGCAAATAGGACCTCAGCATATGGGGAGACTTTAAATGGACCATTTTCTTTCACAAAAACAATAAGGTAGCAGAATTCGAAAGCCATTGCTTGTACTTAATACTACTAAGGAATGCATTTTTTTATGTCAGTGAAAAAGAAGTTATGGAGGTTGTGATAAGGATTCTAGGATATGCAGATTCTACATAAAGGATTTTGAGTCTACAGATATTCCGCTAAGTCCTTATCTGCTCTGTTGCCTTCTAGAAGAGTATTATGTAAGAATAGCTGCCTATAAAGACGTTTATTTGTGTAGTTTAAGATTACCATACGCCACAAATAAACACAATATATTCTGGTTTTTGTTATATATTTAAAAGGAGTTTAAAGTCAACAAGGACATCTAGTACCAAGCTGTGAGATAACACCTTTGGGGGGCTGATTCAATCCCTTGTGCTGCCAACTCAACACGAAGATCTTGAAAAGGATTTTCCAACTGCATCCTTGTGCTGTAGACTCAACCGTGACATCTAGACCCAGCTTGTAGGGTTGCACGCTTGTGCTGCTTACTTATCTAGGCCATCTAGTAACAGTGCGTGCACATTGATGCCAGAACTATTACTTTTCTGAATCGTTTTTGGCCACTACAGGTGTGGCAGGGTATACTCAGACATGAGTCCCTTGCTCACTGCACCACCAGGATTCAAGCAAACCGGGCTGACGACGGCTGAAATGCCAGAAACCGGTCCCCGGAAGCTTGTCTCATTTCCAGTGAAGAATTGGCTTGGTAGTTTGGTCTGCCCGGTTCCCATGAGGCACGGGGTCAGACTAATTTGCATATAGCCAGGTTCTGAACTGGGGTGATGCAGTGAGCTAAATAACGGTGATGGATCAAGCCCTGATCTCTTGACTGGGTAAGAGTGGCCTGCTTAATTCAGACACTCTGTTCATCACCACCCCCTTTTCTGAATCGTCTGCAAAGTGCAGCAACAAACAATTGCAGCCCACTCAGTTGGAGGCAACAATGGCAGAGCTCTTGAACTGTATTAATTGCACACTTGGGTCCAGATTTATCATAGTATTGCATTGACCTTGCGTCACACATGGTGCTGCAAGAGTAACGCATCGCAATACTAAAGTCAGATTTACTAAGCAACGCAAGACCACCTTGCTGGGTAAATCTCAAGTAGCGCAAGGCAGCATAAGTCATTGCCTTCCGTTACTGTGTCCTTGGAAATGTGCATCATGGGTGGAACTTGGGTGGTCCCATTTATCCACCCATGGATTTTAGCTAATTTCGAGATTTATTAAGACTGGTAAATTTTGCAGCACATTTAGAAAGAGGGAAAAGACTCGAAGGACTGCTTTTGTGCAGGAATGTGTTCCTTCCTGCACATAAACAATCATGTCTGCAATGCGGGCACCCTTACACCATGGCGTAAGGGTGCCTGCATTGGCTTTAGGCATCAGATCTTGCATTACTGCAGGCAGAGAGCAGGAAAGCAACATATATTAGTAGGTATGGCACATTCCAGTTCTCCCTCTTTCGTGCAGGAAGTTGACTTGCTGTGCTGCATTGCATTGAAGATTGATAAATATGTTCTTCAGTGTTTGTCTGTGCCCTTCAGAGGCTAACACAAACAAAATTTTGCATTCACTACTGGAAGGCAAGAGGCCTTCCTATTGGTGTGTGAAGTTGTTGGAAAAAATGTAAGCTCACAGAGAACTAGTTTAAAGGCAAGGTCTACAGGATAACCAACTCTGGACGGGCTTTCTCAACACACACCAGAGTGACATCAGCTGATTTAGGGCAGGCCATCCTTCTGGTAAACCTCAAAACCCTCAAGATTAAGGAGCTAATTTTAGAAAATGCCCAGGGTGCTCTACAAACTGCACTCCCTCAGAGAAACGTTTCCTTTGTTTTGCTTATTTGTGCAACAAGCTCGCATTTTGTTATTTGGGGCAATGTTTCTTTGGTGTGAAATGTGGCCTATTTTACAGTCGATTTTGAGTTAGGACACATTTCTAAAACTGTGTTACTGTTAATTAGCCTAGGAAACTGGTAATTAAAATACACAGAAAAGGGGGTAAAAAATGATGCATTAACGGCACTGCTAATTTAAAGAATTTCCGATAAAACGTAGTTATTTGAGTACAACCCATTCGTCCGTAAATATTATGCTTTTCATTTACAATAAATTGCCTAACTTATCTAACTTCACTGCCTAATGTATCGCTTAGTCAGTTTTCATATTTAAAATAACTGCTATAAAGTAATATCCATATTTCTTTTAATTTTTCTTAATATTTGTACATGGGGAATTAATATTTGTACAGATTTCTAAATTTGACACCAGCTTGCATGAAAAAAGTTGGCAGCATTTTGCATATTGTCATTCTTTGCCAACACAAGGATCGCTGCCCATGTTCTGTTTACTAAAATGTTCTAGTGAGTGCTTTAACTTATTGGTGAAGGCAATCTGCAAAAAACCACACAGCTTTGCGAGACAAAAATGGTACCACAATTCAAGGTCTTTGGTACAGATCGTACCTGAGATGCAGGCCTTCCCCCGGGACCTCCGGCACAGGCATACAAATACCACTGCCTCTACCTTTCCACTCATCTGGAAAGGAAATAGTTCTCCATGAAACATGTTGTAAATATTGCAATATGTACCGTTACTTCGTGGATTTAAGAGCAAGATTGGGCGAAGCAGATCTTGTCCTAGAAGATAGAATTGCTTGTACACAACCACAGCCATAAAATGCAGTGGCGGTTCTTCCACGAAAGGAGGAGGAGCGTCACCCCACTGCTTTTCACACTGTGCCACTGGATTAAAGTTAGTCTGCCTGATGCCCTGAAACTGGTCCTAGGATGCTTGTTTCCGGTCCAGGAAGGTCCTGACTTGGCAGTTCGGGCTGGACTGTTTTCATGAGGAGCAGGGTCAAGGTTGATTTGCATGTGGCTGGGTCCAAACTGGGTCGGCATAGTGAGCAAATTAATGATGAATTAAACCCAGATCACAGTTACTAGGGTGAATGTTTTCATTTTTCAACATTTTGCCCACCAATTGTTCTTTTTGATGTTGTTGTCCTAAGTGGGAAGGGTATGCCCAGATGTGGGTCCCGTGCTCACTGCGCCACTGGATTCAAGCTAGCCTGGCTGATATGGGGTGATGCCCTGACCGGGACCAGGATGCTTTTTTCCAGTCCAGGGAGGACCTGGCTTGCCAGCTCGAGCTGGACTGTTCCCATGAGGAGAAGGGTCAAGACTGATTTGCATATGGCTGGGTCCAAATTAGGGTGGAGTGGTGAGCAAAAGAAGGATGAGTTAAACCCAGATCCTTGTTAGTGGGGGGTCAATGTTTTCATTTTTCAACATTCCGCCCATCAATTGTTCCTTTTGCTTTTGTCGCCCCAAGTGGGAAGGCTGTGCCCAGATGTGGGTCCTGTGCTGTATGGACCACTGGATTCAAGCTAGCCTACCTGATGAGGGGTGATGCCCCGAAACTGGTCCTAGTTTGCTTGCTTCTGGTTCTGGAAAGACCTGGCTTGGCAGTTCGGATTGGACTGTTCCCATGAGGAGCAGAGTCAAGACTCTTGTGCATATGGCTGGGTCAAAACTGGGATGGCGTGATGAGCAAAAGATTAAACCCAGATCATTGTGACTGTGGGTGAATGTTTTCATTGTTCAACATTCCGTCCATTAATTTTTCTTTTTACTTTTAGAAACTAGACATTTCTCTGTGCTTATAACGCTAGTGTTTTGCAGCCTGACTCCAATCTGCATCTAGGGCAAAGTGACAGCCACTATTTGTGCATAGTTTCCAGACAGCTATCACACAGGATGGGCTGGGTGCATCTGCATATTGAAAGTCTTACTGGGCTGGGAGCACAAGATATTGTTCACACCTTACATGTCAATAGGCTGGGTCCTGCCCTCACACAAAGGGATGATTTACCTCCTACTGATGTCTGGAGCCAAGGCTGGGTTGAAAGGGGTTGTGTTACTCTAAAAAGGGTTTCTTTGAAGTTGCCCCTTGAACAAAGACAACCCCATTTTTTTCAGATCACTTTTGGAACTGGGACTGAACCTCTGTCAGGAGGACTGCTTCACTGCACAAATAACTCATCTGGACTGGTCATCTGCCATTGCCCTGCTGCCTGCTAGCTGCTGGGTGGCCTGAATGGCTCACTGGATTGTTTTTCTGTTTGCTGTCCTGCTGCTATCTGCTCCCTGATTCTGTCTTGCCAGAGGACTCCTGTTTACTAGGATGAACTGCCATCAGGCCTACCTTCCCTATGTTCTGGCTGGCTAATGGCTAGCCACCTCTGCGCCTGGCAACTAGTGTTATTCAGGGGATAGCTGGAGGACCCTGCTCGTTCAGAGTCCCTGTGCCGGGGGGGTAGGGGCGGGGAGGGGGGGTCTGAGGGTTGACACTATTATCTCTGCAAATCTAGTGCATAGTGAGTGTTTCATCTTACATTCCAATTCACCACAAAGAAGCACGTGGCGAGTGATTTACTATTTATTCAGCGCGTGTGGAGCGCTAGGATCTGCCTTGGGTTCAACTAAAGTTCTTTGCATGTTGGGCGCCTCTGGCAAACTGCTCAGCATTTCTACTGACCTGTGCCGCTTCAGCCGCCTTGTTGAAAGCCTCGCATTACTGAGGCAACGGGCAGATTAGCATGGCCCGCATCCTCCTTTCAGGGAAGCTCCATACAGGGGAGCCAATCCCAACATGGCTCTCTTCACCACACGGGTCCAAGCCAAGAAGATTTCTGCCTTTTCTTCACCTGCTTCCCCTGCTGCCAGCTGCTCCTCAACTCGCTCTTGAGGAGGGAGTGAGTCTGGCTCCAGGGGGAATCTTCAGCTGTCCCACACTCATTCACAGGTGTCATTGCCATTGCAAGGAGGGCCAGTGCAACTCTGAGGAGGTGCTGTTGATTGCCCAAGCTTGGGCTTGTGAGGCACACCTCTTATACCCTGCCTTTTGTTATTGTTGGCCTACAACCACTCAAGGGCTGGTGAGGTAGCCTGCCCCCTGAGCTGTTTTCTTTTTCTCTTTTGTTGATGATAATACATGAATTAGTCCCGCTTTCAGCAGTGAGATCATCACCTGGGGCTAGATGTAGGTAAAATAGATTTACCGATTTTTAATTACCGAATTTTACCGATTCGGTAATTAAAAATCGGTAAATCTAAGCTGTGGACATGTAGGTATTCCAGATGTGCTGGAATACCGAATCGGAAGTATTCGGTATTTACCGATTCGGTAAATACCGAATCGGTAATGCCCATTCATTCCTATGGGCTTTGAAGCCCATAGGAATGAATGGGCATTACCGATTCGGTATTTACCGAATCAGTAAATACCGATTTCCACAAGGGTGCAGGGGGTGTCACTTTGACACCCTCTGGCACCCCCAAAACAGGCTCGGGTGCCATGTGGCAGGCATACATGCCCTAAGGGCAGGTCTGCCTGTCACATGGCATAGGTGTGCATGCACACATGTGAATGCACACCGGAATCGGTATTTTACCATCAAATTGGATTTGATGGTAAAATACCGATTCTGTAAGGCCTCTGGGACTCAGAAGAGTCCCACCTACATCTGGGAGCCTCAGATTCGGTAAATTTACCGATTTTTTATTTTGCAGATTCGGTAAAATTACCGATTTGGTAATTTTACCGAATCGGTAAAAAAATGCCCCCTACATACCTGTCACCCATTTACCGATCGGTAACGGCCAAAATCGTCCGTTACCGATCGGTAAATGGCCTGAAACGGCCACCTACATCTGGCCCTAGGAGCTTTGCGAAAGTTTAATCACCATATACCCCATAAACTGAGTACAAGTGCACTATAACAGTGTGTACACTGGAAGTTTAGATGATTTTCCAGAAAGTACTGTATGGTGGTTAATCGAAACGCAGGTATGCTGTGCCCAAATGGACCTGATGATGATATGTGTTTAACCTAAATATTTCTGAATTACTTGCACAGAGATGCAAGTAATATACAGATACAGTCTATTTCATTATTAGATTAATCAGTGAAAGTGATGAGCAAAGTCCTGCTAAAAAGATTAGAAGAATGGGCATGGGATTGCTCAATAATTTCTCCAGTACAGTTTGGTTTTAGGAAAGGCCTTGGGACTATAGAGCAATGCGTCAACCTTGATCTTATTATAGGCACGTATACTTGTGCCAAAGGCGGGAGATTATATCTCTGTTTTGCCAACGTGCTTTCGATTTAGTAGATCACACTATCCTTTTGACTACTTTACTTGCTATCGGGGCACCAAGGCCAATTATTTGCTTTTTGGCAAGACTATACAAGGACCTGGCAAGTAAATACGCTATGGTACCCCGGCTGGAATGCACTAATAATTTTGCAGTTAAACATGGCATTCGGCAAGACTGTGTACTGGCCCCGTTGTTCTTTTCCATGTTTATCAACAGGGCAGACCAGACCTTACAAGCAGTGCATGCCGATGCCCCTCAAGTGGCTGGGTGCCCCATACTTGTACGTTTGTACGCAATCAATGCTTTCCTGCTGTCCACGACTTCAGTGGGGATGCAACGTCTAATGGATGCGTTTGGGGATTATATTGCTGCAAGGAAATTGACCATTAATAAAAGTAAAACCTATGCAATGGCCTGTGGGTCAAGGGTTAAACAAAGGAGAACTTTTTTATGCCGGTGTCGATACTTTTTGTTACCTGGGCATTACTTTCTCAGGTAAGGGCTCATGGAGACAAGAAATTACCAATGTAAGGAGTAAAATGGATAGAGGCGCCCATGATATTTTTAGATTCTTTGCAAAATTGGGCTGCAGACCAGTTAAGGAGATGACAGCAATTTATAGGGCAAGGGCTTTATCTAGTGCAACATATGGAGCTGGTGTATGGGGTCACCACAATAGTAAAGCCCTGCAGACAGAGGAAAATGGTTTCCTTAAACGTCTCCTCAACCTGCCCACGTCAGCTTCTTCTGAGAGAATACATAGAGAAGTAGGGCTTCAGTACCTCACAGATATAGTTGCATCCCGTTCTCTAGTGCTTTGGCATTCTATGTGGTCCAAAGAAGAGACTAGTTTTACAAAATCAATTATTTTAGACTGTTTTACTTTGGACAATGTTATGAAGATCCCATGGCTAAGTTATATTAGTTCATTGTACAGTAAATTATTTAAGAATGCAGTCTAGATTAATCCACAACAAGTAACATTACTTAGTAAATTACTGATTAGAGAAACCTTAGTGAATCATTGGAGGGAAGCTGAGCTAGACTATGAGACCAGTAAACCAACTGTATCGTTAATTCGACAGACGCCGATGAGGGAACATTAAATATTTATTTAGTTTCCCCTTGTGGTCATCTGACGAATCCCCCCCCAACACAGCCCCACCGCTCTTACCTGCACGGGCCGCGGTTATCTTCATGGACATTAATAAGACATTGTCAGTGGTACCTGCTGCTACCCTTGACTTGCGTTTTGTTACCCTTAGCTCTGCCTTTTGTCAAGCGGATTGAAAGTGTCACAAAGGTGGGCGGGCCTACTTTCGGAAGTTTGCACCCCTAACCCATCCCTCAACACATCAAATAGGGGACTAGCGAGGGGCTTGTGGTGGGGGAACAGTGAGAGGGTACAATGTAGAATTAATTTTATACACTGTTTTATCCTGTTTTGGGATGCCATCTGTACTTGTGCTTCAAACGGTTTAATACTATTTTAATTGTATATATTTGTGTTTTTATCTTTTGTATACTTTGATGGTGTTTTGTACAAATTACTGAATAAAGTAAAATGATTATGAGAGGGTACATGACTCACATGATTATAGCGGACATTAAAGGACCAAAAACAAAACTACACATATCAGAAAGTCTAATTTCCTTAAAATGTACTTCAGTGGAGAATATTTGCATGTTTGTTAAGCAAGGAAAAAACCATGCTAGATTTCTACAGTTCATTAACCTAGCCTTCATTCAGTGCAACACGAATCATTGCTGTAGCTAACAAAATATGTTTTTCTTTCCCTGTGACCTTGGTAGTTCAAAATGTTTCCTTGGTCAAACAGGAACAAGAACCTTACTGAACTTCAGTAAAACATTTCATGATTAATTGATGCATTTTATAGTAGCTTCCAGACTGTCATTTCAGAATATATTGTCTATTGTTCGGTAATTGTTACTAACCTTCAGTAATATGAATACCCTGTCAACACAGGTGTCTGAAGTCATTTATAAACGATACAAATAAAATCTTCGTGACTGTTATTTCTAGTGTAGCATTAAAATGCTACCTTAATGTACACTATTTGTTCTTCTTAATGTTTTGAAAGTCTGATGCAAAATGAGTGTATGAAATATAATCTGATTAAGTATAATTTAGGTCAAGGTTACAAAGTAAAAGCACACCTTTCTTCTACTTTGAGGTTCATAAAATGATCAATGAACCTTTAAAGTGTTATAAATCATTTAGGGCTCCCTGTTCGTTTTATCCCATGGAACATGCATTGTGAGAAAATGTCTTTGCTATATTTAGGATCCATATTTTAATGTATTTATTTCTGTGTGGAGTAAATATAAGTATTACAAATGTGCTCCGCATATTTTTGGAAGTGACTACATTTGTTTTCAAATGCTAATCTTAGAATCATACGGCTGTGTTTTTTTTTAAATTAAATTACTGTAGCTGTCCAGAGTGAGCAACGTTGGAGCCTTGGCTGTGGCACAGCCCTACAAATCACAAACATGATGAAGGGATCCTTCAGAAGTAAAAAAGAAACCACGACCATATGAACCAGAAATTTACAATGACTGATACATGAGTCGTTCTTTGCTAGACACCATCTTTAAATCCTCCTTACAGAAACAAAAATCAGTAAAAGGTTTGAAGAGATGTTGGATCAACACTGGGTATGCCACGTATACACATAAAATAAATAGAACCAGCTATCATACACATTTTGGGATAAAACTTATTTATATCCTTCCACTGGCTCAGCTCCTGACTGGGTTTATCAACCACTGTGGGATATCTGTACTGATCCGTCTAGATGTATTTGCTGAGTTTAACGATGTAGATCATTTCACTCTGCTTCAGTGGTTAACCCCTTAATTGCCGATGGCAACACTACCTGCCCAGTGCTGCCGTCGGCCATTGGCCAACGGCGCACCACCCGCGCACGGAAACGCCTGCACCGTGGCGGAATTCCCCCCGCGGTTAACGGGTTAATAGATCATGGCCAAATTCTCCACTTCTGCCTGTAGCTTGTTCGCCTCCTGTTTATATTTTGAGGTGTGAGGAGACTGCAGGGTAAATCAGCTCCATCCTTTCCACCTAATTTACTTTTCTTCAGTAGGTAATATCCATCCGGATTGTCTCCATCCTCAGTGGAATCCATCTGTTTCATGGTCCATAATTTTGCCATCATTAGATTGCAAGACCTCTCAAACATATAATCATCAGCCCTCCCTCCAGATATCCTTGAAGAGGGCTGCCTGCTGAGGTTTATCATATATCTTCATAGTTTTAAAAGTCTAGTTGAAAGCTGCCAAGACAGAATTATGATATTTGGTATTAAATCCAAAAAGGTGCAGATTTGTATCTTTCTTTTTAATGGGACCATAGTTGTAAAGAAAGGAAATGGAGCAAATCCAAGCTCCATTACAATAGACACGGCTGCTGAATATCAAAAAGAACAAATAATAATGGTGGTTAAAAAAAACAACTGCATTTTCCCTACTTTGTCTTACTCAAGTGTTGTCATCAAAATTTAAGATAAATTCTCTTAAACAGAAACTTAAAGTATATGTTCAATTCATCTCATCCTCCACTCAGTCTCTATTACTACCCCTTCATTTTCTTAGAAGCAAGTCTCTGCCTCTGCTTTATCTGCAGCAGTATAGAAGTGTAAACCTTCAGGCATGCCCACAGATTGCTGCTCACTATTGTATGTAAAACAGTAAAGCCTCAGACTCTTTTCAACGCACATAGCCTTAATCAGCAAGAGTGTCTCCTAAATATTTTCCCTGACATCATAGAAAGGTTTTGGTCTAACCTCTCACACAAAACACAGAAATCTGCAGACCAGTTTAATTTCCTCTTCCTAAATTATAAATCTTTCTGGATTAGCATTGTATCCAGGAACTGATCAATCAGGCTTTCAGCCGGCTCCCAGCACTCAAGCATCTATGATGGCAACTGTATACAACATTTTCTGGTTGCTCATGTCTAATGTTTGCACCCTTCTTATCTGCCTTTATATATCAGTTGCTTTTGTCACTCATGACCATCATAACCTCGGCCTTCTCTCCAGTCTATCCATAATATTAACCCTCATTCCTACAAGTTTATTAAGACATATTGCTCCTTACACTGTGGCATCACACTGTTACACCCGTATATAGAATTTCAATCTATTTTATGTTTCTTGTCTTTTTTTTTTACCTCATTTGCCTCAGACCTCAGTTAACACAAGAGTAGGATGTCTACAGCTGTTCCTCGGTTTTAGGGAGATGTAGGCATCAAGATTGGACCGGGGCAAAAGCACCCGCCGACCGGCTAATGACAATCCCATCTAGAGTCACTATACACATTTTTAAATAGAGGTGCGGGTCTCACTCTATTCTGATAACCTTTGACCGAAGACTGTTTATGTTGGCCAGCTGGAAAAAGCTCTTCAGGGAGGGCCCAACACAGTCAAAGAGCATCCATGAGGCTTAATCATTGGAGCCATGCAGTTGTTAAAAAAGCAGTTGTTATAAAAAAGGATATCCAGTTAATGTGCCTGAGACCACTTTACTAGACAATCCCATATTACTTTTTTCCGGCTACTCTGTAGTCTAGCCAGATCGATCTTAGAGGTTTTATATAGAGAGGACAACCATTCTGTGTGTGTGGAGGGTATATCCTCTACCCATTTCCTACAACTTTCTCTCCTGCCCAGCAATATTGTATGAAATTAAAACCCCCTAGCAGGTCCTGTTACTTCGCTATCTATACCAAATATAACCAAGGGGAGGGAAATGTGGACAGGGAATCTTAGAATGTCCATTATATTTGCACTCACTTTCTCCCAATATTCAGTTATCGGTGGGCAATCTTTGAACATATGAATGTCCGAGGCATTTACCAGTCCACACTTCTTACAGCTAACCGCAGGACCCTTAGCTATTTTGGATAGTCGGCTGGAGATAGATGAACCCTGTGGGTGGTGAAATAATGATTCCTTCTGAGCCAGGCTGGTTTTACATACAAGGTATAGAAGGAGGTTTGCCACAGATCCTCCAGTTGTTCATTTGGCATAGAGGATCCCCATTGTTCTTCAGCCAGTGGCATTTTCTATAGCCCAATAGAAAAAGGAAACATCCTTCTATCCGGCTGTCTAGAAACTAGTTGCTCCTCTAAAGTATTTCCCATGCCTATTGATTTTTTGAGACTCTGGGACCAACTCTGCAGCTGTAGATATTTAAACCTGGACATATCCCCCTCTAGTCTGTTATAGAGTGATAGCCATGGTTTAAAGGAGCCATCAGAAGCCAAGTCCCTCCACACCTTCATTCCCGCAGTCCTGCGTGGTATGGCCAATTTGTCTTTTAGACAATCTGGAACCGCTGGTGAGTTCCATAGAGGGGCCATACTTGAGACATTATTTAGGCCTTTGCATTGTTTAATTGTAGCCCAAATATGAGCCATCCAAAGCAGGACTTTCAACCTGGTCTTCTTGAAAAATGTCTGGTCCGCAAATTTAAACAAAAATCCCTCCTGGGGGAGGTCTCCTCCTTTTAACATGGCGGAAAACATGGCCATTATCCCTGTATGATCTGCTATTTTTACTAGCATCCTTGCATGCGATAACTGAAATGCCCAAGCATAATATTGCAAATCTGGTAGTGTTAAACCTCCCTTCTCCCTCCTACTCCTGAGCTTCCTCCAGGCTATCCTTGTGGCCTTATAGGCCCATGCAAATGAATTAATTGCTTGTTGGAGTTCATCAATCTCTCTTTTATCAAAATGCAAGGGAATGGTGTCAAAAAGAAAAGTAATTTTGGGAAGTATGGCCATCTTAATCAGGTTGATCCTACCCAGAATGGTTAGTGGGAGATGAGCCCAGGATTTCATAAGCCTCTGGCATTCTTTAGATATGTTAGCTAGGTTAGTCCCTGCTATCTTGTCAATGCTCTGGACAATCCTGACCCCCAAGTATCTTATTTCACGCTTGATGATCGGAAGCTGACAGTCTGGTAGGATCCAAGCTATGATATCTATCTTATATTAACCTCAAGCCGAAACCTGCCCAAAGTCTTGTGCCAGCTTTATAACCTGGGGAAAAGATGTCTCCAAGTCAGAAGAAAGGATTAAAAAACATCACCTTCCTCTCCCATGCCCCAAATCTAAAAGGTGGAATGCCTGCTTTGTCTATCAAACATTGAGCAAAAAGCTCTATATATAGATCAAAAAGAAGCGAAGAGAGGGGGCAGCCCTGTCTGGTTACCCTGGTGATTTTAAAAGGATTGGTCAGTTTGCCATTGACTAAGAGTCTAGCTGAAGGGTTGCAATAGATAAGCTGAATGGCTCGCCTAAATTTTGCTCCAAAGCCAAACTTATCCATTACTGCGGCAAGGTAGACCCAGTTGACCCTGTCAAACGGTTTGGTAGCGTCAAGTGTTATGGCTGCGAGAGGTAGTGAGATGGTTGAGGCCAAATCGATAGTGCCTATAAAATCATAGGTGAGATTAGAGAGATTTCTACCCTTCACAAAACTCTTCTGATCAGTGTGGAGTAATCCACCAGCCACTGCTCCCAGCCTATCTGCTAAAATCCTCGTCAAGACTTTAAAGTCAGTATTTAGAAGTGAAAGGAGTCTATAAGACCCACATTCCACTGGATTCTTTCCTGGCTTCATAATCAGTGAGATGATGGCTTCTCTCCATGAGACGCGAAGCCTAACACCTTCTGAAAGAATCTTATTAAAAAGCATAGTCATAGTTGGAATAACTGCCTCTCCCAAGGATCAATACAGTTCGGCAGGCAACCCATCAGGCCCTGCAGCCTTTCCTCTCCTACATACAGATATAGCCTTTCTAACCTCTAGCTGTGGTAACCTAGTTTAATATCCGTTTTGATGATGTTGTCTTCATTCTTGCTCTTTGTAATATTAACTTTGTTTCTCCCGAGATAGATACTTAACTTCAGGCTCATCAAGCAGTAATGAGCGATCGAATGTCCATATCCTAGGATGTTCTTTCCCTTTAAAAACAAAATCCATACATGCAACAGCATGATCGGACAAGTGTGGAGTCAAGTAACCCAAGTCCTTGATTTTACCCCTCAGGTCATGTCTGACAAATATATGATCTATTCTGGACTTATGGCAATACTTATTATTATAAAAAGAAGCACCTAACTGAGACCCAGATCTCTCTCTCCACACATCACACAGTCCCATCTGTGCCATCATTGTTTGCAGATGTGTACGGGATTTAGGTGATGTATTTGTCCTACTGCTTGGTGATTTATCCAATAAGGGATTTAAAACAATATTAAAATCACCTGCTAAAATATAGGCTCTCGAAAATCCAGAAGGTGTGAGAAAATTGTTTTTAGCATGGAAGGGTCATCCTGGTTTGGGCCATAATAACCCACCACTGTCATCAGAGAGCCTTGAATAGAGAGTCTAACGATAGCCCACCTGCCACCTGGGTGTACCATAGAATTTAATAACCAAGCTTTAGATTGTTCCCGAACCAAAATGGCTACACCTCTGACGTTAGCACTCTGATTTGAGCAAATAAGATGTTCAATCCATTTAGCTCTTCTAAAGATATCAAACAATTCCTTCTTCAAGAGATGAGTCTCTTGCAGAATAATGACCTGAGCAGGGGAATCTTTAAGACATTGTAAGATCTTTGCCATTCTAATTTTTACTGGCAGGCCATTTACATTCCTGGATAAGAACTGTATGTGATTCATGGTGGTTTAGAGACTAAAACCTCTCCCACCACACTGCTCACAGGATAAACACAACCAACCTGTCCAGAATAATAGATGTAAATAAATCAAATCAAAAGGCAAATCAGTATTTTTTTCTTTTTTTAACCCAATGCTCCCCACCCTGTGCTGCTCTCAAGCCCTACAGGAGCCCCGCCCCTCTTCCCTCCCTGGAGAACTCAGCCCCCATTTACCTGGACTGATAGTCCAGATTCTGCTCCCGGGGCACCCATGGAGTTCCTCTATACTCAAGATACTATATGCAAGTGGCGATGTACCAAGACCCCCCTTGAAAGACTCTGTCTCCAGTTTTCTTTGGTTTTAAGGTTTTAAGGATTTAGGCTTAGATTAGGGATCTAACTACAACCCCAGAAAATTGGGCTTAGCCATAGGTAATAAGTCAATATATCCTACCTATTTCTCTAGGATCGAATCTCTCCAAAAAACCTTTTCACCTAAGTTTAGGAATACCCCTAAGAGCAAAAAAATAAAATAAAAATGGAAGATTAGAAGAAAAATATTATCCTAAAGTGAAGACTCATTACTAAACTAGTTTGCAGTCTTGCTTAGGCTTTCCAGAAGTTCACCTGCCTCCTGAACTGATTTTAGACTGTACATAATTTTCTGGAATGCAGGGAATTTCAACTGAGTAGTCGCACCAAATTTCCTAAATTCGTACATTTTCCTCCCCAGCCCCAATTGTCTATCCAACGCAGCACGGGCCAAGTCAGAGCGGATTTCTTAGGAAAAATCCATGGGTTTCAATGATTTTTGCTTCAGAGTGCAATTTAAAATTGTTTCCTTCAAAGAGAACGTGAGGACGTTTATGAGGATCTCCCTTGGTTTGGGACGATTTGTATATTTCCTGAAAGGGTCTCTGCATCCTTTGTATGTCCCTTTTCAAGTCTTCCTCTATTTCTTCTATCTGTATTGACTCCTTTATGAGGGTCATTATGAAGGAATTGATGCCATCTACTTCTTTGCCTTCCGGAAAATTCAAGAGACGGAGGTCGTTCCTCCGTGAGTTGTTTTCTAATGTCTCAAGCCTGTCCCGGAGTGATGCTTCATCTTTCTTAAGTTTTGCAATTTCTGATCTGGCGACTCCCAGGTCATCTCTTATTTCACCCACCGAACTTTCTAGGGCCACTGTTCAGGAATTTAAGAGACCAATCTTTTTCTCTAATGATTCACAAAACAGCCGGATCTCCCCTTGATTTGCTTCGGAGACAGAGAACCCCTTCCTAATATCCACAGATAGAGAAGAAAAAAGAGACTTCCTAGAGGATGCTGAAGGTCCTGCATTTCCCTGCTCCTCAGAGACTTCAACTTGCTCTATACTGTCATTTTCTGCTCTAACTCGATTTACTTCTCGCCGGTCCCCATTGTTTATGACAGGAGCCTTACTTTGATCGGACACCAAAACTGTCAAGGCTATTTCAGGAGAAAACTGTGACATAGAAGGAGAAGGAGGACTAATCAGTGCTTCCATTCTTTCTTGAGTGCGTACGAACTCCTTTGTACACTTTCTTAGATTCGCCCCCTGTTCAGACACGTCTAACACCAATGGCTGAACTTTAAAGTATGACCACAGGGACGGCGTAATCTTAATCCTCGAATCCAGGGAGTGCTTTTTAGCTCTATCGGACTTGATTCTTTCACCTTTCACCTCACAATACTGAAAGGTAGAGTAGCTAGTGGCAGTCCCTATCTCAGGGGTTACGCCACTCTTTTCCTCCTCCCCCTGATTTCATTTATTGCTTCTTCCCAAATTTCCTTCTAGGCAATACTTATTTACATTGCTGGCCTGTTTTGCCTTCGTCAACCTACCACCTCGCCGCTGCCCTTTTTTGTATCATATTATTGGGGGCAATATTATTAATAATACTGATGGAATTTCCTTCCCCTCTCTTTGCCTCCTGTTCCAGATGGTTACCACCCTTTGTGGCTGCAACTGAAGTCGTGGTGGCATGAATACAAGCCTGCCCCCCCTCCGCTGACAAAGTAGCACTTACCGTGCCTGCAGCCGCCCCTTCTTGCCCTTCCAGCACCTGATTTTGTTGGCCCTGTTGCGATTGAGGTTGTGGCGGCGGTAATGACTGCAAAAGTTGAAGTCTTTTGTCCACTGGAAGCGCATACAACCGCTTTCCTTGTGATACTGACGAAAGGCGTCCTGCGCTGCCTCTTCCAGTGTCAACCTGGAGGAGCCCGGAAGCCGCTGCTCTGCTGCCCCTCCTTAGCTCCAGGGCATTGGCAGACCAGCGTGGCAAATCCAGGGACACACCAACGCACATCCCACAGCACAAACGGGAGGAATGCAGCCCAAAAAACAGCAAAAATGTCAAAAAAGTAAAGACTCAAGCGACTCATCAAAAAGCGAAGGAGCTGCAGGTCTCAGTTTACCTACATCCTGATTTCGAGATGCGAGTACCTCCGGTAGCAAGTGACTGCTCAGCTAGCGCCATGTTCTCCCCTACCCACCAGCAAAAAAAAACTGCTGGTTTCCTTTATGTTTCTTGTCTTATTAAATATTTATAGACAGAGTGCAATCAGAGACTTGGGAATGAGTTTTCACATCATTGAGTATGACACTCAACTATGGAATCCCAGATTTTCAGGTTGTAATCCCATATCTCCATAGTTGTGAATACTGAGGTTTTAGTAAATCCAGGTTAGTAAAATAAAAAAAAGATTTCAGGTAGAGTACCGGATTTCCTGAGAAAAAGAGTAATTACTCCTGACATTTTCCCCTGTGTCTCTGGCAGAGATTTTGGCGCTATTGGCAACCAAAATCTCCAAGTGAAATATCACAGGTCTGCACTTTTCATGTTGATCTCATAGTTACAATGGGGCTGGGAACTGGTGAAGTAGGTGCCCCATTTCAATTAACAAACTCCTATTCACAAACTGTGACAGACCAGAGAATTCATAGTCTTCAAAGAATGACAACCTTCTTTGTCTTAATGTCATAAAAAAAATGGCATGACAGGAAAAAAATTGTGATTATAATGTAATTACCTTGCAAATGCTAAGGATGCTGTTTGGTTTCTGCTAACTAAGCATGAGCGGAAAATCCGTTCCGCTTGCGGATTTCGCGGATTTTCGGTAAATTCGCAATCCGCGAGATTCGCGAATTTCCCGCAAAATCCGCGAACGAAAATCCGCGAATGGAACGGATTGGGTCAAAAGTTCAAGCTGACTTTTGTAACTCTTTTAGAATGGCGCCAGCAAGCTGCCAGAGCCATTATAAAATAGTTACAACAGTCAGCTTCAACAGGAAGCTCTAATAGATAAAGTAAAGCAGGTGCTGCTCAAATTCAGTTACACAATCATTAATCACCCCAAACTTGGGGTGATTAATGATTGTGTCTCTTAATTTGACCTTCAACTGGGGCACCTGCTTTACTTTATCTACTAGCAGCCCACCCCAGCGTTGCCTGGGGCAGAAAGGGGCTGGGGGCAGCATTTTAAGCCTCTGTGCCCCCCCCGACATTGCCCAGTCTGCATCCCTCCCGCTTCCTGCCTCCCGCCTCCCGCCTTCCGCCCCGACATTGGCTATACCGCCTCCCGCCTTGAGCCCGCCGCCCCCGCCCCGACATTGGGCATAGCGCATAGCGCCTACCGCCTCCCGCCTCGCGCCTCACGCCTCACGCCTCGAGCCTCCCGCCCGCCTCCCGCCTCCTGCCTCTGCTTTGTAACCCCCCCCCCAGGTCCCAACTTACCTCCCCGTGCTGCCACTGCTCCTCTGCTTCTCAACGCTCCGCAGCTCCTCCCGGCGCTCATGTTTCTCCTGTATTGCTGTTGCTGGTGAACTCCGCTCCTCCCCTCACGCAGACGCTCCTCATGTCTCGCTCTTCCTGTTGCTCGTGAACGACGCTACTCCCCTCCCGCATACATCGCGGCCAGCGCTACTTGCAAGGGACTACTTTATTTTTATTTGTAAGTATTTTAAACAACGTTTATTTTTTATTTTATGTAGCCTTATGTCCTTCTGCTTGCCCTGAGGTTTTCTAAGATGTCTTGGGTGTTCAGATTGGTGGTGTAGTTTACGAGTTTACCTGGCTCAAAGGTGCAAGTTCTCTCTTTATAATAGTAGTATAGATTAGTGCTTCCTGTTAAAGCTATTTCTAGCTATTTTAGAATGGCGCTGGCAGCTTGCGGCGCCATTCTAAGTGGGGCTGAGGGCAGAAGGGCACAAAAGTGGGACAGAGGGCAGGAGGGCATAAAAAACAAGAGGGTGGCAGTGATTAAGCAGGCAAACCCCCCCCACGAAATTGCAAAGCGCCTCGCGAACACCCGCGAACACGCAAAGCGCCTCGCGAACACACAAAAATAAAAAAATCTGCAAATTCGCGCAAATTCGCGAATTTTGCAGATTGCCAATTCGCAAATCCGCAAATTCGCGAATTGCCAATTCGCAAAATTCGCCCATGCCTAACCATAATTTAACATTGTCCTATGGTGCTAGGGCGAATGAGTTGTGCCTTGCATGATATTTGTACTAAAGGCACACTCTTCAATACAACATACTTTGTCGATGACTGCCATTCCCAGTGCACAACTTCTATATTGTTTCAAAAATAACATTGGACATTAACGATTTGTCATAAATATCATGATGTTCAGAATGCCAGAGACAGAAAACGGACAATTTTTTTTAAGTGCTTAATTTTTTAAAATATATTTGTATATAATATCAGTTTTCAAATATAATGTTATATTTTATAAAAAATTTTGTTATAAGTTATTATTATTTTAATGTTAATTATGATTAGTTACTTTTTAGTGAGGTTTATTTCATTTTATGTTTAGACATAAAATGTAAAGATTTTTTGATTTTATTACATTTTTTTTATTTATTGTTGTGTTGTGTGGATTATGGTGGGACATTTTAAAATATAATAAATATATCGGGCTGGTGAATAAGATCAACGACGACAGAGTAGTTTCCTCAGTCATCAAACTATAGTTTACCCATATTTAAAATGGGTGGGCAAACGATAATCTTTTTGGAGATATAAATTTTGCCCGAATTGCAAATATGCCAATACAGAAGAATATAGAAGAATGTGGATGACCAAACTTAATACCCGATGTAGGGTTGGCAGTTTTACCTCTGTCTGTCAGGATAGCTAAGGAAATTACTAAGCCTGGGCGAAGCACTAGGCTATGCTCGTGTAGTTTGTGAGGTTTGCGCTACTACACACTATATGAATTGCACGTAGCACAGTGCAAACACGCGTAGCGTAGCGTAGCATCGCGGTCATTTTTTGCTCAACGTGAAGTTGGTGACCGCAAGTGAGCAAAATGACATCCCAGCGATCCTTTTTCCTCGTTAGCGATCAGCAACATCAAGTTGCCGATCGCGAGCTTGGAAAATAAACCTCCTGGTGAGATTCTCAACGCGGGGAGGTCAGGTTTCTCATTGCAAGTGGTTGCGTATGGATGAGAAACTACAGGTCCGCATTGAGAAAGCTGCCGCTCGAGTAAAAATCTACTTGAGCGGCAGAAAACGACAGCACGCACTGTGCAAGATGCCGTTTTCAATGATTGCACAGTGCGGACAAGCATATGGCACTGTGCAATCATTGCAAACCGCGCACTACACAGTTTGCGTAGTGCTATGTGTATCTCGCATAGTGCGAAGTGCACTTCGCGTAGCGCTACTACGTGAACTAGGCCCAGGGTTAGAAATTACACCCACCAGACAGAGGACTATTATATTTAGAGTTCACCACCTCTGCCGATGGACCATCTGTTAGCCTTCTGAGGAACAGACATCATATTGGTTCCTATGAAGGTCTGAAATGTTTGGCGGCCGTCCGGCATCTGTTTTGACAGTTGGCCACAAAACCTATTTTTAAAAAAAAATAAACTGTCAAAGTTTATTTTTTGAAAAACATATAACTAATAAAGCACACACATAGAGAGCTTTTACCCTACGTTTGCCAGGGTCATTAGTTTAACATTCTGTTCATCACCACCAGATTTTCTCTGGCAGTGATGAACAGGAAAAAAGGACATAGGCTATCTGATCTAAATAGAGAGTGTGGTGTGATGCCATTACTTTGATAGTGTACAGTAACATAAAAGAAGCCAACAGGAGCACCATCAACATACAGCTGATGGTTTGTTTGATTTACAATAGGTAGGTTGGGCTGAGATTAGGCAAACAAGGTTCTTTGTCATATTGGTGACAGAGTACACTGTAACTAAATTCTAAATCAGGCCCTTTATGTCCAATAGATCACGGACTACTGACGAATTGATATGTGAAAATGAACTCAGCAGAGTGATAGAAAATAACTAGATTTTTCTACTGCAAGTGCATCCTCAGAACATGTAGTCAGTACAGCTGAGGAAAATATTACTGACTTCTCAAAAGATGGTGCAGCTAACCATGAATGGTATAAACATGTATGTCTTACCTAAAGAATATGTAGCAGCGCCAACATCAAAGGATGAGAAAACAGAAGGTGGATTCTTTAGCTGTCTATACTGAGACCTCACATGACATCTCTAACGCATTCTCCAAAGAGTTGGTGATGTATATAGTGCAATAATTGTATTTTATGAAAAAAAAACACCTCTTATCGTACAGAATGCAAATATATTCCTCACATAAATTGTCACAATGGAATAACATGCCTAATGAGCAAGTTACAGACTAAAAGTATGAAGTACCTTACCTTAAGGACTCGTACAAAAGCATTGCATGGACGATATGGACACACCTCCTTTATACCCTACCTTCCCTCTAGTGTATAACGTAACAACCAGTTAAATGATCAAGCTTGGATGGTCATCTCTGTCGGGGATCCTCTTTCTGTTTGCTAGACTCTGTTGTCAGACCTTGTGGAGAAAGAAGCAATCGATTACATTGGTCCAGGATAATGCTCTCTGGATTTCTCTACTCTCCCACACACACCGTTAGTGTTTGGATTATTCCCCTCCATGTCTGTACCTGCGATCAAATGGAGTTGCAATTGTTCTTCAATGATTAGGATCTCTGATCCTCCTAGTCTGATGTATCTTGTTGGAAGAAGGATTGAGACCCCCTTGAGGAACTTCCATGATAACACAAAACACATCTGTTACAATCACTTTCTTAATGTCTTTGAGCTACTACCAAGCACCATAACTCAAGTAGATGTACAGTTCACTTCTTATCTACAAGTGTTTTGATTGGAATTGCGTAGCATGCTCAAGAGCTGTTACATCACACCATCAAATGTCCCTGAGAATATCGTTGTTAGAAAGGAAACAATGGCTACTGGATTGTAGTTCAATAGTATCTACTATGCATTCAGCATTACTCAGTTTTTTAAATGGACTGTTAGGTTCCAATACCTTGCTTTTCTTGTATCAGAGTTAAACACTTACTTTTTTTCTTTTCTGTGTTTGTTCCAGGTGGTGATAACAGGTAATAGCATTGTGGTTGTGCCTGACAAGGCTTCTGGAAGAAGGATGATGTTGTCATGTTCTTTAGGATAGTGATCTTTTACATAGTAGCTTGCTCCTGTCTCTTCGGCACCAGGCTTTCGGTATTCTATCATAATTCTGTACCTGATGTACATAAACATGTCCTCAGGCATGGTTGAATTATTCTGTATAAGGGTCACCATTTTTTTCATCCACGGCCAACAGCCAGCTGTACATGATCCCATTTGTTTGGAAAAACCTTCCTGATTGTTTTCAAAACATTTATGGTTGTTTCAAAAACATATTGCTTCTAGAAAAAACCCTTGAGTGACCACTCTAGTATATAAGACCCTTATTCCCCCATGCAAAGCTGACACGGAGTCCTGCATGCTGAATCTTCAACACGCAGCGGTCTGACATCTCTTGCAGGGTGTCATCCTCATTCCAAACCATCAGGTGAGGGGGCAGGCTCTTTCCATGCGGATTCTTGGCTACATACATGCATATACATGCTACACATACATATCTAGGCTAGGTACATTTAGGCAAATTACTTAGGGCATGCATTTTAGGAATATGTAATTGCTACTGTTTTTATCTGAACTGCTTATGTTTATTTTATTAGCACTATGGTAGAAATGTATCTACTATTTACTATATTGGTACTAGCAATCTCTTTCGTATGCTTCTTTCTCCTGATTGTCACAGCGCTTATGTTTTATACCAGATTATCGCTAAACCAATAAATACTTATTGAAACGTCCTAATCACCAACCTGTGTATTTTGTGAGTGTAAGCAAGCACAAGTGCCTGAGCGAAACGTACTGTAATGTTTTTCACGATCCCTGAGGAATCAGGGTTGCTATGTTCAGTGGTTGCCAGAAACTACCTACACCACTGTAAAATACAAGGGGATGGTAGTGTCAATATAGAGCTAGCTTGTCTAACGGCTGACATATCCTGTGGGGGTGTCCGGAAGCGGTTGGAACACCAAACCCTCAGTTTAGGTCATCCAAAACGCACAGGTCCTGGGGATTCCCAGGAACTACACAACAGTGTTGCTGTGACAGGTAAGTTCTTGTGATGGCTTGTATTCTTCAGGTGGCTATGAGACCCAAGCAAGAAGAGTCTGGTCTCTCCACAACTCTCAAGGCAAAGTACTGAATCAGCCCTGGGTGTGGCTTAAAGAGCAGAGGAGCATCCAAGATGGCCACCGAGACTTAGTGGGCTCTCACGAAAGTTCGGCAAATCTTGTGGTGTAGTGGTATTCACTTGGTGAAGCACATCAAACTTGAGCAGCCACGCTAACACTTTTCAGCAGCGCAAGTATGAAAACAATATTGTACCATGTAAGAAGCACAAGATGCTACTGCTTAACATACTGCACATACCATACCACCAGTGTTGGGGGGCTGAGATCTTTAATCAACCCAGTGTCAGGGGGCTGGGATCTATTGACGTAGAGCTGAGCTTCCTAAATAAAGCTAGCAGACTTTACAGGGCCACGAGTCAGTGGTTCAGTGGGGATGATCTGGAAACGATGACAAAGGAGCCTGAACTCTGACCACAAGCCAAACAGATAAATAAAGATGCAGTCAATTTTGTCTGCAGATGAATTAAGATGCAACCAATTCAAGCTTCGGGTCAACCATATACTTTGCCATGAAAAGCAGCTTCTACTGCATGTCCTTTGTGGCTCATTAAACTTAAATTTCCATCCTAAATATTGTTGCCTCTACAGACGGAACTCATCGGAAAGAGGCTTCGGTTCCACAGAGGTGGCGGCGTGGTCAACTGGCCCTGCATAAGTAGATAGAAAGATAGTGCATCCCTCAGGTGCGTTTTCTCTTTCAAAATGGTCCTCATAGCTGGCTTGCAAGGAAGGTTTACCATCTAGTTCTCCATCTAGATAAGTCATAAGCATGCCCATAGCCACAACAGAATCAAACATTTCAATCTGACAGCTGGGCGCTCAATGCCTGGTCCGGGACACCAAGACTGAGAAATCAGAAGAAAGTGCTTGATTGTGTGAGAGATCAGAGGTGCCAGATGGTTGAAGGGCAACATATTAAGCATTTAGTTTCCCTTCTTGGGCCTGCCTAAAAGGGTAATGACACTTCTATCAGGCCGTTGAAGTAGTAGGCGTATATCGAACCTTAACCAAGATAAGTGTCATGTCATTCCAATTCCTAGTGTCAGAGCTTTCCTGTCTAAAATGTTGCCCAATCCTTTTCCTGTAACTTCATTATCTGCATAACGCATCTAGAAGAAAGCTAGAGGCTGAGATGGGTATATTGTTCACACCAAATACCTAATTTTTTACCATGTTTATTACTCATCCTAGATGGCTTTTCCAACAAACGTTTGCTCTTTTTCAGCTATACTATTTCCAGTTGCATTGTCTTTCCTTGAATACTGTTCTGGAATCTCTCTGCTCTCAGGATAAATTTGGTGTCCTGCCTTACAACCTTTGTAAAACTTGTCATATTCAGACATGAACTACCATTATTACCTAAGAGTTTTTTTCTGCCCTTCATTATTTTTTCCTCCTAACTTGAACACTCTTAAGGATATGCTTGACAATTTTTACTTGTATATCAGGTTGATGGTGGCACTTTGTTTAATGGAAGGTCTCCCCCGGTAATCAAAAAGGGAGCAAGAGAGATCTTTACAGTGTCCAGTTCTCAACAACAATCAATATTGAAGAATACAGGGACTGCATTGTTTGTGTGTCAATTATGACAACTAGATGTGGGCCATTTTGAAATGGAAACAGGTTTCGTCAAATAACGACTCATCACACCACTTGAAAATCAATGATATAAGTGATGTTGGGGGTTTTCCAAAGCCATGTGCAAAACTCCTTTTTTAACATATCAATGATAAATGTACCTCCCGAATGTCTATTGGGGGAACCTGATCTATTTACCCATGCCACCAAAGTGCATTTTTCAGTTTACATAATCTATGTGTCATTTATTTGGTTCTGAGACCTTTCTGTTCACCTCGCTTAACAAATTTCTTATGGAACAGATCTTTTAATTACTAGACTTCTGGATTCTACTGTGTAATTCACCCCTTTATCCACTTTTGATTATCGGTGAGAGAATGCATCATTTTATAAATAGTAGATATAGTGTATTAGCATATATTTTATTTTACTAATCAACAGTGTAATTCCTATAGCACATTTTCAGTAAGGTTACCTGAAGTGTCTTTGGATTGTAATCAGCAGCTTCATTTGTCTCAACTGACATCTTCCTTCTATTATCGATGTGCCAGGACTGAGTGCTTGGCGGGGGCTCATTTCTCGTCACCATTTTCAAAGACTTCCCCTTCCCATCTGTTAGATTTTCTTCTCTTTTCCTCTTAAAAGTGTAATTGCTTGTGCTTTAATGATGGACAGATCTCACCATTGGTAGGTAGTTGTGGAGTATGCAATGACAACCCTGTACAGAGGAGTACATCACAAGACTATCAGTAAACCATGCTTAAAAAACTGACACCTTACTAGTCATTCCAGAAAATACTTTTGGGCCTTCACAGTTGTAACCAAGTGCTCTCCAAATATTAAAATATGCAATCAAAAAGATAAAGAACATCATTCAAAAGCTAGATGTATTTTTAAAAAAATCACCCAGATCAATTCATCAAACACAACCCATATACCAGCCCCTCCATAGATCTAACAAATCTCAATCACAACACCCATACCTACCTAAACCCAACCTATTCCATCATTGCACCCACACCCCTGCCTTATCCACCAAAACTCTCCCACACCCCCAACTAGTCCTTTCGCGAATATAACACCAAAATAAAAGAGTAAGAAAAGAGCCATCCTTTTGGTTATTATTGTGAATTTTCCTCAAAGTCTGTCGCCTATGGCAAGGTTTTACCCCCACTTCTGAGGAGATGTAGGCAGTGCCCCACAGTTTTTAAGCAACTTTTGAGGGCAATGCGGCCGTTCCTGTTTCACCTGCTGCTCAATTTACTAGGGTAGTGATCAGCTGCCAGCTGGTAGTGTGTGATGCTGCTTGATGATGCCATTCCCCACTATTGCTCCTTTCCTTCTCCACCAGCCAACAGAAGGCCACTATAATTTATTAAAATGTTGCTTGTTCTAGCTGCATGAAGGTTTCCACAGTGGGCTGCCAGCATGCCACTTCCCTACCACCAGGATGTGCCATTCCACAACAGTGGGCAGTCATTAGACTAAGGAGGGAAGAGGAAATACTGATTAGTAGTACCCACTGGGGTAAGCACATGTTCTTATACATTCAAACATTGCAGCTGTTTATCCTTGTGCTAGCCATCCCACAAAATTCCTCCTAACTTATCATTATATTAATAGTTCTACACATAGAGGCAGATTTACAAGAAAGTGACGCATCTGTAGAGATGTGTCACTTTCCCTGCGCCACGTTTAGTTCTGTGTCAAACAGATATTACTGCACCTCTGTCATGTTTATACATTTTCATAAATACGCAAAGGGGAGCAGTGAGGGCGGCAATACTTACACAAATGTATAATACTTCACTCACATTTCCTAAGACCTGGCAGAGGTTTAGAAAGTCTGAGGAAGCAAGTGGTATCCTTTTGTAATGTCACAACAGTGAAAAGCATCTTTTGTTTTTCACTGTTGTAATGAAGTAACAAGGAATGCAGCATTCATGCTAGTGGCTACTTATGGATGCCACACATAACAAGAATTATATTAAATAGTTATGACTATCAAGAAATATTATAGCAACACAAAAAGATGATGGACAGAATATGGGAGGACCTGGCCTGACAGTTCACGCGGGACTGTTCCCATCAGGAGCAGGGTCAAGACTGATTCACATATGACTGAGTCAAAACAGGAATGGCATGGTGAGCAAAAAAACAATGGAGTTAGGCCCAGATCTCTCTACTGGGGTGAATGTTTGTCATCATCAGCATTCCATCCATCAACTTTTTGTAATGCTATAGTCACCCCAAATTGGAAGGATTTGCCAGATGTGGGTCCTATGCTCACTATGCCATTCGATTCAAGCTATCCTGGCTGATGAGGGGTGATACCCCGATACCGGTCACAGGATGCTTGTTTTCGGTCCAGGGAAGACCTGGCTTGGCAGTTCGGGCTGTACCGTTCCCATGTGGAACAGGGTCAAGACTGATTTACATATGGCCGAGTCCAAACTGAAATGGCATGGTGAGCAAAAAAGAGCTCAATTTAACTTAGCTCTCTACAGTGGATAGATGAAAGGCAAAAATATACAAGATCTTCTACAATAGAAAATGGGATAGTGGTGATCTCATGATAAGAATTATTATGGACATCTCTAATGTCACACAGAAGAAAAAATGCATGCATGGTACAAGTGGCAAACTAGGCTACTTGTCTCACCTTTAGAGATGAGCTGGGTTTAGGCTCACACACAAACCTTCAAGCTCCTAAATCTAAAAGCATTTGTCAGTGAGAAAGTTTGAGCTAAATATTGATAGGATGTCCATAGCACCAATGTCTATCTCGAAGGCACCAATGTCTATCTCAAAGACAGAAAAATGGTGTACATGACATGTGCAGAAATACCAACTCAACATTACAGTCACTAAATGAATGATTTAAAATTCCCAAGCAAATTCAGTTAAAAGAGTTTAATTTAACTGTTAAAAACACACCACAAGCATGTAAAATTTACTCAGCACTCAGAAGCTATCAATAAACTTATTGAATTTTTTTCATGAATAAGGCATATTGAACATTAGATTTTTGGAAAACACAGTCTGATTTAAAGCAAATGTCCATTTTGAAAACGTAGTGGATGAAATCAAATTTTACACTCTTCAGAACTTGTATCAAAAATTCGATTTATTTATTTGTTGTATTCCACATTTTCCCAGAGATGTGTGGAATGTTCCTTGGGGATCGGGCCAGAGGTTAAAAAACATAGGAGCAAGTGCAGAGTTTTGTCTGCAGCCAAAAGTTCAGTTCCAACTGTCCTTCTGATGGTCCTTCA
This sequence comes from Lissotriton vulgaris, assembly GCF_964263255.1. Lineage (NCBI taxonomy): Eukaryota > Metazoa > Chordata > Amphibia > Caudata > Salamandridae > Lissotriton > Lissotriton vulgaris. Next base: position 82,574,282 of record NC_141698.1, on the reverse strand, counting down.
TGAATATGCACACTCTGGATCTTACATACTCTAATTTAAAGAAACTCACCAGAAAGGAGAATTCTTCTCCTTCAAGACAAGGTAACCTGACCTTAACAGTAACTTTTTACCATGAGCATTTCAAGAGTGACCAAGAATAAAACCCTTAGGTAGAAAGACATTTTCCAACAATAAGTCTTTTTAATTTTGTCTCTGTTCCTGTAAAGACTCTATCTTGAATGTGGTGGAAGCATTTTATTACAGGGTTGACCTGCTAGTGAGTGGCTAAATTCTCTAAGCAATTGACAGCATGAATACCATGAATTCTCATCTCTTACTCCTTGGTAGATGACCTAGTTAATGTGACTTATTATACTTATGAGAAAACTGAAAATGATTGCAGATGAACAAATAGTCTGGAACTCATGTATGCATTACTTGACACCATAATCCCTGATGGGATATCACTATTAGAATTTGAAAGATGTACTGTTATGCTTTATGTTTAGATGAATATATTAGAAGATGGCACCCACCATATCATATGTAACTTTATAAATGGACTTGATAAAAACTGTTAGTGAATTTGAGATGCATTGAGAAGCTGAACACACTCTTCTTTGCGTTTTTATATTGGATTGAGGAGATTGTGTAAATATAATAATGATATGTGAGACGCTGCAGAAGCACTAAACGCCCGGAGCCTTACCTTGGCTGACAGCGCCTGTGACAGGAGAGCGCACGGAGACCGGAGACCTACACACAGCCGAATTCCCGCCACCAGTCGCGCCGCCGCCTTGGGACTACGTTTCCCATCAGGCTCAGCGGCGGCGCGTTCCCCGACGCTGCAGAAGCGACGGGAGGGGCTCTAGAAAGGCAACAGCCCTCGGTGGTGCGGGGGGGAGACGCTGCAGAAGCACTAAACGCCCGGAGCCTTACCTTGGCTGACAGCGCCTGTGACAGGAGAGCGCACGGAGACCGGAGACCTACACACAGCCGAATTCCCGCCACCAGTCGCGCCGCCGCCTTGGGACTACGTTTCCCATCAGGCTCAGCGGCAGCGCGTTCCCCGACGCTGCAGAAGCGACGGGAGGGGCTCTAGAAAGGCAACAGCCCTCGGTGGAGCGGGGGGGAGACGCTGCAGAAGCACTAAACGCCCGGAGCCTTACCTTGGCTGACAGCGCCTGTGACAGGAGAGCGCACAGAGACCGGAGACCTACACACAGCCGAATTCCCGCCACCAGTCGCGCCGCCGCCTTGGGACTACGTTTCCCATCAGGCTCAGTGGCAGCGCGTTCCCCGACGCTGCAGAAGCGACGGGAGGGGCTCTAGAAAGGCAACAGCCCTCGGTGGTGCGGGGGGGAGACGCTGCAGAAGCACTAAACGCCCGGAGCCTTACCTTGGCTGACAGCGCCTGTGACAGGAGAGCGCACAGAGACCGGAGACCTACACACAGCCGAATTCCCGCCACCAGTCGCGCCGCCGCCTTGGGACTACGTTTCCCATCAGGCTCAGCGGCGGCGCGTTCCCCGACGCTGCAGAAGCGACGGGAGGGGCTCTAGAAAGGCAACAGCCCTCGGTGGAGCGGGGGGGAGACGCTGCAGAAGCACTAAACGCCCGGAGCCTTACCTTGGCTGACAGCGCCTGTGACAGGAGAGTGCACGGAGACCGGAGACCTACACACAGCCGAATTCCCGCCACCAGTCGCGCCGCCGCCTTGGGACTACGTTTCCCATCAGGCTCAGTGGCAGCGCGTTCCCCGACGCTGCAGAAGCGACGGGAGGGGCTCTAGAAAGGCAACAGCCCTCGGTGGTGCGGGGGGGAGACGCTGCAGAAGCACTAAACGCCCGGAGCCTTACCTTGGCTGACAGCGCCTGTGACAGGAGAGCGCACAGAGACCGGAGACCTACACACAGCCGAATTCCCGCCACCAGTCGCGCCGCCGCCTTGGGACTACGTTTCCCATCAGGCTCAGCGGCGGCGCGTTCCCCGACGCTGCAGAAGCGACGGGAGGGGCTCTAGAAAGGCAACAGCCCTCGGTGGAGCGGGGGGAGACGCTGCAGAAGCACTAAACGCCCGGAGCCTTACCTTGGCTGACAGCGCCTGTGACAGGAGAGCGCACGGAGACCGGAGACCTACACACAGCCGAATTCCCGCCACCAGTCGCGCCGCCACCTTGGGACTACGTTTCCCATCAGGCTCAGCGGCGGCGCGTTCCCCGACGCTGCAGAAGCGACGGGAGGGGCTCTAGAAAGGCAACAGCCCTCAGCGTCGCGGGACGCGAGCGGGACGCCCGGGGCTAAGCCCGGGCAAAGGGCGGGCCCTCTGTGGCCCTCAGAGGCACGAAAAGGCCAGGCTAGGCCATTTCCTTAACATCTTGGCAGATTACTAAGGTACTGTTTCTACCCTATTACTGTGTTAACTAAGCTATAGGTCTGCGATAGGACCGTACTCAACCAGATATTGATCCATTGTCAGCCATAATTACTCTTCCCTATTGGCACTTCTTTAGATCAAATCGGGGGCTAAGCGTTCTGTAGGCTGTTCAATCAACAGCTTTGACTATGGTGAAAAAACGGGTACCTGCGCCGGACGAGCCTGTGAATACCTTAGACTCTTATTTGGTACAAGTGGTTAATGACATTAATAACAAGCGAAGGCAATCCTTAGGCTTAAGTCAATCACCCATTATGCCTTCGGTAAGTCCTTCCACAAGCACACTTAGTACTGAGACAACTGACCCACCGCTGGTAAACCTCACAATACATCTCACAGAACAGAACCTACACCACAATGGAGCCGAGGTCAATACCGATGTTGACTCTGATCCTCGATTTGACGGATCAGATCCGATAAACTTATCGGTAAATACCAACAACGACTCTAACCATCAGATTTCCATCACGGAAGTAGCATCACAGTCCCCGCGGCCCATTACACGGGCGGTCAGAGCCTGCCGTAAATCCGTAGCCAAACGGGGGGGAGAAACACCTAGGCAAAAAAAAGGCCACCGCCCCATCTTCTAGACGGCCAGAGAATTTGGCGGATCCTGACACTGAGAGCGAGCTTAGTAGTAATAATAATGACGACCTCTTTAATAGGATCCAAGAAATGATAGACATTAAAATCAAGACCATAATCAAACCCATGATAGGGAAGCTTGATAAATTAACATCGGAGGTCGAAAAGCTGGGCGCGGCCCATAGCAAGCTGGCCGAAGAGGTCGAAAACCTGTCCTCCCTTGTTACAAATCTAATTCCTACTAATGCAGAGGACACCCCTAGCACAAGTAACTCGCAACTCACTCAGCACGGGCCTTCGCTCCCGCCGCCGCCATTACCACCAACCTTATTGCCTGTCCCTGGGCAGGATGCTGAAGCAGTAGATCACAGTGCTAACATAACTGCCGCCCCCGGGGGAACACAGCAGGAGGACCTTTCAGCCCAATTTATTCTGGAAGCCTCACCGGTAGTTCTGGTGTTGGCAAATGTCCCTGTCCTAGCACCAGGCAAAGTAGAGACCAATCAGGATCTGAAAGATAAAGCGCTGTATTGGCTCACTAACAACATGCTTATGACAGATCAAGGATACGATAAGCTGGCAGGGGACATCGTCATGTCTAGGAGGGTACCTTGGATAGGAAGCAAGCCCAAAAAGTTCCAAGGGGATTGCGTTATTTTAAACTTCGCAAATGCGGAGGTCCTTCCAGATATTCCGAACAATGTCTTTCCACATCAACGCCGTAGAGGTTCCATTGTCCCTCTCACCCTTAAGTTCTTTTTTGATGAGTCTAAGTTTCGCACTTTACCAAATTCCAGCGGCTACAACAGTCACACCAATAAGAGTAACTGGAGAGCTGCCACCAGACCTCGACATCCAAATGACTGGCTTCAGCCTATAGCTCATCAGGACCCAGGAAGATTTTATTGTCCGTTTGATCTGAACATCAGGCCTGTCTTGCAACAAGAGCCAAGAGTTAATGCCTGGGGAGGGGGCCTGCCGCGTGAGGATCGCAACGCCCGGGGCGTCAGGTCAGTACAATGGCCGAGAAACGACCAGTTTCCGCATTATCCAAACACATCTCAATTTATGTGGAACCCAGCACTATATGGCCACGGGCAAGTAGCTACTCCGCTTGAGTGGGGCTTTAGCACAGGCAATAGGTTTGCCCCTCTTTCTGACTTAAACTCCTGTGATTGACTTGAACAAGGAATCTCGCACGCTAGGGAGGAGCCGAATGACCCACCATTAGCAAGTGGCGCTTTGGTAGCACAACAATCAGTCAATTCAGCACCAGCTCGTGCTAACAACTTAAAGCAACCACCCTCCGATTCTTGTAAGATCATTAGCTGGAACGTAGCAGGCACAAATTCAAAACGCCAGGATAAAGCATGGTTGAGATTTGTTTCAGAATATCACATCATTGCCCTGCAAGAAACTTGGGACACATCTAACAGTTTCTGGCTGGACGGGTTCACCAGCTTTACTAAACCTGCAAGATCCAGCAGAGCGGGCAGAGCCAAAGGCGGCTTGGTGTTACTGTTTTCATTAGCCCTAAAAGGCACTTATAGGCCGATCAGCGTTGACTCTGACAACATCCTTATAGTCGAGAGGGTGATTAATAAAGATAGCAGGACATTGTTTGTCAATTTCTATAATTCTGGGAACAGCGATTATAGTGGGCGCAATATCACTAACCTGGAAAACATTTTAAACACAGTATCAAAGGATATCAATCTTACTTTTGAGTTCATTTTGTTAGGTGATTTTAATATTCACCCATGTGGTTTAGCCTGTAAGGGTAGAGAACTCGATGCGGCTGATGATGCAGCCACACGGGGACCTCACTTTGAACATTCTGTAGAGGGGCAGGAATTAGAAAAGCTATTGGCCTACTACGACTTGCATGAACCTGATTGCGGGCTGAGAAGTCCAACCTTTACTGGGGCCCAACATGGCACAGTGATTGATTATATCTTTGTCTCTTTAGGCATCCTAAATCGGACAATGGCCTATCGCACAGTCCCCACGCACTACAGTGATCACAATCCGGTCCTACTTGAAGCAGCCTGGGGAGCTCACTTGGGTTTACCACCAGCAACGCCTAAACCTGCCCATCCCCTGAGGATCTCTGATCAAGACAGAAAAAAGTGGGCTAAAGTTATCCCTGAAAACTTTTATGGAAAATGCTACCCAAAAATTAAAGCCCAGGTGGAGTTATGTAGAGATCCGGGCACCCAAAGCACTAAAATTATAGCCGCCTATGTGGCAATCTGTGACCAGGTCTCGAAGGATCTACTCGCCAAACCTATCCGGGGAGCCCAGGGCCACAAGCGATGGTTTGACCCTACATGCTCTAAAGCCCACAGAGAACTATTGGCGGCACTTAAATCAGTGCCCAGGGTCAAAGAGGACATCGCGAGATTAAGAAAAGCCTATAAAGCAGCCATAAAGATCCGTAAAGACAACATCAAACGTGAAACATGGGACAATCTCCTTTCAGCGGCTGTACTGAAGGACAGTAGGAGATTTTGGGATATGATCAAACAGCCCTTATTTCGTGACGACAGCAACGATCCCATGGACTGCGTGATTACGGACGAGTCTTGGTTGTCTTTCTTTGAAAAAGTATACGGGGGCGTTGTTGAAGGTTCAAAGATAGGTAAACTGCATAACATAGATGCCCACCACATCAACTTTAACGTTCAAGAAGTGGAAAAAGCCTTGTTGGAAACCTCTAGACATAAGGCGCCTGGGCCAGACGGAGTACCCGCTGACTTTTTCATGTTTTCACCCAAACTTTGGGCTGAGGTTCTGTCAAACGTATTTAATGCAGTTACTGGAAACCCTGCTCCTGCTTCATGGGCCAAATCTATCATCGTCCCTATTTTTAAAAACAAAGGTCGGCGGGACGACCCCGCATTTTATAGACCAATATCCCTCCTGGACTCAACTGTAAAAATCTTGGGCAGAGTCCTCTTATCCAGACTGAAGGAGAACGTCGAAGGTTGCGGTGGGCTGTCCGAACTGCAATACGGTTTCAGAGAGAGGAAAGGCACCATCGAACAATGCAGTAATTTACATCTACTCATCTCTAAGTACACGGTTGCCAAGGAGGGTTCAGTGTTTCTTGCTTTTATGGACCTTTCGTCGGCATTTGATCTCGTAAATAGGTCAAAATTGTGGGCGATCCTGTTAGAGATGGGCATTGACAAAGCTCTGGTCACATTTATGGCAGCGTTGCACCAGGAACTTTTCGCAGCGGTTCGAGTGTCAAATAATGGCAGATGTACCCCTCCGTTTAAATCACTAAAGGGGGTACGGCAAGGGTGCATTTTAGCCCCTACGCTTTTCACCTTGTATATCAACGGCCTAGGGGAACACCTGCGCAGTCAGGCCGCGGACGTCCCGCGAGCAGGAGATGTGCTTATCCCGGCCCTCCTGTACGCGGACGACGCGGTGCTGATAGCCCGCACAGGTGTTGGACTGCAGCTCCTATTGGACGCCTTCGGCTCTTTTATGGAAAATTTGGACCTAAAGGTGAACGTATCAAAATCACATACGATGGTTACGGGGCGCGAGTGCATCAAAAAAAGTCATAAGTCATTCTTTTGTAGTGGGGTTCCTGTCTCGAATGTATCCACATTCCCCTATTTGGGCATTTTGTTTGACCAGAAGGGAACTTGGGGGCCACAGATAACAGCAAAAAGGTTGGCAGTAACCAGGTCCTCCTCAGCGATCCTAGGCTTTGCGGGCAAGTTGGGGGCAAGGCCTATGGAAGCACTTCTTAAGATCTACAAATGTAAGCCTGTGGCCATTGCACTCTATGGATCTTCAGTATGGGGTTATGTAAATCTTGATCCTATCCAGAGAGCAGAAAATAAATGTATTAGATCTCTCCTCTCTCTACCTCAGTCAGCCCCAACTTATTCGATTCACCAGGAGGTGGGCTTGCCCTACCTGACAGATTTACTAAGCTTAGCACCTCTGATTCTTTGGCTGAAAATATGGCTGAACGAAGACCTACCACTGAACCACATAATATTAAAAGACGTTCTTTCCCTAGACAAACATAGGAGCATTCCATGGTTGGCCTATTTAAACAAATCATTTATTGATTTAGGCCGACCAGAACTCTTTCTAAGTCCAGAAAAAATCAAGGCCTCAGACATAGCCTATACAAAAAAAGCGTTCTTGGGAAAAAAGGCAGCGCGCCGTGAGGATGCTGAATTATTGAAGCCCTCAGTTAGGTCACATAACCTTTTGGTCAGCGCTCCCTCCCTTGCCCCTTATCTCAGCTTTGTTACATACCCCTATCACAGGTTTTTATTGACAAAATTCAGGTTTAACCTGATACATTTTTACTTAGGCTCTTTTAAGCAATGGCAGAAGCCAGAGCTAGCCCCACCCTGCAGGTGTGATGACTTTTCGGTACAGGACACAATGCATTGTGTTATGTTCTGTAGCTTATATCACGAGCAGAGGAAAAAATATCTGCTCCCCATTCTGAAAGAAGCAGGTTTCACACAGGTACGCCCGGCACTGCTCTACTTACAGCTTGCGTCAAATCCACGCACAACCTTCTGTATCGCTAATTTTTTAGTGGCCGCAGCCAGGGCGAAAGCTGTTGGTCAAATCTTGCCTTCTTAATATTAATAATGTATATAGCATTTTTAAAATGTACGTAGATTGTTTCTTTAAACATGTAATGTCATATATGTATTTTATGCTATGTTTTATTGTTTAAGTTTCTTTGTATGACTTGGAAAAAGTCGAATAAAGATATCCTGACTGACTGACATAATGATATGTGTAATAAAAAACATTTTTAAACCAATGTTTAATGAACTTGTATCTAATTTGTTTCTTTCTCTTATTCCTAGCTCCCCGAAAGCAGATGTCATCTAGACTTTCCAAAAATAGAACTAACTGAGCAGATGAGAAATAATGATTATTTAGGCCTCTATCATGTAATAAACAGTGACTAAAATTGCGCAGCAGTATATTATGGGACAGCAAGGGACAACATATACAAGAATATTGACAATAAATTCTGTACAATAATATGCTTATTTAAGAGGAGCTTTAAAGAACCAAAAAGAGCAATTAACTACCTTACTATGGAAGACCACCATCTCTGCAGTCATGTCCCTTAACGCACATGCACAAGGGCTATCATATATTTTGGATTGCTTGGGCTTCTCAAATTTGGTCCAGGTTAGTGTAATTGATAATGGCCTCAGCTTCAGCCAGCTGTACTTGTGAAACCAACCACAAACCTTTATCTTAGTTGCCAAACTCACTGCCACATAGTTAAGAAACTGGGCTAGGCAGCAGACCTTCGGAGTATTGAGCAGGCTAAATCTGGAGACAGCATTAATGTAAAAGTTAGCATGTGTCATTTAGGATTATGACAAAAATGTAACTCAAAGGTGTTACTTATTTGGTGACATTTTTGGGCTCATTGTTACTATGGGCAAATCCTATAGAATGGCCATTGGCTTCATAATGTATTCCAGTCGAGTTGTAACATCACAAAACTAATTTTACTGCTGATAAAATAAACATAAATTATCATTAGAAATTTGAAAGATGACAAGTTTCAGGTTTATTTCCCTGAAAATTCCCAGTTATTTGCTGATCAGAAGAAATCTGAAAAATTACTTAATGCACTGTTAAAGTTCCCAGAAATCTGCATGTATATAATCTCACATTCATGCGAGTAACAAGGACCCCCTGTAATTATTCTAGAGCTCCTAGGAGAGGGTAATGTAACAATGAAGGAATAGTTTCCTAGGCAGTTCCAATGTTACAAATCACATCAACATATTTTTAACATAGCTAGAGGGATAACTAGAACTCAGTGTAAAGGCGAAACAATTGTTTAAAACATATTGAAATTTACTTTATTCATGTTTATATTAAAAAAGTGGATATAAAAGAGCAATTCAACATACAATTAAATACCTTACAAAACAAATACGATGTGTTCATTGTTTATGTTTCTTTTGTGGAAACATACGTTACAACCGTAATTTTCTTTCTCTATTCTGTTACAGCAGTTTATTCATGTGATACTGTTGTTAAAGGCCTTCTCGACCTATGCAGCACCTGGCCCATTGTAGCCCCCATACGCCCACATATAGCTATTAATGTTTGCACCCCACATCGGTTGCTTACCCGTCTTCCAGTTTCAGGTAACACAGCATTTTTTTAACTTTCCAGTAAGTTCATCAGATTAATCATTATTCTGACCTGGTAACTAGACATACCTTGTTACCATTTTCCTTCCATGGCTAACCCATGATCCACAAGGTCACTCTTAAGCAACTCTAACTTCATTGGTTGGCCCTTAAATTAAGATAGCCTTTGGATTAATAATGAGGCTACTACAAACACAGTAAAGTTATCTCAGACTTATGTATTTATCTGCATTACTGGAATTTTACCATCATGCACAGGGTAGCCTTAACCATGGAAGAGGCATTTTACTACAACTTATCCGCCTCTTAGGTCAACGATATTATCTGACATCGCCCTTAACTGCCCAGACGACTAGAAGCATGTAGTCCCAACAATAAAGTCAGAACTCAATTCGCTTTTATTAAAAAAAAAGGTATATCATCCTAGCAGCTCTCTCATCCCCACTTGACTAATTATAGATTCTTATACACAGGTTCTGTGCTCTGGATATTGTCCTGGCCTTCCCCTTTTGAAGCATTTCTGCTCGATATACCTCTGATTTGTTGTAAGTTCAAGTAACTTCCATTCCCTTCTTCACACTATGGGTGATTTCTAACTTCTTTTCAGAACTTCCTTAATCATTCTTGTAAAATGTAAATGTACAGGAATTTATTTAGCGCAAATCACCAAGCGGTTTCTAAGCGCTTGCTTAGGGAACCCGTCCTGGTATTCCCCTGTGAGATAACCCATGCAGGGTATCCGCAAGGTGAAAGCCAGGCATCCAGCCGCGAGGGGCCATTGTGAAGATAAAGCAAGCTATTGCCCAGAGTCGCAGAGTGTGAACCCGTGAATCGAGTAGTCACCGGGGTGAGAATTGTCGAGTCCATGGACATTTTAGGACTCAAGACCCCGCCGAGCCTGGAATTGAACCTTGGTACCGGGCTGACCTCTGCTTCCAGGTCTGCCTCCTCTAACCAGTGAGCCACACTTCTCCTCTTGGTGATTACTATCACTGAACCCCTACTAAAATATCTCAACTGCAGTAGCTTTCTCTTAAACCTTCTTTTTGGCAACGCTTGAGTAATCTTTTTTCACTTTAGAATTTTGAACTCAGTGTAATTTTATTTAATTGGTATCATCTAATGTTTATGAAACACTTTTTGTATTCTTTTGGTCACCCTATAGGAAAATTATTTGTGGTACTCCTGATGAGGGCACCCCCTGTGCCGAAAAATGAATAAAGTAAATTTCAATATGTTTTAAACAATTGTTTCGCCTTTACACTGAGTTCTAGTTATCCCTCTAGCTACGCTGAAAATATTTTGATGTGATTTGTATCATTTTGAACTGCCTAGGAAACTTTTCCTTCATTGGTATAATCTCACATTCTAAACCAGACAGCCAGTTTTGATGCCTAAATTGCTTTGCTTTAGAAATAAATGATAAGGTGCAAGTAGGTATGTTCTGATTCACAGTATAGTTTAAGTGCAACAATATTCTACGTGGAATAAATGACAACATACTTCATCAAAAGAGTTTATTTCGCATTATCTGAGGAGTAGGATTTGTTGGCCTCATTTGTAGAGATTGTTAAAGGACTCAAGGCCAGATGAACAAAGAATCGATTAGCAAAAATTGGTTGCAAAGTGTACACCAGACTTGTGAGGATCGATTATGATTTTGCAAACTGTACTGATAGGTCAGTTCGCAAAATCACCATTCAGAGTGGGTTGCATTTCAGTTATTCTTTATTTAGTCAGCAAATTGCGACTTGCGCCAGTTGGATGCAATCACAGGGATGGCGGCCTGCTGGGGTTAGCAGAGTACCATGTCTGTGGCAGCATTTAAATAAAGTATACTTTTTTTTTTAATGCAACCAATTGTTCTTAAAAGAAACGAGTCTGCATGTAGGAAAAAAATTACTTCAAAAAAAAAAAAAGTTGTCAGTGAGCCCCTGGACCAATGCCCACTCCCAAATAAACTTTCCTTTTTTTACTTTCACAAATGAAAGGGGTCTTGTGAAGATCCATTTTCTTTAGTGAATAAGTTACAAAATCTATTGAGGAATGAATAACATGTCAATAGTTTGCTACTGATACTGCATGTGCAAACCATTGATACATAGCATTTGGAATTGCAATGTAGGAGGGAGGCCCTAAACACACCCCTTCAAATTTGCAATTCATTATGCATTTCTTACTCCATTTTGCAAATTGGTAAGCACTTTCTGAATCTCAAAATAAGTTTCATACTTTTAAAAAAGCCCTTTGGCAGTTGCTAACTCTGTGATATGGTGCCGCATGTACTAACGTTAGTGTTTGCAATTACCAAATAGCGAATCTGTGCAATGCGCTTTTAGGTAACCGCAAGCAATAATTTACTAAAGTGTGCATTACACTTTTTGCGATTCCTAGTTTTCCTAGGTTGTCGCAAATAGGCCTACTTAATGAATATTGATGAGGTAGGGCTCAGTTTGCGACCCATAGGAAAAGGCAAACATCACAGGGATGGCGGCCTACTGGGCTAGCCAGACTACCATGTCTGTGATTACTTTTAAATAAAGCAATCTTTTTTTTGTTTGTGTACTGTATCCCATTTTCCTTAAAGGAAATTGGGATGCATTTCAAACAACAAATGAAAAGTTTTCTTTTAATTTTTTAGGAGCAAGCAAGCTCTTTAAAAATATTTTTTCAACCATTCTAAAAGGGCAAGGGGACCCCTTCCCATTTGCAAATGGGTTACCACCAACAAGGAAAAAATGTGACTATTTCGCTACCACATTTCGGTTGCAAAACATTTGTACACACCAATGTGAACCGACATTTGGAGGGGACACCCTAAACACACCCCTACCGAATACCAAATACTGAATCGCAAACACAAATTGCAATTTGGTGACGTGTTACTGAATCGCAATTTGTGTTTTGTGTATTTGTAAAAGCATTTTTGCAGTTGGAAGCGGCCCGATCAGCTATTTCCAACTGCAAAATTGTTTCATACATATTGCCCTCAGTGAACTGCAGACTTTATAACTGCTACGTGGCTTCGTTTATCTGGTCCTCAGTGACTTGCATTAGCCTAATTATGTGCACAAGCAGACGGTTAAAGGCAGACATAGAGCCAAATTACAACAGAATGAAAATGAGAACCAGCTTTTCAGCTCTTTTGACCTGTTTCCCTGACATAAGCAATCATTAGTAGAAATCGACATTTTTGGCAGCTATTCAGATTCTGCATTTTTTCAATATATTTACAGCCATATTCTTTCATATGACGGAGCCTGGATGTATTGGGAAGGCTACTGGTGTGACTATGTTTCATGAGTAATATAATTCTGTCTATTATTTGTTAAAAGGATGTTGCAAGTGATCTCAGAGATCTATGATCTTGTATAGGAATTCTGCCTTCGGCCTCATTGTACCTGTAACATACATGCTATATACCCAGAGTGTACATTATCCTATGTATGAGTGGAAACTGGAATATCCCTACAAAGACCTTCTATTTGGCTGTTCTAACATTAGACATTGCTTTACAAGTTGCTTCATTTAAAAATTGTCCTGTATTTATTCAATTTAGTTGTTTCATGATATTGTATCATGAACAGCAGCCATTTCTCTCCTTTATTCTTTTGCTTACTGAAAGTGACATGAGATAGGTGGAAGTTGCCTGAATGCTCTGTTCACTTTCATTTTCCATTTCTCCAAAGGCAATTTAAGCTAAACAACTGTGCAGAAGAAACGGGAAATTGCAGACAACATAAGGACGCTGCCATGAAATGGAAGTGTCTCTTGAGTGAGCAAACCTATCTTGCAAAATGTAATCCTAGTTTTATTTCAAAGAGGAAACCTGTACAATAGTAGGATTTTTAATGTTCTTTTCAGATCTTCGTCATTTTGTCAAGTAAAACAAAACGTTATTATAAAATTATCAAATGGTTACAGGGGGCTTGTTCATATTTAATTGTGCATGCAGTGTCTGCAAAATAAATTGTTCAGACCTTTAAGTACTAAAAAATGTTTCCTGATTTTACCACAACTGTGTAATCCATAGTTAAAATGTTGTTTCATTCCTCCATTAACCGTTTCTTGGATGGCACATCTCGGAGCCAGATATAGCAGATGAGAAACAATTTCACTAAAGATATTGCTGGTCAACTTGTTCAGAATTTCAAGAAGTGTAAGCATTATCAATTTGATCCAATTCTCTAGGATGTAAAGACTTCTAAACCAAACATGAGCACAATATTTAAGCTTTGCATTTACGATCAGGTTATCATTCAAGTATTCATTACATAAGTGAAAATAGTTTGTGCATATCCGTTGATTATCAGAGGTTAAAAAGCAGTTTTAGTCGTCTCAATTCTCAAAGAAATGTGCCACACAAAGAATCCTTTAAGAGCCTGACACGCCTGGCCAAAGGAATCTAACAGGGATTCTCAGGGTCCATAAGTCCATGCAAGTGTTAAAAATGAGGGACATGATTCACAAAAGTAAACAGACCCTTTTGTGTCTATTTAGGATTGTTTGCTATTCACAAAGAGGTTTATGAGCAGTAGCTTTACGAGTACGGAGTCCACAAACATAAAAAGATAGGAATGTGTGTGGACTCCACACTCATAAAGACACTACGCATAAATCCCTTTGTGAATATCAAACAACCATAAACATACACAAAAGTGTATGTTTATCTTTGTGAATCAAAACCAATTGAAAAATTGAAAGTGCGAGTATGTGTCCCTTTGTCCAGTGTGAGATTTGTAGGTATTTGCAGGGTTGTAGAATCTGAAAAATCTGATTGGCTTGTAGAACTGTAAAATGTTTATTCTAATGGCCTACACCAGATGCCTGCCACTGAGCCCTGTGTCCTGGACAAATGGTAACATAAGGCAAAAGAGATAAAAAGAGGTATTCCCTGACCTTAGGAAGAAAATGGGCAGGGGTTGCTGAGGGGCAGGTACTAAATGAAAATCTTAAAACCCACAGCTACCTGTTTGAAGAGCAGAGTTTCCCTTGAAATGGAAAACCACTTAGTTGGTAGTCAAGAAGTTATTTCAAGGTAACATATGTCAAAAAGCATCTAAAACATCTCTTATTTTCAAATGCAATCAGTTGAAGTCCTTCAGATTCTTAAATACGTAGGTGGGTGCAGTGATAGTGCAACTATTATTACATATGTTGCTACAGTTTACTGACATTGCTTCATGACAACTTCTTCTCATCTCATATATAGGATACAATACTATGGCACATATATGATATTCAATGGCACATAGAATAGGGTCTGATTTTGATGTATGTGAAGAATCGCTATACTTGCAATCACACATGACAATGATCCAGGGGCCATAGAAAAGTATTTGAATTCTCACTTGGCAATTTTAACAAGTCAATCCTTAATTTTGAAATGGCAACCCTCAAATTGTGTAGTAGTTACTTCTTCTACCAGTAAACTTTGCATAATCAGAAACAACAAACTGCAATGGGCTTCAGGTTTGCTGCCTCCGACACTTAATATTTATAGGTGTATATGAGTGAAAGGGAGCCTGATGGGAGAAGGTAGGATGTTTGTGTTATGTTATAATGATAATATAATGCAAACATGGAAAGGACCCATTGCTGTAGTAAGGTATTTTTATAAGAAGGTTATTCAAAAATACATAAATATGTTTATACTATGACTATAGCAAAGAAAAGAAACCGAATATTTTGATGTATATTGAGCATTACACACTGCAGTTTTTCTTAATGAAAAACACCTCCATAATAGTGTATGAGATGCAATTATGGTTCATCATAAAAACAGAAAACCAGTATACCATTTGGCTCAGTGTGAACACTTTCAAAGAGATTACAATTATTTTTAAGCAACAAAATTACAAGTATACACGTTTTTAAATCCCAGGTTATAAACAATAACTCATGTTCAAGGCATTCAAAAGTTCAATACATTTAGAAAGAAATTCTATACTCAAAGGTACCTCACAAATTATTTATCAATACTGCCAAATTCCATTTTATAAAACCACTTAACATTGAGAGTGATAAAATCATTTTCATTTTAACAAACGTTTTCATTTATTATCTAGCCAAAGATCTAGGTACATGTAAACTCAAAAGTGATAAGCATTAAATCATCTTTGGAGAAACGAACACCTTGAAAAATGCTCTTAGACTGATATAATCATCTACAAAGAAACATAATTTACATGCAACAGGCTGGCACCATAACAACATGTTTCAAATTGTGGGGCCTCTATCTGCTGCCAACTTACAGCAAACAGAAGTTTAAGTTTACTAACTGGAAAAATCAAAGAAATATGAATTACAGTAGTAAATTCTATGTATACTATTTTTAACACAAAAAGTTGGTTCAACCATGGATGTTCTGAAATCAAGATGGAAGGATCGTGTAAGATATGGGATCAGTATTACAAATATTCAGGGTAAAGCATTTTTACTTAGTATATACTTTAAATGAATAAAAAAATATTAAAATGCAAGGAATATTCCGAATGCAAGTTTAAAAGAGGTGGTAACAGAGAACATATGCTATGTGAATGGGAAGTCTTTTTATTTATCAATTAATTGTAAATGAAGCTGGTCTAAATGTAGAAGTGGAACTGAAAACATTTATACGATTCGGTTGTTCTAGCTTGACTCTTGATGCTTCAAACACCTGAAAGAAAGCTTGATGTGGGGATAAACCACTAGGCTCTCAAACAATCATAACATGATAAGGACTAGAGTTCAAATCCAGACATTGAAATGTACAACCCATTTAAATAATTTAATTTTCAATAGTTAAAGCAGTGTAGTTTGAATATTTTATTAAAACTGTTTGAATGATGATATGAAGTAACTCTAGGTTCTTGAATGTATATTTTGTGGAGGATATAAAGTGTTGATGTGACATTAAGATGTAGTTTAGGTACAATTTTTCTCCTTTAATACCAGAATATAATTTCCAAGTGATCTAACCATGCAATAAATGCTGTACTAATATCTCAACTCACAGGCAAATGTTCAAAGACCAAAGAATTTCAGGGGGTTAATTTTACTAGACAAATAGGTATGAACTGGGATTTGCAGGAGACCTTGTGATATAAATTACTTTGAAATTACCTATTCATTTTGGAATCAATTATAGTTTTGAATCTCTGTCTATATAGTTGCAGATTTTGAGAATTTCAATTTGTTGTATTTCATTCACATGGCCAACTAAGCTGATTTGACAAACTTTCAGATAACTAAGGATGAGAACATGTGTTTGATTTTTGCAAAAAGAAATTCATTCTTCTTAATATTTTAATACAACTCAATAAAGTATGTTACAATTAGAATAGAATATACATTTTGTGTGTAATATGGTATATCTGTTCAAGGATTGATATGTGGTTGTTGATCAACCGAGTGAGCACAATAGGCTATCATGATTTATTATAATAGTATCAACAAGAGAGATAGGGCGCGATTAAACACTCCTGTACCCCAACAAGTATATCATAAACAACTTAGGAGTGACTCAGTGAAACGTAAAATACGTGTGATAAGAAAAACAAATAGAAGTGTCAGGTTATTCAGAGGCCCCTACCTAATTATGGCAACGTATAGGATTGGGCAATTCCAATCTTAATAATCAGGAGGTAGCAAACCCATGGACCGGAATGACTGCATCCAGCAGGGAAGAACAAACAAACTCTTGTTTAGAAGGACCCTCACTCACCACTAGTTGGTGACATGCTTCATCATCGGGTCCCAGCTGGGGTGGCCGAATGCCCCGCCAGCGTGCTACAATGCCTGAGTTACAGCGGAGCGGGTTTTTTAACCCTAATACAGGTTGGCCCACATTAAACATTTTGTCTGGGCTCCAACTGTGTATTTTTTAATCCTGCACCCACATATTTTGCACATTTTTTGAGCTAAATCACTATTATACTCACCACCAACCCGCTCCGCTGTAACTCAGGCGTTGAAGATGATGGGGGCTTTATTGATAAACTATGTGGTTTAATGGATGACCATTTGTTAGCATTTGATTAAGCATGCTTTTATGTGGAGAATTCATTTTCAGAGGTAAGTGTGGTCTCATCAAGAATAAGGAGCAGGGCATTGCCTAGTATATTTTTCACTTTCTTCAAGGGTGAGTGTAAGTACTATGCTGTCTTGGTTTTCTTTTCAATGTACACTTTGAAGGGGAGATTGGTGTTGAGGATGATGCCAGATCTTTTGTATTTGATGAGAGCCATGAGATGTTACAGTGCTCTCATCCCCTTTTCAATCTTTGGTCTCCTTTGGACTCCCTTGATCCTACCTGCACCCATGTTCATTCACAGGGAGTATGTTCCACCCTTCCAGAGATCTCCCCCATTGAATTTTCCTACTGTATGCAGCTTCCAACCATGCAGCCACATTATCCTTAAAATTGTCATGAGACCATTTTGATCTGACTTTCCCAAGGTGATGTTCAAGGCTCAGCCAAACACCTTATTTCAAAAGCTCCTCCATGATTCTATATTCTGCATGCTTCATTGAGTCCAATGACATCTCTCCCTGGTACAGGTACCCATTGCAAAAAGCACTTGACCAAGTGAATTTCTTTAACAAGGTTCATATAGTGTGCAACATAAACAGGTGCTTATGGTGCTTCTAAAAACATAAATGGGTACAGTTTATTTTCGAAAGTTAGAGTTTGACTTATGCTTACTGCTGTTACACAGGCACATTTTCACAGCTAGCTAGGAGATTTGGGTACTGTAGTATGTGGAAACGTACGCCCTATTGATGTGCTAGCTTAACCTTTCTCTCTCTTCTAAGACCAAATCTCGCATTTTATTCTACCAAACCCAAAGTTGCCTTCTTTCCTTCTAAGTTGGCATCCTCTCTGGCCATTTGCAGCTGCAAAACTCTTTCTGCTTTTCTGCCTTCTATCCTCATCCTTTTGGCTTCAACATGTGCTCTCAATCCACTGGGAGACATATTAATTCCAGAAATACCACTTGCTGCTCTGGGCAGCACAGGCGTAGAGAGCTTTCATCTTCAGGGTCTTCTTACTTCATGTCTTTCTCCACCACAGTTACTGTGGCCTACTTCGGTACCTCCCAAGCTCTTTTGTCTTTCTCCAGCCCTGGTCTCTTTGTTTTCCTGCCTTCCTTGATCCCTGTAACATGGAGTACCTCCTTTGTGATCACTTCTGAGATGCCTGGTAAAGATTGATCTTTAGAATCCCCCCAAAAAAGAAAACAAATATTTAATAAAATGATCCAATCACTACCTTCGCAGTATACACACTGTACTGTAAATATAATAATCTGTCAATAAAATTGTTTGAAAAAGTGCTCTTAACCCAAGTAGGAACATTTATGTCTTTAATACTAATGTTGTTTGGAGGTCGTTGAAGATACAAGTTCTTTTCCTCACCACTGATTAACAACGGTGGAAACTGGATTATTCAACCATGTGAGACAGAGCATTGGATGAACATCACCAATGCCTGAGGGCCCGATTCACAGAACTAACTTAAGACAAAATCCTAAACTTACTACTTTTGGTATTCACAGAAGTTAGGATTTTGTCTTAAGACAGACCTAAGACAGACTTAAGTTAGGATGTTGCCTTAAGTATGTCTTAAATCTGTTTTAAGACAAACTTAAGACAAAATCCTACCTTCTGTGAATACCAAAAGTAGTAAGTTTAGGATTTTGTCTTAAGTTAGTTCTGTGAATCGGGCCCTAAGTTACTTTACTTCTCTTTGGTAATTGCCTCCAGTGAGGAATACCTGCATCTCTCTTGATAGCGTGATACAAGAATCAATACTTTTCTTAATGAAAAATATATTTTGTACTTGTGAACCAAAACTAAATAGGCAAAGCAAAGATATTAAGTACTAAAAAACAGTTCACTATTAATATGGGGAACATGTAATGAGTGCAATGATCCAAATATTAACTATTTCAGATTCACTAATCAGGAGTTTTTTCAAAACTAACATCATTCCATAGAAAAAAAATTAAAGTCTAAAACAATTTTTAGCATGTGGGGCGCAATAGACCAGAAACTAGGCAACCTTCATTGTCTACAAAAATCGACATGTGTTGGGTGACCATTGGTCATCTATCTTGGAGACTAAAAGTTTTTAGCAGGACAAGGGGAAAATGTCTGAATAAACAGACTCCACAAGGCTGAGTACTCCGTTTGCATATTCCCAACCTAACCTCAAGTCTGGGATCAAAACCTATAAAGAGGATACTAAAATATAGATACATATGTTGCATTTTTTAAGGCAGTCCAAACGTTTGCCAAAGGTTCAGTAATACGCGTTTATGGGAGACTTAAAGTCACAACTTCAGTTTAGATACACATCAATAGGTCCTACTACAACTGGTTCCTTGGATGCCTTTGTAGAAGCACCAAATCTCAAGGTCCACAGGGAATTTTGATCTCGCTAGTTGAAAAGGGGACGTTTCACTGGTGCCTAGAGGTGAAATGACTACTTACAACTTGTCCACGTTTTCTACAGGACTTTCTCAGCTTCATCTATCTCTAGGAGCTTCGATATCCTCAAGGCCTTGGAGAAACATTTCACAGATCCAACAAACTTCCCTGGCAGGTACGTGGGGCCTCATTTATGAGGCTGTGCGTCACTTTTACGCCGCCAGTGCGTCACTTTTTGTGACGCACCAGTGGCGTAAAAAATGCACCTTGTTGCACCATATTTACAAAGTGACGCATCTAGGTAGATGCGTCACTTTGTAAACCCCTGCGCCACATTATACCTGCGCCAGGTATAATGTATGCAAGGGGGGCGTATTGACGCAAGGAAGGGTTGTAGAAGTGACGCAGTGAAATCTATGAGATTTCACTGCGTCACTTTTAGGACGCCGTTGCGTCAAAATCTTGCACCTGCCTCACTGCAGGCGTAAGACTGACGCGGGCCCTTTCACATGGGGCTTGCCCCATGTGAAAGGACGCATTGCTGGAGTTGCGTCACTTTTGTGACACACTCCAGCAATGCGTCACTTTTGCACTTACAGATACGTCAGAAATACTGACGTATCTGTAACTCCTTGCGACATGATGCGTCATACATTAAATATGACGCATCAGGAATGTCGCAAGGAGTGCGCACTGAGAATTGACGCATTGCTGCTTTCAAGCAGCGATGCGTCATTTCTCATAAATGAGGCCCCCGACTCCTTTGAGGGGGTGTCCTTTGAGGGGTTAGCAAGAGCTGAGCACCAAAATACCTGGAAATTGTTCTTGATCCAGACATAAATAAGCAGAGATTAACACATCTATCTATGTATATTCAGACAGGCAGAATAGAAACCTACAAAGCAGTAGAAGAGAAGCCAATTGTCTTCTCTGCTCTACAAAGTTATCCCGTGAGATTTGACCAACCAGTTGGGTCACAAGGGCAAAACTAGTCAGTGCTTTGTGGAGACCCCTGTATGATTCAACCTGCAATTCTCAGTTTTCCCTCACCAGAGATTTCAATAGTGACTCCTGCACTATTTTGATGATATGCTTTCTAGCTGAAGGTGTCCCGGGGTCCTTTTCACTGTGGAAAGCAACATGACAGCTCACAAGTTCTCTTTTTCCTCTTTTATTCTCTCTCTCTCTCTCTCTCTCACTCACTCTCTCTCTCTCTCTCTCTCTCTCTCTGCCTCTCTAAAACACTCCCAATGCTGGCCAAGTTATCCTTTCCAAGAGAAATAGCAATTATGAACTTTCAGGAGACATATATAGTTAACCCTTTGCTATGGGACGCTCCACTGTTTGAGATAGGACACAATTAAAAAGATCGTGCTGTTGTCAGTTTCCTTTACAGTGACACCTGAATGAGGGTGGGGGAGCAAGTTTATTTCCCTTTAATAATTTCATACATGGACTTGTCGCTGATGCCATAAGGTGGGCACCTCAGTTCAATGCTAGATTAAATGTGAAAAGTGACAGTGACATCAGAACAAGAGGCTACCCAAAGAACGTAACTAGTATTTTACTAGACACTGTGGCTAATTTTCTGGGGTGGAACACTGCAAATTTTACACAGTGGTAAATATTAAAATATATCAAATGGGCACATTAAAGTTATCATGCTCATTTGCTTATCTGCTCTAAAATTGTCGGATGTACATATTTCTAGTCCTAACATTGATTCAACTTGTATAGCCTGCAGAAAGGAAGAAACTAAATTAATTTAGATAAAAGGGGATAAAACATTTCCTTCATCTGTTATCTGAACCTTGTCCAGCTGTGCCAATCTTTGCTTGAAATTACAGATTACCTACTGAAGTGTCAGAGAAGGCAATTTTAAAGAAGAACCATCTTTCTTTTTAATTGTTGAACTGAGCACTTTTTTTAGAAGGAGTCCTATCAGTAGGAATCTGCTATTCAAGATCCCAAATAACAGGGACCTGGTCCACAAATCAAAAAATGGGTCAATTTTAGACTTTGCTAGTTAGCCACAAAGATCATTCTACCAGGCCGTAAATACGATTACTACTCCATTCCTTGTAGTTTATTTTAGTTACTGTTATTTATAATGTAAGCTGCAGAATGTTACATAACAAATGTGACTTCAGCAATGATAATGTGATGCAATTTCTGATGTGATGTGTGAGGTCAAGAGCAACATGTGTGGTGGGATTGAAGGTTCAGTAGCTACTCAAAAGAAACAAATGCCAGGGGGTCTGAGGTGTTGGCCACAGATAGAAGGTTTGTAAAGTTTGAAGGTTAACACTTTTGCATACTTAAAATTATACTTTAGAAGTGCCACGAAGTGGGGTAATTGTTTTCAGGTGGATAAGCAGGTGCCATGCTGGAGACCTAGATATGCTCCCACTGCCCCTCAGGATCAAGCAGGCCACCAGCACAACTCAGCAGCTGCTAATCATGTTTCTCGACCAACAGATATTCAACACTAGGCAGTGAGACTTGAACCAGCAGGCAATCACCGATGCTTTAAACAGTGTTTTATCCCATGCTGCTGCTGCCTTTGACAGCCTTTAGCATCAGTGAGAAAAACACACCTTCTAGCATCTAGGGCCATAATTCCATGAAAACTGATATCCCATCTTCCTGTCTGCGACAAGCAGCCAATGCTGGACTGGGGAATCGAAAGCAGTCCAGCAAAAAAGCTCAAAACCGCACTGTTCACTTTATTACTTCGTGCAATATCTATTTCCCTCCGTCCATTCTCTATTTCTCGCTCTCCTTCTTTCCTCTCCCTCTTCTCCCCTCTGACCACGTTCTCCCTACCTTCCTCCTCCATCCTTCTCCTTATCTCTGTTAAAGTCTCCCCATGCCTGCTGCATTTATCTTTGGGAGCGTGGTAAAGTGACAGAGGCACCAGAAGCACCCCTGGCCTTTTATAACTAGACCCCACTGGCTTTTAAAAACAGCCCACCAGGGAAATGCCCGGTGGAATTAAAGGCCTTTTAGTACCTACATGAGGCTGCAGGGAATCGCCTGCCAGATAAAGTAAAACTTAGTCTTATGCAAAGTCTGGTAATGTCACATGCTTCTGTTAAGAGTGAAGTTTCCACACTGAATCGACATCACAACTAAGATATCTTTTCACCTAACTCTTGCAATAACGTTTACATCCCTTAACTAAAGTTTTTTTTTCTGTGAGTTTTAAAGGATGTCAAATTGATATACAACAACAGTTTTGCAGCCACATGCATCAAAGGAAATTGCATTCGCAAACTGTGCGAATCGCCAAATTCGGCCGTTTGCGAATGCAATTTCCATTTTTGGGATGCATTAACATTTTAGTAAGTTTCGCAATTTAGGAAATCGCAAAATTGCGATTTCTTAAATTGCGATTGCATTTAAGGTATCTCAAATTGAGATTCCTTAAATGCAATGCATCAAACTTTTAAAATGTGCGAATTCACAAATAAGGGGAGCAAATTACCATGAAGTTGACCTTCATGGTAATTTGCGAAAACTTTAAAAAATGCACTAAAGTGCATTTTTCGAAGTTCCATTTTACACACACACATGTCCTTGGGGCATGTGAGTGTGCAAAATGTACTCCTAAGCAGATTTCAGGGGTGCAACAGGGTGTCCTTTGGACACCCCTGCACCCTTGAAATTGCATTCTTAATTTGCGAATTTTTCAATGGTGAATTGCAAATTAAGAATTTCTTTCCATTCATTCCTATGGGCCTCTAGGCCCATAGGAATGGATGAGGAAATATTCCTTAATTGCGATTCTCAATTAGAGAATCGCAATTAAGGAATTTTAAGAAATCGTTATTTTTATAGCGATTTCTTGATGCATTGCATTTTGCAATTCCTTAATTGCGATTCCTTATTTTTCGCAATTAAGGAATCGCAAAATGCAATATTGATGCATGTGCCTGATAGTTCCTTAGAAACTTTTACTTCGTCATATTTGAGGTTATTTCAGTGAAGGCATATATTATACACACACCTAAATACACAACTGTCCTCAGTTTAGTAGATTGTATTATTTCTGTGGTAAAACCAAAAGAACACAATAACACAGGTGTTATAGTAAGCACTGGGAAAGTTCCATGTACAAAAAATATGATAAACCATTACTGTACTTTAAGAAAAAAATTGGCAAAGGCCAGCAACCACCTGGATGGATGTCTTTTATCACTGGTTTCTTAACGCTCAAGTTTACTCCCAAAAGTAATTTAAACCTGAATAGGTTCCTGCAGGAAAACTCATCCACAATTCAATAACTGCCTCCTTTCATTACACCAATATTATTGAGCAAAGGCTGCTTGTGATCATTAATGGCCGTCATCCTCAGGATGCCTTCGAAGCAAGCCTTGGCGCATGCAGCAGCGGAATAGCACATCATGATTAAGCAGAGCATGGCGGAAGGCCTTGCAGCACCGCTAACCATTTGACAAGTTGGTGAGTGTTAGAAACGAATTAGAAGAAGCAGAGCTTGACAAATTAAGATAAATAAGAACTCTGGACTAAAATCTGGTGTTAATAGTGAGGAAGAAATGTTAGATCCAGATCTCCAAAGTATGACATTTCAGCAAAGCAGATTGACTTTCATGAGTTATTGCTTAAATTTCAGGACTCATCAGAACTTGAAGAGTAAGCCACAATTATCACTGCAAACCTGTGTCATTTGGACCTCACGATTACAAACCAACTACACGCTTACCCACAGGTCTATTAGAAATGCATTGATTTGGTATATTAAAAATAAAAATATAAATGTGTTTAAGGGCTGTGCGAAGTAGTAGTTTATCATGAGCAACCATCTTGAACTTCTCTTCAAATCTTTGCAAGCTTTAAAACCTTCACGGGGGTTGCTAATTTTAAGCGAGGAAACAAACGTGGCAAACATAAACTAACAGGAAAGCTCACATTTAATGAGGGTATTTACTCTAAAAAAAAAGAGTGCTTGAGAGGAAATTCCTTACTGTGCATAGTTTGCAAATTTTAAAACTCTTTTCATAATGCAAAATTTTGCTGGTAAAAGTTACATTTCACTCGCCACTTAGGGGAGAAGTACATATGGTTAGGAAATGAAATTATATTTGGACACACGTTTATAAAATAAGCGTTGAAGTCACCCCTAATGTAAGGCCTAATGTTGCCTCAGTGCCCATAAAATATGAAGAAGGCTCTCGATTACCAGAGTCTGAACACGGAGCACCGCTTGAAGGACAACATAGCTGTTGTCTCCCTTATTTACAGTATGGTTTTAAACAATAAACCAAATAGACTCAATTATCATTCAAAACTTAGTTCATTGTATGTATCATAATTGAAACAAAGCAATCTAATTGTTACAAAAAAAAGGTGATGAACAATTTCAGCAAAGTGAATGTTCAATGTACTGCATACAGTTTATTGTTTAAAACCATACTGTAAATCCAGAGCCTTCTTCATATTGCATATAGTCGGAGTGACAAGGGTCTTCTCACTCTTTAATCACGGTAGCACGCGTACACATATTTAACTATGGAGTACAGACCTAATTGAGGTTTACCATATAAAATCAGGTGTGCAGTAACACTCAACCCCCCTCTTTTGCCTCAGTGCCCATTAAGGCAGGCTACATGGTATTTAAAATTAGGACATGTGAATCTTACTGTTTCACATGGCCTTCCTGTGAAAAAGCCTAAAAGCTCTTTTCACTGTGGCAAGGCTGGCTGCTTCCATTGAAAAAGACTGTGTTGCATTAGTACAACTTATACTGCTAATTTCAGTTTGGTAACATCGACACATACGTCAAGGACTCCTATTCGTAGTTAGACAAAATCCAATTAAATAGTAAAGTAAAATGGTATCTGACTAGCAAGGTAAATGTATTTTATACAAATTACCCTTTACCTGCCTAAAGTGACGAAGACCTATATGTAAGTATACCAACCGTCACCTCACCTGGCAGCTGATGGCTCCCCTGTAATGGCGTGTAGATTACTTTCCGGACAGTGACAAAAAGCGTTGGGTGTGGGGAGGGGATTTCCTTTCCATGTCAGGGTGGCCTGGGGACGGTGCCCATGCCATTTTTTTTTCTTCAAATGAGTCCTACCTAGTATCAGGCAATGTGTAGCTCCCACCTGGGCCTGCCCCCTCTATTGTCCTGCTAGCCAGACTGACACCAATCCATGTGGAGAGGGTGCAACCCCAGAATTTGTTTAGAGTGACCACAGGAGAGGGTGTGCCAATTTCTGTTGGCACAACAGTGGGTGGGCACAGGGAAATATGACTGGGGTGGGAAAGGTTGCAAAATGTTGGATTTAGGGAGAAAGGAGCACTATGAACAAGTAAACCCACAGGAAAAGCTGCAAAAACGACCCTCTGGGATCTTTTACCCCATGCACAGGAGACATCCCCACCCATAGACTGGTGCCAGGTATAAATGTGGCACCTGCAGTATCTTTCTCAGAACACTTCTGGACCTGAGGAAAGAAAGAGAAATGCCATGCTGTCTGTGGGCATGAGAAGACCAGACCTGCTTTCCTTGTATCCTGGACCCCAGAAGTGACTACAAGGCTCATAATGCAGACTTACTGGTTAAGCTACAGGAACACAACAATTTACCTGAGGCCTTTTTTTCTGCCTTCCCAGCTGACCACTTGACCAGTTCCAACTGGGTCTGCCCTAAACCCTGCTTCTGGCTTCTGATAAGTGACTAACCCTAAAGCCTCTTCTATTAAGTTCTTCTCTTAACTGGAATTCATCGACATAAAGCCCGATGTAATGTTGTGGTAACATAATAATAGAAGGGCACTAGGATGTCATAGATAGAGAGAAGTCAGGGTGAGGGAAGGAGGCCAGAAACCGGAACCGGAGGAGTCAGATAGATGGGGTTAGAGAGATAACAAGATCAGGTTGGAGCAATGTGAGCTCCGGAGTGGAATAACCAATAAAGTATTTGCTTACTTTAATTGTGCATGGCTCATTATTTTGCAGTCCAAACATGACACCATCTATGGCTCAAGCCTTCAGTCATGTTCCTCTGAGGAAGTCCGTGCTCCCCCCGCAGTTTCTAAGTTAAATGCAGGAAGCTTCCCTGGCTCAGCTGTCGAAGGGCATGCAATTAATGCCAAAACCTCCTGGATGAGAAACATGAGCTTGTCCTGCTCTAAGTTTTTCCTGCATAAAGCAAAATCTTCACTGAGACTCTGACCCGACTCTGGAATCTGTCGATGTTGAGCCCTTTTCTTGACTTCAACCTACCGCCTGGGTCAACTGAAGGCATTCAACATCCATAAATCTCCGAATGCAAAGGTAAGCTTTCGCCAGGATCAACCCAGTCCTTGTATCTGGCCAGCGCTCTGTCGCTTTTGGCCTTCAAACTTACCATTGTACCTTTCTCCTGAAACCAGATGAACACAGTTGGGGCTTAATCAACTCGGTTTATTTATTGACTTTTGTGGTTCACCCTGACACAAATTGTGATTATTACTTGAGTTGGGTTCTCACCGCTCTCAACTAATAACCCAGTTTCTTAAAATAAGCAACAGAAATGTAAGATTCAGGTATAATACCTAATATACTGAAATGAAAATTAGCAACATAATTATAAAGGGGCTGACTTGACAACAATGAAAATATGAGTGCAATGCCTTTCAATTGGCTGCATTAAAGAGGCATGACCCATCAGTGTTGGTAAAGGTTTAATTGTAGGACATCTTATCAATAAAACCCCCTCTGCAAAGTTACCGCAATAATTAGAGTAACTGCAACCAGTAAAATATTCCCAATTTCCAAACTAGTCATCCTTTATCTATTCATTTTTCTGTTTTAAACAAAAAAATAAATTGTCCACTTTAGTTTTTTAGAAGAATTACTTGGGTTCATCATCATATCTCTCATGTCCTCTTTTCATGCACCTGTGTTCATCCACTCTAAATTCCTAATTCTGCTGTTGTTTTCCTCATTTAAGTAGGTAGATCTCATTCAGGACAGGGCACTAGTGCTCTAGGGTAGTTTCAGGGTCTTATGGACTCTCTCAGACTCATGCGGCTTAAGCAAATTTGTCCAACAAAGGATTCAGGGCCTGATTTAGAGTTTGATGGCTAGGGTACTTCACCACATACATTATGGAGGACCCTGTCTTTCAAACTGATAGTCCGTCCACGCTATTTATAGTTTGGCAGACCACTGCATTTCATTACTGCTTACGCCGGCAGAAAACTTGCACTGAGGTTCGTGGGGTTGAGGCGCCGTCAGTGTAAGTACATTAGACAGCCCATCCTATATAGAGCAGATGGTCTGATGTACTCCTGTTTTTTCTGGAATATCCGGGAAAAGACTGCTTGTTTTTTTTAATTCAAAACATTATGTTGGCACTGACATACTCACCTAACTATGATGTCACTGTAACCTTTGCGTTTTTCAGTGAATTTCTAAGATTTTTTTTAATAAAGGAAAATACAGTAACATCCCTATATTCTTTGGTTTTTCAGTCCATTTCTAGTTTCTTTTTACGTAAAGGTATTTAGTTGCCATATGTCTTGAGCCTTATTTGGTCCAGGAAACCACATCCTTTGGGGTCTAAAATCCATATAAATGGGGAGGGGCCATGTAACAGCCCTGCCAGCCACATATTAGGCCACAGGAAATCATCCCCGTGAGGCCGAATTGCATAAAAAAGGAGAGGGGGCAATTATCTCCGGAGACATATTCCCCTAGGGGACATGTTCAATTGAAAATGGGACGTGGTGGCAGTGATCCCCTGTCCCTGCTTTATTAGACCACAGGGAGCCTATCCCCTTATTTCCTAAAAAAGGGGCGGGAGGGCACATGCCTCTCCTCCCCAAGCCTTATTGGGTTCCAGGGGCCAGTTGCATAAAAAAATGGAGAGGCGACACTGTCTTCTTCCCAGAGTCTTATTAGGCCCTGGGGACACCAGCCTCCAAGGCCAAAACCAATAATAAAAGTGAAGCGAGCCACGCTGCCCCCATCCCTGAGCCATATTAGGCCCCAGGGACCCCATCCCCAGGACTAAATTCCATAAGAAAATGAAGAGGGCTGCGCTACATCTTTGCCCAAGACTTATTAGGCCCGGGAATCCATTCCACAGGGCCAAATATCAGGAAAATACGGAGGTAGGCTTATCCCCCAACTTAAATCTTATTAGTCCTTGGGGACCCATTCCCCAGAGCCAAGGTACATAATTAAAGTGCATGTAAACCCTCCCCCAGAATATATATATATATTTTCCACCTGGAATCTGGCCCATCCGAGTACGTAATAAAAAAGTAAGTGTGGAAGTGCAGTAGACCGCACTTGGTATTTTTTTTTCTTAATTTTGCTGTGACTCCACGGTTCCTCTGTAAATTTGCAGCAAAATAAAAAAAAATGGGCCCCAGAAGGGGTTTCTGTGGGACCCCACCCCTAAGCCTAGGGGGGTAGGGAATCCCTACCCTGCCCGAATGTCTTTGTTTTGCTTTTCCTAAATTGGCTGCCACCACTTCCTGGTTAAGGTGGTGGCAGCCAATCAGATCTAATTTTGATCTGTGTCTCTAGATATATATTAATCTTATTTCTTTAATAACTTCAAAACTATTGCGCAAATGTACACCAAATTACAAAAAACACTCTTTCTGATTCAAAGTCTATCTTTCTGCCAAGTTTGCTGTAATTCTGTTTGGCTTTGTTCGGGCCATAATTGTGTCTGGAATCCCTATGGGGAATTGCATGGGAAACGTGTGTTTTGGGACCCGCCCCTTTTCTTTGGACCCTGCTTCACAGATCACTCTGAAACTTTCCAGACAGCAGCTGAAGTGACTGACATACTAGTTGTGGAAAATAATCACAAAGTAATCTGTATTTATGTATAAATAGACAAACTACAAAACAAAAAAGAAAAATAATAAAATAATGTTTTGAATAAATTTCATGACTCTCTCCTACTTATAGCATCCTTCTCTTAAAGTATTTGTGAAAAATTTCTTTGAAAAAGTAATATAGGTCTATTCAGAGGTACCCCCCCCCAGTTTTGTCTATGACCTGTGTCAGGTAATTCCTCCTTACCAACTTCTGATGGTGGTCGGCTGCGTGTTCTTTGAAATCTCTGATGTCCGAGCAGTTCCTTCTAAACCGGAGGACTGGACCAAAAGGGAGGTCGTCTCTCAAATGTCTTGGCTGAAAACTATCATAAACCAGGAGGAAATATTTCACCGTAGGTTTTTTATGCGTAGTTGTTTTTAGTTCCCCTCTTTGGTAAAAGATGTTGAAATCCAGGAATACTAACTCTTGATTAGATAAAGTGTTTGTGAATTTTAGGTAATCGTTCAGATAGTTCAGCAAGGACAGGAATTTCTGCACTGTTTCCTCACTTCCGTTCCATAACACCAGCACATCATCTGTGTATTGTTTCCACAGACTGATGTGAGACCGGAAGGGATTGCTGACGCTGAGGACCTTATGCTTTTCTAGACGATTTACATATAGACCTGCTATACTGTTAGATTTAAAATTCCCTTTCCTATGATGCCTCTTCCGTGCAGTTTTAGATTAGCAGTGTGTAGCTAAATTACATGTATTGATGCTTGCATCCAGTAGCCCTTCAAGTATTCCTCACGGTATGGAGGCCCCAATAGCCAGTGTGACTCCATTTTGTATTTCACTATCCATATTAGACTGTGACTGAATGTGTATGTACTGCTTGCTTCGGCAGAAAGCTGCTGGGGTGAATTTTCTCCTAAGGTTGGGCCTCGTAGTATTAATGGATACATTGTTTACACTCCTGCATACCTTTCCCATGAGACAGAGCCTGCTCCCATTGGCTCAGCTGCAGGCACGAATAATGACCTTGCCAGGGAGAGATAGTGTGTGCCCGGCCTCAGACTCATAGCTCATCCTTGTGTACCCCTCTTTGTCTCCTGCTGCCTTCTGTCGAAAGTTACTGGGTGGGGGTGTCTTGTGATCCTGCAGAAATGTATAAGTGCCATTCCTATGCCTGGTAGGGGGAGTCCCTCTCCGGTCATCTTAGGGTGCAGGTCATGACGGACTCCTCTGCAGAGAATTTGGTAATAAATGCTTGTTTTTATTCTCTACTGTCTGACCGACTCTTCATTTGGGAAGGCATAGCAAGTGGTTGTATATACATAACCTGCGGGCTCTAGAGGGCCCCATCCTTCAATACTTGGGGCAAATGTGCTCCCCGTGCTAGTCCTGTGCTTTTTGAGATAGAGGGTTCTCTGCGCATTGGAAATAATTCCTGGTCATAGTCAGTTTAGAGCACTCCATTACAATGTTCTGTGATGTCTGGTAATCCCAGTTGACTATGAAAAGAATTTCTTCTATAATGTTTAGTGTTTCGTCAGGTGGGAGGCTAGTGTACAAGCTTTCAATATCCAGGCCCATCAACAATTCTGTTTCAGGATTGAAAGGCATTTCTTGTAAGATTCGAAGAACGTCTTTAATATCTTTCAGGTAGGGGTCATTCTTCGGAATTAAAGGTCTTAAAAATGTGTCAGCGAATTTTGACAATGGTTCCAGGATAGACCCTATGCCTGAAACTATAGGTTGCCCTGATGGATGGGTCAATTTCTTATGAATTTTTGGTATTGTATAGAAGTATGGTATAACTGGGTCTTTGTTTATTAGGAATTCCCCCTCTTTTTGTGATACCCAGTCATGGGCGAGTGCCTCCTCCACCATGCTAGTGATCTGTATACGTAGGTTTCTGTTGGGTTTGCAGTTAGTTTTTCATAGTTTCTTGTATCTTGTAAGAGTCTCATACATTCATCATGGTAGGCCTCATCTGATTGAATTACTATTGACCCACCTTTTCCGGCGGATTTTATTACCAGGTCTCTGCTGTTGCCCAACTCCTTTATTGCTTGTTTTTGCTCCTTGGTTGTATTGGGAAACACTTTAGTTTCATCTGGGTTTATGGTCTCCTGATCTTTTAGCACTGCTCTTTCAAAAGCCACAATTTCCACTGGTAAGGTAGCATTTGGGGGGGGGGGGGGAGGAAGATTGACTACAATCTTAGCCCTGTATCATCTTGAGTTGAAATGGCCAGTTCTTTATTGTCAAAAAAGTCCTTTAGTTTTAGTTTCCTGATGTACTCGTTCACTTCAATGTGTATCCGAGAGGACAACATTTGTTAGATTCAACACTAGACTACTTGTTTGCGTGTTGTTGCTTGTTTGTTCTGGGCACCTGTCATGCTCCTGGTTGCTACTCTCACCTCCTCCTCCTTTGGTAATACAAATATACATGCCGCCAACAAGCACACACAATGCGCACACAACATGGCCATGCTTACATTACTGCCACTCTCCGACCACAGCCGTAGGCTTCGGCCGCGATTGACATACATGCATCATATCAAAAGACGCTTGTCACAGCACAGGCCAACTTACACACTGAAATAGGGCCTAGGCACATGCAGTTACTGCCTTCTCCAACCGCCTCAGCCCAGCCCCTGTTCAGAAGCACAGCGTACACAGAAGATACTTACCATTTGGCACAGTTCACAGTTTGGCCAGACTCAAGTTGTTCCTCTACTTGTTTTAAGTTGCAAAGCGAAATGCTTATCCACTCATTAGTTGGCCCACACACTGTTGTTGTACCGCAAAAGCTACTAAAGGTGTGCCTCCCACCCAAAATGCATGCCCGTTGCCCATGGCCTGGCCCCTATGTGCTGCGCTCCTAGCATTCTCTTCCTCTCCACATTAGCATACCACCATGATTACCTGGAACGTTAGAGGAATGCATATGCCAGCACGCAGGTATGAAACATTCGCTTACATAAAACTCTACAATGCCCACAAAACAGTATTGCAGGAAACGCATTTGGCACAGCCGGAGTTCCGTAAACTTCAAAATAGGTAGAGGGACCAAGTATTGGCCACAGGTTATTCCTCATACACTAGAGGTGCCCTTATATGGATGCACCCGGTAACTTCACACACACCTGAAGAGACAGAAATAGACGTTCATGGGCGCTATGTGCTAACATGGGGCAAACTAAATGAGAAGCAGATTGTTCTGGAGTCCATTTATGTCCCCAAAGCTCATCAGGCAACATTATGGCAGACACTTTCTGGCATAATATCCAGCTGGTGTGACATCCCCTGGTTGCTGGGTTAGATTTTAATGCAGTACTATACACCAGCTTACACATGTCCTTCCGCCACTACAGCTTACTGCAGCCTCATCTAACGACAAAGCCTTGGCGGAATGGTTGTGCAACTGGGGTCTCACAGATATGTGGAGGGCACTGCATCCACAGGAGTGCCTATACTCGCAATCCTCTCATCCACATAGGCTACACATGCCGGTTTGTGGAAAACACACACTTATTGCTGAGTGCACTAGAACAGAGTATTTGGGTCGCACATACATACATTGTGAGTTCACAGCCCATTATTCCAAACTGTACAGGCCCTTACCTGCTCTTGCTGCCGGCAGTATCAGCAGAACAGAGGGCAGAACTAGAGGAGCGGATCACACTCTTGGAGGTGCAGCCGGCCATACAGGCACTAGCAACTGGTAAGGCGCCTGGCTCTGACAGCTTACCTGCTGAGTACTACAAAGCATTTCAGTTGACCCTCGCCTGCATCTGCTGTCAATGTGCCACAGTGCGCAGGAGTCGTCTGTCCTCCCAGAGTCACTTCGAGAGTCGCTGCTGGTCTCTCTCCCCAAGCCAGATGGGGATCCAGAGCTACTAGGCTCCTACTGACCACTGGCACTATTGAACACAGACTACAAAGTATTGGCCAGGATACTAGCATATAGACTTGATCCCCTGGTACCGCAGTTAGTACATGCAGACCAAAATGGCTTTGTGCCTGCTCGCTGTATGTCACTAAATATACAAAGCTTCTTCCTTCCCTGTGGCCCGTTACTCTAGATAGAGCTGGACACACTCAGGTTACCTGGTCCTTAACCCGGAGAAGGCCTTCGACACCCTGGAGTGAGGCTGTTTATTTGCTGTCCTCAACAAGTACGGGCTGGGGGAAAAAGCTACTGTATATGCAGCAAAAATCAAGACAAGTACCTATGTGTCTCAAGCGGTCCCAAACTAGTGTAGCACCAGACAGGGGTGTCCACTCTCCCCGCTGCTATTCGCACTCACCATCCAGCTACTGGCCGTGTCCCTCCACCAAACTGGCGCAGAGTGGGGCGTCCCTCAGGGTGATGGCACATACGCAGTTTCTCTGTATGCTTATGACCTGCTAATTTACCTCCGGGAGGTCTGTGGGTCATGCTCAGCGGTGGAGAGGGTGTTGCTGGAGTTTGCTTCGCTGTGAGGGCTGCGGGTAAACTGTGGGAAGTCCTCCTTGTACCCATTCGCAGAGACGACCCCTGATCCAGGTTTGATACTGGGGGGTACACCGGTGCTGTGGCGGATGTCCTTCTGGCACACCCTCCCGCTAGCCACCAATGGGCAGAATTGCTCTTCTGAAAATGGTGGTGCTCCCGTGGCTGCTCTATCACTTTACAAACTTGCCAATATACATCAGACCTTCATTATTTTGCACTCTAGATCAAGACCTGCGGCAGTTCATTTGGCACAGCACCCGTAGCAAAGTAGTGCTAGCAAAAACTTTAGCTATCATTTGACCGAGGAGGATTAGCCGTCCCCAACATGGAGCATTATCATTTGGCATTGCAACTTCAATGGGTGGCTCATTGAATCAGTGGCATTCAGCTGGTGGACCCTGGGATGTACAACCCGGCCACATGCAGTCCAAAATTACAGCCTTATTCCACCCTGGCAGGAGGGGTGCAGTACCAGCCCAGATCCTGCTGTTGGTTGCATATAAATCCTATTGCTGTAGCCTAAAGCTCACAAAAGGGACTATTCTGTATGCTCCCTCCCTTCCGATACTTGGCAGACCAAGTCACCATCTCACAGTCTCAGCTGCAGAGCTCACCACCTGGGAAGCAGTGGGGTTGCAGACCCTGGGAGACCTGTATTAAGACCAGCAATTAGTTCCATTCCACACGCTGGCTGAAGACAATGGCCTGCTGCAGGACCAATTCCTGTCATACGCTCCACTAATGCAGGCGCTGCAAGTCCCGTGGAGAGACATGGCTCGTGAACCCATGACTTATCTCACTGTCCAATATCTCCACGAGCTGGGCACTGGCAGACACCTTGCCAAATGGTTTGCTGAGTCCCTGCGAACACAATCGGCGCAGCCATTGGCATCACTCAGGCAACGTTGCGACGAAGACCTACAGAGACAATGCACTGACCGTGAGTGGTCGGACATCTTAGAAGGACCTACACATATCCCAAAGAATGCCCAGTTCTGTTTAATACAATACTACATCCTTCAGAGGGCATATATGACACCAGCCAAGGTCAACAGATACTTTAATCGGGCAGATGCCAGATGCCTGAGATGTAAATTGCTAGATGAAGACCTTCTGCACATGCTGTGGGCCTGCGCAGCTCTCACCCCCTATTGGAGAGCTTTCACAATGCACTTATCCAAATGCACGGGTCACACAGTAGAGTACTCTTGGGAAGTTGTGTCTACTAGGCCTGTACCGGAGAACCAAGAAGCATGAAGTAACGTCCCAATTTATAGACCTTGGGCTCATTGTAATCAAACGCTTAATCACTAGGTGCTGGAAATCGTCGAAGCCGCCAAATATAAAAGCCTGGCTGCAGTCACTGACAAGCTGGGCATGGCGGAGAGCATAGTATTGCGCCAGGAGGACGCGCTGGGCTTACGGACACTCCCGCTGGCAGCAGCATGGGACGCGATACTGCTAGATCTTCGGAGCTCTTGGCAAGATTACCTGGAGTGATCCGGGACCCCAGTATGATGTAGATGTAGATGACAGGCAAGGCCCAGTGTTATGTCGGATGTTGGTCGCAATATAGGGAGTTATGTTGCCCCGTTGGAAATACATCTCACGTACACAACCAGGTATATTATATCTACCCACTCACTCGTGGCCAGAATATCATACCCACAGCAGGTAGACGAGACACGACTACAATCACAGCGTGCATCGCAGGGGAAACAAGGGAACACCAAGCCAGGTAGGTGTTATTGCATGAGTCGAAGTGATACAACACAACTCTGCCCCAGTTCATAAATACCCCGTTACTTAAAACATTAACACACATGATACATATTATGTGATACACAAACAAGTGATGCATGTATGCCCTCAATATGCAGACTGACTATGGTATTTGTCTTTTGATGTTATGAGCACAAACATGCTTGTTTAATTGTATCAAACATTATAAAATTCAATAAACAAATTTAAACAAAAACAGTCCCGTCTTTGGTGTGGTCGGGACTGCTTTCCGGTTCTCTGGTCTCTCCTGTTTTTTGCCTTGTCTTTAACCGTTCAGTTTTAATGAACTACACTCCTTACACTACATTTGTAAGTAGGAAGAGGGAATCTTTGACAGAATTAGGAGGGGAGCATAAAAGGAATCTAGATTACTTTTATCCACTGTAGAGGCAATTTGGGTAATTTGAGACATCTACTTGAAAGCCTTACTAGAGCTGTAAGTGGGCCACAAACAGGGGGCCTGCATAAATCCCCACTGTTTAATGCGCTCCCAGTGATCAGCCATTCTTTTTCCGCTCTGTGGGACAGCTTCCTTTTGGAAAATCATTGGGTGGGTACGCTAGTGGTACCTGAGGCACCAGCGTTATCAGTGGTTATCTGTGGATTTCTGAGGATATCCATGACTAGGTAACAAATGTAAATGTAAATGTGTGGGACTTGTAAAGCGCACTGTTGCTCATGAGCGTCCTGGCGCTGAAGACCACTAGGGAACCCGTCCTGGTTTTCCCTGTGAGATGGTCCCTTCTGGGTATCTCCAAGGTGAAGCCGGACATCCCCGGCGTCTGTGGGGGGCCGTTGTAGAGATGAGGCAAGCTTAATGCCCAGAGTTGCCGAGTGTGATCCCTGGTTAGAGTAGGCACCGAGGCGAGAATTATCGAGTCCGTTGACCCTGGTCCACGACCCTG
The DNA here is from genome assembly GCF_964263255.1 of Lissotriton vulgaris. Lineage (NCBI taxonomy): Eukaryota > Metazoa > Chordata > Amphibia > Caudata > Salamandridae > Lissotriton > Lissotriton vulgaris. Next base: position 82,537,693 of record NC_141698.1, on the reverse strand, counting down.
CTGCGTCGGGGATTGAACCCTGGTCCCGGGCCGTTCTCTGCTTCCGGGTCTGCCGCCTCTAACCAGTGAGCCAAACCACAAGGTTAGTTACTGTTGTGAACCCACAACATTTTCTGAAGATGCCTTTCAGGTGCCTACGCTTGGGGCATTCAATCGCTCCTTAAGGATCATCTGCAGGGTCGCCATGGTCCGCACCAGGGCAAGCTAGACTTACATCTGATTACGCTAGCCCACTTAAATTAGAAACGACCATCTGGTGAAAGAAGCCCCGGGTTAATTTGTTACATTTGAAATCCCATCCCTCTGTGATGTCTATGTTCCCGAAAGGCATGAGGGGCACAGTGCTAAAAAATAAGGACAAGGAGGGGCTTTAGGTGCAGCTAATGTGGACCAGATGGGCGTTTGTACTGTTTTTTCTAAGCGGATGGTCCCACATCACCTCAAGTTCACCAATCAGAATATTGGGGAAGTAATTGCTCTAACTCAGGCCACTGATGAACGTGCTTTACCGAAAGCAGTGGAAGATACGGAGATGGAAAAGGACATGGATATGGAGGATGTTAAGGCTCAAATCAAAACAAATGTTGTGGGTTCCAAATTGCTGTCCAAATCTGTGGGCATGCATGAGCTGTTGACCTCGGTCAATAAAACTGGCCCCTTGAACATTGTAAAGACATTATTTGCCCCCTCTCCTTTTAAAATGACCCCATAAATGCCACAGCTTGTTGATTGCAGCTTTGAACCCAGGAATTTGGAGGATTATACACTGCTGGATATAGCCACACAAATGGGAAGAAAACAAGTAATGGAGGCTAAACTAAAAACGCCTGGTGCCCAGGAATTGGCATTGAGACTGTCACCGGACGATCATGTTAGATGCCTCTGTATGCCAGCTCTGTTTAGTAGCACTCCCTCTAATGTTTGCCTTGAACAATCAATGGGTCTGTCGAAATCTAAGGTTTCTTCAAATAGGAGGGTAGAAGATTTCTGGCAACTATTAAACAAAGGGGATAGCGGATTAGGGGGAAGGGCTAATTTCAGCATTAGAGAGGAATCTTTCATCTATTTTAACTTTGCTTGAAAAAGCTGCTTTTAATTGTGATCATCTGTTGAATGTTTTTTCGCCAATTTTAATGGGGGTTCAGAAGCTCAATTCTGCCAGTTCCTGTTTATGTAAGGCAGAAAATGGTACTGACAAAAAAACTCAGGCAAGTCAGACTAATTTAGGGGTGTCGGAAATGGGAATCCAAGTAGGGACCTGGGAATATTCAGGCGTCACTCCCATAGTACTGCCCAGAGATTGCCCTTCATTATATACTATGCAATGTACCGCCCCAAAAATAAAATGAGAGTGGCCATCCACATGTTGGTCCCGGGGAAAACACAAATGGAACAGCACTAAAGAACGCGCTGTAGGTTTATTCTGTTTTTGAAAAAAGGGTACACCAGTGTGCCTTGTGACATGGATTAATCAATTGACCCTTCCCCTTGTCAAACAGCCTAGGGATGATTTATATGACCCTAGGTGACCCTCCTATAGTAGGTAATGGGCTATAAGTACAGAGGGAGAAGAAGAACAGGATTCTGCATATTACCCAGCTTAGGCCCAAAACATTGAGGTTCCCTGTGGTATCTGAGGAGCCAAATACCTTCACCCCAAAATGGAAATGAATCTAGGTCCACTGGGTTCCATGACGGTCAGAATCTGGGGTGCCTGGAGATAAATACTCCCCCTACTATGATAGACGATCCTGTGTGGGAGGAATAAGGGATGATGGAAGGAAACAAGGATATAGAGATAACCAGATACAATGAGGGGAATACATGGGAGAATCACAAAGTAAGAATAGACTCAGTTTTAGAGCCCGATAAATTAGGGAAAGTCTATGATTTAGTGAGTGTAGAAGTAAAGACTAACAATGTTGCATTAGAGGTACGGCAGGTTGTGGATAATCTCCTCCTAAACCTTCCTACTAGGAATACTTTCACTGTACGGATTGATCCTAGTCAAGGGAGGTTCCTTGAAGGGAGAAATGACCTTGCATCTAGATTAGGACAAATGCCAGAGTCGGGATTCGACCCAAGGCCAACAGATAATGCATGTGTAGGACATAAGCCAGAGCAAGTATCTAATATTTTGATTCTTGCTTCACTGTTTGATAGAGAATTAGGTCCACTTAACAGAAGCTGCCTTCTGCAGTTATTATCTGAAATTGAGGATTTGTGATTGGTAATAAGTTAAGACATTGAACGGTTTTACTTAGACCTCAGTTGTGGACTTCCAAACTCCAGAGTAACTTTTAGCTCCGGGATAATTGCAATGTGAGTTTTTGCTAACGTTAATCATTTTAGAAAAAATTGGATTTATGCTTTTCCATATGAGGAGCCAATTTTTGGCATCACTCGAATCCCATAGGAATGTTTGCCAGGAGTCAGGCAGACTGTTATCTAATAGTAGAGGAGCTAAAAATCCTAACAATATTAAAATCTCAGTAGGTAGCTTCTTGGGGAAATGAGTGATCAACATTGCAGTTCCTGAGGTCCAGAAGGCCAGCAAATACAGAGAGGAAGAGATGGCCGAGTGGAGTTGGGTAGCCAGCTCACTGAATACCTCAAAAGAAAATATAAAACGTCCTATGCTGCAGAGGTAGCCCCCTGCGATAAATGTTGCCCTGGAACCTGGCTGGTGTAGGAAATCACAGCTGTAAGTTAAATTCCTTACTGATACATGATCCTAAAATAATTTGCCTTCAGGAAACATGGAGCTGCGTGGAATTTGACTTCAAGAATGTTTTGGTTTTCTGTTGTGCACCAAAACTCTCAATAAACGGTCACACAAGTGGAAGCCTAGCTACCTTACTTAGCTGCACTATGAATTGGAATCCAGTGGTTTTTCTCCATCGATCAAAACTTTGCATGGGTTTGAAACTTGTGCTGGGCAATGGGACACGAGGTCAGCATTCAACCCTTTTATTGGTAAATGTATATATTTCACCTGGGAGAGCGTCCGACTGTCTGGTTGAATCTATTTTCTCTTTTGTGCATAAAATTAGTATTTTAGAAGAGTGCACTCTGATATTGATGGTGGGTGATTTCAACTCCAAACTTTCAACCATCATTGCCCGACCATATTAGATCTTATAGGCAAGGACTGTCTTTTCTGCATTATCTGAGAACAAATTACCTTTTTATTCTAAATGGGAGATTCCCAGATGACTCTCCAGCATCTCTCACTTTCTATGCTTTACGTGGCCAATCGCTCATTGACTATATGATAGTATCCTATCAGCTCTTTAGTGCATGTACACAATTCAAGGTACTGAGGACAAATCTGAGTGACCACTGCATTTTTTCAGTAAATGTCAACCGGGAGCCTGAGTCGCTGGAGCTTTGGAATCCAAGGGATGATAGCATTTTGTAAAACTAAACAAACAGGCGCACCTTTTGGTCTAATAAAAATCTCACTTGTCTGGTAAGGCTCATTAAAATGCGAGCTCAGGCGCTAGACAAGAAAATCCCATCACCTGGTTTGGAAAGAATCTGGCCCTATTTATATTGTGTGGAAGGAAAAATTGGGTTGGTGGTACTAATCTTCCAGTAGTAATATCATGGGAGGTAACAAAAATAATCAGGAGATAAATGCCCTTGTAAGAGAACAATTTAATCAGTCTTCTGTGACTAGACAAAGGGAAATTAATATACTGAAGCAGGCACAAAAACAATTGCAGTCATCGGAGAGCAGAGGGGTGCAAGACGCACATTTGGTTAACTTAAGAGTGGTTGCGCAGTCTGGTGAGATTCGTAAATATTGGGCTTTATTAGCTAATTATTGTGATAATAGAATTAAGGCAAAAGCCGTTTTAATATCAGATGCAGAATGGACCCTATACATCTCACAGTTATATGCATTGAATCCCATTGCTGGGCTCAATTCAGAGCTTGCCCTGGAGCCTCCCATGGGAAATTATTATGGCCCTCCCTCTTGTAAGGAAATAGAGTGATTAATTAAAGGAGCAAGGTAGTCAGGTGCAAGGGGCCCAGATGATTTTTCAATAGCTGTAATCAAACAAGATAGCTCAGCATGGGCACAATTCCTTTGTATTTTCCTACTGCTATGCACATGGAACTATTCCGTCCTTCTGGAAAGGAAGTATTATAGTTCCATTATATTAAAAGGGTCCTAAAATGTCCCCTGCCAGCTTTAGGTAGATCACATTATTGGATGCAACTGGAAAACTGTTTGCCAAGCATATGCTTCTCCATCTCCAGGATTGGGCTTTTGGAAATGGCTTTGTTCATGCAGAGCAAGCTGGGCTCCGTAAACACAGTGGCACTCTTGATAATGAAACTGACCTGCCTGCTCTATGTAGATGATGCCATCCTGTTAGATCTAACTCCAATTGGACTACAAAGGTGACTTAATGATATAGCACTCTACTTGGACGATCATTTTTTTAAAAATAAATACCTCAAAAAGCAAAATAATGTTTTTTAGATATCGGGGATATAAAGTTAGGAAAAATACGCATTGGTTTTCGGGGAAAGACAAACTTGCTGTAGTGAAGTTGTACCCGTATTTAGGAATGATTTTTACAACCAAGTGTTCTAGTAGTGACCATATTGACCAATGTAGAATTAAGGCAATATCCCAGGCCTCCGCAATCAGCAGATTTATTAAACATTGCGGGCAAAGACACTTTGCACATGTCTTATCAGTTTACAAAATTAAAATCGCGTCCGTTCTGAGTTACGCCTTTGAATCAGTAGATGAACAGCAGTGGGATTATTTTGAGAAAGTAGAAGGGAGCATTTGGCACCAAAAGTGCAATCTGAACCGTGTAGCCTCAATAGCGGCGATCCAGCTTGTATTCGGGCTACTCTCTGCTTATGTGTGTAGTATGGCTGTGTGCTTAAGATGGAGCAGGCATTACTGAATAGTGTTGAGAACCTGCTATGGGTAGCATTGCGTGAGGAAAGATTTGCCTCCCTGAAGGGGAAAAGTGTTCTCTTCAGGAACTATAAGAAAGCTTCAAACTTATTTGAAATAGAACACAGCGGCATGGCCTCTCTTCCTGAACAAGTTTTGAAAACTCGAATTAAAAAAATAATTTATGAAGTCTCTTGTAAAAGAGATATTGCACTGTACTCAGCGCATTCCAGTAATGATATAATAGTGGTAGCAGCATTTATAAGCAGACCCAACCTTATGTGGTATGGGATCTTCCCCATGGAGTGCGTAGAACCATCTTGCTGCTGAGGTTGAATTTGCTTTCTTTACAAATTATAACAGGAGCGTGGGAGGGTCTACCTAGGCAGGAAAGACTTTGTCACCTATACGGAAACTGGTTGCAGGATCTAAATCAAGTTTTATTCATCTGTCCTCCACTACAACCCTCAGAACGTCACTTTTTGAGACAACTGTTTCTAAAATACAACATTGCTACAGCTGAGGAGGCCCAAAATTGTGTTACCCCCCCACCCCCAGTATGCTTTAAAAACAATTGCTTTTTAAGCAATTTTTAAATATATTTTAGAGAAGGACTACTGTTGTGTTTAGCTACAGTAGGCTGAATAGGGCTCCTACTGGACAAAGGCTAAATCATATTTTAAGTAGATTTTAGGGTTCTTTTCATCATACAGTTAAAGTTGTCAGTTGAAGTTTTTTTATTTCAATTAGAGTTGTTTAATGGATCTGTGAAATTGTTATCATAAATGAGCACCTGCGTTTTGATATCTCTTATGTCGCTATGTATTGTGTACTGTACATGAAATCTATTATGCTTCTATGAATTTTGTACCGCTCAATGAACTAAGCATTTGTTTGCCTTTTTTGTATCTAATCTGCATACAGTCCATTTAGGGCAAAATGCATTTTTCACTATAATCAGAATTTTATAAAGCATTTGTGAATTTGGTATCATGATCAAGCACTTGCACTTCTGTCATTTTTTATGCTGCTACGTAATGTGTACTGTACAACAGAATCTACAATTGTTAAATCTTTTGGCAACATAAGCATCGGTGGGCAAAATTTATTTTTATATTATAAATATATTTTATGATCTTTGCATCATATAGCTGAAGTTGTCAAAGAATCTAAAGGTACTACTCGATTTGCACTGACCTAGTTAGTTTTCTATTTTAAAGGATCTATGAAATCGGATTTGCATTCGCAATCCTGAGCTTTTGACTCTTGTATGCAACTATGAATTTGGTACTATTTTATGAAATTTTTAATTTGTGAGGTTTTTTATTAAGCTCTGGAAGATTTTGTATACTGGAGTTTTCTGTTTACATTTTTATGTGAACTCTTTTGAGCTCCAAATCATAATAAAATTAATTGAAATTGGGAAAAAGCAAGGATGCATTGTATTTACAGTAATAAGATGCATCCCTGTGCTATTCTGTGGCCTGGTGCACAATTGGTTGCCTTGTTGTAATGCAGGCACCCTCGTTCCATGGTGCAAGGGTGCTTGCACTGCGGGGACAATTGTTTTTGTGCAGGAAGAGACACCTTCTTGCACAAAAACAATAATTGATGGCATGGTTGGTTTCAGTCTTTAATTTCTTTTTTGTGCTTTCCTGCTTTATTGTTTTTACCTGATACAGTCACATTGGATCTAATTTGGTATATTATTTACATTTTAGATTTTTGCAACACATGGTTTCTGTGCCTTTATGGTATTTATTTACTTCTCTAAACAATTTTGTAGTCTGCTGATGTTTGGACTCTTTTTAAAATTATGTGGAAAGTATTAACATTTCCAGCTACTTTTGCCAACCTGTTTACAGTAAAACTTTTTTTTTTTAGCAAAACATTTCCACAACTTGCAGTTACACTACCTTTTGCTGTGTGCCAAATTATTAATGTGGGATTCGTTTCACAATTAAGTTATGTGTTATTGTCTGTTGTTATGAGTAGTTTTGTAGTATTATTTTATGTCTCTAAATTTGTTTTCATGTAACTGCTTCTAGCAGATTTTTTACTTTAGCAATTTTAAAGAAAACCTCTGTATCTTTGTATGTTGCAGGCCGAGGATGTTCAATTGTGAGCGAAATGCATAGGCTGTGCATTGGCTGTGCTTTTGGCTGTTCATGTATGAAGATGAATAAAGAACTTGTAAATAAATAATTGTTTGGAACAACTTTCTGAATTTTGTTACCTCTATGATCTATTTTACAATTAGGTCACAAGACGGTTGATGTTTGTAGATTTACTCTAAAAGCTAAACAAAGTTAAAATAAAAAAAGATGATTATGCACTTGAAGTAAACACATTGCAGCAAGTTAAATACAAGCCACTGTATGTTATGAAAACATATTTGTTCATCTTCCTGCTCCCTCAGGTATATATCACTGCCAATATTTGGTTCCGTCTTTATCCGAATGCCTGGAACATTTCTAGTAATGTTTAATATTCTAGTAAGAGCATGTTGAATAAAAGGTATGTATTAATATATCACTTATCTTTTTATTATTTTGTTTTCTGTGGTACCACGGCTAAATAAAAGCAGCAATACTGATCAATCCATACTAATCAGACTAATTTATCAAGCACCACTATGTGTACCATCCAGTTCAGAATCCCATTTTCTCATTCAGTGTTCTTAAACCATGTGCTCGGTTTGTCTCCTGTTTTGCACAGTTTTGAAGTACTTGCTCAATGGCAAAATATTTCATTACTGGATCCAACCATCCTGATATTTTGGAGGATTCCTAATTACCCTTTCCATCATAATTTGTACCGATGTGATCAAAGGTAAGATGAAAAAGGTCTTACTCATAGATGATTCTTTTGATAAATCTGTAGGAATGTCAATGTGATGGGAGAAGGAGAATGTGATAGAAAGAATATATATTCAATCGTATTCCTTAAACTCTTATGATACGTGAAAAATAAGTCATAAATCCAGTTTGATCTGTATAAATAAAATTGTTTAGGACAAGTTGCTAAAACTTTGTCATAAATGTTATAGACTTGATCTATTAATAAAAGCGAATGATAATTTTATAGTAGCGTATCATCTTTATCTGACTTAGGTAGTATTCTTGTCTGTGGTTCTTTAAAAGACCCAGATACTACACCAGTTTTAGTAAATCGTGTAAGTAATTTAAATAAATATGATGCAAGATGCATGGATTTGTGAATTCCTGCAGGCATTTAATCGGGATCAGGGGACTTTCTTGACTTCTAGGAATTGATAGCAGTGACATATTTACCAACAGTTCTAGGGGAATCAAGGAAAAGTTTATTAGACTTCTAAATCACAGATATTTAGAGGATTTCAAAAATAAGCCTGTCACAAATTGATTACGGTGTACTACATAATATAGAAGTACATTTTTTAAACTCTTTGACCAGCTTTGAAGTAGACAGTAATATTTTCATGTATTTGAGTTCTATATTATATTATACGAAAATAGGTAGTAGCTGCGGAGGTTTATTTGAAGTAAAATAACGTTTTGCTTTGTCATTTGTTATCTGCAATCTAGTTCTTTTCCTAAACAGTCAACTATATTCATAGCAAAGTTTCTGCAACTGCAAATTACAGATATTGTTATTAGAGATAATAAAAAAGTTTACATTTTGTGATTTCTTTTATAAAACCAGAAAGTTTTTAATTAATCTGACTGTTTCATGAGCCATCAAAGAAATGGTTTCACCTCAAATATATGCTTTAAAGGCCTCCCAACATTTAGCATTTGAAGATGCAACGTCTACATTACAATTAAATTCTACATTACGATGGCAGACAACATTTTCCCTTTATTGTCATCTCTCAGTTCAAAGTCAACATTGATTCAACCTACCTAGAATGACAAATAGAAATGTCTTCCCATTTAAAACACAAAGCAATAGTAGCATGGTATGATACATTATTTTTCCCTGTTTTGGGATTAGAAACTAAATGACACAAATTGTTTGACATTAACAATCAATAAATCCAGGAATGAAAAAGTTGAGAGTTAGAGAAAAAAGTCAATTCTGGTTGAGTAGGTAAATGAAGCCTCCAGACAGAAAGCCTATAAAGCAGTGCTTCTCTTATTAAGTTGAAATTACCACCTGCAATAGGAGGAACATTACTAGGTCTGGGTGTAGAAATTCACTCCTCTTGCAGAATTTGGGAACTCTGCATGGAATGTGGAGTTCCTGCTATGTTCCGCCACCCGACGCAGAGTAAAAAAAACATTCTGTTGGCGTGCACTAAAGAATGCTACAAGGCTTGCTGGGTGCTAGCAAGCATGTACAAGATTTTGGCCGCCACTAGCATTGCTTCCGGCTGCAACAGCATATTTCTTATGACATTGGCACATGCAAGCGACTGTGGCTGCACCTCCAGCAGCTTCTCCACTCGAGAAGCAATTATCTCTACTTGTAAAGATGTTTTTGGGTTAATTTTCTACTCTCAAGTTGGTTTTTTAGTGCAAGAAGCCTTTTGTTATTTGACATTTTTTCAAAAAATAAGGAAGTGCCCCAAAGCATTCTTCTTTTCATTGTTCTATTTATAAACTGTTTGAAAACCACCATTTAAGCTTTACTTTCTCTCATCCAGTCTTTCACCAAAATTTCTAATCCACATATCCATCCATTCAGTGTCCATCCTTCCACCCATTCTTCAACATTTACCCACTTATGCACCCTTTCACTCTTATACCATGTCACCCATCCTTCCTTAACCATACTTCTTCCCCTTTTCAAAAAACCTATCATTTTTAGCATTTATAATGACCTTTTGTCTGCTGAGTTGCAGATGGAAAAGGCCATAAGAGCTCAACCACCAATTTAGCTGCAAAAGTGTGTGGGGGTTCACAAATCACAATGCTCTTGCAGTGAGTATAATAGTAATTATCAATAAGCAAGCAATGTTACTTACCACCGCACGTCCCTGCCTCTGCTGTATATCCCTCTACAACCGCCTCTGTGCCTACAGAACTAGCGCTGCCCCAGCACTGGGGGTCTGGTTGGCTAGAAAAAACATTACACATTTTAGGTTGCCAGATACACCTCCCCTTATTTTTTACTTATAATACAACCACATACATCACTACAGTTCAGTTAGCAGGATCTTTTATCAAAAATATCACTTTGGGCATTTTGTTGATTGATAATATTAGAAAAGCCAGGAAGTCAAGCCAACCAAAAGGTTTTCAGAGAGGAGGGGAGAGCTATGATGACTCTGAGTCATTAAAGCACCATTAATCTAATGGAGTTTTTGGTCCACTCTGTATAATTCCACATAGCAGAACTCCGCAAACACCTACCAGGCCTAAACATTACCTAGTTTTATACTTTTAGTGGTGATATTCTACCAAAAGGTTGGTTCATCAGCAGTGGGCTATTAATATTGACCAAATGTAAAATAAATGGATCAAATTTAACTATAGTGTAAATAAATCTACCATCTGAGTCAGTGAGATTGTCTAAAAATTTGTAATTTGAATCTTTGGGAGAAAAATATTGCAGCTTCCTTATTCTTTACAATGGATAGGGGTGATAAAAAATTTCATAACCGTCTTTTATTCATGTACGCCAGAATCTTACAATAAAGAGGTGTCTAATGATGTAGACATAACTTTGATATATGCCATATCTTTTCTTACATTTAACTGGATGTCTAAGCCCTTTAAAATTTAACATAAGTTATTTTGAGATTATATGATTTATCCATGTAAGAAGTAAAAACTAGAAAGTTTCAGAAATATACGAAAAGTATTCCATAAAACATTTACCCAACATGAACCAAAAAGGTAGATCACACATGTAAGATGAACAAAGGTAGAAAAAACAAACAATACTCAACATATAATACCCGTACCAAAACATACATAACATAATTCAGATGGAAACGCACTTGGCCAAGAATAATCAACATTGTAAAACCCTCTCTACAGATTTGTAAATAGGTCCTTAATGTCAGTGTTTGTCTAAATAAGCTAGCAAATCAGTTGGATGATTAAATGATTTATAAATGTATATGTTCTAGTTTCTCATGATAGAGGGATCAAAGAGGTAATATTTGAAGTCAAAATCATTCAGTCCAGATCTAAAGGACCTAAGGGCTGTAATTCTTTGCCAACTGCCAGTTTTACTTTTGAAAAATGTTGCTGCATAAAAATGTTGCCGCCATCTTCCATCAAAGAAGAAATTTCTCAGGCAGATTTCCTCATCATAATTAATTGATTATGATGGAAAAATGTAAAGATACTTTAGGTTTTTCTTTTTGAAAATAAAATGGAAAACTGTTTGGTGCAGGGCTTTATTATTTATAGATCTGGAGGGTGATACCTCCATCAGGGTGATGCAGTAATTAACTCCATCACACTGGAAATACAATGGGCCATCTGCCAGGTCATACAACAGGCCCTTAGTCTTTTTTCTGGAAGGCATAATGCTTCAGTTGGCTATGGCAGCATGCTGTGTCTGAAGTGGGCTCTGTAATGTTGGATGGGTTTCGGATGAGGTCCCTGTGAGCCTAGTGAAGCCATTGGTTTAGGTGAGAAAAGTGCAGATCAGGAGTAGTTTTCACACTTCTTTAGAGCTATTTACCTGCAGGGTCACAATTGCATGTTAATGCAAATCACCTCCCAGAAGCTTCAGGAAGTGCAAAGGTAACATTCTGCAATTCCCTATTCATTAATATTGATTAAAATCTGATTTCACCATTGAGTTGGGTTTTTAATAAATATTAAAAATAGTTCTTGAATTATTTTGCTAGCTTGTCCCTAGCCTGAGATAGCAAAACTAATATTTCATATTGTCTCTGTATGCTTCTCTAGGAGTCTGCCAGCCTTTCTACATTGCAACTAGTTTTTGGGGGCTAGCCACTGTAAAGAAATGTTCATTTTAAATTTCTATGTGTCCTACTTTTAAATATCATGCACCCTGCCTTGCAGGCTATGAAGCCTACATAGTGGTGACCTTGTACTATCTAAAACAGAGTTTTTCTCCTGTAAAAAAAGGGTTTATTTTGGCAGGTTGGCTTGCAGTTTTAAACTGCAGCTGTCAAGCTGTTGTCAAAAGCCTGGAGTCATGTTTGCCTAGTCACACTAGTGGATAGAACAGTAGCACTGTGTTCCATAGGTGACATTTAACTTCCCATGCCATGGGTGTTCTTAAAGCACCATATACTACAAATTTATAGGAAAGTTAAATAGGCCAACTGGGTGTTAGCCAATTTTACATGTTTTAGGGGTCAGAGCACATGCACTGGGGCCTGATTAGCAGCGCCCCATTGCATAGAGACAAACATATCAGCAGCATCAATCCACCAACAAATGGGAGTGGCCACGCAAAAGAAGTCACTTTCTCACTAGCCCTAACAAGCATATTCATATCAAGGACAAAGATAATCATACACAGAGCAGAGATAAGGTCCCTCAAAGGTGAAGCCAACCTAGACATGGAGCCATTCTCAAATCAGAGTACAATAAACCCACCCAGCTCACTAATTAAGCCTCAGGTTGTATAAAAGGAGTTCTAATAAATCAAAAGCTTTTTCTGCTTCTGAGAACTTAACTGTACAAGATACCTCTAGCCGTAGTTGGGCATACAGCCACCCATAGTATAGCTAATTTATACTAACTGCATAATAATTTTCACAGTTAATAATCATGATCTGATAGAGGTTTCTGAGGTTCCCTGTGTCAGGTTAAGCATCATATTGATGTCTCCCACACCAAATGAGGGTGTGTGGTCCAAGGGGGAACCACATAGGGCCAGATTTATCATGGTATTGTGTTGCTCTTGCATCATGCATGGTATTACAAGGGCAATGAAATACTTAAGTCAGATTTACCAAGCAACTCAAGGCCACCTTGCACGGCCCTGGGTAAATCTGGAGTAACACAAGGCAGCACAAGCCACTGCCTTGCGTTACTCTGCCCTGGGTAAGAGTCCCGTGGGTGTAGCATGGATGTTTCCATACATCCACCCATTGATTTTGGCACATTTCCAGATTTACCAAGGCTGGTAAACTTGGGAATACATCAAAAGGCTACGCCTTCCCAGAGGGGGTGCAACAAGGAGAACCATCTTTATTTCTCCTTGTTGTTTCTTCTTTCTAAGTGTGCTGCATTCTGAGTCTTTTTCCTCTTTCTAAGTGTGCTGCATCCTGCAGCAAACTTAGAAAGAGGAAAAAGCCTCTAAAGATTGTTTGTAGGCAGGAAAGTGTACCTTGCTGCACAAAAATGATCCTGCCTGCAACACAAGCACCCTTGTACATCAAAGCAATGGTGCCTGTGTTGGTGCTAGGCAGGAGATTGCGTGTCAGCACAGACAGAAAGCAGGAATGCACCATATGTTGGTAAAAATGGATCATTCCTGCCCTTTCACGCAGTGCAGCAAGTTAACATGCTGCTTTGCGTTGCAACTTAACCATAAAGAACTAGTGGAAGGCAGGGTTTAAGTCTATAATTATTGGCAGTGTGATGAAGGTCGCGTCACAGTGAGCGGTGCTGGGCGTAGGGGTAGGCAAATGATGTAACATCCCCAGATGACCTGCAGACATATGAGTAGTAATGGCGTCCTATGCAAAGCTATCCTTTCAAACCCTTCAAATGTGTTTAAAGTCGGACAATGGTTAAAAATGTTGCAAGCTGATGATTATTCTTAATCCAATCACATACATACTTAGATATGTAAAGCTGAAAAGTAAGGCCATTTCTTAAATGAAACTTCAGTGGCATTTGCTGGACTCTAGTTTGTGAATACAGAAAAGTGTGACAAAATTTGCAACTCAAAGTGGCACAATTGCAGACTCACTGATTAGTGTGCTTTTTGACTAACCCTAGGCGTAGTTTGAGTTGTAGCACTACGCGTAGCTACGCGAAGTGCACTTCACACTAATCGAGCTACGGGTAGCTATGTGAACTGCGTAGTACACTGTGCAAAATGCTGTTCGCACTGATTGCACAGTGCCGGATGCTTGTCTGCACTGAGCAATCAGTGCAAACCACATCTTGCACAGTGCAAGCCGTTGTTTTCTGCTGCTCCAGTAGCTTTCTACTCGAGCTCAGCTTTCTCAACGTGGACTAATAGTTTCTCATTGCGACTTGCGAGCGGGTGCGAGCATACACGACCAATGAGAAACCTGACCTCTCCGTGTTGAGAATCTCGCCGGGAGGTTTATTTTCCGCGCTGGCGATCGGCAACTTGATGTTGCTGATTGCGAATGAGGAAAAATTCTCACTAGGATGTCATTTTGCTCACTCGCGGATGCCAACTTGACTTTGAGGACCGCGAGCAAGCAAAAAATGACCACTATGCTACACTACGCGTGTTTGCACTGTGCTGCTTGCAATTCGCTTAGTGCAAAGTAGCGTAAACTTTGCACACTACGCGAGCGTAGCGTAGTGCTTAACCCAGGGTTATTTTTGACACCATGGGTAGGTCTAATGGTATGGCAGACTATTTATCGAGGCTACTGGTCTTTTATTCTGTGTATGGTATTATTGGGGCAGAGGGTAGGCTGGCACATGTACCCATTAAGCTACCATGACATTAATCATCACAAACTGCTACTTAGAAATGTACTCCCAGTTCTCCCATAAGGACTAAGTACATTGATGGTTTCAGTTACAGGTATGGAATTACAGCAAGGTGTGCAGAAATTCCCCAGTGCTAAGCAACAACCAGAGTTCTCAAACGTGTTAGGAGTGAGTTTACCAGCACATCTTTGTGGATACTCACAAACATTTTCATTGCTACCCCAAACACATTTGCATGTCTAAATAATCACATAAATCAACCAGGGATATGTGATGACAATGTTTACCAAAACATCACATTGCTACAAAGAGCTTGAGAGAAAGAAATATCTTTATTGAAAAATTATTTTCTGTGAAATGAAAGAGGAAATAAAAAAACATTTTTCACATTTCCAGACTTAGGATTTTGAGAACTAAAAATATATCTTGTTTCCTTCTCATAGAAAATAGTTTTCCATGAAACCTCTTTCCTCTTAAATTTACCCTTGAAAATGGGAAATGTTGGTGCATTTTCCAATACTTGGCACACTGTTTATAAGCAATTCAGTCTGGTGTGATATCTATGGAGCAAGTAAGTAGAGGAAGGTAGGCAAAATACCACAAGGTACGAATACATACCTTTAAATCGCATACCTTAAATTGCATGCCTTTACAACGCGGTCGTTACAACAGATGAGTTGTTACAACGTGAACAATTGCATCGCAAGTCGTTTCAACGACTTGCTGTAGGGGGCTCGCTGGACTTAGGAATAATATAATTTACTATTCCTACTTCAGTTTGTGCAACAGCAGGGAAGGTGTTGGAATGTAAATCCAACACCAGTGCGCCCCCTACATCAAGTCGTTGAAATGACTTGCGATGTAATGGTTCAAGTTGTAACTACTGCGTTGTAAAGGCATGCAATGTTATGGCTGTTTCACGTTATCTATATGCAGGGAAAGAGAAACCTTATCAAGGAAGCAAGATTTCCATGCTAACGAAAAACAAAAAATGTATATTTGTTAATTTTACAAATACTCAAGTTCTTCAACTGCACATTTTCAGCAATGCAGGCGCGGGCTCAGTGACAGTGGCATGCAGCTAGTATCATTTAAAAGAACATGGCTATATATTGAGTATGCAGAAGCATTTGCAATTCAATAAGGTAGTTGTGAATAAAAGCATAAGAAGAAGCTAATTTATGTGTATATTTATTTATTATTTCTTTAATGAATTAAGCCATTGGTGCCGTCAAAAGTGATTATAATTTCAGGAGATGTAAAGTAGAATACATTTAAAACATTGCCATAATGTTTTTAGTGGAATCTGTTTGCACTGCTCTTTTTCTCAGAAGTTTTATGGGATCTGTGCAACAGGCATCTAAACCAATTGACTTGCCATATAATTAACTGGCAATCAAATGCAAGTCTGCAGTCCTCTCCTTTTGATCGTAACTTAGGGCCTGATTTAGATTTCAGCAGATGGGTTACCCCATCACACATGTGATGGATATCCTGTCTGCTGAAACCTAAATCCAATAATATCCTATGGGGTTTATATTTCTCCGGATGGGATATCCATCACTGTTGTGATGGAGTAACCTGTCTTCCAAAATCTAAATGATGCCCTAAGTGATTAAGTACAGTTTCAGATTACACACTACTGAAAATGTGTTTTTGAGTTCTTTATGTAAACTAATTAATGTTAGGTAGAACCCAGGAACAGAAGTCTTAGTAAATTATGTACATTGTTAGGATCTTCAACAATAAAACAATTTAATACCACTAGTAAAGTCTGGTTAGCGAAGTATGAGATTCCCCTTTCTCAAAACATACTTGTTAATTTGGTGTTTAGTGGTACATTAGAATTACACGGACAGACGTTTCCATAAATACATAATTGCTACAAAGCAAAAGGTCAGTGGTAACCAACTCACACAAAAAATGCATAAAGCAATTTGTGTACATTTACCAAATCAGGTGTAGATTTGATTTTAAGGCTAATGAGGCAAATGGGAGGGCGTCCTTAGATGGCAAAGCAACACTATTTTAATTTCTACTTCAAAGAGTAGGTGGCTTGCCTTTTGTCTATACACCCACGTTTACATTTTCATGTAAACACCTAGGGAGGTGGCTTGACTCTTGTCTATAGGCCCAGTCGTGACCGGCATGACTCGTGGGTGGGAGAGGCGGGGGGTCGCATGGGGACAGGGTTGCGCTGGTGGGGGTTCATTTAAAATAAAAATTAAAATAAAAAGTTAACTTACCTTTGCCGGTCCGGTCCTGTGTCGTCTCTGCTCCTCTCCTGCTCTCCTGGCAGCCTCCCTCCCCTCTCCTTAGCCAATCACAACACTGCAATGGCAGCGTTGTGATTGGACAGGATGCCAACCCGCCAGGTGCCTATGGGGAGGCCATTTTCTCCACGTAGGCTGCATGCAGCCTACATGGACAAAAGGCAGAGTGCGCATGACTGGTCTGGTCAGCCCCAGAGGTCTGACCAAACAGTCAGCGCCCTCAGCAGTGGGCAAGCCACTTCTCCCCTGTCCTAGAGCAGCCCCACCCCCACCTGCCCCAACCAAATCCTTCTGCTTTCTCGCACTAGGAGAAAGCAGTGAGACGACGGTACTCCGCCCGAATGGAGGAGCCGCCCCTGTATATGCCCACTCCTGCCTTCTCATGTACACAGCCAGGGAGGTGGCCTGCCTCGTGTTTATATGTTATTTCTTGCATTCCTGTGTACACACCAAGGGAGGTGGCCGGCCTCATGTCATGTCCTCTCTTGCATTCCCATGTACACACCCAGGAAAGTGGCATGCCTCTTGGCTATAGGTTCACTCTTACAGTGTCATGTACACATGCAAGGAGGTGATCTGCCTCTCTTCTATATGTCTTCTCTTGCATTCCCACTTACACACCCAGGGAGATATCCTACCTCTTGTCTATATGCCCACTCTTGCAATCTCACACACACCCAGGGAGGTGGCTTGCTTCTTGTCAATACACCAACTCTTGCATTCTCACATACAAACCCAGGGAGATGTCCTGCCTCTTGTCTACACACCCACTCTTGCATTCCCATATTCACATCCAGGTTAAGGAAGAAGCTTGGACAAAATTCTAATTATGTTTGTGTAATTCATGTAATTTCAGGGATTTTGCCACATGAGTGCGATGCAAAATTGCAAAAATGTCGGTTATGCCATTTTCCATAATAATGAGCTAATATTTTGCGAATAGTAAACATTTATAGAGTATGCATCTTATATAGAACCAATTTACCGTGAAAGCATGGGATCAACAGGACACTAGTGGCTGCTGTTTGTCGTGCTTTGTTTGGTTGTGCTTCCTTAGTGTGAAATGCTCCCTCGTGTCCAACATTGATGTGGGGATGCATTTTGTGCTACAATATAGTGCAAAATGATGGATTTGCATTTTGCTGAATTATGCATTATTTCCTGTCATTTTGTCAAAGTTTCGTATAATTATGGAAATGCAAATTACACAAACTTCACACACCCCTGCTAAGAAGCAGCCTGGCTAGGGTTTTGCTCAGTGGGAACTCAACTAAATCAAGATGATACCTGTGAAAGACACTGTTCAAAATGTGGTGTGGTTAATTATATGCGCAGTAAAAAAACTCTTTGTAGTTGGCACTGGGCTCTCTACCAACAGGACGCAGCACTTCACAATTTCAAATGATGCTCTCAGTGACACTGGCTATTGCCAACAGCAAATGTGTAAAAAAACTGTATATCTTCAAATAACAGAAAGTATTGTTAAAAGTAAAATTTGGTGTGAGCTTACATTATCAAAATAAGAACTCTACAGAACCCTGAGTGTTAGCAAGAGCAGAGCATTTGGCGAGTCTGCCCCGAACAGGAATAGACATTTGTGTGGCTAAAATAAATCTCAAAGTAAGGATGTGTGTTACCATTAGCAAGCATGTGCCAGGATTGCAGACTGAGCCCTTCGATAACAATCTAATCATAGTTTTTGTCACCCAGCATTAATCTCAGAGTCACTTTGTTCACATGGGGAAGGTATTGGAAAGTCTGGAAGACTATGCAATAGCAATTAGGAAGACTAGACCGCTAACTGCACAGAGGTGGGAAATTCCCAGCTCAGGATTCCACCTTTTGGTCATTAGTCATGGAGCATATTTAACCGCACTACATGTAGGCCACCTTGCATGGAAATAATCTGACTGCCATGCCTCTGAAGTTGCCAATTGATAAATAAATAACAAATCTAATGAAACTAAAAATGTGAAACCACAACTGTTAAAAATTGTATTTTTGGTTGGCTGAGGTATGCACTCCAGCCAGACAGAAACCACCACTCTAGTCAGGGCAAGTCAGATGCACACCAAAATAACCTGTCCTCACCCTCTGGTAGCTTGGCACAGAGCTGGCAAGATTATCTACAAATGCAATGTGTAAAGCTGTTGTGCAACCCACACCCACAGTAACACAATGAGTACACCACAAAAGAGACTCCACACTTAGGGTTGTAAAAAAAATAGCTTTCTACACTGTGCATAAAACAAGAAGACCAAAATGACATGCACCAATGAATACTTTGCATGTTATGCATTGTCAAGGATCACAGTGACTGCACTTTTAAATATATCGCTTATTGTCCTCTAGAGAAACAATGTCAGAATGACAGTAATCTATTATACATTTCAAAATATGTAGGCTTTAAACATAGTTGCAGTACATTAAAGTAGTTGGTCAGAGTAGCTAAATCATTATGTAACAATTAAAGACAAGAAATGATCACCACAAAAAGGAAAAACGTTTGGTAACGGAAATTTTCATTTCCTTGTACTTCTTTTTTTTTTTGTTTAAGAAATTTTTATTAGGCATAAAAAGTAATACAAAAGACATGTCATGAAAAATTAGAAAAAAAAGTACATATGAATATAATATTAAATGACATCAGTCCAGAGGAGTTTTATGAAGAAAAGGGGGAGAAAGAAGGAGAGAAAGAAAAGAAAGAAAGAGAAGGAAAGAAGAAAACGAAAGAGAAGGAAAGAGTAGAGGGGAGAGAGAAGAGTAAAAGAAGGTAACCTGAGGAATCATGTGGGAAGAATAGCACGTGGTAAGGGAGAGAGATTAGAGGAAAGATATGAAGTGAAGGGAAGCCATAACAGATCGGATTTAATTTTTAGAGGTACAGAGGTGGAGGAAGCAATAGAAATTCTGTGTTCATCACAAATGTAGTTCCACCATGTGTGGATAGACAGTTTAGAATTATCTTTCCAACACAAAAAAATAACTTTAAATGCAAGAGCAATACATAGGTCTAATAATTTAGCAGAAGAGGGTGCAACAATATCAATATAATCAGATAAAGAACCTAAAAATATGTGTAAAAAAGATAATGGGGAAGAGAGAGATAACATGTTCATGCAAATATTCCAAACATTAGTCCAAAAAGATAAAACAGGGGAACAATCGTATAGTTGGTGTTTTAGAGTGCCTGGAACTTTGGAACAAGACCAACATAAAGGAGAAGAGGCATGAGAAAATTTATGAATACTAACCGGGGTAATAACAACTCTATGATATATAAAGAGTAAGGATTGGGTAATGCGTGCAGCAATGGAAACTTTAAAAATCTTGGACCATAACCGATCCCACATTGCAGTATCGAGGGAGACATCAAGATCAGTCTCCCAAGCAGTCTCTACATTAGATTTGGAGCGATCAAAGGTATTGGATAATAAAATTGAGTATACAAGAGCAGCTTTAGGGAGTTGAGTAGAAAATAAAGGATAAAGTGGCGTGACAGGAGTGAAGGAAGAGAAAGACTCGGAAGAAGAAGATAGGGAAGACAAGTGAGATTGAATAGCAGATGTTATAATAGTATATTCAGAGAGAAATGTTGAAGGTAAATGAAACATGTTTTGCAAAACTGGAAAGGAAATAAGAGAGGAGTCATGAAAAAATTGATGTACAAACAGTATATCCTTTTCCTTCCAGTGTTTTAAATAGAACGATTTTCCTTTATATCTAAGAAATTTGTTGTACCAAACCACAGAGGATAAAAAACATTGAAGAGGGGAAAGGGTAGAGGAAAAAACAGTTTGTAATAGAGATTGGGAATATTTCAAAATGGGATATTTGGATAAAAAGGTACAATTTGACATAAAGGTGATATGTTGAAAGGGGAAATCTTTCAGAAGGGAGCGTTCCAGGAGAACCCACTTAGGGACAGGAGTATCAATGAAGTCATATGCCAAGGAGAAGGATTGTTTGATCAAAAAGGCAGAATGGTATGAGTTAAAATCAGGGAATCGAACACCACCTTCATTTTTAGGTCGGATCAACTTATGCAAACCAATGCGGGGAAGTTTATTATTCCACAGGAATCTTGTACATAGAGAATTAATACGAGAAAAATAGGATTTGGGAATTTTGAAAGGGAGCATAGAAACAGTGTACAAAACATGAGGGGTGATCATCATTTTGATGGTGTCCAGTCTACCCCACCAGGATAGAAATAAGGGGGACCAAATTTGAAGAAGGGATTGAATTTTACTAGTCAATGAATCAAAGGTTAATTTAAGGGTATCCTTTAGAGAGGAATGTAAATGTAAATGTATGAAACTTATATAGCGCAGGACTTACCCTGGGGCATCTCCGCGCTTGCTTAGGGAACCCATCCTGGTATTCCCCTGTGAGATAGCCCTGGAAGGGTATCCACAAGGTGAAAGCCAGGCATCCCGCCGCGAAGGGCCAATGTGGAGATTAAGCAAGCTATTGCCCAGAGTCGCAGAGTGTGAACCTGTGAGTCAAGAATTATCGAGTCCGTGGGAATATTGAGCCCAAGACCCGCCGAGGCGGGGAATTGAACCCTGGTCCAGGGCCGAAACTCAAGCTCCAGGTCTGCCGCCTCTAACCCCTGAGCCACACTTCTCCACTAAGCCACACTTCTCCACCATATACCAAGGTACTTAATTTTAGATGGGCACCATGCAAAATCAGTGTTATTAAACATGTATTGAAAACATATTGAGTTAAGGGGGAGGACTTCCGTTTTGGATAGATTAAGCTTATAACCTGATATGGAAGAATACAACTGAACTTCATTTAAAAAAGGTGGGAGGGAGGATTCTGGATTGGACATGTAAATGAGGACATCATCAGCATACGCAGATAGTTTAGTATCAACAGAGGAAAATTTTATACCAGTATTAGCAGGATTGGAACAAATGCGTTCTAGAAAGGGCTCAAGACATAAAATAAATAACAAAGGGGAAAGGGGACAACCTTGTCTTGTGCCTCTGGTCAAAGAAAAGAATCTGGAAAATTGGTTGTTAACAAAAATACTGGCACGGGGGGAGGAGTAAAGGAGCTTAACCAAGGATATAAAAGTTGGACCGAAACCAAACCATTGGAGGGTACGGAACATAAATTGCCAATTAATACGATCGAAGGCTTTCTCAGCATCTAGGGAAAGGGCTGCCAAGGGGACTTTGACATTCTTACTATGAGCAATGATATTAGAAAAAAGGCGAGCATTATCAGCAGCCAGTCTGCCCTTAACAAAACCCACCTGGTCTGTTTTGATTAAGCGAGGGACAATGGAATCAAGGCGAGAGGCAAGGATTTTAGCAAAAATCTTACAATCATAATTAATCAAAGATATGGGGCGGTAGTTTTTGCATTGTGAGTGATCCTTGTCAGGTTTGGGGATAATGACAATGAGAGCATCCAAAAAGGACCCAGAGGCCTTAGCATCAGAAATAAAAGAATTAAATAACTGAAGGAGTTTAGGGGCAAAAAAGGAATGGAAAGAGGAATAAAACTCGACAGGCAAACCGTCGGGACCAGGGGCTTTTGATTTTTTGAGAGAATGGATGGCTGTGGTAATTTCCTGGAGAGTAATTTCACGTTCCAAGTGAGAGAAGTCCACCGGGAGGGAAGGAGGGGAAGGAAGGCCATCAAAAAATGTTGTTAAGTTTGCATCAGAGGGGTGTGTATCATCGGAGTATAGGGCTTGGTAATAGTTGTGAAATACTTCAGCAATGTCTTCATCAGAGGTAACCAATTTATTAAGAGAATCATTAAAGATTGGGCCAACAGCTTTGCGTTCTGACTTTATTTTCAAATAATTGGCCAGCATTTTCCCTGCTTTATTCTGGCTACCATGGAATTTAGATTTTATTTTAAGGAGGGTGTGACAAGCTTCATTAGTGATAATTTTGTTAAGGTCTGTTTTGGTGAGAATCAAGTCTTGGAGGGCAGAGGAGGATTTGGAAGTAAAATATATTGTGTTCAAGGTTTTTAATCTGTTTAAGCTGATCTTCGTATTTTTGTCTATTAAGCTTCTTTTTTGTAGAAACATATGAAATCGTAAAGGCTTGAAAAGAAGCTTTAAAAGCATCCCAGGTGATGGGAATTGAGGTGTCTGAGGGCTTATTAAAAGAAAAATATTCATTGAAAAACTCTGTACATTTTTTCATGAAAGTGGCATCAGATAAAAG
This sequence comes from Lissotriton vulgaris, assembly GCF_964263255.1. Taxonomy (NCBI): domain Eukaryota; kingdom Metazoa; phylum Chordata; class Amphibia; order Caudata; family Salamandridae; genus Lissotriton; species Lissotriton vulgaris. The sequence continues at coordinate 82,514,733 of NC_141698.1, read as the reverse complement.
AAAAGAATTACATTTCCAGCGACTAAATTTAGAGGAGGTAAGGGAAAGATCTAGGGTAGTGTAAACAGGAGCATGGTCGGAGATAAAAATAGAGCCAATAACAGATTTTTGAATGGAGGGTAGGAGAGACTTACTAATCATAATATAATCAATTCTCGAGCGTGTGTGATGAACATTGGAAAAAAAAGTATATTCCAATAAATCAGGATTACACATTTTCCAGGAATCATATAAAGGACGCGAGGCAATGGCAGATTGAAAACTCTTATGAGATTTGTCAGGCTGAAATTTACTAGAGGACAATCGGTCTGAAAAAGGGTCTAACCATTGGTTAAAATCGCCAGCCACAATAAAATTAGGGCAATCTATGGATGCAATGAGAACTTTGATATCTTTCCAAAATTTTGGGTCTGGGCGAACAGGGCCATATATGTTCAGCAAAACCATCGTCTTGTTGTGTATAACAACCTTAGCCATTACCCAACGTCCTTCATCATCCTTTTGAGAGGAAATAATCTGAACATTCAAAGCTTTGTGAAACAATATAGCAACCCCTCCCTTTTTGTGAACAGCAGGGGAAAATACAACCTGACCCACCCAATGTCTCTTAAGCTTAAGTGATTCAACATCCGAGCAATGTGTTTCTTGAAGGAAAACAACCTGTGAATGAAATTTGGTTAAGTGAGACAATACCTTCTGACGCTTGACAGGATGACCAAGACCTCGCACATTCCAAGAGACAAAATTACACATGTTGGGAGGAGGGAAGGATGGGCGACAAATGGAAGCGACACATGGTAAGGAGATCACTACAAAAGGGAAGACAAAAAATACCAGTTAGACAGTGGATTCTGAAGACGCTCACAATAATAGAACCAGCAAGAGTCAAAAAACGAGGAAACAATAATTGTAAGAATGGAGGTAAAAGTAGAGAACACTTAGGAAAAAGAGAGCACAGAAAAAGAAATGTAGGAAGAGGAAAGGGGAAAAAAGAAAGAAAGGGAAAGCTAAAAAAGAGACAAGAAAAAAGAGATAAAAGTAAACAGATCAAGGCACAGACGCCTGATCGGAGAGTAAGCGAGAAACAGATGCATTAGGGGCAGGGATACGCCTGGCAGCTGAAACGTCCCCATGAGCAACCGAGAAAGAGGACATAAGTATACGGTGAGGAAAAAAGTGTAAGAGCGGAAAGTAGAGGAATAAGAAAGTACAGATGAATAAGAACAAACAAACAACGAAACAGTAGGTAAGAACGCATTAACAGTGGGAGAAAGACAAGAAGTGACATGTTAGAAATTCAAGAGTAGACACAAGAAGAAGGATTAAGGCACAGTTTCCATCGTCGACGGAGAAGCACTTTGGAGATATGCATGGAGCTTTTGAGGATCATCAAATGAGCGGGTTCGGCTGTTATGAGTAATCTTGCAGAAACAAGGGTGCAGAATCCCATATTTGATGTGAAGTTGTCGCATCAGAGGTCGAAGATTCAAGAATTCTTTACGTCTAGCATTAGTCGCAGTCGAGAGGTCTTGGGATATGAAAATGTTGTGACCAGACCACTGGAGACGTCGTTTTAGTCTTGCAGCACGCAACACAGCCATCAGCTCTGTGAATTCCAAAAAAAGCATAATAATGCCACGCGGTTTGTTAGATGCAGAGTTCAAGCGGCCAAGTCGGTGGGCTCTTTGAATGTTCAGAGGAGATGACGTAGGTTGGAGGTCCAGAAGTTCTTGTAGAAATTTTTGTAAAAAAGACACCATGTCGGACCCTTCCAAATTTTCCGGCACACCATAAACGCGTAGGTTATTCCTTCTATTGCGATTTTCCAAATCCTCTGTATGCAGCTTAAGTTTGTGGATTTCTTGCTCCAAGAGAGGAATTTTACTCGAAACATCTTGAATGTCGCTAACCCTTTGCTCCAAGTTCAAAACTTTGCCTTACATAAGTACCCAGCGGTCTTCAATCTGTTTGAGCCTGTCTTTAGTCGCACTCATAAAGGGTTGGAGGCCGCGAACCTCCTGAAGAATCGAGTCGAGGACAGGATTAGAGGAAGACTTGATGGGAGAAGGCGGGTCATTTTTAGGCCGCTTAGATTTGGTACCAGTCTGAGACAACTTGGAGTCATTAGCCATGATGATAATGTGAGCCAGCAAACGCTGCCAGAGATACTCCGTCAGAAAATATTGCACCAGAGGAGCTGTCACTGAGAGGAAACACCGACAGTAAGTCAGGTGTAAACAAATTGCAGAACGCTGAGAAAGGATAGCACTGGGGTATGTGGAAAAATGACACCAGGCGCAGCGTTAAAGTACACAAAAACAAGTGACCATCCTCATAAATACCACTGAAAATACGCAGAGCATATGAAAAGTAGAGTGATGAGGTAAAAATAACAATCCTCGATGTATATTTGATAGGAGAGACAAAATCCAGTCAATTGAAGCATTAGGAAAATGGCATCATGGTTTGGTTATAGAGACAGCATAGAGTCATTTGCACGCATGGAACAAGGGCATAAAAATGGCCAGGAGCAACCAAAATGACGCCATAGTGGTGAAGATTATGAGCTAAGCAGTGGAATAATGCGCAACATATAGAAAAAGCTTAAAGCAGGTAACGAACCGACGACACGGGCTCAGCGCACAAAATGGCGGCCGCCCGCGTCGCGTCTGAAGAGAAAGTTACCGCTTGTCATTTAGAGCCTTCGCCGCTTGGAAATCCGTTCTGCCGGTAACATGCTGGTCGCGGAGCCTTCCGCCAACAGTAGACCTGTTTCGAAGACCAAAACAGCAGAATACAGCGCTCTCACGGCATTTGATAAGGAGTCCAACACGGAGCTCACAGGAAGCGCGTCTTCACTGCTCGGCGCGCAAGCCACGCCCCTCATTTCCTTGTACTTCTAACATTAGATGCACTTAACATTCAAAGCATTAGTTAGTTTATTTATAAAGTACTTATTGATGGTGCTCATGGGTGTTAGAAACAGGACGGGGTAATGGAGTAGTGAGACTGAATTGGTAAGTGGGGGACAAGGTAAAGGTGTTTGTGACATAATATACAATACACACTATGTACAAATAGACCTTCACAGCCTAATAGCGGTCAATTAGATCTTGCATATACATTACTCATATGTACCATACAACTTAGTACATATGTACTATGAGCATGTGGTAGTTAAGTAGGACGGTCTACGTTTCGACCAAAGTGACGAGGAGGGTGAGTGGTGGCCTCACAGCGGGGTCTTCATCAGGACAGAGGAGCACCTAGTGAAGGGACAAACAAGAATGGGTATCTAGAGCTTATCTAAATAAATGTGGTTATCATGTTCAGTAGGTGGAAGGATTGGCAGCTACTTGAAAATGTAGAAAAGACGGTGAGCGTTCAATTCATGGTAGGGCTCTCATGTGGCTCTTGGTTTACTAGAGGAGAGAGACATGTAATGAATAAACATGCCAGAGCAAGGTTTCCCAGTAATAGGGGCAACCAAGTGGTATTATACTCACTTTTGTTAGAACCAATGGGGTGCAAACTCCTGTTGTCCGCAGGAATAAATCAATAAAAAGAAATCTGAAAACAAAGGGATATAAGACGGGTCAGAGCGATATGGGCTGATGCTAACATTCACTGTTGTATGGTACGATTACGTGCCACTGAAGCCCTAAGGTGGAGGGCAAGGTTGGGAATCTAAAAAATCGGCATTGCATGGTGGTTCTAAGCTCAAAGTATCAAAGGGTTGTCAGCGTCGTTCCCGGTGGCATGGAGACTACGGCTAAGTCTTTTAGGGAGAATTAAAACAGTGGTTTATATAAAAAAATATATCAGCATGGGCGCTGTTCGACATATGGGAGGGTTGTAAAAAGGCGGCGTTGGTGGTTCATAGCGTCATACCTCGGCAAAATATCTATAAACGGGCCCGCTATGGAAAAAGTGCATCTGTGCCTAAGTATACGACATCAATGATCTATCTCACAAGGCTCTGATTACGTATCAAAAAGTGAAATAAAATAACCTCGATTGACTAAATAAGGGGAAAAAAATAAACATAGTTGCATCATATTCACCCCATAAATGTAGTTGTTTGGTTATTTATGGTAGATATTTGTACACTGCAGAAATAATGATCCCCTTTTGGTTAAGTGCAGGAAAATACATGCACAATTAATAGGGGCTTCCCAGTAATTTCCTTATCCCGGTTGAGAGACAGCAATCCCCTTGGCTCGTGAGCCTGGAATGTTGAGCTTGAAATGCATTGGTGAGTGGTTTAAGTATCTGACACACAAGGAATGCTCAGCCCGAACTCTGGTGAGCCCGGAGTCTGTCGAGGCCACGCTGACTCACAATGCTTTGCCGAAACCCAGGGCTGATCGCAAAGGGAGCACAGGATGGCTTTCCTCCTTCAGTGGCCCTGGTTAGCCACAGTACGTTCGTGGGGGGAGGGGCCAGGTAGGGAAGACAGGAACTGTCTGCTGGATTTTCCCTCTGGGCTGCTATGGAGTGGCCACACCATGTGGTTCTCCATCTCCCAGGGGCAAGTTGAAGCACCATGACACAAGTGGGAGCCTTCATGTTGCCTTGGCAATGTGCTTGGAAAAAAATGAGGCTCAGAGACTCAGCGTGCAACGACTATGCAGTGCGAGTCTTGAGAGAGATGCGCCTGTCCCTGAACAACACATCAGCCCTTCAATAATCCTCCTTAGCACGCTGGGATTTCTGGTCAGGGTCACTTTGCGGCTTCAGCTCAGCAATCCAGGGGGCCTGGTTCAGGAGAACCAACTGCGCTGTGCTTAGAAACTTGGAGTTGCCAGACTCAGAGTCCCACAGGAAAACTGAGGATGCACAGTCCTTTATGGCCCTGAGACTCTGAGAGAATGGGAGACAAGCCAAAAAGCCGCTGGAGAACACTTGGGAGCCCAAGGGAATGTAGCAGTCATCAGGCCAGCACATCCAGGCATGTTGAAAAGTGGTAGTTCCTCCTGCAGCCCAGCATTCAGCAGGCAGAGGCCAATACATTATGCCGGGTCTGGTGGCTCAGTGGACTAATGCGTCTACTGCAGGGGCCTGTGTTCGACCACATGGTCACAGGTTCAAATCCCGGCGGGTCCACTCAGCCTTTCTTCCATTTGGGGTCGATAAAATGAGTACCATTGAGTTGGGTAACAACAAACATCTGTTATTTCAGCGCCAAGAGGCCCGTAGTGGTGAACGTGCGCTTTACAAATACTCATGTTATGTTATGTTGTTATACAGCAAAGCAGTTAGCAGGAATGGAGGTTTCTCCTGGCAGCACAGCAGTCCTCCTGGCAATGTGCAGATGTAGAGCCAGCACTGGTTAGTTACAAATCCCATGCAGTGTCTAAAAATATGGTGTCAGAGTCACAGTACGTACACTCAAAACTGCCTTTGATGTAGTAGGTGACTTCAAAAGAACTTTCAATCCCTTTCAGCCCAGCCCTAGCTCAAAAATCAGAAGAGGGTAAATCAGTCCTTTCTGTGAGTGTAGGATACAACCTATTGAAATGTAAGTGTGAGCCACCTCGCCCTCTCCTGCCCAGGTAGACTATCAGTATGCAGATTAATGCAGATGTATCCCCTGTCAGACCCAGCCCTCCCTGTGTTGTGGCTGTCTAGAGAGAATGCACAAAGTGTAGTTGTCACCCATCCCAGACATGTATTGGAGATGGGCTGCCGAGCAGAAAGAGTTATAAGCACAAAGGCCAACTTTATAAAAATGCCATTGCTAAAATAGTAATGCGAAATCCAGCTTCACCAGTAAGCGAGATTCATCACCACCATTTTTAAACATACCAAACAATGCAACACCACTCATTTCTGATCAGAAATTACCACTTTAAAATATATAAGGGACTTCCCAATGCTAGCCTATGAGAGGAGTAGGTCTTGCAGCAGTAAAAAGTGAGATTGCCCGTTTGTCACTACCAGGATAAGCAAAACATAAAGGTACATGTCCTACCTTTTACTTACACAGCACCCTGCCCATAGGTCTACCTTGGGGGTGACCTGTGTGTAATAAAATGGGAGTTTAAGGCTCAGCAAGTAGTTTTAAATGCCAAGTCAATGTGGCAGTAAAGTGTGCCGCAGACCCTGCAGTGGCAAGCCTGAGACAGGTTTGAAAGGCTTTTCTGGTGGTGGCACAATCAGTGATGTATGCACCACTATTAACATTTAATGTACAGGGCTTGGGTATATGGTATACCACTTTGAAAGGGACTTATATGCAAATCAAATATGCCAAACATATGTAAACCAATCATACCATGTAAGGGGAGATCGCACATGCACTTTAGCACTGATTAGCAGTGGTAAAGTGCCCAGAGTCCTGAAGCCAACAAAAGGAAGGTCAGAAAAACGGGAGGAGGAAGACAAAAAGTTTGGGGATGAACCCTGCAGAAAGGGCCAGCTCCATCAGCAACAAAAAGACAAAATAAAACAAGTGAAAACATTAGACAAAAAACTCAGCTGTAGCCCAGTGAATTTTTTGAAAGTAGTTAAAAGGTGTCAAATAGAATATGGGCAGACTACATGCTACATGAGTAAGAAAGTGAAACTCTAGCATAGAAGTCATTGTCTCGTGTGTTGATGTTAGATACCAGTCTCTTGCATGATTTTTTGTACATCTGTACATACGGAATAGACAGAAAACATGTAAGTCATGCAGGACCTACATATATTACACACGAAGAATACACGATTTCTCTGGACAAAGAAATATTCTTACGAACGAACAAGAAAAAATGTAACATTAAATATCAGCAAATACATCGATGTCATTTCATGGGTGCATTACTTTCACAGATGCAAACTGCCAGCAATTTCTGTTCGCTAGATATTACATCGCGTGCAAATTGTTTCAACCTATATAGTGAAAACTTACAAATCACATTCCAATAAAATGAACTACTGTATTTTCAGATGTAACCTCAAACTGTGAAACATAATAAAAATGATATAATATTATAGCAATACCTCAAAACAAGAACACACCCTTAAAATTGAGGGATGCAGTAACTTTGATATTTTTCGTAAAGATGAAAGGTTTTGCCATATGGGAGAGTCATGCTCGTTTGGATGCACAACACATGAGACGTTTTTATGACTCTGAAGATCCGTGGACCGGAGATGTAGCAATTTATTTGAACAATGTTGTTTTCATCGCTTTACTTTCAGGGAGCAGACAGGCTGGCCTGCAGGGATTTCTGTTCATATTTCGCCATCATTTACAATAACCTGCTTTTTGGTATTATATCCATTAAAGCCATTATTTGTGTGTGTTCCTTTTTATTCCCGAGATCACTGGTGTAATTGCTGTAAGCAAACGTGTCAAAGTAGTACTGGGCGAACACACCTGGTTGTCCTCTCTTTTGAGATGTCATTTGACAGGTGTTACTCTCATTATCGGTTTTAACTATGTTGCTTGCCTGGAGAGCTTTTAAAATTTGATTGATGTTCCACTGGAAAAAAATGTGTTTTATGTATGAGGCTGCCAATATGGTTAGATACATCAGGACAATAAGACATTTGACAGCTCTACCAATAAACACAATGTTATTTCCGGTCAACATGGATTGCAGTGTGTCTTACCCCTATGAAATCACCGTATTTCAAGTAAAAGAGGCGCAGTGCGAAATATGCACCTTGTTCTCTGCCTTTATCTGTATTCTCATGGCCTAGTCACAAAATATCTTGAACATCTCAGTACTGAACTGTGTTCCTCTTCACCCGAATTAGAAGGATTAGGCAAATAATTAAATTCACAAACTGTCATTTGACTTCCTTTCTTTAGCTCATGGAGATCATGTTTCTATTTTACTATATTTTTTCCCTTACGGTTCTCCACCAGGAAAACTTGGTTCCATGGCCTATTTTGTCACTCTTTACCTGCCACCTACTCATGGTTTATTTAGGTGCAAGCTTAGAAATCAGATGCATGTGGTAAGCATTTAAAATGTTTGGGAATACTCACTATGGGGCTCATTAGGATAGCGGATTTTCTGCATCCTCTGGGTCGGCGGAAGCCACCGCCGGCCCGGAGGATGCGGAAAATCCGCTGCGGACCCACCAAAGACCCACTGCCACATTAGGATGGCTGGTGGGTCCTGGTTTCAGTCCGCTGCTTTTCCGCCGTGGTAGGCTTACAACCGCGGCGGAAAAGTTCTAATATGGTGGCGGTGTCTCTCAGACACCGCCAGCCATATTAGGATGGGTTTTAAAAAATGATTTTCCGCAGCAAGTTTTCCGCCGTGGAAAAGCATGTGGAACTTCACTGCAGGGGCCCGTTGCGGGCCCCCTGGGTAAAGGGGGGGTGGGAAGTGCACATGGGGGGTACAAATGGTACCCCCCTGAATTTGTATGCAGAAATCGCAGGCACAGCACGGTGCCTGTTGCTTTCTGCATAGAAATGCAATGTATGCATTTTTACCATTGCGGCGGGTGCAGCTCGAAGCCGCACTGGCCGCAATGGTTAAAATAGAGGATGTGACCGCCAGGGTGGCGGTCACATCCTAATTTCACAGGAGGGAACTCCGCAGGCCATGCGGAAGTTCCCTCCTACTCTGGGGTAGCAGACGGACGCAAGTCCGTCCGCGATCCTAATGGGCCCCAAAGTTAGGGGCTGTGTGCAAAACATTGCAAGTCCTTTTTATGACCATATTTCTGAAAATAGCGACGTTTGCCATGCAGATGTCGCATACATGTCTTTCTGTTTACTTTAAGGATGTTCCACAGTTACATATGGCATATTCGCATGCCTAATTTAAACAATCCACTTTTCTCCAAATGCTACTAAACAACACATAGTTGGCTTACAAATTGTTGTTACACTTATAAAAAAGACTAGCAGAACCACTGTGAAAAGAGGCCAAGAACATGGGAATTGCATGTGGATATCATGCAGAAACATTGATTACAATGGTAATACCCCATTCGATACGGGACGTCTTGTAATGGTTAGGTAAAATCACACCTGGAAATTACTGCACCACGTGGTAGTGGAAATTCCAGATGTGGTATTGCCAGGTTAACAGTCCAGGACAGGCCTTAATGTTGGGCCCAGTAATATAAAAGCCTAGAGGTTTCACATCTTGGAGTCGCATTGTGTAGTGTTTGCATGTAGTTGCACTTTCTTCTGTGTATTATGGATAACACATTATTGTACTCTTCCTGACAAATTTATAGCCTCTTGGAAGATTAACTCTCTAAAAGAATAGCTTTATTCTCGTGTAATGGGGAAGGCTTTGAGCATCAGAGGCACATGGTTGCCGATTCACAATTCATTGCAATAAAATCAAAATGCAGTAAGAGCCAATAGTGCAGGCACCTACCGCAAACTGTGTATGCCGCTGTAATTTACAAAAAAGATAAGTTTGTGCACAGAAAAAAGAATTGCATGCAGATGTTTGTGTGTTATGAACATCCGGTGCAGTTTGCTAGAGTCCCGGTTCACGAGCATGGAAAGTTCACATCTACGAGGACTACAGTGAAAACATCTTGGAGCATTGTTGTTTCCACAGAAGTGCACAAACCAGCAGCCCAAAAAAAAAAATAATAATAAAAAAACTAAAAATTAAATATGAATTGTTTAAGCAGTTGCCTCTGAGGAATGGCTGAATGGCTATAGGTTAGAAAAGGAGCACAACGTTGGCCAGGGCAAACATCAATACATAGTTTGCTCTTGTTTCTGGAAGACACAGATACCATTTTGGGTGTTTAAATTATTTAAACTGTACGGATCTTAGCTTCTCCTGTGACATTTCCTTGTTGCACATATATATGACGTGTTTTCTGTTACTAGCGATTTACACCCACTTTTTGCAGATAAACGTGACTCTTAGACACATAAACCCAGACTGGGGGTACCCATGCACTATCACATTCTGTGTGGAATACATATGAAGCTGTAGCAAATTGATTGTCGACAATGAATCACTGCAAGTAGTTTCATTCTCGGTTTTACCACATCAGGTTCAAACATATGTTATGATCTGCAAGGAACGGTTCCATGTTTCCAATCTGTACACTTATACAATACTTATTTGAAGCATTTATTGGCTAAGAAGTCATAACACAAATGCAGTTAACTTTGCAGACCTTATATCTGGCATTTCCAGGATGCAGAAACCACTGGCAGTATGTGCATGTGTTAGTAAACCCTGAAACTAGTTGGAAGATGGAAATAATGCAATGTGCACAGTATTGTAGGAGGACAAGTCTCATGGTTCGTCCCATGGACTAGCATGCTTTTGGTGCGGCAAACAGGCTGTCAGCAACGTCTTTATCATTAAGTATGTTCAGCAATAGGAATAATTTGATAGCTAACTGATCATTATGTTAGCACTAGACTTAAAAAGGTTGGGGCAGATTTACAAGCCCCTTGCGTCGCTTTTTTGCCGCTGTTGCGTCAATTTTGTGATGCAGCGGCGGCGCAAGATGCACCATGCTGCGGGGTATTTACAACGTGACGCATCTGGGAGATGCGTCACGTTGTAAAGCCCTGCGCCAGAAGGAGGCGTTCCTGCGTGGGGGGGGGGGGGGCGTTCCGGTGCAGGAACACCTCCTAAAAGTGGCTGAGTGAAATCCACCAGATTTCACTCAGTCACTTTTGGCCCCATGCTGCGTCAAAACCCTGCGCCTGCTTGAAGCAGGCGTAAGGATTGATGCAGCATTGTGTGAATAGGGCCCCCCAGAGTATTGCTGGAGCCGCCTCATGCTTTCGACGCAACTCCAGCAATGCCCCGCCTTTACGGCACAGATGCATCACGCATCTGTGCCGTTTTTGCCCTATGGTGCGCCGCATTGTAAATGCAGCGCATCCAGGGTGGCGGAGCTGCGGCGCACAATAACTGGTGCATCACTGGGGATGCACCAGTTATTATAAATCTGCCCCACTGTACTTTTGGTCAGCACAAATAAAACATGTCAGGTCTTCATAGCACGTATTTTCTTGTGATTTCATTATAACAATGTAACAACTTCGGGTACCAAAATGATGTCTCTTCTAGCGCACTAATGTTTCAATTAAACAAGCATTAATAAAGGCAGTAGGTATGTTTCAATTTGCTAACACAAGCAACTCAGGCATGCATAAAAGTGTGTATTGGCTTTCTGTAAAGTCTGTCATATTTCTGCACAGTCGGTTTCCTGAATCAAGAAAAGCTTGGGATGCTAGGTGTGTGATGCTGGCACTGGGCACTGCTTCATCTACACAGGTCATTCCTTTCTCCGAGACGGAAACGATGGCAACCTTTCCATTGCTGGTCAAATAGCTACATGGGTGTATTTTGCCTGAAACATAGAAAATATGTTATTTCCAAAAACATAAAAGTATCAATGTTCCCCCTAATCCAAACGAAAACAGGCTGAAAGAAAACAATGAACCAGTTTTCATGAAAACATTGTAACATTAGTAAAGGGGTTACACAAAAAAGGAAGGGAAATCATTTTCAAAACATTCTTTATGTTGGAGAGGTGTTTTTTGGTTACTTCTGTTGCAGGTGCAATCCCAGTTTGAACTGCAACAATGACACAATTAACAATACAATTGCATGTTGTAAAGGATTGTTAACTATTGCTACTTCCTTAGTGATGCAGATTGGTTTTATTTACCTCCTAGCAGCCCGTCCCGACCTTGTCTGGGAGCAATCAGGCTTCCCCGACCCCCGCCAGCCCCGACATTGTCCAGCAGCCCGGGACCCCGCCCGCCCCGACCCCCACCCGCCCCGACATTGTCCAGCAGCCCGGGCCCCCGTCCTCCCCATCCCCCGCCTGCCCCGTCCCCCGCCTGCCCCGACCCCGACATTTGCCGTGGGTCCCCCGGAGCCTTACCTCAGCCGCCGCTCCTCCCCCGCGATCCTCAGTTCACCGCTCCGTGGGTCCCCCGGAGCCTTACCTCAGCCTCCGCTCCCTCCCCACTCTCCTCAGTTCACCGCTCCGCCGCTCCTTGCTGCTCATCACCGCTCCTCCCGCCTGTCCGCCGGTCCTCACCGCCTGTCCGCCGCTGGTCACCGCTCCTCCCCGCGCCATGTCCGCTGCTCCTCCTCGCGCTCCTGGACTGCGCTCCTGACGTCAGCACGCATGTCGTGGCCGGCGCTACTTCGAAGGGACTACTTTTTTTTTAAGGTACATTTTTTAAATAACGCATATTTTGACAGTTTATATAGCCTATGTCCATCTGCACACCCGACGATTGAAATGATGTATCAGGTGTGTGGATTGGCGCTGTGGTTCCCGAGTTTACCCGCCTCAAAGGTTCAAAGTTCTTGCTTTATAATAGTAGCATAGATGAAAGATGAGATATAAGGTCAGCCCCACCAGAATTTGAATCTGGAACTTCAAATAAACTTGCTGATTGCTACAAGAGGTGATGTAATTGATTTTCTATTCTTAGTCTTACCGGGAATTTACTGTAATGAGTGATTGGGGACAAAGGGACCGATTTAGATGTTGGTGAAGAGAGAACTCTGTTGCAATTGTGACTGCGTTCTCTACCCGCCAACACAGTGGTCCACCCGCCGATTCAAATGCATGTGGACCATAGGTTTGGTTTCGGCAGTGATTATTCTGTCACCTCTGTAGCCAAATTTCTCAGATGGCCCGTTAGAGTAAGGGCTTTTGGAGAAATGCCTATGTGTCTGCCTGCCCAATTAGTACTGACATACATCTGTTTATTTTACTGTCCATCACCACCAGCCAAAGCCTGGCGGTAAGGGACAGTAAAAAACACAAAATGCCCCACTCACCATGGAAAATGATGCCTATGGTGAGGGGAATATTATCTTTTCTATTTTCAAAAAGAAAATCCTGTTTTGAAGATAAAAAAGAAAACAGTTCGGTGCAAGGCTCCATGGAGACCTGCACCAAACTGCGAAAAGTAGGGAGGGCGGTTCCTGCTAATGCTTAAGAAATTCCCACCAGTGTGGTGGTCTTTTCAAAATTTGGCAGTCACCATCTGCACCAGGGCAACAGAGTAATTTAATTTGTTGCCCTAATGGAGAAATGGGCCACCTACAGATATATAAATAGGCCCCAAAGTCTTAGCATGTCTGCTTTCATCACTTTTGGAAAGCGGTCATAGCAGTGTTGTGTGTTGTGAGTCCAGTAAAATGCCATTCCTCCCATCTGGTTGACTGCTCCCTCACTCCCTAGTCTCTCCCTGTTCTCTTCCAGGTCTCCCCATTACTACTGAAGAAAAGTTGAGTCAAGAAGGTGAGAGGAAAAGGACTGAATTATGACTCTCGGCATTGCAGTTAGATTATTTACCTGAGGGTTATTTTTTAATGCAAAAGTACAAATTAAAATGCGAATAGCAGTATTTTGAATGTGAGCGACCAGAAATCCACTAGAGATTACAATTTCAAGTTGAATTGTTACCCAAATGGGGTGTTCTGGTAATTTCTTGAGAGTGAAATACCTTTCATGTAATTTTGCAGCAAATTCACATAATTATACTGTAGCAAATTACTCAAGTTTTGCACAACCTTAGTTGGAGCTGGAGCCTAGTCAATCTGCAAAGATCTGATGTGTGAAAGGAAGAGCAAGAGAACAAGCAAGGCATTCACCAAAACACAGACAATTGAGAACCACAAAAGGAATACAAGAGTACAACAAAATTAAAATGAGGGAGAGGCAGAGTGATGCTCTTTGTCACCTGTAAGTAATACTTGTGCCAACAGTTCCATTCGGGTCTCCAGACCACCAGGTATTCCTACCCCAGGACTGTGTCCATCCACCACTGTGGAGCAGCAGAATATAGCCAAAGATCACCTATGCAACAGTACAGTGTGGCTGAGCCCAGAGAACCCAATGCTCCTACTGAACCTTGACACTACCCCCACTTTAAAAGACAACTCTAAACTTTACAGGCTCTCCACAAGATGAGTATGTGGTACATGACAAAAAGAAGACAGATCCCAGGAGTAATAAGCTGATCAAACCCCCTTCCAGTAAATTAGATTCTGCAACTGTGTACGAAACAGAAGGCAGACCAACATATCATTCACTTCATGCCCAGGAATATCATTACCATTAAGCATTATCAGTAGAGAAGAGACTACAGCATAAAATGTTAAAGGAGGAGAAGGTTTAAGCAGAGATACATAGAAGACCAGATGGCGATGCCAGATTTTAGGCAGCTTTAACTACCATAGAACAGGAAAGGTCCCAAAAAAATGAGGTTGGAATTTATTTTCATGAGTACTAGGAGGAGCAGATATCAGGTGGATACCCAGTAAAGATTTGTGCCCTTGAAGAGGAGAAAGGTACTAAAAGGGAATCCTTATGTTCCTTGTAAGTGTTCTTAGCCATAGTGAGGTACGCAACTATGTCTTTGTAGATGCCTTGCAAGAATCAAATTAGAGACAACACTGAAGAATCTGTACAGGTATAAAAATGATGTGCAGCATGAGGGCGTGCACCTATAGGAGCAAGAAAATAGAAAAGCATGAAAAGCACTATGTTTTGAATTGTCATACTGAAAAGTAGCTATTTGAATCCAGCAAGGCTGAAGGAATTGATCCAGAAGGTGCTTCTTTATGATACTGAGTAAAGAAGTAACAGAAATATTATTAAAGTCAGTAATGAAGAGAGTAGGAAGATTACGGAGTCTTACAATTTCATCCAAGAACAGGTGGGCTAGTTGAGATGCTTGTGGTAGAGCTGGTAAAGGCATACATGTCCAGTCCTGATGAGGGAGTCCTCAACAACTAAATACTGCTGTTTTGTTATTACATTTCTGCAGTTCAACAATGAAGCTATGAATATGGAGGATTGAGAGGAGCAGATAAGAGGTGTAAGAGTCCAACAGGCTTCATACAAAAAGATGTTTGTTTCATACAGACCAAAACATATGAGTTCACAAAAGCCAACAGCCTTGTTGCAGTGTTGGCCACTAGAAGACATGAGATGTAGGACACATAACAATATGGCCTGTATGCTAGAGGACTGGTAAAGAAATCTTGTCTTTTTACTTTTTTACAAAGTATTACCTGTTTGACATGTCGCTGGGTAGGTTCTGCTTGCTCCCATTCTTTAGCCTCATAGGATTTTTGAGTAATTTTGATTTTCTCCAGAAAGCTATCAGAACAACATCCAACTTGAGTGTTTAAGGTTTTCACATCTCACAGACTTTAAAAAGCTTATATTTGTATGGTGCATGTGTGCACGCTCCTCATGAGCAGCCCTCTCTAGATAATACTGTCAATGCCAACTTTCAACCAACAATTTACAGTTACATATAGTATGATCCTCCTTGGCTCTGGTGAATATCCATGGGTAGACTACAAAAAGGAAGACGTTGTCTGTATACTTTTCCCATTAAAAGTATAATGACATCAATTACAACAGTGGAGGCTTTAGTTTCAATTATAGAAGGCAAGAATGCACTTGAATGACACTGGGTGAGATAGGAAATTCCTCTTCAAAACAATGAGAGTTTGTTCCTGTTGATGGTTCCATTGAAAGTTCTCCTCTACAAATGAAAGTCATGATGGGAGCATAAAGTCCTGAACCAATTGTTGGTGAAGCCAACAGACCTGTGGATTTCTTTGATTTTCATGGGTGTGAGCTATTCTTATACAGCTTACATTTTGTAATTCATGATGATAACTTGTGTGGGAGTGATGTAATAACAAAATTAAACAAGAGACCTCAAAAAGATTGTTTGTAATGTAGTGTGCAACAAATTTCATACAGTGTGGGATAAAACTTCACAGGTATGTTTTGCTGCAAAGAAGAGTGGAAGAAGGCATGAGTATGTAATTTAAGTTGACACTGATGAATTCATTCAAGATGTCACACATTGTTAATCAAGTGCTGAAAAGCAGAAGGGGCACTGCATAACCCAAATGTCATGATTGAGTACTCAAGTCGTAATCCTATATTTGCTATTAAAACACATCTTTCAATCATTGCCCTTTTTAATGCACTCCAGATTGTATACCCACCTCAGGTCCAGTTTGGTTAACCATTTACGGGAAGCATATGTAACAAAAAAGTATGAAAGTAATGGCCGAAGAATACTGGTTCCAAATGGTAATAGTATTCACCAATCAATAATCACTCCATAATTTAAGAAAATGGTGGCTCCAACTGACAACGTTGATGGGTGAATAAACCCGTTTCCAAATTTTCATCCAAGTATTTTTCAAGTTCACACTTTTCCCTCAAAAGTAAAGCATATATTTGACCATGGTTAATTTTTGGTGTTTGATATCAGATTTATGGCACAATCGGAGAGTTGCTGTAGAGGTCATTGTAAAGCATAGGTACATGATGGAGAAGTGTGGCTCAACGGTTAGAGGCGGCAGACCCGGAGGCAGAGGTCGGCCCAGGACCAGGGTTCAATTCCCACCTCGCCTCAGTGCCACTCTAACCATGGGGTCCCACGCTGCAACTCTGGGCAATAGCTTGCTTAATCTCCACTCCGGTCCCATCACCACTGGGGATGCCTGACTGCACCTTGGGGATGCCCAGTAAAGGGACCATCTCACAGGGAAAGCCAGGATGGGTTCCCCAGTGGTACAGCGCTGGGACGCCTCCGGGTAACCATGCGCTCAATATATCCAACATTCATTCATTCATTAGAAGCCGGTGAAAATGGCTCCAATTCTGTTTGTGCTGCCATGGGGTGTCATGTAGATGAGCTATAGGAACACAATTGATTTGATATAAGATACATAAAAAGAACACTGTATTTTTCATCCTGTACATCACAGGGTGGTGCATCAATTATCAGGTGATACCCAAAATGATGAATAAAGGAGAAGCATTGAAGAATTTCAATGTGTTTTGCAAAAGACAACAAAAGAAAAGGGTCAGTTGCATGTGTTACGTCTCTTGAAATCAACGAGGTACCGTCAATGGCAAATATGGAGTCTGCTTTTATTTTGGTGTTTAAATGAAAGTCAAAAAAGATAACACAAAAGATTCCTTGAAATAATCCGTCATAAACATATTGAGACCGGGCTATGAAGTGAACCCAATATTTTGCGAGAAACGCAAAAAACAAGTAATAATTCCTTTCATTGTCCCTAGTCTGTAGCTCTTCTCTGCTAAGGGGATGACCTTAGAATCCATGTTAATGGCCTGCAAGCTGCCATGCCCTACTGACCTAGTACAACTTGTAGACTATCCCATCCATCCACTATCCTGCAGATACTGAAACAGCTGTAGACCACCTGTGCACTAGAGAAGAACAGCAAGCTGCTGCAGAAGAACAGAATACCACCCGCCCAGGTAAGCCCGCAGAACAGACAGATGCCACAGAGTCGAGGCACAAACGTGCACTGAGGGGGGCTGAAGTAGAGGTGTTCTCCTGATTGAGGCGAGCAGCATAGGCTCGAGCCACAGTGGTCGTGGAAAGTCTAAGTATTCCAACTCCAGCAGCCAGAGCTTCACTTCAAGATTTCACCCTGCCATTTCATCACATATGGCATTTTCAGGGATAGAAAGACAACAAGAAAGGGCTGTCAGGAGGAGCAGTGCCATAGAAGGCATGATATAATGGAGCAGTAACATGGCATTGAACGCCCTTTAGGCAGGTTACTGTACAGTCTGTTATGCTTAAAGTGCAGAAATTCAGAAATAGTGTCCATGAAGACATAGTTCAGAGCAGAAAGTGCACCTTGACTTGAGGCTCAGGGCACATTGCATAATCTCCAGTATGATGGCTACCTTGCAGCAAAGTGCATAAGAAGCACTGGAGACAGAAAGAGGCAGTGTAGGTTGCAGGTCCAGCAATTAAGCATGGGCGAATTTTGCGAATTCGCAATTCGCGAATTTTGGAATTTGCGAATTCGCAAATTTGCGATCCGCAAAATCCGCTAATTTGCAGATTCGCTGATTTTGCGGATTGTGTGGGTAAAGGCCGGGCGGGAAAACGGTGCACATCGCTAGTGTGAGGGGCAGGGCCAAACGGCCGAGGCTTATATGCGAGTTCACATGCCTCTTGTGTGTATAAAAGGACAGGCACGGATCAGAGAAGCTCGTGGTCACAGGAACTGCACAGGGATTGAGCTCGTGAAAGTCAATAATGCAAAGGCCTCCATCAAGCATCATAGCTATTTTTCGACGATAGATATGGGGAGAACGCACACCTGCCCAGCCTCGACAAAACTCACATTTTTGAGGGGGCTGATTAACTTTGCCATCACGCCAAAGAGCGCCGGGGTCCCTCGAGTGAGCTGTCCATCAAGTGGGTAAAGGGCCCGAAGACGGTGCACACACCACTAGTGTGTGGGGAGGGGCCAAACGGATGGGGCTTATATGCGAGTTCACATGCCTCTTGTGTGTATAAAAGGACAGGCACGGATCAGAGAAGCTCGTGGTCACAGGAACTGCACAGGGATTGAGCTCGTGAAAGTCAATTATGCAAAGGCCTCCATCAAGCATCATAGCTAATTTTTGACGATAGATATGGGGAGAACGCACACCTACCCAGCCTCGACAAAACACACATCATCCTGTAACTATTTTAGGATGGCGCCGGCAAGCTGCCAGCGCCATCCTAAAATAGTTACTAAATTAGCTTCATTAGGAAGCACTAATAGATAAAATAAAGCAGGTGCTCGAGCACCTGCTTTATCTTATCTATTAGTGCTTCCTGTTGAAGCTAACTTAGTAACTATTTTAGGATGGCGCTTGCAGCTTGCCGGCGCCATCCTAAAATAGTTATACCTTGAACTTTTGCCCCCCAAATCTGACGCTCGCGGATTCGCGGATTTTCGGTAAATTCGTGGGACTTCGCGGATTGCGGATTTACCGAAGATCCGCGAAATCCGCGAACGGAACGGATTTTGCGCTCACCCTTACCAGCAATAGGTACAGCAGCAATATCAATGTATTTGATATCTTTGGAGCTATTTGCATTATTACTGAATGTCATGTGGCATGTGCATGGTACGCTGTGTCTTTGATGTCATGTGGACTGACGCCCAGCATCAGGAGTTACTGCGAGTCCACTCATCTACGCCTACTTAGCAGAAAATTTAAATAAAGGCAATATTCCCTATGTTGTTCTGAAGCGGCTTTACTCAAAATCCATCTCTGTGTGTTGCATATTGTGAACTGTATGTTATATGCTTTTGTGATGTTGATACAACTCTGATAGGCAGAGACAGCTTTATATAATAAGACCAAAGCAGAGACGAATCAGCGCTAGCGGGATGCACAAATAGGGGCCTTGTAAGAAATTGAGTTATTGGTTTAAGGCGGTTGGAACCCCACTCAGACAACGACCACAATCCTTGTCAGGGTGACCCACGAAAGTCACTAAATTAACCTGTGCCTAACCCTCTGGTAGCTTGGTAGGAAAACAGTCAGGCTTAATCCAGAGGCAATATGTAAAGTATTTATGCAGCACTAACAGTAAAAAAGCGAAAACACCAAACATAAAAAATCTCAATTCAATTTAGAAACATAGAGAACATGTTTAAGAAATAATATGACACCAAAATGAATTAAATCCAACCAGTAGCAATGGACTTATGAATTTTTAAAAGTTAAAGGACTAACTCCTAAAAGATCAACGCGCCACACATGGGTATTTGGTCATGCATAAATGGAGTACCAGTTGGATATAAAGGGGGAATTGGTCTGGTCTCGGTTCACCTTCAGACTTACATTTGTTTTACTCAAAACATCTTGGAGAAGGTAGGGCTCTGCAGGCCAAGGCAGCAGGCTGTGCCCGAGGAGGAGTCATCAGTGATAGGATCCGATGGACGTAGTCTCATTGACGCCACCGATGATAGTGGGAAAAGCTTTGGGTGGAAAAAGCTGTATTTTCAGGAGGAGGAGGTAATCATCATCAAACGAGCCAAACATTGCTGAGCCGGTGAAGATTTATTCCTCCGAACTTAGACAATATTTTGGAAGTAAACTGTATGTTTTTTGGAAGTCTTATTTTTCCAGTGGGGCAAAACAGCAGGCTGTAGACTGAGAGCGCTCCACGAGGCTGCATGCCATCGCCAAAAGGTCCTGCTGAAAGGGATTTGCTGCTTCTGAGAACATAGTGGGAGCTACTGCAAAGTCAGGCCAACCGGTGATGCACCTTGAGGGGATTGGCTGGCATGTTTGTCCTAGTCTTCTGTTGGTTCGCTAGGAAGTTTTTGTTGAAAAATGCTTTAAGTCTCTGCTTTTAGGGTTAGGCAGGAGCAGATGCAACTACACCACTTCCAGGGATCCAGGACCTAGGACCCGCGCTTTAAGCGATTAGGACTCACTCCAGCAGGAAAAAGCAGCAGGTTTCATTGTCTCATGAGCTTGTTATGTACCTGTTGCTCATATGGGTGACCAGCCAACTAGAAATCTATAGGGGCTAGAGGAGCATTCCCTTTCTTGGCTTCTTATTAAACCTTTTTATTCAAAAATCTTTCAACCTAGCGTGCTGCAGGGGCTGGCATGCTGTCTGATCATGCCAGTTTCAATACCATCCTATTTCAAGTCTTAGAGCTTGACCACTGCGCACTGTGCACTGTAGCTACAGGGCAATTGCTACAAAAATCTCTTGATAATTTCTAAACATTTACATCATCGATCTCCATGTTTAATGGCGCCTGAAACTGGAAAGCATGAAGACGTTTGGTACTTCTGTACAAGCCACCAAGCTGTTCTAAGCGGTTTTTGAGAGGAGAGGATCGTTGCCGAGGGAGAGGCGTTGAGATTTATGGTGTGGTATTAAACCAGGGAGATTAATTTTCTCTTGTGGTTTTTGTAGGTATTGGACCAAGCAAGAGAGTGAAAGTTTTGTTTCTATGGCAGCTCCCGAGAAGGTCAGTTCTAGTGATGTATGTGCAAGCAAGAAGAGTTTCATGGTTTTTCGTGAAAGTGGTATAGTGACTTAACATTTACGTTTTGACCAGCATCATTGGTTAAGCATGTTGTAAATGTTTTAGAAATTATTAAGAGATTTTTGTAGCAATTGCCCAGTAGCTACAATGCCCAGTGGTCAAGCTCTAAGACTTTAATTATGAGGACTAGCCAACTAGCCCTTGGAGTCACTCTGGTGGTCCCGGGGTCAAGGAGCTGATCTAGCTTTACTTAAAGCAGCAATGAAGTCCTTCAGGCAGCAAGACATTCCTTCTGGCAGCAGGCCAGTCCTTCTGAATCTTCCACAGGTCCAAGAGTGTACTGAAGAGTTGTTCTAAAGGTCCAATATTTATACCTGGTGTGTGGCGGAACACACTGTCCTACCTGCATTTCTGGTTCTGGAAAGTTCTTCCCTTCCCTTACAAAAGCTCCAAGAAGTCTAGGGTGACAAAAGGCTGCTGTCAGGTCCCTTTGTGTGTACTGAAGCACGTCCTTTAAAGTGCAAGTGGGGCAGGGCACAGCTCAGCCCATCTTGGCAGAATGGTCCATCCTGCTCACAACTAGTCCCATTTGTCTGTCTGGGAGGACTTCACAAACTTCAACAGCAGAGCCATTCACAGTCATATGATCCAGGACACTGGCAGAAGATACAAATGATTAGGAAAAGAAAATGCCAACTTTCTTAAAGTGGCATTTTCAGAATTATGACTTAAAATTTGACTTTACCATTAAAGAGGATTTTAAATTACAATACATTTGAGTCTGAACATGATATCTCTATCTGCTCCCAATCCAAAGTTAACACATATTAAATGTAATATTGTAATGTAAATCAGTGTTTGTCAATGTGAGAGAAAGGAATTGCAGTAGTGAAAATTACTTAAAGGGGTCTAATATGATGTTGGCGGATCGCCTTACATCATTCCCCACCCGCCCTCCATTCACGCCCGCCATTTTACAATGGTGGGAGTTACAGGGCCGGAAAGACCGTATGGCGCATTTCCCCTGGCAGGCAATCGTTCCGATTGCCTACCGGACAGAACTCAGGCATTATATAGTGGCGGTGTCTGGAAGACACCAACATCCATATCAGGATGCCTGGCGGAGAAGCCATTTCCATGGCGGTGATGCCACCAGGAAAGGCATGCAGGAATTGCTTAGGAGGCCCGTTCCGGGGTCCCCGGGTGGTGTGGGGGGCTGCACTTGGGGGTAGCTATGGTACCCCCTACATTGGCATGCACAAGGTGGCTGGCACCATGCGGCGCCTGTTACGTTGTTCATGCCAATGCACAACATGCACATTTATACTTGTGGCAGGTGCTGCTTACAGCACCTCCCACCACAATGTTAAATGTGCGAGATGCGACCACCAGGGTAGTGGCCGCATCCTAATGGGCACAGCGGGACTGCCGCTCCTCTGGTGGTCGGTCCCGTTCATCGTTATGGTGGCGGGCGTACTTCGTAATGGGCCCCTAAGAGTTTTACACTACCAGGACATGACATCATAAACCAACATGTCCTACATTTTAATATACGAAGCACCCTGCCCTCTGTGATTTTCAGGTTTACCTTATGGGTGCTTTAGAAGTATTAAAAATGTAGCTTTAAGCCTTCCAAAAGGTGTATTTTGCCAGGTCAAAATTACAGTTTAAAACTGCACTATATCCTGTAATGGCAGGCCTGATACATGTTTCAAATTGCTACTTGGTGGGTGGCACAATCAGTGCTCCAGGCCCACCCATAGCATTTAATTTACAGTCCCTGGATACATGAAGCACCATATAATGGTGACTTTCAAATAAATTAACTGTGACAGTCAGGTGTAGGCTAATTTTCTAGGGAGAGACCACAAGCACTTTAGCACTGGTTAGCTGTGGTAAACGCCCTAATTGCAGCAAAGAACAGGAGGAGTGGAGGCAGAATGTTTGGGGGAATGCAATGCCAAGGATCCAGGTCTAACATACCTATTCACAAACTGCATTTTGTAGTACTTTAGTAGCACTGCATTCCTACTACTAAATCCAGTTAACAAACCTACGATTTTTAATCTCCACCTTCATCTCACCTTTTTTATTCTATGGAGAGGCGCTCACACATTTAAATTTGCTACTCTTGCCCAATTTTGATGAGAGTAAGAAAGCCTCTGACCACAGGTTGGAGGCTTTCCGAGCCTCATCGTGGTTTCAGTTTGAACTGCTGCATTATGATGCAGGCAGTCAAAAGTCATTCCGGCTGGATTCCAACGGACTCAAGTAGGACGAGATGAGCTCAAGTAGCCTTTCGGCCAGTCAGAGACTGGCATGTAATCCCAATGTACTACATCACTCCCCATCTTCGCAAGAAACCTCAAAATCTGGCTCTTAGACAGACCCCCTCCTTGATGGACTGGAACCTGCGACCCCCCCAACGCCTTGAGACCCTTATGGATGAGTAGTCGCGCTTAACAAACACCTGATGGATTGATTGATGGACGGCGTTTCCGTGTCAGGATGACGATGTCCAGTTCCAGTTCAGTTTATAATCTTTATTTCGATCACCAAAATCATAAAAGACATTCACAACAATACATAAAACATTCTGTTAGGAAGGTGGACGACCATCTCGATTACAATGTCAGTTTACAACAAGCTTTACATGTCGAGTTTTCCGATATGGAAAGCCTGTCAGAAAGCGACATTGGGGGCCCCTAGCAGGGTACCCTTCACCCTCTGGCCACTGGCTGTGGGCTGAGAGGGCACCTACGGTGCCCCCCCTGTTGATGCCTGCACTGTGTAGCAGGCACCCTGAGGTGCCAGCCACGTGGTGCAGGGATGAACAGATTCTCCCATTTCCCTATGGGAGCTTGTGCTATAGCCAGTTTATGTCCATAGCACAAGCTCTCATAGGGAAATGGGATAATCCGACTGCACCATGTGCGGTGGCATCGTAATAAGGTATGGGTTAACCGCCGACCCATAGTTAGGCGGTTCCCATGCTGATACGGTGTGTCTGCCCGACATTGTGATAAAGCCCTTAGTAGCAAACGTGGGTGGGACCAGTAGGAGTGGCTGAAAAAGGGGCATACTTACTACTAAGCGGAAGGAAATCAGGGAAGAGTAAGGAAAGATAAGGAGGGTTAGGGAGGGCTCTAAGGAGTGATTTGGGGAGGGACATGCACCCACCCACCAAAGAGTAAGTCCACTGATCTTCACAAACTGCACTTCTTAATTTAATACAGCCCAACTGGACCCAGACAGTAACACATCATGACAGCCCAGAGCAAACCTATTTTAAGAAACATTTTAATGTATATTTTACAAGAATTAAAAACAAAATCTTACTAAATTAGTTCAATACATGACATTTTATAATTATTAATTCATTTCAAAAAATATATATTTGTTTTTATTTTTGGTGAGAATTTATGTTTAAATTTAATGTTCAGAAAAATGATAGTTTTTTATTTGATTTTAGTTAAGTTAATTGAAGATTTACTTTGAAATTAAATTAATAGTGATGTAGCATTGCATACCTATACTACTATTATAAAGAGAGAACAGAAACCTTTTGGCAAGGTAAACTCGGGAACCACAGCGCCAATCCAAACACCCAATACATTGTTGGAATCCTCAGGGTGTGTAGATGGACATAGGCGACATAAAATAAAAATAAAACGTAAATTAAAAAATTAAAATTTAAAAACAAAGTAGTCCCCTAAAACTTGCGCCGGCCGCAACGTAGCGCTGACCGCAACCTAGACGTGCGTGATGAAGACAGGCGGGGAGGAGCGGTGACGAGCAGCGAGGAGTGGCGGTGAAGTCCGGAACGCGGGGAGGAGTGGCAGCTAAGGTAAGGCAAAGGCGAGGCGGGAGGCGGGCGCGAGGTGCGAGGCGGAAGGCGGTCTGGGCAATGTCAGGGCTGGCGGGGGCAGCGAGGCGGGAGGGAGGCGGGCGGGAGGTGGTCTGGGCAATGTCTGGGCGGGCGGGGGCCCGGGCAGGAGTGCACAGAAGGATAAAATGCTGCCCCCAGCCCCCTTCTGCCCCGGGCAACGCCGGGGCGGGCTGCTAGTTTAAAATATAAATATAAACCGTATGTTTAAAATAAATATATGTATATGTATATATATTTTTTTTAATTAAATAAACATTTTTAATTTTCCATAAACATCACCGTAGGGAGATTAGACCATCAGGGTGGAAATATCCCTATGGGTGGAAATCTCCCTATGGTAAAATAATGGGAATATTAAAAGTTTACTAAACTTTATACTAAATTAGTCATAATATTTTTGGTCTAAATATTATTGAAAATGTTTGGATATATTTTTGTTTAATGCAGAACCATATCTAATATGTTACACCATATTAACTTAATTTTGAAATCAATATTTAATTAATTTAAATATATAATTTGCATAAAGGTTTTAATTAAAAAATCAGCTCCTACCTACAGTAAAAAATATCGTGCATCAACAAATATTAAAAGTGATGTTTATAATTAACTCAAAATTATTTAATTATATTTTATTATCAAATATATATTTTTATTTTTTTAATGAAAAAGAATAATAAAATATTCTATAACTAAATAACAAATATGCACTCTTTTTATACTTTTTATATTTTTTTTCACCTATTTATATTAAATTAAATTATTTTAACATTGTTTACTATGGGGTTTTATTTTAAGCCCATACTTCCATGATTTTCTATGGGAGGATGTTCATAGTGTGCAATCTATATCCCCTCCTTCCAATGTTCTAGTATGGGATTTTAGAAAAAAATAAAGTAAGCCAGAGATGAATCAGGGAAAACGTTTTGATGCTAACATATAGGTATGTAGCCTTCTTTTTATACTACAACGCAGTCTGCCTCTATCAATCAATCAATCAAAGCATTTGAATAGCGCGCGACTCACCCAGAGGGTCTCAAGGCGCTTGGGGGATCCTCTACTGCTCGAACAGCCAGGTCTTGAGTTGCTTCCTGAAGGCGAGGTGGTCTTGGGTCAGGCGCAGGTGAGTGGTGAAGGAGTTCCACGTCTTGGTGGCCAGGTAGGAGATGGATCTTCCTCCCGTTGTGGCTCTTCGGATGCGGGGGACGGCGGCAAGGGCGTGGCTGGTCGATCGAAGCTGGCGGGTGGGAGTGTAGAAGTTCAGGTGGTCGTTGAGGTATCTTGGGCCTTGGTTGTGGAGAGCTTTGTGTGCGTGGGTGAGGAGTGGGAACGTGATTCTCTTGTTGACGGGGAGCCAGTGCAGGTTTTTTAGGTGTGCGGAGATGTGGCTGTGTCGGGGGATGTCCAGGATGAGTCGTGCTGAGGCGTTCTGAATATGCTGGAGTCTTTTCTGGAGTTTTGCAGTGGTACCGGCGTAGAGGGAGTTGCCGTAGTCCAGTCGGCTGGTGACAAGGGCGTGGGTGACCGTCTTCCTGGTTTCAGTGGGGATCCACCGGAAGATCTTCCGTAGCATGCGTAGGATGTTGAAGCATGACGAGGAGACGGCGTTGACTTGTCTGGTCATCGAGAAGGAGGAGTCCAGGATGAAGCCCAGGTTGCGTGCGTGGTCCGTTGGTTTGGGTGCGCTGCCCAGGGCAGGGGGCCACCAGGAGTCGTCCCAGGCGGAGGGCAAAGATCCCAGGATGAGGACTTCCGTCTTATCTGAGTTCAGTTTCAGGCGGCTGTTCATCATCCACTCGGCTACGTCTTTCATCCCTTCGTGTAGGTTGGTTCTGGCGGTGGCGGGGTCGTTGGTGAAGGAGAGGATCAGCTGGGTGACGTCTGCGTAGGAGAGGATGTTGAGGTTGTGTTGGCGTGCGATGGCCGCAAGGGGGCTCATGTAGATGTTGAACAGCGTGGGGCTGAGTGATGATCCTTGTGGTACGCCGCAGTTGACTTCGGTGGCTTCTGATCTGAACGGGGGAGGCGGACTCTCTGTGTCCTTCCGGCGAGGAAGGAGATGATCCATTCCAGTGCCTTCTCTTGGATTCCGACGTTGCTGAGGCGCTGTACAAGGGTGCGGTGGCAGACAGTGTCGAACGCCGCAAGGAGGTCCAGGAGGATGAGGGCTGCTGTTTCCCCGTTGTCAAGCAGGGCTCGGATGTCATCAGTGGCTGCGATGAAGGCGGTCTCGGTGCTGTGGTTGGCTCGGAATCCGGACTGCGAGTGGTCGAGGGATCCGTTCGTCTCGTGGAAGGCAGTCAGCTGTCTGTTGACTTTCTTCTCGATGACTTTGGCCAGAGGGGGTACCAGCCCAGTTATTTACTTTGGTTGAATTTCTTTAAAGGGTACAATAGCAGGAAGTCAGATTTCTTCAATTTAATTTACCATGACTTCGATTTACAGGCATTCGAATGCTGTATCTTCTTTCTCCATTTGTTAAGAGGTTTCATTGGCTAAATAAGGATGATAGCGAGTATCAACTACATGCCATTTGTCATCATTCATTGATCAGTCAAGGTTATGATGTAACCATGCCCTTAAGACATGACAGAATTGAAAATGCAGTCAGCCAGGAGAAGACCAATTATAAAAAAAATACGAATCTCATGAAAATCTTTGCAAAACGCAACTTGTCTGCAGTTCAATTAAAAGAATGTAAATCAATCTCAAAATATATGCAGCTATCAGTTCTCGTGGCCTGAAGATGTTTTTCATTTCAGCACTAATGATTTCAAATTACATTTCCTTCATTAGTTATCACATGTTGCCTCATCAAGGGATAAAGTTTATGCCTTAAGTAATTGATTTTATAATCATGGATTATAATTTTCAATATTATTTCAGAGTAACTAGACCCAAGCTACTGCAAAGAAGTCTAAAAATAAAAGGAAGCTGGCTTCACTGAATAAAATTGTGCACAAATATTAAATTAAACCCGAGGAAATAAAAGTGGACTTAAGCACTGTTTCTCTTGCTTTGAATAAGTAATTTGAAAGACACCTTAATGAAAATAGCGTTCATATGAAGTAAAGCAAAACTAGATTTTACTAACACGTCAGCTGAAAATATTCGGATACTGGCATCCCCTGAATATAAAAATTACTGTCATCATCAGTGCTTAATTTGAACCAGTGGCTGCTTGTTGGGTCCATTGGCCATCATTTCTGGGGTCCTGCAGTTATTTTTACTCAATAGACTTGTTTGATCCAGAGCAATAGAGAAAAAAACACAAAACAGGAAAAAAGGAAGGCAGAAACAGACAGAAATCAGTGACTTATGGAGAGTGCAGGGATGAAAAAGAATTTGCAAGCCTAAAATCACGAGGCAGGGGTCGTCTGGTGGTGGATTAAAAAGGCATAGGGTGCAATTAAGACTACCCAGTCTTGGTATTCAGCCCCTGACATCTAATAGCCCTGGTTAAACCATGAGCAGAAATGTGGGCCACTGCACTTACTCCTTTGCAAATTAAGCACTGCATCAACCGTGAAGCATGATTATTAGATCTTCGCCATTCTGCCACGCACAGAGATATTTCCATTTCACAATTTCTTCCCATCATCATGCAATAGATTGAGTCTGTTTCATGCCACATGCATTATCACCTAGGATTTGCAATTTACCAACTACATTATTACCTTTTCTTATAGTTCAAGGCTTGGCTTTATTTGCAGGGGTAAGGGACATTTGTATATTATCAGAATGGATATTTCTCCCTATCCTCCATTGATCATAATCCAGATCATTTAGCTATGTTAAATCATATCATACAATAAATAATTGTATTTTAGATCTGAACTAAATAAACACCTTCACACCATCACAATGGTGATAGGGTGGAGGCTTTGCACATCAATTATGAGATGCATCTCTTCCTCACCAGTACTCAGCGGGTCCTTGGCATCCACTTTCCAGGATCCCTATATTGCACAGCATGAGTAATCAAAACATGATCAACCCTATATGCCCACAAGAACTATGTTAAACATTATATAACCACACAATTGCCCCATGGGACTCATTTGGCAATACCTCTCTATCACTTCCGAAGAATGCAATGCAATTCAGCTATTTATTTGGTACTAAATACAGTCAAAAAAAGAACAGGACACTTTTTATCTAATGTAAACGCAAAATTATATGTTTTATTTATAGGAACAAGATAACATTTGTACAATACAGTGATAGTGCAGACGACGCAGTGTTGAGTCAGTGAACCAAATACATAAAAACGTATAGCAAGGCAGGAACAAGTCCCATGGTTGAACAATGGTTCAAAAACAAGTTTGGATTGAGATAGAATATTTGTGTTTGCGGTATCTCCTAGTGATGTCTGACGTGCTAAACAGCCAAGAGACGGTGAGTCGACATGTCGAACCATATAGGCCACTGGTACATTAGTTGGGTGACACAAGTCCTGATTAGACTAGACAAGTAGATACATGTCAATATGTCAGCATGCCCTCCCTTGTGTTTTTAGCGCTCAAGACTTTGCTAGGAGATACCATGTACACACAGACACTACCTTAAGCTACCAGAGGGTTGAGCACAGGTTTATGCAGTGACTTTAGGAGTCCACCCTGACAAGGATTGTGATTATTATTTGAGGTGGGTCTCACTCTCTTCAACTAATACTCACTTTCTCACAGAGAATTTAGGCATAGTAATTGGAAGTATTCAACCAAAGATAGTGCAGGGACACATGGGCTTGCCTTTGGTGACACAGTGATGGGACCACTGATGGGATACCATCAGGATACTTACAAAGAATGGCCTGGTCCCACCGTGAATCATGCGATCCACAATATATTTTCTAGACAAGTCCAAAATGGTTATATAGTTGAGCTGTATATAGATAAATTAAAATGAATGCATTGATTTACTATGATGTACTAACCTTACTGCTATACATTAAGCATTGGAAACAAGCAGTGTAAGTCTGGCTTCAGTGGGAGTAAATAACGATCAATTGCTGTGTGGATGTGCACTCACCACATTCAACCTTTATGGTCCAGACATATTCTGGACCACGTGCCATAATTGATTAAAGTGAACCAGACCCAAAATAGGCACAAACACAATCCCTCAATTTCAAGTAGGAGAAATAATACAAAACATTGTGGCAACTGATTCACCACTGTATGGGCCTGATTATCAAAAGTAAACTTTTACTTTTGTGTACGTTTAAAATTATTTGCTATTCACAACGGTGTTTTACTAGTAGTACCTTTATGACTGCGGAGTCTCCACACATAAAAAGTTAGGTCAGTCCTATCTTTTCACGTGTGGAGACTCAGCAGTTGTAAAGATGCTACTTGTAAAATACCTTTGTGACTAGCAAATAATTGTAAACTTACACAAAAGTGTAAGTTTACGTTTCGGAATAGGTCCTGGATGGTCGACATCTGTGTATTTAAAGTATGACCTTTCCCCACATGTGGTTGTACCCCTTGTGATGTGTCCTACTAAAATGCAGTGTTATCCAAAAGGAGAAATTCCATTAGATTCTAAATCCTCCTTCACAATGTAAAACTTTACATTTACTACTACCCTAAAGGAGACAGTAGTCTCTCAGAAGGCTCAATTACATCAACTGGAAATGTTAAAAATCGCATCAACAATTCTCTGAGGGCCTGCAATGGCAGATCTAGGAGTGATATCCCTCCAAAACCTACTTTCAACAAACCTGGGCAGGAGTCCCATTTGGATTACATCTTGGTTCAGACTGTGGACTGGAATAAGGTCCTGGACTTTGAAGTAGTCCAAAGAAGTGACAGCGATCACAATGCGTTGACTCTCTCGCTGGTTTCATCCTGTGGCTTCAAGGATGACCAGCTGGTTGAGGCAGCCCCAGATCATAATCCTACTCTAACCAACGACAGGTGCAGAGTCCGATGGACTAAGCTCTTGGATAATCCTGCCTGCATTTCCGAGGTTCATGCCCAGATTCTCCCCACATTAGAAGCCGTAGGGACAATTATTAATCAATCCTCTTCAGAAGAACTTTTCTCTAAGTTGGGCACCCTCCATATGGACTTGGTGGATACCCTTGTGGAACTTTTGAATCCAGTTGTGAGGAAAGGGATCCGCAGAGCGCAAAGACCTTCATGGTTTAATCCAGCTTGTAGGAAGGCAAAGGCCAAACTGCTCGCTGCACTGAAGCACCCCAGGGACATAGAGGTAATCAAGATAAGGAGGGCGGAGCTGAAGCAAGCCATCCACCATGCAAAGGTGGATTGGGACTATTCCAACTGGGAAAATATGCTAGCCTTCTTGCAGGTTAGAGACGCTCGTAAATTTTGGCAGATAGTGAGAACAAGATCTGCCGAGCCGACTCAAGCTGTTGAGGCCAACATAGTGGCTCCGGTGTGGGAAGATCATTTCCGCAGTCTTTACGAAGAGGTCGGCCCGGGTCTGCTCAAGCCCCAAGCCAGTTCTGCGTTTGAACACCTTTTTTCCCCAGGTGGGCCAACCGCGCAATTTTTATCTTTGGAGGGCGCCGAGCCTTTGCAATTTTCTCTAGGAGAGGTCTCTAATGCAATATCCAAACTACCATCAGGAAAAGCCCCGGGATTAGATAAGATCCCGGGTGATCTATTTAAGCACCAACCTAGGGTTTGGGCTCCCTATTTGTTACTAGTGTTTAATGCAATCCTTGCGGGATTGGCGGTCCCCAGCACTTGGTTGGAAGCAGAGATTGTACCTATCTTCAAGAAGGGCTCTTCTCTGCTCCCAGCCAACTATAGGCCAATCAGCCTCATTGATGTTTCGCAAAAACTTTTTGCGAGGCTGATTCTTGACCGCCTCCAGGAATGGATGACGGATCATTCAATCTTAAGTACATTCCAGGCGGGGTTTAGGAGTAAGGTGTCAACCAGGGACCAACTTTCCGGCTGGCCCTTCTCTTTTGGAAGACGGTGCAGGTGGAGGGGGGGTACACTATATACCGTCTTTGTCGACCTCCGTGCGGCATTCGATTTGGTCCCGCGAAGCAAACTTTGGACGGTACTTGCTAAACTTGGCATCCTCCCCGCTCTTCTAGATATCATCATTCGCTTACACACACACAACTATGCACAGGTAAGGTGCGGGAGGTTGGGCTGCCTTTCCAAAAGATTTCCCGTTGGCAGAGGGGTAAGGCAGGCTGTGTTCTTGCACCAACCCTGTTCTGCCTCTTTGTCAACGGGGTAATCGATTTTTTAAACAATGTCACTAACACAGATGCACCTAGGCTCGGCGGCAGCAGGGTGCCCGCAATCATGTTTGCAGATGACACCCTGCTGCTGTCCAAATCCCCTATGGGGATTCAGCGCATTTTGGAGGGGTTTGAGGCTTTTTGTGGAGAACATGGTCTCGAAATAAATGCCATGAAAACTAAGTTTATGATCTTTAATCCCCCCCAAAAAACACAACCCAATCCATCTATAGGCCTGAATAGACTTGAAAGAGTCTTTACGTTCGAAAACCTGGGCGTGACCATTAATGATAAACTGGAATGGGGTGATCACCAGGCTAAGTCACAGCTCAGATTGGCGCAATTAACAGGGGGAATAATCAGGCTAGTAAATTCCAACATATCATCTATTAGGCCGCTAGCCCCCTCGTTGGAGATATATAGACTCCAGGCCAGAGGAGCAATCCTCTATGGTAGTGAACTATGGGGACACGCTTGTAGAAAAGACTTGGTCACTCTAGAAAACAAGTTTCTGAGACAACTCCTAAAGTTGCCGGTAAGCACACCACTTCTGCCTCTTAGGCTGGACATGGATCTGAAGCCCTTGGATGAAGTGGTGGGTGTAAAACCTTTAACTTTTTGGAGAAGATTATGGTCCACTCCTGAGTTAGTCAATTATAGACAGGAATTACAGGAAATTCTTGCTCTTCCTGCTACAGAGCACATTCCGTGGTTTAAATACATAAAAATGGAATTTGCCTGGCTGGGCCTTTCGTCCCTGTGGAGCGACCCTGAAGTGGCATGCCAGGGTCTGTCCCGTAAACATCTGGTGGCAACCTTCTATGCATGTAACCTGGCATCCCGTACACAGGGTACACGCCCAGATTCTCTGGTTAATATTTTTCTCGGGTGAAAGATTCTTATAACTTTGAGTCAGTTTTCGATGACATCTTTCCAAATTTGGCCAGGAAGTTATACCTCCAATGGCGGTACAGTACTCTTCCGCTAAGAGCATTTACAAGTAAATGGAAACAGCAGTCCCTGGAAAACTGCCCTGGTTGCAATTGTAGGCTTGAAGACGAACTGCATCTAGTCTTCTTCTGTCCGGCCTACACAGCGGCCAGAAGGTTTTGGGTTATCCCCTTATGTAAAAATCTAGGGTTCCGCAAATGCTCTGAGGCCTTTAGAATTCTTAAAACTGACCTATCAAAAGCAACTGTGTTTGCAATGGCCAAATTTCTAGAAGCAGTATGGCACAAGAGATTGCTCCTAATTCCAAGGGTACCGCATTCCTGAGCCCCTGTTCGTGCTATATTGTCTTAAAAATTCTGTGTTATGTCACTATATGTAAGATTCTAGTTTTACTTGATTCATTGTTTTTAATTGAAAATGAGTAACATTTTAGATTGTTTTAAGGAATCACTGATGGCTCATTGGATTGTTATATAGAACAGGTGACGCATTCTTTTTTGTACTTATGTGCTATGTTGATTTGATGTAATATTGATGTCTGTTCTTGCTTGTATCAATTTTATGTGCATCTTTTATGGCAACCGCCGAAATAAAGATTAATAAAGCTAAGCATACTGGCACAATGAGCCAACTGAGAATCACCCAAATACTGATGCACCATTTGATGTCCAAATAATGTACTTTCCCTTCTTTGTGCATGCAAGTTCACTGAACCACACAAGGTTTGTATTGTGGGCCCCACCCACAGAGGCAGATCTAACTATTTTCCCGCAATGCTACTGTGTAGCAGGGCATTGTCACATTTGCATTTCGTCACATGGCAGCTATTGTAGGAAGTCTCAGTAAACTATTCCTTAAATAGCCCTCTAATATGTGTTAATATATGTGATAGAACAATAATGATCTGCACTTCATTATTGTAATTGTAACTTGCTATACCCTTGTATCTTGCTACTACTGTAAAGCGCTCTAATGTCTTCGGGCCATGAGCGCGCTTTATAAAATTGCAAAAAAATAAAAACAATAATGATATTAGTGCTGGTGTTTGCATCAAATCTTTCAATGTTTATTAGCATTTACGTTGCTGTGATCTTTAATGAGGTGGTGTTCCCACACTTGTCTAGGTGGTATTAACACGCAACGGTATTTCGCCCAGAATTTCATCTTACTTGTTCCTCAGAGTGCAGTTCCTCCATACACTGTTCAGCGATTTTTACTGAAAACTTAAGGCCTAGTTTTAGGTGACAGGTTTGTTAGTACCTAACAGGGATAAAAATAGTACATAGTAGCCTAACATAAGGGATGTGCATCTAGAGTGGAATCGAAAATGATTCGTCAAAAAGTTATAAAGGTGCCTTTTAGTTGCAAAAACACACAAATACACCTTGCTACTCAGCAATAAGTAATGTAGAAGAGATGGTACAATTAAAAACAATTGAATATTCTGATGGCATGATTTTTAGACCGAACACACTGCTGCATATCTGCATGATACAAACTACAATTAAGAAGTTGAATTTTATTTACACAGTTATGGTTTTAGTATATAGCAACTCAATCCTTTCTAAAACAGGTCAGGAATTTGTTTAAAAAAAAAACACAATTCCACAAATACAGCAAGTCCACACAGGTGCCACTCTCTGTAGCATTCCTTGATTTTACATCAGGATTCGACTTACCCAGAGTCTCTTCGTGTACAAAAATGAAACATCTGAAGATGGAGAAGGAACTCCTGAATCCAGGCCCATATGGAACCCAGCTCACTGCTGAGGGTTACACAGGAAGGAAAGTTGAATATGATGGTACCACTCCTCTCACATGCTGATGATTCCTCTCTCGTGTTAAGTTTCAACGGGGTGAGCCCTAAGAAAATACTACCCAGACCTGGGTCAAAGTGTCAGTACGTTTAGAGAAATGGTCGAGGTAGTCCTTCTTATATTCAATTTACATTAATAATTCACCAGAGAAAGATTATTTCTGGATTTATCCATTCAGCATATTTAATTAACAGATATTTGAAAAAATGTTACACAGTGCTCTTGCAATTCAGAGCAATCATATTGATCCACATATCATCATTGCGTCATTTAAAGTAAAAAATACGATCAAATACTTTTGTCATTCAAAGCATTAACACAAGCCTACTTTCAATGAATTTCAATATTTACAGTGCTCTCAGTGAAAAGAAGAAAAGGAAAGTATTTTTGGGGAAATGGGGTGGTTGGATGAGTGGGGGACTGGGTAAAGATGGTGTGACATGAACACGGTCTCATAATATATACAGTTGGACCTTTACAGCCTAATGTAGGTCAAAAAGTTCCCTATAATCATAGCACGTAGGTCACGATAAATCAATTTCTTCTGTTCCTATGGTATGATGGTACAAGGTAGTCTACGTTTCGACCCCGGGAGATGTAGGGTTATTAGTTCCTCAAAATGGGGTCTTCATCAGATGATTCCGCTCTCGGCTACCTTGAAAGCAGCCAGTAAGATCCTACTGCAATCCCAAATCATGGCGTGGTACCAACAAAGAGGCAAACAAAGGCATCTAGTTCGATAATAAAATGCTTATAGAAATCCTATATAAGTATCAACACATCTGAAGGTGCAGTGAATCTAAATGCAACGATGTACTTCATGGGACAGAAATCAACACATTCTCTGAACACACTGGCAAGGTGGCATCAACTGTGCAAACTCCTATGGCCACTGGAACACAAATATGGGTCTTCTCAACAACATACACGTTCTAAGGCACCTGCCAAACACATTTTCTTCAAGAAGCTTATGATGCTCCCATTGGGCTTTCCTACATCAGCACTTAAGTCAGGGTTGGCATTGTCCCCTAGTCTGGACAGAATTTCCAATGCACTTATCAAATACACATTCAACAGAAACTCTAAGGATATCCTCATTGGGGACCAGGTATGGAGTGAAGACCTGCATGACCTTGCAACCTGAAAAATTAGAATACGTTTTTTGCAGTGAGAAAAATCAGTGTAATGACCCATTGTCTCGAGGCTTAGAAGAACACCTCACCTTTGCAGAATGGCTAAAAAGACCCATCCACAAAAGAAAGAACACCTTTCATAATTGGATAAACTGATTTCTCTGATTTGGAGAGGATAGTTTGATTTCAGTGTCAGACTCGCAGAATACCTGAAAATACTGTCCAATCGACAGGAACAAGGACCCTCCATATAGAGTGAAGCTTACAGCCAGCCTTCTGTGCCTGTCATAATAGGACCATGAAACGTTAGAGCACTTTATTACAAATCCCTGTAAAATGTAGAGATTCTGCATTCCCAGATGAAAGAAGAGGCAGGAGATATGACTACAACATCTTTTTTACATCTCAGAGACCTGGAGCATGTGAGAGACCACCTTGACGGAACCAGTGCTTAAATCCTGCACTCACATTTTTCCTGTTCTGTCTTTTTTACAACCCCACACATATCTATGCCCTTCACTTGAACAGCATGTTTTGCAATATTTCATGCAGTCTGCAACTTGGGTATTTGACAAGGACAGTGGACCTCTGTTGGTGTGATCAAGGGGGTTATTCCCTAGTGTACTTTGCACGCTATAATATACTGTTCCCTGTGGACTTTTGAAAAGATGCTTCACAGTTGCTTTGGGGATCTCTATCCACCCTTTGCCCCACCAGATTCTTTGCCAGCTCCTTGCAGACACTTTCCATGAGTCTGTACTATCTGAATGGACTTATAGAGGTTCAATACCTCAATGCTTCCTTTGGATACTTGCTTAAGTGTTGCTTAAGCTAACACTTACCCCTGACCCATAGAAGACTCTTTACTGAGCTTTTGAGATGCTAACACGTTCCCATTTGATTGGTTTTTGCCCTGACCTGGCTGCCTTCATGGACAGTGGCAGCTTGCAGAGAGAGTGCTGCAGGGCAGTGGTGTGGGGCGGGACGGGTGGGATGCAGGGTAGGGGGGTAGTGGAGTCAGACGTACGACGGCAAGGAGCAACGTGAGTAAACAAAACTATTTACCTTGCACTTGCTGCAAAACCAACGATGCAGCTAGCTCAAGGTAAATCGTTTTATTTACTTACTTTACTCCTGGCCATCGCACGTCTGACTCCACCTCCACCACCCTGCACCTCCCCCACACCGCCCCGCAGTACTCCCTCTGCGAGCTGCCACTATGGCATAGAACTTCTCTGATTTGCATGGATTCATTTCCCAAACCACCCTATGGACTTTGAAATTCTAGATTACTAATGTATAGGAGAGAGAACCTTAGATTATTCTCTGAGAACCAGCTTGTGATGCTACTTTTCTGTATCCCAGTTGTTATTCTGTATCTTTATAGCATGGTGCTGCGCGTACTGTATTTGAATTTGATTATTCATTTGTAATAAATCTTTTTAACCCAAGCTACCGATTCCTGGTCTTCATTGGGTGGACAGGTAGGTCGCTCTGGTTTGATTGATGTTAATGCTAACTCCCATCACCTCTCAGGCACAGAAAAAGGTATCTCGGAGGACCAGTGGTAAGCAAGTGAGCACAGAAAACACTGAATCAATTGGGATATGATTTTGGTTGGCTTACTCTGTGTCACTTCTCAAGGAGATTATGTTATTTATCTTATTTTTATATCAAAGTCAAAGATTCAGTTTTTAATAAATACCAACGTTTCTGCAGCACTGAAATAGTAATAAATTCCTTCACTACTTTATCAAATGCAGCACTAAAGCCCTGACCCAAATTTATACTAAAACTAAATAGTCTAACCACTCGGCATATATTTGCATATAATATTCCACTTTAAACATTTATTATGGTATGTACTAAGGCAATAATATTACATTTACTCATCTTCATCTTACCGATAGATGGATATAGGCACATACATCAATAATGGATCATCAATAAAATCTTACAGTTGTTTGTTAGCAGAACAAAATCATGTTGTGATTGAACATTTTTTTCTAATAATTGTACCTTGAATGGATGTATAGCTTTCACTAAATATTAAGCATTGGCAAAGCAAATAAGTATAGTTTAATGTGCCAAAACCTGCAAATATAGGCATTCACAAATGCTGTTTACGTGGTTTGCATGCACAAATGTTGCTAATAACATTAAAGCCTGCCTTATTGGCTAATCCAATGCTTGGAAACATTTTTCCAAAAAGATTGCTTTGTGTACGAAATACATTATTTTGAGGTAAAAACTGATTGTGACAAACAACATGATGATTGAGTATAGTTTTCAGATGTAAAGGGGTCCTTCACTCAATTCAGTGTAAGTACTTTCTGGGATGCTTAGTAATTTACTAAACAGCAAATCACCTCATTTTAGTTTCTTTAGCTAATAATACATTGTATGTGAACAATGCAGCATAACATGTACATTGACAAACTTAACATTGACAAAATGAACAACCTTGAGTTTTGTAACAAGTACAAAACAAGTGCAGATAACCACACTGAGTGAACATGCAAGGAGAAGGTCATTGAACAGTACTGTATTAAAATCAGGAGAGTATGTCTAGTTTCATTGCTAAAATTTCTTTAGCATATCCTGCCTTTAAGGTCATTACAACAATTGAACAAATTGGAATTCGCACCGAAACGCACCTACATCAGCATTAATGAATGATACACAAAATACAAAAAAGGTGAGAAAAAGACAAATATGCTGCAAACGGGTTTATTGTAACCCATTTGATACTTAATGTATATTTTACAGCAAGAATGTTTGATTTCATAAATAAGATAGATACTAGCAGACGGTAAAGGTACCTTAAGAAGAAATTACCTGGTTAAGGTTTTTGCAAAAACCAACCAAGGGTATTGTAAAAGAACATGTGCGGTTTCTGTGTCTCCAAGGAAATATGAAGAGAAAATTATGTTAAATTCTCTTTAGCGTACCACGTGGCTGTACCACATTAAACAGCATGTACGATGTTCTATTTTTAATAGCTGGAATATTTAAGAATTGCAAAGGCCCCAGATGGAGCTAAAGGAATAAACCAATGAAAGGAAATTAATTACAATATGAATGCAAATGCATCCAAGTATGAAGTAAGAAAAAGTATTGATGGAATGTGATATGTTTATCTTGAATACCTTATAAAATATTTTGCAACATTGAAATGTCAAAGCAGTTGATTGGCAGTAATTACAATGATAAAATAACCAAGTGCTGCAAATTCAGTAGATAAAATAGATCTGATGTGTGAATTATTAATAAATGACAGTGTTAATAGGTCAAAATTATTATGGTGGGCACCAGAATTGTCATTGAGATTAGCACAGGTCTCACCTTTGCGGCTCAAAATGCCCACTTTGACCACTAAATGGCCGCCAAGAGTGGCAGCAGGAAATTATTTGAAAAATCTGATATAATTTGACTGTAGAATTCTATTTCCTACTCATCTGAATGCAGCATCTGCTGCTTTGCTTTTAGGTTTGGCGTTAACCGAGATCTTTGGTTTATAGTAAACTTTCATGTATAATATACTAACCCAAAGGGCACTTTCAGCCACATCTCTTCATCCATTAGTCTCTTGTTGTGTTATTTACATTTTGCTACTACCCACTGCAGCATACAGAATGGGGAATTGGGTCATGTTACTTAAGGCGCTGGTTAACCTCACTGTGAGTGACTGCATTTCACTCTTTTTCAAGGAGCATATCCAGAACATCTGCACACAATATAGTTCCCTTCAGTGCCAGTGTTTTTGTTTTTACTTTATTATTACTTTAGTGTTGCATTTGTGTTTAGAGGTGATATGATAGCAGAACACTTTTGATGTGCGCACAGGGATAATTCCACCTTTACCAGATCTCCTGCTAATTCTGTTGCAAATTTCTTTTGGAGTGACCTTTCTTTATCTGACTGCTG
The DNA here is from genome assembly GCF_964263255.1 of Lissotriton vulgaris. Lineage (NCBI taxonomy): Eukaryota > Metazoa > Chordata > Amphibia > Caudata > Salamandridae > Lissotriton > Lissotriton vulgaris. The sequence continues at coordinate 82,474,984 of NC_141698.1, read as the reverse complement.
CTATTTCAAATCATCTCACACAAATGCTGAATTCAAGCAAATCTGTGTGCCCTATCTATTTCTGCAACCCTAACTGCTGCTCTTTCTTTCTTTCTTTCTTTCTTTCTTTCTTTCTTTCTTTCTTTCTTTCTTTCTTTCTTTCTTTCTTTCGTTCTTTCTTTCTTTTGTTCTTTCTTTCTTTCCATTCATTGTTTAGTTCTTTCTTAATATTTTTCTTTCTTTCCTTCATCCTTTCCTTCATTCACGCTTGCTTTCTTTACTTCCACCCCTCTGTCTTTCTTGATTTTTCCTTGCTTCTTTCTTTCTTTCTTTGTTTCTTTGTTTGTTTCTTTCTTTTCTTTTCTCGGTTGCTATTTTCTTTTCTTCTTTTGATCTTTTTTCTTTCCTTTCCTATCTTTTCTTTTATTCATTCTTGCTTTCTTGCCTTCTAGCTCTATTTCCATCTTTTTTCTTTCTTTCTTTCTTTCTTTCTTTCTTTCTTTCTTTCTTTCTTTCTTTCTTTCTTTCTTTCTTTCTTTCTTTCTTTCTTCTTTCTTTCTTTCTTTTTTTCTCTCTTTCTTGCTTTCGCTTATGCTTTTGTTCTTTTTCTTTCCTGCTTTCCTTCTCTCTTGCCTTCTTTTTATGTCTTTTTCTTTCTTGCCTTCTTTTTTGTCTCTCTCTCTCTCTTTCTTTCTCTTTTTTCTATCTATCTTTCTTTCTTTTTATCTTTATTTCTTTCTAGCCTTTTTTCTTCTCTCTTACCTTTATTTTTCTCTCTATCTTTCTTTCTTGTCTTCTTTCTCTTTTTCTCTCTCTCTTTATTTCTTTCTTGCCTTCTTTTTTCTTTCTATCTTTTCTTCTTTCTTGTCTTCATTTTTCTTTCTTTATTGATTTCTTATTTTCTTTCTTGCTTTCTTTCTCAAAGGCAAGAGCTGACAGCCAGTGCCAGGCAGATTGGCTTTTCTAGGTCTGTGTTAGCCAAGACACTTTGATTTTACTAAAAATATGTGTATAACATGCTTATAGGGGTTTTCAGACAGACTTCATCGATTATTCTGTGGTAGAGCCTTGCACATTTTTCTTTCACCTGCTTCAGCATGCATCAAGGGGTAAATGCATCAGCCCACTTCAGCTATTGGCAGACTTCAGTATGACTTATATGACTTATGGCATGCTGTCCTTTCACAAGGAGGACATACACACCAAGTTGTTACCTTCAGTGCCAGGGGGGTCAATGGCTATGTCTGCTTCTTTTAGACCAAAACACATTTTTTTTTCGACAGTGTTTTTTTTTTAGACTGATGAAAGCCTGGCAGCTTTTTGAACAGTAAAGTTTTACAAAAACCATGACAAAACAAAACAAGAGTTGCCAAAGGCTAGCAGCCAAAGTCAGACCTACTTTGCCAATGGTTGATTAAAGAATGGCAGGCATTTGCCCTATCCTGGCTACCCTTGTCAAGGACAAAACCACAGGCTTGCATCTGACTCTTGAGGTTCCAACTGTGTGCTCTATCCACATTGTATGTGTGAAATACCCCTCGTTGCTGCAATCTTCACAAATCCATGGAATTACTCTAAGATTAACAGATCAAAGATATACCAAAGCCAACAAAATTGTTTATTTTGTCCTCACACAGATCCACATTAAATCTGCTCCAAGGCACAAGAATGTCCTAATCCTCACACAACTAAAATGGTGTCAGAGAACCCCTGGACATATGTATATGCATTTAATAAATACTTGGCTACACTGGTAATCCAAACCAAGGTCATTAAGTTAAAACGGATTTCCTTAGAGTAAAATGTGTCAGGCTGTCTGTCATCATCTCCTTCCATGAAGTACAAATCCTATTCCAACATGCTTAAGCCATTTTAGAGCAACTACTTCATATACAAGGCAGTAAACATCACCTGAGCACAATGATTAAGACCACCAGAATTACATGAAGGCTCAAAGCATCACCCCATTCAAAAACAGAAATTACAGGAAGGGAAAAGCAAGATTCCAGTCCTTCTGCCCAAATAGTATGGCCCTCTATCCTAGTATAGATCTGTCAGGCCCCCTTCTGCATCTACTTCTGCAAAGGGCTGAGCACGTATCTCTTCAAATGACATCTCATTGCTCTTCAATCAGTGTTTGAGCTATTGAAATGTGTTCCCTTCTCTGCCTATAGAATTATAGAGTCACACATCCCCTCATACTGTACCCCTGCCCGCCTGGCCCCTTATCACCCCTGTTTGCAAGTGCACTGTTTTTACCCTAGTGATACTTTCTTGTTAAGCCTCATTTTTCCTAAAACATCTTTAAAACATGAAGCTGCTGCTCCTTTTTCTTTGTAGCTAGTTTTCTCCTATATATGATTATAAGACTACTGCAACTCACGAAGGGGTTCCATGACAATATAGAGGCTTGCGGCCAAAGCACAAGTGGCTTTATAAGGACATTGAACTCCAAGGTGATTTGAAATAAACATAACCAGAGGGGTACGTTTTACCATGTAGTTTGTTGGCCCAGACATTCATGACATTCTTTTGTAGCAATGAGACCCTGGGATGGAGAATCTACCTGGCTGAGTGAAGCTTCACTGCCAGGTCCCGCCTTCCTGTGTGTTTCAGAGGAGACTTTCCCCCATGCATGGCCTCCTTATCCTCTCCATCTTGTACTGGGAGACCCAAGATATCTGCTCTGCCCTAAATGACCTCTCCATGAGCCCTCCTGCCTTCCTCTGTGGCACCTAGATGTGTTCCCTGCCCTACAGACCCTCTTTGTTAATTAAGGCTGCAGCAGACAGCAGTGTTAGCAAAGCCTCTGGGTGTAGCCTATCTTTTGCTTTGGATGTAATTTCTTCCTGTTTAGAAGGGCTGCTCATCTCCTGGGTGAGGCTGTAGCCTTTATAGATGACTTTCTCAGGCACCATGCACCATTCTGTATCTTTCTCCCAATCTCTGAGGTTTGGTGCTGCCAGTACCCCCCAGTGTTGGGCAATGTTGCGTTTAGCAATCGTCATCCCCAAGGTTGCCCAGATCTACTCGTTATGGCTGAGATCAGCAGCGTCCTACATAATAACCCCTTCAATGCTCATGACGGAACGGTTCCGTCATGAGCATCGGTTGAGCTGTGCTCATGACGGAACCGTTCCGTCATGACCACGCCCGTTTCAATTAGGGCTCAGCACCCGGCGGTAAATCGTACCGCACGGATGTGGTTAAGGAGACGCCACTTAGGTGAAGGTTGCAGGCCCACCCATACACCTCCTGCATATGTTATACGATAGCTTCCAAATACGTTTTCACCCTGGACACTCCCATAGTATGTGATAAAAAGTACCCTCTCGCCAGCACATTCTGCGACACTTGGAGTATAATCCCTTGCCCATCTTAACTAATGCATTGCAGGATAGGTAGGATCTATGGAGTATTCTGAGCTGGATTATTCTGAGCTTAGATGACACGGCCACCTCTTCGGGGAAGCAAGGGCCTCCTGCCAATCTGTGTCTTCTAGTTCCCCTAAATCAGTGTGCCAGTGTTCCCCGGGATGTTTGAAAGGGTCAGGGGAGTTATGGATTAGTTTTTGGTAAGTCAGGGAGAACGCTCTACATTCCATGTGGTTGGTTAGTAGTCTGTCTTCCAATGGGGATGCTTCTGGGAGGTCGCTTCCCCGTGGGATAACTGCTCTTAGGGCATGTCTTATTTGCAGATATCTGAATATCTCTCTGGCGACTAGGTCATATTCCTGTTGCAGGCCTGTGAACGGGATGACTTCGCCCTTAGACCATAAGTCTCCCACCCTAGAGAATCCTATAAGGTCTCATCTATCGTAGCCAGGGTAGCTACGCAGCACACCTAGCATTTCTCCGTCCCAGACTGGTGTTGCTTGGGTCACTTTATTATACCACCCCAGCTTCTTGTGTACCAGGTGGCAAAGTGTAACAATGTGCTTTGTTGGGCACGTGAGGTGATGGTGTTTGGGGTTAGTGTATCGTGCCTGCATATATCCCCCCCGGTCTCAGGGAGGACATATGTGTCCATTCGGTATGCAGGCTCATCTTGCGGTCGATGCACCCACTGGTTAATAACGGCTAATTTGGCCGCCCAGTAACATGTTTGGATAGCAGGCATTGCAATCCCGCCGTGATACCCTCTTGTGCGCTTCAGTGTAGCTACTCAGAGAGGCTTCCCATTCCAAAACAGAGTTCTGACCTCGCTCTTTAGAGCCCGCAAGTAAGACCCTTGGACCAAGAACAGTGTATTTTGTAAGGCATAGAGACATCTTAGAAGCGTCATCGTCCCAGCAAGGAGAGCAGTAACAATCTCCAGTTCTAAACATCTACTTCTAGTCGCGTCAGGGGGGGCCTTGAGGTTATGAGTATAGAAGAGATCTGGGTCGGTTGTGACAAATATCTCGAGATACGGAAACCCTCCGTCAGCACCCCCTGCCTCACAATGCGGCGGCAGGAGCAGGGTTGGGTCATGAGATATATATGCTGTGAATTTGGAACGATTTATCTTGTAGCCCGAGTATTTAACAAAATTAGTGAAAATATTCAGGATTCTGTTCATGGAGGAGTGTGGTGCCGCGTTGTATAATTTGCATACAGCCAGGTTCTGAAACTGGGATGGTGCAGTGAGCTAAAAAACGGTGTTGGATCTAGCCCTGATCTCTTGACTGGGTGAGAGTATTCTGTTTAATTCAGAGACTCTGTCCCTCACCACCCTTTGTTGTAAATAGCGTTGTATAATAGCAGTATTTTGTCCTCCTAGCCCTCAGTCCAACATAGCCCCCGAATCAACGGGTCTCTCCTGACCCATGTCACCAGAGGCTCAAGAATGAAAGCAAAGATTAGTGGTGACAGGGGGCAACCATGGCTGTTTCCGCGTCTGAGAGGGAATGGTCGTGAAACTCACCCATTTACCGCCACTTTCGTTAAGGGTCCTGCGTAAAGCAGTTGAAGTCATGCCAGGAATTTTGGAACAACTCCCATTAGTTCCAGGACCACAAATAAGTATGGTCATTCCCCTGTGTCGAAGGTCATACGGGCATCAAGAGACAACACTACTGCGTCTTCACATATCATATCTGCCCTACCAGGCACTCTGTGAAGTCAGTGCAGATTGAGTGCTGTATTTCATCCCGGCATAAAGCTGGGCTGGTCCAGATGTACTGATCTGGAAATTATTTGGAATTGTCCGGACACCAATAGTTTGACAAGAATCGTTGCCTCTGCGTTGAGCAGTGAAAAGGGGTTCTAGGAGATGCATCTCTCCGCCAGTTTGCCTACTTTGTGAATCAGTGCTATTAAAGCCAGTTGCTGCTGATCCTCAGGTAATCTCCCCTTCTGTTTGCTCTCTAGGTACATTTTAAGCAGGTAGGGCACAGCATAGGTGGCAGTCCGCTTATAGAACTATCTTGGAAGGCTGTTTGGCCCCATTGCCTTTCCCGACTGCATTCTAAGAATCGCATTCATTATTTCCTTGTCTGTGGGATCATTCTCCACTAATGTCAAGTCTTCAGGGGAGAGGGTAGTTAGGGGGATGTCTGCTAACAGTTCTCTGGAATCATCTGCTGTGGCCGTGATTGTGGGGGAGCATAGGTGAGAATAGTGAGTCGCAAAGGACTCAGCGATGTCCTGGGGATCCCTCAAAGTCTCTCCTGTCCCCATGAGAATGATGGAGACCCAATGGCTCACACGTTAGCACCTGTCAAGCCAGGCCAACACTTCCCCGGCCTTGTCTCCTATTGCTTACATTTTGTGTTGGTTCGCCAAATGTATGGCTTTTGTCACCTCTGTTGCTAGGTCTCTGTACTATTGCCTCTTAAGGTCTAGGGTGTGTCTAGGGGCCTCAGTGGTATCTCCCGCTAGTTTAGTTTATATGTCTCATATGTGCTTTCCAGCACTTCCATAACCGCCCTCTTATATCTTTTGTGCTCAACCGATAGAGAAACTGCCTGTCCCTAAATCACCATTTTAAAGGCTTCCCAGAGAACCTGTAGGGATTCAACTGATGATTTGTTCTCTTTAAAATAGAGTTCCGTGGCCAGAATCAGCCCTGCTCTTATATGTGGGATTTAGGGATCAGGTATTTAGTGAAATGGTATTTTGAGTGTGCTGCACACCCATTGCATAGCTTGCCCATATTGGAGAGTGATCAGAGATTCCACGTGCTAGGTGTCACACCTCTCTGAAGTTAGAGATTCGGTCAGCCAGGGTGAGGACAACATTTATTCATGAGAGACTATTGTGTGCTCTTAAGTGGAATGTGCATTGTTGCTCCTGTGGATTGTTATCCTGCCATACATCGGTGAGCCCCTAGACTGTCAGAAAATCGGATAAGGAAGAGTGACTGCATGGTGGGCGCTTAGGGGGACAGCGATCTCTCATATCGCTCAATGTCATGTTTAAATCTCCTATCAGGAGCTCTCCATCCGGCAAGTCTAGCAGCAATTTGCTCAAGTCTGGTGAGGCGATGTGATGTAATGCTAGCGGCACAGAGGCCGACAAAATATTTAGTCTTTCCCTCCCATGTGCCTGATATTGTCGCATATCTGCCCTATGCATCCGTCCAGGTCTGCCCCACATTGAAAGGGAATTGTTTCCTCAAATGTATTCCCACACCCCTTGAACCCAAGGTAAATCCTCTGTGTGTTGCTTATTGAGCACTCCCATAATTTCCCTCCATTTTGCTCTGGCAGGAAGGGGAATACCCCAATCAGCTGGAGTAAAGCTACCTCTCTCTGCTATGACCACTTCCTGGGAAGTGTGTCATATTTCTTTTTTACCTAGAATGCACTGTTCTCCCAAAAATCAAAATGGAGAAATTCTCTCCTTGCTGTCTGTGTAACCAGACCCAGAGGTGTGGCTAACATCTAACTACATTCCCCTTCCAACCCCTCTCAATCTAATTCAAGGGGCTCCCATCTGGTTGGGGATCAAGGAAGTGGGGTCCTATGACAGCTGTTCTACTTCCTTTGGAGTCCAGCTTATCTCCCAAGCCCCCTTCCTCTACCTGGCTTCTCCAGGAAACAAATCTCCTCCCACCAAATGACAGTATTTTTGCAGCCCCAGGCCTCTTCACACCCACTAAGGTAGCAGATTGGCTCAGGCTGTACCAGCTTGGCTCAGGCTGTAATAGGCTGACCAATCAGAGGAGGCTGCTACAGGGCTGTTTTAGGTAATTTCAGGATAGTAAGTTCTAAAACTACTTTTCTGTAATAGTGAAAATAAATCACACCTTGACAAGTTGTTGGATTTATTGCAGCCATTATTTTGATACTTTGAGTAATGTGTCTAGCTAGCTCCAATCAAAAGTTAGAATGGATTAAGTCAAATAAAGCCTTCCCATTTTAGCCTAGGGGGATAGCAGCACTAAGCATGGGCGAATTTTGCGAATCTCGCGTTCGCGAATTTTGCGGATTTGCGAACTCGCAATCCGCAAAATCCGCGAATTCTCGCGAATTTGCGGATTTTTTTTGGGTGTGTTTGCGCGGGTTGCTGCCAGTTCGCGAGGGTTTTGTACAATGTCGCAAATTGCGAACTTACCTGTCGGGTCGCAAGTTTCGCAAACTTGTTGTTTCTACGTGTCCAGCCTGTTCTTCATCACTGCCACTCTCTGTCACCACTGCCACTCTCTGACTACTCATGCCACCCTCTGGCCCACCCATGCCACCCTCTGTTTCATCACAGCACCCTCTGGTTGTCCAGTCAGTGTACATTATTGTGGCAACGCAAGCACACCTTCCCTGCCTCAAGTGACCTGAATTAATTTGGGGCTGATTAATGTGTCACAGAATATTTATTTAGCTGGCACCTGCTTCCTTAGTGCTTCCTGATTAGTGATCTTTTGCACTTGCTAAGTGCTTTCATTGTTGCAAAATTAGTTACAACACCTGCCCTGCCCCAACTGACAATAATGAATTAGGGGCTGATTAATGGATTTGAACTTCCAGCCTGGCTCCTGCTTGTCTCCCTTAGCTGTAATTCAGGACCTTTGTGGCATATGTGTAACTATTCTGAGGTTCAGAGCAGGGTCACATAATAGTTGCAACTGGCAACTGAACTCTGGAGGGGCCCCTCAGGAAGCACTACAGGAAATGGCTACTAATGATGAGCCTGAACTTTTGAACCTGGTAAGTAGTTTCAGTTTTGCTAAGATCGTATTTCTGCAATTTTGCACTTATTCGCGGGGCGCGAAGTTGTACTGGGAAGCCGCGAACTCACGCGAACAGTGCGAGCAAAATCCGCTGCTCGCGGATTTGCGGATTTTGCGGGAGATTCGCGAATCTCGCGGATTGCGAATTTACCGAAAATCCGCAAAATCCGCGAGCGAAACGGATTTTCCGCCCATGCTTAAGCAGCACTACAATAATGAAAAACGACTTTGACAGATTTTCCTTACCACGGCATATAAAACATGTTATATTGTCCCTGATTTTCATAACAATTCACCCTACCCTTGTGGCATCTAAGGCAGAATTATTATTTTTTTGGGGGGGGGGGCTTAAATGTAATAAAAAAGGTAATTTTGGATTTTGAAAGTATTGTTAATTCCAAAGTTGAATTTGGAAATAGTTTTAGTTTAAACCCTGACTGTAAGGCAGGCCTAGTTTTAAAATGACACCAGACACCAAATCAGTGCACACTTAAGTGCATTAGGTCCACTGGGGTCTCTAAACCTACACACCCTACATATACTAGGGACTTACAGGTAGGTTGTCTTGGCCAATTTGAATTATACCAATTGCTACATACCTTTAGAGGACATATCACTGGCCATGTGCCTGGTTAGCAGAGCCCATGGCACATTCCGAGTCAGTAACCACCAGAATGGCTTTCCTACACTTATACACTGCTCTAGCAGTCAGATGTTCCTCTTACACTACCTTCAATCAATCAATCAATCAATAAATCAAGACATTTGTAAAGCTCACTACTTACCCGTGAGGGTCTCAAGACGGGGGAGGGGATTCTGCTACTGCTCGAAAAGCCAGGTCTTGAGGAGTCTTCTGAAGGTTAGTAGGTCCTGGGTCTGCCGTAGGAGCATGGGGAGGGTGTTCCAGGTCTTGGTGGAGAAGTGGGAGAACGATCTGCAGCCGGAGGTCGCTCTTTGGATGTGGGGGACCTTAGAAATCACCCTAAATTTTTGAGCTCCCCCAGCAATCTTCCATGTTGTCCTCTTTTAAATATCTGAGTCAGTCCTTTAGCTACCTCTCTTCAGGCAAGGAATGCTAACAGATATGTGTCAGCTGATAATGCATAATTATCATTTCATCCTAATAGCGATTCACCTTCTTTCTCCCATTTCCAAGAGACTTTGAGTTTAATCTCAAAAATGGATGGGAAGCACCTGCCTCAAACTAAATGATGATAAAAGGAGGTTTTGATTGTAAATGACAATTTTAAACTGTAGTTGGATGACTATTGGCCCTTAAAAATGGTGTGTGGGACCCAGTTTGCGCTGCTATCCCCAGGCGAGACCTAAAGATTATTATTAAAATGCCCCCTCCCACCCCCCAGAGTTTTTCACTCAGCTACCCTCAATCGAGAAGTTGTCCTTAAATTTTCTAGGTGAATAATAGGATTGCAGATCTTTTCAAATGGAACTTCCTTCCAAATGAGCTTTGTGCAGTCCCATGTACTACCAATTGCAGATGACATATCAAAGCATTGTTTTTTTCTAAAGCCTACTAAGCTCATGAAAGGTGCATTTTATCTCAGGTCAATCCCAATAGACCTTTTGGAGGACTAGCACATTTGAAATACTACATGATATTACATCTTTAGATGAATGAGTATCTAGTTTAATGTTATTTCTCTCTCCCTCTAGCTTCACCCATAGCCTATCCCTTCCTTGCACTTCATAATTAAAGTTAAACATACTCATTGTAGGCATCCTGATCTTTATGCCTTATAAAGCAAAGATCCTGGTTGTCTCCGAGACCTCACAGCATCAAGGAATCCACTTCCCTTGCCAGGATCTTGCCAGAACAGCAGGAAGTGGAAAACTGTGAGTTCTTTCCCTGAGTGGTACTTTCATCAATGACAGATGACTATTAAACAGGAGGGAGCTGACTATCTTGAAGTATATTGTCCTAGAAGAGTTTTGGATCTCCAGTCCTTCATACCTCTCTTAGGCAAGAGGGTGGAATGAGAGCAAATAAGCATTCCTTAACTGCAGAAAGTAGAGCCAGGGCACAGACTTCAATAGATTAAAGCCATGGTGCCACATTTAAGTAGGCCAGTTAAAGGCAGGAATATAAATATATTTCTGCTATTAAAACAGACAATTGAGGTGAGGAGATTTAGAGAGTGGGTGGTGTTGTAGGGTGCTCCATATAAAGGAGCTGTTCGCTACCTAAACTGGGAACTACCCAGAGTTTGTTGCTTATATTCTTTGCATAATTTATTTGGCACTATAAGCCTGAAAAGGTATTTTCTTGAATCATATTGGCTGCTTCGTTATGTCTTGACAGAGCTATACCTCTCCGATGAGCCCTAAATAGAGCAAAACATATGTGTCAGGGGTTGCTTTTATTAATTCCAGGTTGGCTTGGATAGTATTTTACTAATCCAAATCTGTAATACTGTGCCTGTTGTGGTAAAAGTTTTTTGTCGTTTTTGAGCTTGGCGTGGATGGAACTGTGCTAATCCCATGCCTAAAGACATTGCTGTAAAAATGGCAAAAGGCTTTGGCACTTTCTAACTCGGCCTGGAGGCACTGTGCTAGTCCTATGCTTAAAAACTCCATTCAATGTGATCAGATTCAGGGTGTAGATAGTGTTGTTGCATACTCCAGATAAAGGAGCTACTCTCCCCCCCAACATGCACACTTCCCAGAGTTCCCTGTTTCCTTTATTGCATAATTCAGCACTCTAAGCTTGAAAGGGTATTATCTTTATATATATAATTATAAATATACAAATCCATATATTTAAATTATTAACCCATTAAGTGCAGGTGTCAGCTAATGACCGACAACTGTACTACCTTCGGAGTGCTTTTGTCAACCATTGGCACCAGAGGGAGTCCTTTATGTAATGTTTAACTGAACCTGCTCAGGAAGAGCTTCCCAAGCAGTCTGAGTGTTTCTTTTTACTGTATCTCATATATATCAGCCCCCCAAGCACTGATTCTCTTGGGGGAGGTACCTTTGGAAATTGGAGTGATCCCCAAGCAGGGATCCAGCCACTAGGCACTGAGGATAATGGGAGTGGCCCCTTAGGCAAGAGCTTTTGCTTTCTCTAGCTATTTCATTGTTTCAGTGTTTGTTCCCCACTGGGGAGTGGATGGGGTAATTATCGTCAACCAACCCCCCCCCCCCATTGGGGGCAGAAAGCCAACTCAACACCAGTGTCAATAATAACATTAATATAGTAGTGGGGGCTGCCCACAATGGGCATGGCCATGCACCCATCCCTAAAACAAAAAAAAATGGTGACAGTCTGTCTGACCCCCCCTGGAGGTCAGAAAGGGGTGATTGCCTCAATCTGCCCCCCAAGGGAGCAGAATGCCCACTAGATAATAGGGAATGTATTTATTAAAAAAAATAAAGGGGGTGGGCTAATCACCGTAGGCATGCCCATGCCCTGCAACAAGAAGACAGAGAGTCTTTCTGCTCCTATTGAGGGGCAGCTAGGGTAATTACCACCTATCTGCCCCACCCGGGGGCAGAAAGCCCACTAGATATCAGAGTCTAGTACAAAAATAAATATAGAAGTGAAGGCTGCCCACTGTGGGCATGGTCATGCTCCCCCCCCCCCCAATAAATATGGTGGCAGTCTTTCTGCCCCATTGGAGGGCAGATAGGATGATTACCCCAATCTACATCCATTGGTTGGGAACGTGGCTGCCCATCATGGGCATGGCAGTGTACTTACCCCAAAAGGGCATACATAGTCTTTCTGCCCCCTCAAGGGAGGATTTGGGCAATTGCCCAATTTCCCCCCCCCCCCTTCCAGGGCAGGCGAATGTCATGATTAAATAAAGTAATTAGAAATAAATATTTTAAATATCTTCCCACTCTATTCCCATACAGACCCAACAACCTACACATCAATCAAAAATTACTAATTACAGTTATAAAAATGTAAATTCCATAATTGAAACAAATAGTAGCATAATATTAATACCTTATTATAATACCATGGTTATTAAATATTGAATTAATTAAACATATTAAACAACTAAATTAAAGAAAACATTATATACAACAATATTTAAATAAAAACATGATATGCCTAAAATAATTATATTCTTATCCTCTCTTCCTGTATTCTTCTACCACAATATTTTTGTATATATTTTATCAGAATATTATACAAACCTTTGTAGGTTTGCGAGTAAAGTGGCACTTTTAGCCACGATTACCCCATTAAATATGCAAGTTGAATTAGCTGATACATTTTAGGTTTGAACACTATTTGACTGGACCTTGTTCTCACAAGTCACAATGTTGCTGACTTGCCAAATATCAAATTTCCTACTGTGACAAAGGCAGGTGTGTTTTGCATTTTCAGAAATGATGCCTGGCCTTGATTGTGACATGGAAGCAAAAGCCTTGCTGCGGATCAAAGAAGGTGTGAGAAATGGCGTTGTAAACCATTGCCCTCCCTAGATTTTTTCTTTAGGACCTCCTGGTTTATGGATCGCTACTGTGATTTAGTGTCATTTATGAGTGAGTCTCATTAACTGGGTCACGGTCACTGTAAACCCTTGTAAAAATGGATTTCAGTGCTACCCATCATTGTCTGCCTCTTGGAGTAAGGTCCGCTAAGGCATAGCTGGGATAAGTGGCTCTGAGCAGGTCACGTGACCCTGAAGCAGGCCTGTGTGTGCATGTATGCAGGCAAAAATAGTAAGATTGCTGTCTATCTTAGCTGGGTATCTGCACACAGGTAGGGTGTTGCAGATGGAATCTTTAATAGATTGTGTACTACCTGTGCAGGCCTTATAATGTATTTCGGCATGCAAAAACAAATGTTTCAAATTATGTTTGGCTATTGTGTGAGTCCATACTGCTTTTTCTGAAAATCTGTAGGGCGTTTTCACTGTAGGGAAAAGCTGCACCGAAGTAACAACTTCGCATTGATGAACCTAGAGAGAAGTTTAACATAAGATTTCCTAGATAAACAAAGATCCCAAGTGCTAGTATAATATTGATTTGGTCATATTTGCACTCCTTCATGCACTTTGATTTTGGTCATATTTCTCTGGTTCAGTCCTTAATTGGTTTGGACTTTGGACTACCCTGATGTATTCTGCTGGTCATCAGGAAGATAACAGCATTCTCTACACATTAGATCCATCTTGGGTGGATTAAGCATGTTCCTGGGAGAGGAAGAGGGTGAGAGCAGAATCTGCAGAGGTTAATTACATTTACACTGACTGAGAAGCCTGGGCCTGCTCACCTCCAGGAAAAAAGGGGAGGCAGCCAGATGTCTGACACCATTTCCAGGGAGCGTTCTCTTTTGAAGTTTTGGAGGGAAGAGACCACTTTTCAATAAGTCCGAAGATGCTGTGCAGGTGGAATGGGATGGGGGAAATGATGATTTACAGTATAATCCTTGTATTGGGCAGTGTGGTTCACTTTCTTAAACTTTCAAACCCCATTAAAAGCCCCTGCACAGAATGGAGAATTTGAGAAACAATGGAATCTGCACGACCCTGAACCTCTATCTGGACTGGTTGGATACTCTAGACATATTAGCGTTGGGTTTGGAAGTGCAGGAAGAGAAAGGTTGTCAACCTTGAGGGATGTGGGGTGCTGCAGAGGATGACCCTTGATCAATGAGAAGTTCCGGAAGTTTAGAGAGAGGAACAGCTTCTGGGTCCTGTACAGCTACTTCTACTGGAGAGATGAAGCTGGGTGCTGGAGCTGAAGAAGAGGCCTCCCCAACAGGCTGTGGGGAACTCAGGGAAAGGAGGTCAGTCATCTCAGAAAAACAACAGTGAAAAATCAGTTCCTCAAAGCCATGTTATGTTATTATAACTTCTATAGCGCACGATTACCCAGAAGTGTCTTGTCCCTGCAAATTTAAAGATCCTAGAGATCAGCAGTCTTTGTGGCTAAATCTCACTACCAAAGAGCCGGAATCCCCATCCAAATTGGACCAATGGTGCTGGGAAGAAACAGCCTTTGTTTCTTCACCTCATGTGAGAAGCTGCTAAGCGAGCCAACCTTGCCACCACCGGGCACGGGAATACAAAACAGCACTGTGTGGATATTGTCTAGCCCTAAGGGAAGCTTATCATTCTGGGGGAAATTTTGATGAGGGTGCGGACATGGAACTTCCTCTCTTTTGTAGTTGTACTCCCCACGGTTGGCCAGAGTCCCCCCATGAACATTTACCAGGGAGAAGCACATGGCATTCCCCCCTTGGAAGCTTCATAGCCTCAGGGAAGGGCAAGTGCTCCAGAGGGGAAAACAAGATATGGGAAACCAGTGCCTTGATGGCAATACAGAGCACTGCAGTGCTTTGCTAGAGGCCTACAGGGGAATGGCCAGTTCCTCAGGAGCAGTACCTGGTGCCTTCCCTACTCACCTTGCTTGTGTTTGGGCACCTCACGTGGAAGACTCTGCTCGTGCTTACCGACAGCGGGAGGGAGGAAAGAAGCACTTTGACGCAAAGGAGCTGGGGTAGTTTGGACTGGGAGTGCTCTGGGGATCCCTTCCAGCCCACAACATAAACTAACATTGGTGTTAACTTGGGGCCAGGCACCTAGATTCTAAAAGAAAGTACCCAAGAGCAGAGCAGAGCAGCCTAAAAAGAGAACAAATTAAAAGGAAAGGGACAGACACAGGGTGAACTAATTTATGTATTCGCTGTGGTGCCTCCGGAGGAGCAGGGGGACCACAAATTCTTGTGGCTAGTTTTGGGGTCTACCCGCAGAAGCCGTGCACCCCCAGAATGGCCACTTCATGTTGGTGTTTCCAAAGTCTCCTGGGTTGGCAAAATAGCGACCCCATCAGAGGTTGCGGCCTTCTCAAACATTGCTAGACCTGTGGCTTTTAGTTCAGTTGTTTCCGGGGTGTAGCAATCTCAGGTTCTAGGTTCTAACTTTGCAGCAAGTTTAAAGGTAAAAGAAAGATTCATACATTGCACAGTATTGAACCTTGCTTTATTACTATTGAATCATTGCACGTTTAGCTGAACGCTATTAAAAGCTGACATCATCCAATGATCCTGTGCTATTGGTTACATTGTGTTTTGTCCTTCTATTCAGCCTTTAACTATAGCGGTAACACCCTGATAAAGCCAGTAAGTCGTACTTTGATTGACTGCGACCCCTGTATGGTATTGAACGGCGGGGGGTATTGAGATTTTAGGTTTCAGAGCTAGTGACTGTGCTGGTGGTAGAGGGTTCATTGGGGGGGGGGTGAGGGGGTCCCTGGTCTGTTGGGCTTGACTTTAGTGTGTATTCCCAATTGGTTGTGAGGCTCTTTGGAGGGTGTCATCATAGTCAGTTCAAACTTCCATTCTGAATATAGTTGTAAATTTGCATGTATTATTTAGTAGTGTGTGCAATTAAGTGTTTTTCCTTTTTATAAGAAAAAGCAATGAATGGTGGCGATTTATTAAGTGTTGTTTGGGTGTTGCTGAGTGCTGAGGCTGTATCCTACAGCACTTCCCCAGAGTAAGTCTTGGGCTACTTTGCCTTCCTACACGAGTCGAGTGCTAAAAAGGGGTATCGGTTCCAGCAATGTTTTGGCCAGCAAGGGGGTGGCGGCCGGGGTCACCAGTGGTGAAAGAGCCTAGGGGCCAGATGTATCAAGATACACTTTTGCAATTCTCAAATAGCGATTTTTAAGGAATCACTATTTGAGAATTGCAAAATGGTATGTATGTAGAAAATCGCTATTTTTTTGCGATTTCTTAAAATTCCTTAATTGCGATTAGCAAATTGCTAATCGCAATTAAGGAATATTTTCCCATTCATTTCTATGGGCCAGGAGGCCATTAGGAATGAATGTGAAACTATTCTCAATTTGCGATTCGCAATTTGCAAATCGCAAATTGAGAATAATTTCAAGGGTGCAAGGGTGTCCAAAGGACACCCTGTTGCACCCCTGAAATACGCATGGGTGCACATGTGGTGCACATACATGCCCTAAGGGCATTTATGTGCATCACATGGCACTTTGAAAAATGCAAAAATGGGCATTTTTCAAGAAATTCGCAAATTACCACCAACTTGAAGTTGGTGGTAATTTGCGATTCCTTAGGGACATTTAGCAATTTTTTTTGCATCATACATTGCATTTAAGGAATCGCAAATTTTGTGATTCCTTAAATGCAGTCGCAAAATAAGGAATAGCAAATTTGAGATTCCTTATTTTGCAATGAAATTTGCTACATACATAGCATTTTGCTCAAATGAGTTCGCAAACACCGAATTTCGGCGTTTGCGAACCCATTTGAGCTTCATACATCTGACCCCTTGTTATAGTTGAGTCCCAGTACTCCCTATCTGCCCTGGACCTTTCTGACCCAGATTCCTTACAGTGGGTATTTGACGTGTATGATGCCTGCACAGTTGGTGTGCCCTTATGGCAGACTTTTAAAAAAAAGTTAAATATGTAGATTAATTTATCCATGATATTAATTTTTATACTGCTGCTGTATGTAATCTGCAGTATTTTGATTCCCCCTGGAATAACTTTGACTATTCTGCAATGATGCCTAAATCCTGAAGGGTAGTCTGCAAAGAGGACAGTGCTCTTGATAATCATCATTAAATCCCAGCTGTCATTCAGATTGCTGGTTCATTAGGCATATGGTTGCATTAAATTTGAGGAGTGACTATTTAGATGGACGGCTAATAGGGATTATTAATTGCAGATATCTTCAAATGTTTTTACTATTCGTCACTTATATGATCAGGATCCCCTTGGAGATCTGTAGCATTTAACCTACATGTATTAATTGATTAGGCAAAAAAAGGAAATGGAAATATTTAAATTTATAATATAGAAAAAGGGTTTCAGTTATTATTCATAAGGGTTTGGGGAGCATAGAGTTCATTTTCAGGTGCCATGTGGACAGATGTTCTGTGAATATTATACAAGGGATCTTTGGTATGCAAGTATGTTAAAAATATCCTTATTCAACATTTTTTTTAAAGAAGTCAGACAGGCTTGCAAAATCCTGGACATCCAGTTCTAACTACTGTTCGAAAACATATTTGTCCCCTAAGAGGATGGATGCGGAAGCTCGGGTCAGAAGAGTCTTTCTTCAGTGTCAACCTTGTTACCGAGTTCAGAGAGTTCATTTTCAGATGCCATGTGTACAGATGTTCTGTGAATATTATACAAGGGATCTTTGGTGTGAAAGTATGTTAAAAATATCCTTATTCAACATTTTTTTAAGAAGACAGACAGGCTTGCAAAATCCTGGACATCCAGTTCTAACTACTGTTCGAAAACATATTTGTCTCCCTAAAAAGGATGCGGAAGCTCGGGTCAGAAGAGTCTTTCTTCAGTGTCAACCTTGTTACCGAGTTCAGAGAGTCCATTTTGAACAAGCCCAAGTCAGCCTGTCAGACGCTTGGACTGCAGCCCAACCATATCCTCTTGCTGTTGCAACTAGACACTGGCCCATCTCTTGCCACGTGTAAATATTTCCAGTACATTCCTGAACTCAGTGGCCGGTTTGCAGGGTCACTGGGTTTGTTATTTTGGGCGGAAGCAGGGCATCTACACCGTGAACGTGCATTTACATTATCCATAAAACAGGAGATGCTGAGTTCAGCAACCAGAGTAATGACATTATTTTAGGTAGCTTTTACACATGGGCGATTAAAGTGTATTTTTGCTTACCCTGTGGTTTCCCGGTTCACTGGCGAAGAAAAGAAGCAGGATTGAATCCTGCCAGCTTAAATCTCTGGCACTGAACTCTAAAGCTTGAGTTGATGGCTAGTTATTCATGCTGGCAGCTCCAATGCACATTCCTGATGCAGACTAAAGCTACAGGACTTCATTGTGCAGTGCACGTTAAACACTACTGTCCTTTAAGCATAGAATATCTCACAGATATACATCCTTATAAAATTACATTATTAAATATCCGAAATGTGTTTTGTGCATTAAATGTCGTGTCTCACATTTAACTGAAGGCATAGTAAAACTATTTAAAGAGGATTTTTCAGTAATGTTCAATGTGTTATGTCTTCCTTGTGGATGGATGAGAAGTGATAACATGTAGGCTTTGAACCAGAATGCTTGCAGTTCCAGTGCAAAGGTAGAGTGCTGATCAAAATCCATTGTTACTGTGTAAGTTTGTTTACATCGATAGCAAAGGATTCCAGAACTTTTCAACAACATGACATTCCGCCTAATTAAAAATGCGGTTTATAGTTAGATATTTCTTTAGGTTCATTCAGCAAGTTGGTTTTAGCTTATGTACTGTTTCATTTTCTATGAATCCATCTGTTGAGAGCCACAGATGAAGAACCCAACTTTTATATAATTTTGGGTTTTGGGCATGCATTTGTGCATTTATATCTCTGGAAGGTATCCAGGCGCTTTCACATCTCAGTACTGTGAAATGAAATACAGGAACAGTCCTTCAAGCAGGTAGGATTTCATTTTTAATTGGACGTTATTTTGATCTTTGTTGGGGTCTTGGGAGGGGGGTGGTGGTGTCAACATATGTCTTTGAGCCTTGTAAAGATAATGTTCTAGGGCTCGATTCACAGAATGAACTTCAGACTCAATCCTAAACTTACTACTATTTTGGCATTCACAGAATGCACTTGCTACTTTTGGTATTCACAGAATGAATTTACTACTTTTGGTATTCACAGAAGTTAGGATTTTGTCTTAAATTTGTCTTAAGACAGACTTAAGACAGACTTAAGACAAATTTAAGACAGACTTAAGACAGACTTAAGACAAAATCCTAACTTAAGTCTGTCTTAAGTTTGTCTTAAGTCTGTCTTAAGTTTGTCTTAAGACAAACTTAAGACAAAATCCTAACTTCTGTGAATACCAAAAGTAGTAAGTTCATTCTGTGAATACCAAAAGTAGCAAGTGCATTCTGTGAATACCAAAATAGTAGTACGTTTAGGATTGAGTCTTAAGTTAATTCTGTGAATCGGGCCCCTTATCTCTGTGGAAGGCATAATAGAGTGGGTTCAAGCTATGCATGCTTTATTCTATGTGGAAGTTCCTAGAGGGAAGCTCCAGTTTACACTCATCACCAAGACCACTGCTTTTTTATTAACTACCCTAAGTATAATCAATAAAATGAGTAGTCCAGTGATTCAATATGAAGAGAAATGTTTGATGTTCCTGTCCTCCCAATTAGATAATGTTGTCTGAAGAATCAGCATCCAGGTTCTGAGATTAGGTGGAAGAGGTTTTAGTGATGTATTGGTACCAGATGCGTGAATGAAGGCCCATGCTTGGCTTATCATTGAAACAGGGTCTGTTTTACCACCTAAGCTGTTGATTTAGTTAATTCTGCAGAACTGGGCCAGTATATCCCACTGAATATGAGAGAGGTCCAAGATAGTCTACTTGGAGAAGGAAAGATTGTCTTTTCCACAGTGGTTAATTTGTAAATAAATTTATGCTGGGGCTCTCGCCTGGAAGTAGCTTGCACCAGCCCATTTCTCCTGTTAGTGCTGCTAAAACAGAACCAACCATGAAAGTGGGGAGAATATGTGGTGTAATAGCCAGAGCTGCCAACGTCATAACTGGGTAACCAGGTTGGAGTCTGGGCCTCGGCTCAACATCCTGTGATTCTGGGCAAATTACCTAATCCCCCCGTGCCTACCACTAAATTAATGTGTCCTTAAGTGGTGTTCATGAAAAAAGCTGGTGTTCATGATTAAGACTCGGTTCTGAGCACCGGAGACCACCGGCTCAAATTAAGCAATGCGGGTTTCCAAAAGCAAACATTTTTTTAATTAGGTTTTTGCAAATACTAATAATAAGCGTACAAGTTGGAAGGTTTTATCCTGGAATATACCAGAGCGCTGCTTTAAGTTGGGAGGTAAAGACTGATTATAATTTGAAAAGACACAAGAGATCTTACTTCTGCAATTGACATGATCATTGAAACTAGCCTATGATGTAAGCTTTACTACCTATTATGTTCTTCTTGTGCCATCCAAATAACTCCAATGCAAGGTTTGTTTGATCATATGTTTTCAAATTAACTTGAACAATAAACATTAGATTAATCCCTAGAAACCATTTTCGAGCATCAATCTTGATGCTCTTGATGGATCCATCTTGATCTATCTTGGATCAATCTTGATGCTCTTGATGCTCTTGATAGAGGGTCACTGCAAATAGTTTTATTGGTGAATATCTATGATAGTTATCAAGGGAATCATTTGGTATATATGACGTCTTCTGGAAGGAGGTTAGCCTGCTGCCAGGACACCTGCTGTGACTAGGACTTACATATTTACACAGTTTCTTTCTTTAGGGATAAGGGGATTTAGGGGGAGGGGTTTAACACATTCAAGAGAGTATCTGAAACTTGAAATCTGAAAGTAAGAGGACATGACAGAAGTCTTGAGTAGATTGGAGCAGGCTGGCACTTGAATACTGTACAGGAACTAGGTAATGCCTGTAGAAAAATAACACAACACATATACAGTGCACTATTGTTAGAAATGAGGTTTCTGGTTGGCTAGGGTATGCACCTAAGCCAAGCAGAACCCACCTCTTTAGTCAGGGCGAGTAAGTGACACGCCAACCATAACCTGTGCTCACCCTCTGGTAGCTTGGCACAGAGCTGGCAGGCTTATCTACAAAGGCAATATGTAAGGCATGTGTGCAACCCACACTCACATTAACACAAGGTGTACATCAGTGAGACTCCACAGAGTATTATATACAAATATAGTATATATTATGCAAATAACACAGACCAAAACAACATAAATCAGAAATATTGTGCATACTATGCAAACCCTGTGTCATTACTCATTATCCTAACACTGCAAGAATCAAAATAACATACATCACAACATCAGGACATGAAATGCAACAGTTAGGTTAGAACAAGAAACCGCAAGAGTCACTACAGCACCAGAAAACCATAAAAACTTTGTAGGTAAGGCAGACTTGTGTAGAGATAAACAAATAGAATGCACATCTAACACAACAACATAGTGCCCAACGCACCTGCGCTCCTATTAGCAGGATTATGGTAGATTTCTGAGCCTCACTGACACAATTGTATTCAGGTGTGAAACGTAGGCCACTGGAACTCCTGCACTCCTACTCCATGTAATATGCTAATGTAGGTTTTCTAAATGCTGCAAGTTCAGATGAGGGGGTCTCCATTGAAGACATTCTGTAATGGCACCCACAAATGACTGCCCCCCCAGGTATGCTTTAACACAGAGAGGGGGCCACACAGTGAAATATCAGGTGGGGAGTCTTCTCTCAGTCCCCCCCGCAGTGGAATCAGCAAAGGCCCATACAGCTATCTGCCCGCGCGAGGTGCAGCTATTAAATACCCATAGGGCAGCCCTTCTTCCTGACATGACCTGGGCTGCCTGGGATCTCTACAAGTAACGGGAGGCCTTGCGCTCCTAATCTCTGTAAATCATATGGGGGTGATGAAAATGTTAAATGTTAACTCCCCCAACTGTTTAATAGTGGAGGTTTTGAAAAATTCGGGGGAAAAAATCCTTTACGTAAATTTTTATAATTCCACAGAGGGTACACAAGGTAGCGAAAACATCATTATGTTGTCAGATTTTTTAAATAATTACAAAAGGAGTCAATCTACATTTGTTCATTACATACTTCTAGGTGATTTTAACACACATATATGTAATCTTAATTGTTATTTTGACGTTTGTTTGGAAGATGATTATTTGACGCACCCGCACTTTGAACATTCAGCAAAAGGGGGAGCCCTAGAAGAATTGCTGATAAATCTAGACATATCAGAACCTGTGTTTGCTAATACTAAAGATAGAGTAGCAACTTATAGTGCTAGGGGTAGCAACACCATCATTGATTTTATCTTTGGGTCTCCCAGTATTCTCAAAAATGTCATTTTTTATAATGCAATGCAAACGGCATTCAGTGACCATAATCCGGTTATTATGGAATTAATTAACTCAAATCCTACCATAATAAACACTGGACCGCACTCAATTTATCCCACTGCGATCCGGGCTCATGATCAAGGCAGACGAGTTAAATGGTCTAGAATTATTGCCGATGACTTTTTTAACGCCCTGTGTGACAAAGTAAATCTAGAATTAAACATCTGCAGAGACCCACTGACATCCGGAGGGAATGTTATTAAAGCCTTTGAAGTAATTTGCACATATGTTGCACAGGCTCTTACGTGCAATCCTAATAACAAGACACATAAAGCGCAAGGGTGGTTTAACGCCGATTGTTCCAAGGCACATAAAAATTTACTGGAAGCCTTGAAATGTACACCGCGTAACACAACAGAAGTGTCAAAGCTCAGGAAGGTATATAAAATAACGACTGAGGCACGCAAAAGAGAAATTAAAGATAAGGCCTGGGAATCACTATATGATAAATTAACACTAAGGGACAGTGCTAAGTTTTGGGCTATAGTGAATTGTCCTCTGTTTAACGGCCGAGACAATGATATACAGGAGGTTAACATTACCGAGAAACAATGGCTGGACCATTTTGAAACCATCTATGGCAGTAAGATTCCTATAACTACTTTCACCCCTACTGAACTTATAAATTCAGACACACCACTAAAAATAACGGTGAAAGAAGTACAAAATGCCATAGAAAACACGGCTGGCGGAAAGGCCCCTGGCCCGGACGGGGTCCCCGCCGATATGTTCAAGACACACTCTCATGTGTGGTCTGTGGTCCTCGCAAACGTTTTTAACTTAGCCTGTATGGATAAATCTAACATTCCTACCTCGTGGTCACACTCGATTATTATACCAATTTTTAAGAAGGGCCAAAGGGGTGACCCAAGGTGCTATAGACCGATAACGTTGCTCGACTCGTCATTTAAGATTCTAGGCAAAGTCATTTTAAACAAAATTAATACGTGGGAAAAGGAAAATGAAATTTTTTGCAATACCCAATATGGATTCAGGGTGGGGAGGGGTACTGAAGAACAGTGTCTTAACTTGTACATGACTATATGCAAATATACTATTGCTGCTAGGGGGTCAATCCATCTAGCATTTATGGACTTGTCCACAGCGTTTGATCTAGTCAATAGGTCGAAACTGTGGACAATACTTTTAGAGATGGGTATGGACCCTGCTTTGGTAAATTTCCTAGCCTATTTGCACAGTGATTTGACCGCATCTGTTCGTATGTCATTAGATGGTAAATGCACCGCTGGCTTTAGATCAGCCAGAGGGGTAAGACAGGGGTGCATTTTAGCGCCCATGTTATTTTCACTGTATATAAATTCACTGTACTCAGTTTTATCTACAGCTACATCTGATATACCTAGTATGGGTGGGTCCCCTCTGCCCGTACTGATGTATGCCGATGATACGGTTCTCATTGCCAGAACCCTTAATGGGCTACAGTTGCTCCTTGACAGTTTCGGGTCCTTTATGCAGAAATTGGATCTGGTTGTAAATATGGAAAAGTCTCACGTAATGTCAATTCGGAAAGGAAAACACAACACAAAAACCCTGAGATGTAACGGTGCGACACTGACTAAAGTAAAAACATTTACATACCTTGGTGTAATTTTTGACAATTTAGGCTCCTGGACCCCCCAGATTACTAACAAAGCGTTGGCTATACGAAGATCTTTTGCAGCCATTCTGAGCTTCGCTAAGAAGCTGGGAGGGAAACCAATTGAAGCTATTCTTTCCCTGTACAGAGCCAAAACTCTGGCCCTGGCCAGATATGGGGCCGGAATTTGGGGTCATAAGGATCTAGACCCAATCCAAAAAGAGGAGAATAGTTCTATGCGTTCTCTACTGGGCCTACCACAGTCCACCCCCTCGTTCTCTGTCCTTACGGAATTGGGGCTGGGTCATATTGAGGATGCCCTTAACTTGGCACCACTACTCCTTTGGGTGAAAGTATGGCTGAACCCTAGTCTGTCCCTAAATCGAAAAATCATCACTGACTGTATGGGGAGAGACAGAGTCAAGGATATTAAATGGCTGAAACACATTAAATCCCTAGCCATACTACTGGGCCGTCCAGAATTGTACAGTCACCCGGAAAGGCTTAGTAAAGATGACCTTAAATGGATCAAAGTCCAATTTTTGAACTTTAGAAATACTCAGCGGGAAGCCATAGAAATTGAAAAATCTACAGTAAGGGCACATTATACGGTAATTTCTACCATGACCATCCAGCCATACCTAACGGTAGTTAATAGGCCATATCACCGCTGGCTATTGACGAAATTCCGTTTTAATCAGATGCATCTTCTTTTAGGTGAATATCTGAAATGGAATAAGCCAAGGGATAATGCCCCGTGTAAATGTGATGCCTTTAATGACCAAGATCTGATGCATTTTGTATTTTTTTGCCCCTTTTTTGTTGAGGGGAGGAAAAAATATATTTTACCACTTCTGAGGGACAAGGGATTCAAGCAAGTAAAACCCGCGCTGTTGTTTTTACAACTTATGGAGACCCCTATTGTTATGTTTGGGGTTGCCAGTTTTCTGGTAGCGGCAATGCGTGCCAAACGGAAAAGAATATTGAACTCTACA
Organism: Lissotriton vulgaris; assembly: GCF_964263255.1. Lineage (NCBI taxonomy): Eukaryota > Metazoa > Chordata > Amphibia > Caudata > Salamandridae > Lissotriton > Lissotriton vulgaris. The sequence continues at coordinate 82,450,340 of NC_141698.1, read as the reverse complement.
ATGATGGAAAGTGTTTTGGATTAGCCAAAACTGGATTGATTAATTTTTGCCATCATGAACTGTTCATTTTTTACCCTGCTGTATCTAGACTGTCAGTAAGAAGTGATAAGATAATGAAATTAATATACAATCAAACTGATGATTTATAGGGTATTATGTATTTTTCCAAACGTTTAAATTGTCTCTGACTATTGCCCACACAACTGTTTTAACTGTTTTTATCTGTTTTTATCGGTTTTTTAACAATTGTTTGTAAATTAGAAAGTATCAAATGTGAATGTATGTAGCATACTTTTATGATTTTAATTAATCGAATAAAGTATTTTTGACTCTGACTCTGACTCTACAAGTAACCATCTGGGGCCATAGTCCGGTTTGGATGCTTCCCTAGCCCCATGCACCCTTAGTGCCTGGTGGGGCAGGTAAAGCACCGTGGGCCTCAGTGGACTTCCGTGCAGTAAAAGTCAAAGATCCTCAGAAGCGGGCCCCCGATATACAGAACTCTTTTTTTCTCACTGGTAAGGGGTACAAGCATTGACTCCGCCTGCGACACCCTGAACCTTCACTCCAGCTGAGGGATTCTCCAAGTGCAGGCCCAATCCAGCACACCTGTTAGGCTGACTGGACCCCTCTGAGGGGGGATTCTTGCAGTGCGGCAGGCAATTAGAGCACAATAAAGGCACAGTGAGTGGAGCACAGCACAATGACTTTCACCAGGAACAGTGCTTATAGCCCACAGAGTGGTGCCCGAAACACACACAAGTGTTTCACTCTCCATGTGCTGGGAGTAATCAATTGAGTGCTCACAGATGTTAATGCCGGAAAAGCTGGAAAACACACTATTATCTAACCAAAAGCAGCTTTGCCCTTGAATCCTTCAGAGATCCTTAACTGAGCAGCAAGGGGGCCAGTCTACCTGTCCCTGGAGAGCACTCGGGCATGAAGAGCCGGCAGGCAGGCAGCAGGCCAGCACACTGGCTTCCTCAAGCAAGCTGGCAGTTTCTCTAGCAGCCAAGTAGGCAAGCAGATAAGCACAACAACGCAAAGTAGTCCAAGTGGTGGTTCCTCTGGCAGCACAGCAATGCTCTGGTGCAGTATGTAGAGTCAACAATGTCTGGCTACAAATCCACGCAGTGCCTAAAATCATGGGGTCAGAGCCCCTGCACTTGAACTCCAAATGTCTTTGATCTAGGGGACACTTCAAAAGAAACCTTAGAAGTGCTGAACGCTCACTTTCAAACCCAGCCTTGACTCCAGACATGAGTAGGGGGGTAAAACAGCCCTTCGTGTGAGGGCAAGACACAGCCTATGCAAATGTAAAGTGTTAACACCCCTCTCTCCCTGTCCAGGAAGACCATCAGTATGTAGATCAATGCAGATGTAACCCTGCAACACCCACTCCTTCCTGTGTGATGGCTGTCTGGAAAGTACTCACAAAGTGCAGCTGTCAACCAGGCCCAGACGTGAATTGGAGACAGGCTGCAAAGCACAAAGAGTTGTAAGCTCGGAGAAATGGCCACTTTCTAAAAGGGGCAATTCCAAAATAGCAATGTGAAATCCAACCACACAAGTAAGCAGAATTTATCACCACCATTTTAAACATACCAATCACTCGAAAGTATGATATATATCTTCTAAGGTGAGCAGAAGCTCATCAGCAATGTGATTATCCTAATGTTTTGATCCACAAATGAGCAAAACTATTTCATGAGCGCAAAGACTACTGTACACTCTACTTCTGTAGTTATTCCGAGATTGAGGTATAATTACTTGCCACACTAGATGGAGAAGCCGATCGGAGAAACAACAACGAATGCCACACAACCGTGGTTCCCATAAAAAAAGAGAGAAATATGGAGGGTCCCTCATTAATTATACCGCAGTCTCGGAATAACTACAGAAGTAGAGTGTACAGTAGTCTTGACACTCATGAAACAGTTTTGCTGATTTGTGGATCAAAACATTAGGATAGTGAAGAAGTCAGTGAGGAAACACAACACAGCCTTAGGGTAGTCTTCCCCCAAACATTTAGCCTTACTCCTTTCGTTTTTGTTTGCCTTAGGACTCTGTGCCCTTTACCACTGCTAGTCATTACTAAGGTGCATGTGCTCTCTTCTTTAAACATTGTGAAATTGGATTACTCTCCAATTGGCACAATGTATTTACATGTAAGTCCATAATAATGTGATACTACACGAACCCAGGACCTGTAAATTACCTGTTACTATTGGGTCTGCAGCACTGATTGTACCATCCACTTAGACAGCACTTTAAGCCTGTCTAAGGCCTGCCATTGCAGCCTGTGTGTGCAGTTTTAAACTGGCATTTCGACCTGGCTGAACAAACCTTCCTTTTTAATTCACTAGCTCTCCCATGTTTATGAAGAATGCTAAAATAATCCAGTGTAAAGAAATATATAATAATTAATTAAATAATTAGGAAAGACCAGCATTCCCAGATAAAAAGTTATTTAAATAACTCCGATAAATCAGCATTCCCAGAATATATAAAAGTTATAAACACATCAATATTTTAGAATGTCAATCATAACCATTAAAAAGAGAGAGTTGATTTAATAAATAAATGAACATGTGGAACACAAAGAATACTAACACCAAAAGATGAGGTCAGGATGTTTAAAGGAAATAGTAGACCATGATAAACGGTTACGGTCATATTTATGTTCTAGACCATAGATATCATTCATTACAGGGCCCTCTCAGCAGTAATTAAGCGAGTACCACTTGCATTAAAACATAAATGCTGACTAATTACTAGAGGAAACTCCTCAAGAGAAATTCTACGCACCAGCTACTAAATGAAAGGTACAAATCTCATTCCTACAGATAATAATGCCTGAGCAATTGCATACACCTCCAGTCTCTCTAAAAATGCATCCAAAACCTTTAAACACAGCTTAGGAAAAACCCTGACACACTTATAGCAGATCCCTCCTTCAACTCTAAAAACTGAGTGATTATTAACAACTTAATTTTCTACTCTTGATCACTGGCTAAATGGCGCACTACGATGTTGAAATTGTTAAACATCACAGAAACAAGAAACATTCCTTACGGAACGAAGCTGCTTATAAAAATTTTGAAAAATCTAAAGGCCTCACTCAATATAACCTATTAGAAAAAAGGCACAGTACTCATCCAAGCAGCCAACAAAGATCTTGAGCTATTTGATGAATACCTTACCACGCTAAAAGATCAGGTCATAACATCTCTCTCTCAGCTCACCAACAAGGCGACATCCCAGACACCGTCACCCATACACCATTGAGGGTAATGGCAATGAGAGATATCAGAACAGATCAGAAGAGTCAACACTCTAGATACTCCAGTACAAGACAAAGTACAAAGACACACCTTACAGGAAACAATCCAAGATTAGACATACACAAACCAATCATCAATGAATTACTAGGAACAACCCATTTCAAATCTAACAGGTCATCCAATTTGCACACATCAGAGACTAATAACTCCACAACTTTACAAATAACTGACCTCTCAACCTCAGCACCCATCAATCAGTGCCCTGGGATGATTAAACACAAGACCAATAATAATATAGGATTTGCCCTTCAGATCAAAGAAAAAAATACAGAAGGAACCAAAAGGGATCCACAAACAGTCGGAAGTTGAACCATCCAATTTACCACTCCACATGCCTGCAATCATGTCTCAAAAGCATCAACTCCCTCCACCCTCAAGAATGGAATTAGAAATTCTCATTGCCCAGACAGATAGGATAGATATGGATTTGTGAAACGCTATCAGGAACATGAAAAATTCTCTACTTCTCACAGAAAGTTATCTCTCCAAAATCATCAAGAATCAAAAATCAGTACACACTCTCCACAATAAGCTCAACACTATCCCAGTTCCTCTCTCTAATAGGATTTACTGTCCACATATGTTCCTTAGATATCTGTCGGACATTGAAACCCAAAACCTACTACTTTCCTATGATACGACTTCCTACCACCCCGATAAGATAAATAAACAGTAGATTTAAGTGGTCCCAATTAATGTCAACAGAATAACGCATACTAATCTGAGAAGGCCAAACTCCAATAACCTGACAGAAATAATGCTAACCCCAGAGGGACTCTAACCTAGACAACCCTATAAATAAGATCTCATGCCGACTCATCAATTAATGCTCATCAATGAAACATGCTGCTGACATTGCCGACCTAATCATGAACCAAGACATTGACGTTTCTTTTTTAACGAAAACATGGCTATCTGAATCATCCCCCCCATGCTTAGACCTACTGGTGCCACCAAACTGTAATATTATAAGACTAGACAGGCTAAACAAAACGGGAGGAGGTGTGGCCTGTATACACAAATCAAACATCACCATCTCTAAAGTTATCTCAGACCCTATTGATTCATGTGAATACCTGGGGCTCTCAGTACGATTCACAGACAACCAAGTGTTCAAATTACACACATTCTATCACCCCCAGGTAAAACCCTAATTTTCATAGACCATATAATGGAAATTACTACAGCTAACTCAGAACCTCACTCTAATGATATTTTCCTAGGGGACTTCAATCTTCACTGGAACGATACAGAGGATAATCAGGTCAACATTCTTAAAGAATTCCTAGTTGACCACTCACTAGTGCAAGCTTGTACGCCACCAACCCATTTCAAAGGATCTACATTAGACTGGATCGTCTCCAAAGAAAACGAGATATAATCGTTGTCAATCATTCCTTGTGACTGGCCTGATCACCACATCATCACTTTCCAGGTACCAGCCAAAAAAAAGAAAACAACCTCACAACCAATCAAACCTAAACATTGGGTGAGGGACACTAAGGATCTGAACTCGGAGAGTCTAACAATACAAGGTGAGAATGCATTTCAACCCCTTTCTGAACTGATGGATGTCAGCGAGCTTACGGATCAATACAATTGTAAGATATCTAAATTAATTGACAATATTGCCCATCTAAAACATAAAGGAATACAGGTTAAAGATAAAAACCCATGATTCAACGGGTCTCTTAATGAAGAAAGGCGTAAACTCAGACTAACAGAAAAAAATGAAGACAAATTCCTTCATCCCCCCACTTAAAGCAATTAGGAATGTCCAGAAAAACCTACAATAAAAGCGTACTTAAATCAAAAAAAGATTTTTTTAAGAATAAACTTGGAAAGGCAGAGAACAGACCAATGAAACTCTTCGATCTGCTAAAAGAACAATTAAACAAATTAGCCAAATCCTCCCTATTAACATCTAAATCAGATCTGACCGTGAAGATATTTAAACATTCTTTACCAATAAAGCCAGCTTCTAATTTCTAATTTAAAACATTTATAAAGCGCAGCGTGCACCGAACGGTTTCTTGGCGCTAGGGGAGGGTATTGGCTACAGAGGCAAAGGTGAGAACCGGTGGTAGAGCCGGGAAGGGAGGATTACACGGGGAATGCCTGTTTAAAAAGGAACGTTTTTAGTTCCTTGCGGAAGGATACATAATGGGTGGCCGCGCGCAGATGGTCTGGGAGGGAGTTCCAGAACGTGGGGGCCAGGGTGGAAAAATTGGACCCACCCCACTTTTTGCGCCTGAAGCGTGGAATTTGAAGGAGGGATTTGGTGGAGGAACGGAGTTCTCTGGAGGGAACGTATTCATTTATTAATGAGGAAATGAAGGCAGGGGCGGTGCCTTGACGAGCCTGGAAAACCATGCAGGCGGTTTTGAACAGAGAGCGTTCCTTAACGGGGAGCCAATGGAGCTCCCTGAGGAGTGGTGTGGAGTGATGATAGCGTGGGAGGCCAAAAACCAGCCGGGCAGCTTGGTTTTGGACCAGCTGTAGCCTCCTTAGACTGTATGCTGGTATGCCGTTGTAGAGAGCATTGGCATAATCCAGTCGTGATATCACTAGAGCGGCCATGATCATTTTGAGTGCCTGGGGGGAGAAGAAACGAGCGACAGTGCGGATAGTTCGGAGGGTGAGGAAGCAGGAGGAAACCACCGAGCTGATTTGAGAGTGAAGGGTGAGCTGGTTATTCATTTTAACCCCCAGTGTTTTGACCGTGGTAGAAGGAGTGGGGGCGGGACCAAGAGTAGGGGGCCAGAAGAGAGAGTTCCAGGGACTGGAAGAACCTCCGGTAAGAACCAACTCGGTTTTGTCCGGATTTAACTTGAGATGGTTGTGATTCATCCAGTCCCTGATGAATGTCATGGTGTGCTGGAAACTGGAGACAGAAAGAGGAGAGGAGGATAGATCAAATATGAGCTGGAGGTCATCTGCGTAATTATACACGGTGACCTCCAGCTGCTGGAGAGCGAAGATGAGGGGAAAGATGTAAAGATTAAATAGTAGGGGGGACAAAGAAGAACCCTGGGGGACACCACACGTGACGGGGAGTGGGGTGGTTGTGAAATCTCCTAGCCGGACCGCCTGGGTGCGGTCCCTCAGGAAGGAGGAAAGCCACACCAGGGCTGATCCCTCAATTCCGGCCGCCTTGACACGGGACAGTAAGATGGTATGGTCTACCGTGTCAAATGCGGCGGACAGATCGAGGAGTACCAGCGCCTGGTGTTTGTTGTGATCCATGCCCTTCCTGAGGTTGTCCAGTACTGATACCACGACTGATTCAGTTGAGTGCCTAGGTCGGAAGCCAGCCTGGCGGGAAGCCAGTCCCCCATTGGCCTCTACGTGGGTGCGGAATACCGCGGTGACATAGCGCTCCAGCACCTTGCCCAGGTAGGGCAGCAGGGAAATGGGGCGGTAGTTGGCTGAGATGGAAGGGTCAGCGCCGGACTTCTTTAGAATGGGCACTATGGTGGCTGATTTGAGCATAGGGGTCACTACTCCCTGTGCTAGGGAGTTGTTAAGGAAGGCAATGGGAGGTTCAGGACAAGAGGAGTAGATTTGTTGGAGGATTCGCGCCGGACAGATGTCTGCCGGAGAACCTGATTTTACTTTGGGGAGTAACTCCAGAAATACCTCTTCGGTGAGGGGAGGGATGGAGGTGAGAAGGTTTTGAATGGTAGGAGGGGAAGGATCAACAAAGGCAGACGAGGGGGGGGGGATGTTGGCCTTAATGGTGGCGATCTTGTCAAGGAAGTAGGTGTTTAGTTGGTTGCATAGAGGCTGGGATGGGGGGATTTGAGGTGAAGCCCTATCAGAGTAGGCCAGGTCCTGCACTATGCCGAAGATCTCCCTAGGTTTGTTTTCAGCAGACATTATTTTGGTAGAGAAATAAGAGGTTTTAGCGGCAAGGATTGCGGTCTTGTAGTCGGCGAGTGATGTCAGATAGAGGGTTTTAAGTGAGGGACAATAATTTTTCCTCCAGTGTCTTTCTGCCTGTCGAACGGACAGTTTTAGTTCTTTTAGGTGGTCATTAAACCACCTATTAGACTCCTTAGGTCGCCGAACGGAGATGCGACGCAGGGGAGCCACTGAGTCACAGCCTCTAGCCAACCAGGTGTTAATGGACTTGGCTTGAGAGTCGGACGGCAAACCAGAGAGGGACGGGATAGAATTCAGAAGGTGGGACGTCAGAGTGGGAAAGTCAACTCTGTTCCAATTCCGCGCCCAGGTATTTTTGGCGTGGAGGACTTTGGGTACCGGATTGGGAGAGATGGAAAAGGAAATAAGGGCATGGTCGGACCAAGGACAGGGGGAAACCGTCACTGGGGAGACTGGAAGATTGAGGGACCAGACCTGGTCAAGTATGTGACCATGAGAGTGAGTGGGGACAGAGATGTGTGACATAAAATTTAAGGATGTGAGAGACTCAGTGAATTCTTTCGAGGCTGAGCACTCAGAAGGGTCCGAGGGCCAGTAATTGAAATCCCCTAGAACCAATACCGATGCATAGTTGACCACCATGTTGGCCAGCAGGTCTTGGAAAGCCGGCAAGAACTGAGGCGAAGACTGGGGAGGACGGTACATTAGAAGACAGGTGATGGGCGGGGAGAAGGCGAGGGAGCGAACTATAAGGAATTCAGTGGGAGGAATGGGGGGAGAGGAGATGGTTTGAAAGTTCAGTTCCGACCGAGCGATTATCGCCACACCACCACCAACCCTACCTGCCGGACGGTCAGCGCGTAGGGCCACGTAGGAGAAGGGGAGGGTAGCCAAGAGAACAGGAAGGGAAGAATCGCAAAACCAGGTTTCGGTCAAGAGCAGTAGGTCAGGCTTCTCGGAATCGAGCAAGACAAAGAGCTCATGATGGTGCTTGACCGCTGACCTGGTGTTAAGTAAGAGAATGGATAGTGACGGAGTAGGAGGAAGAGGGTCGGGTGGGAGAGGGCATTGTGGAGAAGAGGCGGGCGGGGAGAGCGGCAGAGTAGGAGTGGAAGAAGGTACAAGCCCTAGTGATGTTATGTGCCTACGGACAGAGTCCGAAAGTGGCCAATGGCCATGGAGGGTAGTAAGCTCCTGAGAGGAGTACGAGATGAAATTGGCATGGAGTCGTGCCCCTAGCCCCGTCCGGCCGCGGACGGGCGCAGACGGGCTTGCCTTAGGCGCGCAAATGGCGCGCCCGCTGCGCACGTCCGCTGCGCGTTCTGTAAATTGGAGAGAGAACTCAAAAATACAGCTGAAAAATCCTTAAATCTAAGGAGTAAGCAAGTGGAGAATCCTGCCCTACCGGCTCAAGTAATGCCCAAAAATAATGCTCACTGGTCAATCTTTAAAGTATATGATCAGTAGGCCTGGGTGGGAACTTCGCTCCGATGGCAGAGTTTTCTTCACTTTGCACTCCGCGGAGTTCGCAGAATGCAGAAAACTCCGCTTTGCGATGTGCAGCTGAATTTTTCCCTGCTCACGATAGCGTACGGTAACTTCGCTAACGTGAATGATAAGTTCACGAGCGCAAGCTGCCGCTCAGGTACAATTTCTACCCGAGTGGCAGGAATACCACCACAAACTGCAGTTCACAATGACTCCGCCAATCGCGGAACTTTGCAGAGTTTTTTTGTAATTTCGTGGAGTTTCGCTTAGCAAAACTCCACGAACTAGTACCAGGTCTGATGATCAGCATAGCATTATCAAAATCTTACTATCTTTGAAACCAAATAACCATTACAATGATCTCTGCCTGCAAAATGCTGACCCACTCTCAACCACATGGTCATCCCCTATTGGATTAAAATAATTAATGAATAGGTAGCCCAAGAATCTTTTACGGACTGTCTAAAAACCGGCCAGGTCATCCCTCCTAAAGAAACCCACTGAAAACCCATCGGACCCAAACAACGTTTGAACTGTAACAACCATTCCCCTACTAGCCAAAGTACTAGTGGAAGAGGTGTGGTGCAGTGGGCAGGGCAACTGATGCTAGAACCTGAGGGCTCACTGTTCGATCCCCGGTGCTGGCGGAATATCAGCCCAGCACCATGTGACTCTGGGCAATAGCTTGCTTAATCTTACTTAGGGCCCCCAGCGCCGTGACACCTTCGGGTAATTTACACTAGAAAAATTTGCTCAACAACAACCAAGTCAATACATTACTGAATTTGACTTATTAAATGACTGCCAATCAGGGTTCAGATCAGATCACAGTATGGAAACAGCAAGTAGATGACGCTCTGTTAGCTCTCGACCATAATGAAACCTGTCTCTTGATCCTTCTCGACCTATCATCTGCAATTGACACAGTAAAACTTCCCAAACTTTTAGAACGCCTAGGATATAGGATGGGCTTCTCGGGAACAGCCCTAAAATGGTTTCATTCCTTCCTAGAGAACAGATCGCAACCTTCTGAACAACAAGCTATCCCTGCCATCTCCGATTCAAATTGAGGTCCCACAAGGATGAACTCTATGCCCTTCACTATTCAATCTGTACATCGAACCATTAACAGAAGTATTACAAGAGGCTAACATTTCCTTTCACATGTATGCAGATGACACCCAGCTGTATATGAAGATATCATCAGTAGAAGAGATCAACATAATGAACAAGCTCTACTGAGAACAGTTGAATGACAAGTTGACAATCATCTTTAGCTCAATTCACAAAAAAGTGAATTCCTTCTGATCTCCCCCCCTAAAAGTTCAACCAGGATTAAGGAATGGACCAAGATGATCACTGCTCAAAACGTTACCCCGATTATAATTGACTCAACCAAGTCTCTTGGAATCACGCTTGATAAAGAATAAACATGCAAACCCACATCAACACAATGGCAAAAAGCGCTTGTTTCCATATGGGTTACCTCAGAAAATTAAACCCATTCATTGATTTTGATGATCTTAAAATGGCAGTCCAGGCGCTGGTCATATCAAGAATTGAGTATGGATGCGCAACATTATCAGGGCTTCCTAAGAGCTCTACAGCTCCCCTAAAAGCTTGTCTCAATACAGCAACTTTTAACAGGATCAAAAAAATCCCATCACTCCACATCTGAAAGCGCTCAAATGACTACCGTAAGAGGCAAGAAAAGAGCTAAAGATTGCATGTATTACACTCAAGGCAATACATCACAATGCTCCACATTACCTGACCCATAAAATTACGCTGTGTGGAGGCAGTAGACCCTCGAGGGGATCTGTGGATTTTTTACTGAAACAAGCACTCTTCCGTAAGAAAAGAACATACAATAGACCGTTCACTGGAGCTGCACCAAGGATTTGGAATTCGCTCCCACTGAATATTAGAAGAATCACAGATGCTCCACGATTTAAAAAGGAGACTTAGGGCCAGATGTAGGTAAATACCATTTACCGATTTTAAATACCGAATTTTACCGATTCGGTATTTTAGAATGGGTAAATGGTATGTAGGTAAGTATTCGGTAAATTTTACCGAATCGGTAAGATTTGGTAATTACCGATTCGGTAAATACCAAATCGGTAATTCCCTTTCATTCGTATGAGCCTGGAGGCCCATAGGAATGAATAGGAATTACCGAATCGGTAAATACCGATTCGGTAATGGGGGAACACATTCAAGGGTGGCAGGGTGTCACATTGACACCCTGTTGTACCCCTGAATAATGCATAGGTGCATGTATGTCTGCCCATGGCACTTTTGAAAAAGCACAAATTTGCTTTTTCAAAGGTTTTCGATACTTACCACCAACTTTTATCTGGTGGTAAATACCGAATCCCTAACCATGCACTGCACCCATTTCAGTGCTCCCTACATTTCAGATTCTGTAATTTACTGATTTGGTATTTTAAGGAATCGGTAATTTACCGATTCCTTAAATTACTGATTTGGTAAATTACTGAATCTGAAATGTAGCCACCTAAATCGGAAAAGCCTAATTCCGGTCGGTAACGACCGAAATTCGGTATTTTCGGCCATTACCGACCGGAATTAAGCTTCATACATCTGACCCTCAGTCCTTTCTGATGGGTACATTTCTCCCATAACATTTAACAAGGACTACTAAATCTTTTAGGAAATCTTTAACCATACCAGAGATCCTCTTCACTTAGCAGGTCAAGTAAGCTTTTGTGAGCAGGACTATCGTCCTCCTAGTAGCAGACCAAATAATTGTATTACTTCATGAATTAATCTACTGGCATGGATTGAGCTCTAATGGCTATCTTCAGCTAAGGGGTTACAGTTAGTCCCTCGACTACCAACAGTAACTCGACCAATCCACAGTGATAATTGGCTAATCGAGCAATACTATAACCAGTGTGGATATGTAAGACCGCAAGAGTGGTCTTATTTTAAATTTAACTATGATATGAGATACTTTACTATAATCTAATGATTATATTATTCTTCATTTTAGATTCTTTATATATGGGTAAGCACATGCCAATGTTATTGGAATACATATACATGTTCTTGACAATATCAAATTATATTTATGTGAATTTTGAAAATTATTGAAATGTAATGCGCTCTGACACCCATATTTAGGGTCTTGTTCGCGCTATAGAAAACACAAAATAAATAAAAATACAAATATGTCACCCCTAGAGTGGGCCCTAAATAGCCCACAGAGCAGTTTGCAGTATATTTGAAAAGTTGGACAAGTGGTTCACTTCTACATATCCTGGTAGTGAAAGCCTCTTAAATTAGTTTTGCACTACTGCAAGGCCTGCCGCTCTCATAGGCTAATCTTGGATTAGCTTATCAAAATTAATAAGTGATAACTTTCATTTCTGATTCACAAGTGCTAATATCTGCCATACATATCTATTACACACACCTAACATCCAATTGTGGGGAATAGACAATACCATTGTCCATCTTCACCACTGACTCAGCAGTTTGTCTGCCATCATCTGCAAAAATCACATGCATGGCCCTATTTCCACAATCCTCTTGGGTTTCAAATATTTAGCCTTACCTCGAACATCATGATGATAGCACTTTAGCCCAATTACCAACTGATAGCCTACATTTACTGTGTGCTTTATATCAACACATTTGTTGGCCTCGCCATCTGGCAAATCACATTTGCAACAATGCATTCCTGTGGTTTAAAACGTTACTCTTATTCCAATTCACCCTGCAATTCTCCCTGATATCATCACCTCAAATGGTATTTGCTCTGCTATTGTATTAATCATTGTTATCTGTGCCCCAACAATTTCTGACACCACTCAACAGTCCACAAAACTGTATAGGACAACCAAATACTGTCTTAGATCCCTCCTTCCCTTCTACATCCCTAAAGGACTACACCCTCCCTAAGAGGATCAGGTCCCTGCACACAGTACAACACTTCTAAAGGGTAGCTGTGAAAAGTTATGGCCTGCTCAATCTGAGTGTATTCTAATTTGAAATGCAAAACGTTTGATTATCCTGGGAAAATGACCTTCGATGACTTTGGCAGAAGCGCATTTAGCAGCATGCTCTTCCTTTGATGACAGCATACAAGTCATAGGATGTAATGTTCTTTTCTTTACAAAAACATACATTTCACTTGCTCCGAATGGCTTCCTTCCCTTCCTCTCCCATTGTGTTCCTACAACTTAAGTCCCTAATTAAGCCGGAAAAAGTCTCCCTGGTGACATTTCATGAACTGCTCAAAGTTATGTTTTGTGCTTAGTGGTGAGGTAATTGCCCATCGTGTTCTTAAATATATAAAAAGGAGGTCAGCACAATGTTTCTCTCTTTCTTTCAGAAAAGGGGTCTGGAACTGTCTTTAAATTAAAAGAAGTGTCTCCAGATTTACCCATCTGTGATCTCACTGGTTTAAAAGTTTAGAACAGAATAAAACTTTTATAGAGCTCAGTTATCAGCTTACCACTGATCATCCTCACTATGTGATTAAGAAAAAGTCATTATCATCTATTATTTAAAATAGGCACCTGATAAATTAAGTTAAAATATTGTAGGCACAGTAGTAAAAAAGAACATCATGAATGCATTCTCGTTTGAAATGTATTAGTAGTACTTTATCAAATCTATTTAAAGTTAAAGTGAGGTCCTTCATTTTCTTAATTGGGAGCTTAATATTCAGTGAACAAAGCTTCTAAACAGCCAACAAAGGTTACTAGTTTTATTGTAAGGCAAGATCCATAGGCGGTGCAAATCTATTTAAACATTACACTAGGCCTGGGAGGTGAACTCCACTCCATTTGTCGAGTTTGCAGAGTTTTTCGCAATCCGCGCTCCATGGATCTAGTGGAGTTCCGAAGCCAGCAAGGCAGGGGCAGCTCCTGCATTAGGGCGGAGAAGCGTTCCCCCACTGCTTTCTCGCAGTGCAAGAAGCAGAAACATAAAATGGTATTTTAAATACCATTCTATGTTTCTGCTTCTTGCACTGCGAGAAAGCAGAAGTGGTTGGGGTGGGTGGTTGGGCGGATCAGGGAGGAGTGGCTTGCCCAATGCTGTGGGCCCTGACTGTTTGGTCAGCCCTCTGGGGCCGACCAAACCAGTTATGCGCACTTTGGATTTTCTCTATGTAGGCTGCTTGCAGCCTACATAGAGAAAATGGCCTTCCCATAGGCACCCGGCTGGGCACTGTCCTCACCAATCACAATGCTGGCATTGCAGCGTTGATTGGCTTTGGGGAGGGGAGGGAGGCTGCCTTCATCCTGTTCCTGCCGGAAGCAGAAGAGAAGGAAAGCAGCAGGAAAACGACGCGGGTTATCGACTTTGCGGTAAAAATTAATAATAATTGCCCCAATGGTACCCCGGGTATGTGAAATGTATTTTATCAACTGTGTTAAGTTTTATTTTTGCTCATCTTATGTGTCCCCAACCATTGGTAGATATCGTTATTAGCCGTGCTGAGTTGAAAAAGGTATAGTCGTGCTGATTCACAGAAACATAACAAGACATAAAAACACAAAAAGAGACATCAAGACCAACAGAGACATAAGTGTTCTGTGGAGCCGTGGTGTGCTTCTTCTATGAGCACAAGTAACGTAGAGTTTTGGCTGAATTGCTGGATTGTATGTGAGCAATTATCAAGACACATACATAACAAACATCACCAATCCCTTCCTACCGAGGATACATTTTTGGAAATGCTACATAGACAACATCCTCCTGATTTGGGAAGGTAGCAGAGAAATTCTAACCGACTTCCATAGTTGGATAAACACAAGGGATGAGTGCCTCAAGTTTACCTACACTGCAGATAACAAAAAACTTGACTTTTTTGAAATTACCATATACATTGAGGATGATATGATTAAAATCAACACCTTTTTTAAACCAACTTCAAAAAAGTCTGCTCTCTCACAGTAGTTTCCACCCCGACCACTCAGAGACAACCTTCCATACAGCCAGTTCCTGCGTTTGAGACGCAATTGCAGTGAACTAGACAATTACAAAAATCAGGCAAGGGATATGAGTGAGAAACTCAGAGCAAGGAACTACCCAGAAAAGACAATAAAGAGGTGTCAAAAGAGGGCAAGAAATCAATCAAGAGAAAGCCTTCTCGAAAACACACGAAAAGAACCACCCAAAGATCTAGTAACCTTTGTGAGTACGTACAACATAGCCTCAAACCAAGTTAAAAAGATTGTAAACAAAAAAATGGAGGATCCTAACATCAGGATCACTAAACTCACTGGCCAAAGCCGAGATCCGCAAATAAAAGAACAAGAACCTAAAAGACATCTTGGTCCACACCAGACCACCACAGCAGACGAGAAGTAAACCAATCCCTAGACTCTGGGATCTACCCCCAATTGTAAGACACTATCCGTGCAGTTCCTGCTCGGTATGCAATCTGACAGCTGCCACTAAAACTGTCCAACTACTACCTAATCTAAACTGGACGATGAAACACCATACAAATTGCAACTCAACACATGCAACGTATATGATCACCTGTCCATGTACACTACGTTACATAGGAATGACTTATCGCATAACAAAGCAGAGGATTTGCGAGCACAGGAGTAATATAAAGTGCAAGAAGAACACAACAAAAATGAGTAACCACTTTATAGAGTTCCAACACTCAATCAAGGACCTCAAATGGATAATCGTGGAGACCCTACAGAACAAGAGTTACAGTGCTGAAAAAATACTAGTTGAAAAGGAGCCGAGATGGGTCCAGCGCCTTAAAACTAATACAGAAGGCCTCAATGACGATATTCCGTGGCTAAGTTTGGGGAATTAGAAATACCCCAAAACATGGATCTATAAGCAGAATCAATTACACTACCAGAAAAAAGACTCCACAAAACTATCCAGTATTGACAAAAATGCCACCTTAAAAAAGCCACCACGAGCAACCAGGTTCTAAATGTTTCTTAAACATCACACTTATATTTTTGAATTTTTTATCATCCCAAGTAATGAATAACCTACTGGCAATTTAATTAAAAAACTTGACCCATAGAACATGACGAGGAATACCCAGTCTTTCTCCCATTTCCATTTTTTCGATGCATATTCACTAGAGTTCCCTAGGCCAACCATATCCAGGTTGCCAAGAGAAGAGCAAGCAGAAGTCACGCTGCACCCTGCTGAAGGTAAATCACGAGGACTCTGAGAATCGAAGAAGACATCGATACTTAAAGTATTACCTTCCCCATGTCCTACTTATGTTTTGTTACCCCCTTAGCAGTCAAGCATGCAGTCAAGCATGCTCGCTGTTACTTGTGCTCATAGAAAAGGCACACCACGGCACCACAGAATACTTATGTCTCTGCCGGTCTCAATGTCTTTTTTTGTGTATTTATGTCTTGTTCTGTTTCTGTGAATCAGCACAGATATACCTTTTTCAACTCAGCACGGCTAATAACGATATCTACCAACGGCTGGGGACACATAAGATGAGCAAAAATAAAACTTGACACAATTGATAAAACACATTTCACATAGCCGCGGTACCATCAGGGCAATTATTATTAATTTTTACCGCGAAGTCGATAACCTAACCTGCTAATCTCACATTGCGGCAGAAAGATGTATAATGTCACCCTGCTTAAAGTAATTTGTAAGCCACGCAGCACACCCTTCTATCAACAGCGCAGAAAATAAACGTCAACTTGGGGCAAACCAAACACTACCCACTCCGTGGGATTGGCATACACGGGAACCTGCCTTAGTGCTGTAAGGAGATAACAACTAACCACACAAGCGCCCAACACGCTCCATTTAAACGCTCTCTAGGAAGAAGGCACATAATATCTCATCATGTTTATACTAACCATCTAACCATACTTATTTTAAAAAGAACAGCATTGAAGTCGTTACTATGAGAAATTTTGCCTGCCAAAAGATTTGCCATTTCATAGCTCATTTCTATCTGGAGAACGGCTAGAGGAAGACTTGCCATTTTTTAGTTCTACTGAATGTAAAGCATTGCCATTTTTATAGTCCCTTATTTCCATTTACAATTTCTTCGTTTGAAGAACTACTCAGGCCCTTACACACAATGTAAATTAGACACTGAAAGACAGCATATAATTAACAGGAAGAAAGCATAACAACGCAAAATGTTTCCTTCCCCTTTCTCGCTTTCTTTACACAGGTACTTATTGGCCTCTAAAAACCGGTAAAGTGCACCCAGTTTTTCAGCAAAACCTCTGGTAAGATACAGACTGCCCTTTCTACTTAGGTCCTGAAGAATGCCCCCCTGACCCTCCTGGGCAGACCAAGGGCTGAAACATGTTGTCCTTTGTATGGACATTATAGTGCGTAAGAGTAATAATACGTCCACACACGCACAAAATCTTGAACCTAGACCATTAAATAATTTTTAACTAGGTAAACAAGATTTTTTAACATTACCACTTAACTTCACCTTCACTAAAGCAGTGTTCACCACTTACCTTCTCATTGATCACTACTGTAATAACCAGTGGTTCTCCTTCGGATGGAGGAAGCATGCAACTGTAATAAAATCCAATGATGATGCGATCACGTTTTTAATATAAGGCGGAGAACCAATATATACCGCCTCACAATTTGAGTACGTGAATGAGGGTTTTTTATTGATGACTCGGATTAATATTGCAAACCCTGGTTACTCAAGTCAAGTGATCCATTCCTGATTGATTTTGAATACTATGCAAGGAAGCTGAATGGATCACAATCCCTTCCTCCTCCCCCCTTCTTGATTTCTAAAATATAATTGATTGTAGTCCAGAGCTAATACTTCTTTGTGGAAATTGGCTAAAATGGCAGCTTTCTGATCTATAATTTAATTTTTCAGCTTTTTATAAATCTGCAATAACATTTTGGTTGTACGTTCAGTTTATTAGAGCACCTCTTCAAAGGGTATAAATGGAATGGAAACATATGCAGGAATCTTGTATTGATTTAAAAGGAAATAACTTGGAGAGTTTGTTTGCACAAGATTATTTCAAAGTCTTTGAAATGACTGGTGTTTTTATAGAACTCACCATCTTTCTGATATATGTGTAGAAATACCTAGCATGACATTGTAAAGTAGGGGTTCCAGCAGGCCAAGTTTAACTTATCAACTTTGAATATCATTATACTCGTGCACCATATGTTGTTTCATTTACTTTTTGTTCTCTTGAAATATCCAGGTTGTTGGACCTTGGCTTTCTCTGCAGGGTCACCACCCAAACCTTTTGCCTTCACCCCTCCTGTTTTCTAAATTTCTTTTGATGGGATTAGGACGCTGTGCCCTTTACCACTGCTAACCAGTGCTAGTGTATATTCCTCTCTCCCAAATAATTGGTAAAATTGTCTTATACCTGATTAGTACATTTAATTTATTTGTAAGTTCCTAGCATGTGGTACAACATGTACCCAGGGTCTGTAAATTAAGTGCTACTAGTGGGCCTGCAGCACTCATTGTTCCACCCACTACATTAGCACTTTAAAACATGTCTCAGGCCTGTCATTGCAGTCTGTAGTGTTGTTTTAAACTGCCAATTCGACCTGACAACATAAAACTTTTGCCAGGCGTAAACCTTCCTTTTTAATAAATATAATTTCCTCCCTAAGGTAGGCCCTAACCATCCCAAAGGGTACAGTGCATTGTATGTAAAAACTGAGACATTTGTTTAAGTTTTGCATGTCCTGGTAGTGTAAAAATCCTAAATTAGTTTTTGACTACTGTAAGGCCTTTCTTTTCCGTTGGATAGCATTGGGGTACCTTATTAAATGTAATAAGTGCTAATATTTGACTGAGAGCAGATAGAAATACCATGTTTGGATTCAAGTGAATTATAATTTAAAATCTGCTTTAATAGTAAAGTTGGATTTTAGATTACAATTTTGAAAATGCGACTAAAAAGTCGTCATTTTCCTGCCCAAAAACTTCTAAAGCCTTATAGGAGTTTCCAGCTGCCTCCGAGTTCCCCCATTAAGAATGAATATTGGGCACAGACAGTGAAAAGAAGGGGTCTAGATGTGGGCAGGAGGGGCCATCCTGCCTGGATGGCTGTTCCCTGCCCCTCTTACATTTCAAAGGGCGTGCCTCGAGCAAACACAAAAAAAACTAACTCTAGCATTTTGTGTGCCTTGACGTCTTTCAGCCAAGACAGGAGAAGGGGAGAACTTTCTAGAACCAGATGTAGAGGTAGCCTAGAAAATTCCTCCAATTCAAAGGATGGTTCTAGGTATGGTGGACCCCCTGAACCACTCTTCAATACAATCCTGGTTTTGCGGACTGAACAGAGGAAGGGCTGCTTTGTTTCCGAGTGGACTGCAGTGCCATTTGAGGCATGCCTTGTTTGGCATTGTACAGCCTTGCTGCTTGAGGCATTCCTTGTTTTACAGAGCAATGCCCCACTGCTTGAAGCTTGCCTTGTTCCCCAGAGGGGTCATTCTGTGGTTCCGTGGTTTTCAAACTGGGTTCGATGGTCTCGAACCCGTTCACTAAAGATCGTCGAAAATGGACGATTTTGGTGTCGGCAGACCGCAAATGGCGAGTGTAGCGTGTCTGAGTGTTTTCGTATGAATCGATATAGGAGAACCCTCTGTATTCAAGGATTTAGTTTGAACCTCCGGGTTCCATTTTGTATACGGCAGCCATTTTGTGTGGTTGCCCTAACATAGGCCCGATGACTGTGGCCGAACGAGTCCTTGAGACACGTACTCCTTAGCTGACTCCTGGGTGACCTGGCCGAACTGACTCCTTCCCGAGGCTGACCTCGCTGAGCCAGTTCCTTGTTCAGCAGCTGGCCTGATAAAGATCAAAGAGCAGGACGTGCCCGAGTTTATGGTACACTGCTACCACCTTTCTATCTCCTTTCCAATCTGTTTCTGCCTTTCCTTTACGACATAATCATTGATTTGGGTTGAAGGCTTTATGATGGGTTTGTCCGGCCTGATCAAACAGGAAACCTGGAATTTGCTTGGTCATTTCTGGTGGGCTGGACAATGGAAAATGGGATTGCCTTTTATTATCGTCATTCGCTACTTTTGAAATGTTGCACTGTCATTGGTCAGTTTGTATGCACCGAATGCTAATTTGAAATGTTGCCTGAGGCTTGATTTTTGGCATAAAAGACCATGCTCCGCTTATTGAATTTGTGCAGTCTCTAGCGAACCACCCGTGTGTGCTTCGTAGATCTCTGTTCCTGGTTGCAGCCAATAAACGTTGGTCTTTGACGTCATCAAGAAGTATCCCGTGTCTCTGTTTGCCAAGACAGGTGAACTCGAAGGTTTCAGGCGTTCTCCCTGACGCCGCTGGGTTCTAAAAACCCGGTCCTTCAGTTGGCGCCCAACGTGGGGCGACTTCAGCAGTACCGGTCCAAGCCAGAGGTTTGTGAGAAGCTTCGTGTGAAAATTCTGGAGGAAGGCCAGCCACTTCATCGATCCCTGTATGTCGTCGTGGTCCGAAAGTCTTTGCTGCGAGGTTTCCCGCTTTCCGACGGCTACGAAGGACTGCTGCCCTGACTGTCGCCCTGTTTTGGAGCCTTAGACGTTTGTAGAGCGAGACGATTGACGGGTCTTCTGGTGACGCCATCGACATTTCAGTTAAGTATAAGCGGAGCGTCTCCTAGTCCTTAGTTTGTTTGGTATCCTTTAGTGGATCGCTTTGATTTGGTACCTGCAGGCACCAAAGCCAAGGGATTCGTGTATTCACGAGATTATCGTTTTAAGATTCCCCTTGTTGTTTGAAGCTAGACTAGTGAGCAAGATGCCTGGTTTTAGCAGTTTTAGAAACTTGTTTAGTTGTGGTTCAATAAGGGACTCCCGGTTAGAGGATTCGTGTCCGGTTCCTCCGATCGGAATTCCTACATACGAGTTGTATGTGAAACATGGTGTGGGCCCTATTAGTTATAATGAGATCTGGGTAAAATATACGAAGAATGACGGTGTCCTACAGTGGCCCCGTTACGGTAGTTTTGAAACTGAAATTCTAGATAACCTCGAGGTGAAGTTGTTCAAGAAGAAAGCCCGGCCGGCGATGTTTGATTCTTTCCGCATATGGCGCAAAGAAGCCAAACAGAAAGAAATGAAATTAGCGAAAAAGAATAAGCGAGACAGAGGTATGTCAATGGTGCAAGCGGCCATTGCGTATGAAGATAATGAAGAAGAACAAGAAAGTGAACAGATGCTCAGAGTGAGGAAGTTAGCGGTAGATAGATGCTATCCAGTCTTGCCGCTTAAAGAGCAGAAAGACGAGAAAGATCTTGTGAAAGATCCTTTAATGTTGCATCTGTTAAATTCACCGCCACCTTATGCGCAGAATGCTACGGCACCACCGCCACCAGTGGTGGCTGTGCAATTGCCGGTTATTGTGCCTCCTGTAATTCCTCCACAGCCAGCTCTTCCGTTGGCTACTGTTCCTTTGGCGCAACCTCCTCAGGGGCCGCCAACTTTGCCTTCTTCTTCTACTGCTACTCCTATGTCTGTCCCTAATGCTACTTCAGCTCCGACTTTGGATTCTTCTATTACTGTTTCGTCTTCCCTTATTCTTCCGACAACTCCTTCTCCTAGACAGCGGATGACTGCTGCCTTTTCTGGTTTTCTGACTCCTTGGTTGGGACAATTGGGTATGTCTCCAGTGAGTGAGAGTAGACAGTCGCGTAGTCAGTTGCCTGATACGGATGAACAAGTTGTTTTGGATCACATGGCACGTAGATGGGTTACGTACACGTCTCAGTACGACCTTGAGGGTATCATGGATGTCTTTCGGCAATGGGAAGCACCTAAGCAACGATATGTTTTTGAGATCATGTGTGCGTTCCTCCATGACCAATGGATGGACGAAGTGGGTAAACCTCCTGAAGAGTTGTTCCGATTGCGTTCTGAGTTTGCAAAAGGAACGATTGTGAGTTTCCTCGACATCGAGAGAGCGGTGTCAACGTTATTGTCATTTCGAAATAATGCTTCTTCTGAACGGCTGTTTGAGCCCGATTCGTTAGTTGGGAGAAAAGCGCGTCAATATCCGATGCGAGAGGTTCCTCCGGTTTGGAGACCTGCTGATGACAATGCTGTTCCGCATGTTGCTGCGCACTTTCAGCGAGTGTGGGTACATGTTCCATGGAAGCGTGCCGAAGTTCTAGCGCTTAAGCAGACTTTGCCTGATCCGCGGAAAAATCCAGCGGGGTATTATAAAGAGCTTACGCAAACTGTGAGTTCGTGCGTCATGAATTTGGCGGACATAGATATGTTATTTGGGAATGTTGTTCCACAGCCTATCTGGAATGTCATTCGACATACGGATCATGATCATGAATTGGGTGATTCGTGGGTTAATCTTGTTGCTACAAACGATAGACAAGTTGGAGGTGCTAAGCCTGAAAATATTATTACAGAGCTCCCTGGTAGGATCATTAATCTCATGAACACTTTGATGCCTGAAGTACATGTTAATTGGGACAAGTTGTCTGCATGTAAGCAGAAGAAAGATGAGACTGTGTCAGATTTTTTCACATGTTTTGAAGAAACTTTTGTCGATCATAGTGGGCAGGATATGGCTACCGAGGGTGGCCAGAGATTGTTCGTGGACAAATTTGTACACAATCTTCTTCCTGAGTTATGCACTAAGTTGAAGGATTCTGAGAGTGCTTGGCCTGTTTCTACATCAGCGCAGATTTTAGCTACGGCTCAGTACTATGAGAATAGACGCAAGGATGAGTTAGAGAAAGCGGATAAGAAGACTAAGGAATTGAAGACTAAAGTTCTTCTACAACAAGCTTATACACCCCGTGTCAATAATCAGCGTGATTATCAGCAACCTCAACAGTATTCGAGAAACTCGCAAAGAGACGAGACTTCTCAACAGCGTTTTCCGTATGGCCCTAATCAGTGTGCGTATTGTAAAGAAGAGGGTCATTATAAGAATAGTTGTCCGGTCTTGTTACAACGAGCGAATAGTGCTCCTGGTGTGAGAGGTAGAGGTGCTCAGCAAGCGCCTAGAGGTAGAAGGCGCGGACAGAACGTACGTTCTTTGCCTCCACAGAATTCAATGAATAGTTTTGACCAACAGCAGAATTCGTCTGGTAGAACAGCACAGTACTACGTAGATGATTATTACGTTGAAGGCGACGAAGCAAATGGTAGTAATTGTTAGGACAGCCATGGACAAAGGG
Organism: Lissotriton vulgaris; assembly: GCF_964263255.1. Taxonomy (NCBI): domain Eukaryota; kingdom Metazoa; phylum Chordata; class Amphibia; order Caudata; family Salamandridae; genus Lissotriton; species Lissotriton vulgaris. The sequence goes on along the minus strand of NC_141698.1, from coordinate 82,427,452 downwards.
AGGGAGTTGTTTCAGTTCCAGTAGATCAGAGTGGACCTTATGTTGAAGTGATTGCATCAGGTGTGTCAGAACCTTTTCTGCTAGACACTGGTGCTACGAAGAGTTCTATTATGCATTCTAAACTCCCTGGCGCACCTTTGTCTGGCTTTAATAATGTTTCTATAGGTTTTTCTGGCGCCCCCATTACGAATCCGATTTCTGCTCCATTACCCCTTCCTGTTGTTCCTTGTAAGTTTGAAGCACCCCTTCTTTTGACTACAGGTTGTAATGAGAGGTACACAGTCAAAATATTGAGTTGATAATATTGAAGTACCATATTATCGAGTCCTAAAAGTCGATGGTAAGAAATATCGACAACCAAAATATCGTCGTAGAAAATATCGATTTATGTGTGTGTTAATAATATCGAAGACATTAATTTCAAAATATGTAATATCGAAGCTTAAAATATCGATAGGCAAAAATATCGATATTTAAAAGTGATGTTTTAAAGTATGTTAAGTAATGATATAGTAAAATGTTGTCTATATATAAGGTAATTTATAAATATAATTTAAATAATTTTAGTTATAAGTGTAGGAGCGGGATGTAGAGTTTATAGGGGATAAGGGTGGGTAGTGTTTTAAAAAAGTATAGTGTAATTATAGAATAATAAATTTCGATTTTTAATTAAAATTTCGAAATTTCGAAAATTGTTATAAATATTTGTAAAAGGTGACATTTTATAGAAATTTATGGAGTATTGTTAAATTTTTTGTAGTTTGCTTTTGTGTATGTAGTAAAAAGTATTGTAAATATATATTTATTATTAAATATTTAAGAAATAATTGTATATTAATTTTAGGAGCGGGATGTAGAGTTTATAGGGGATAAGGGTGGGTAGTGTTTTAAAAAAATGTAGAGTGTAATTATCGAATAATACATTTCAAATTTTAATAAAATTTTCAAAATTTCGAAAATTGTAATAAATATTTGTAAAAGGCGAAATTTTATAGAAATTTATGTCATATTGTTTAATTTTTTTTGTGCTTTTGTGTATGTAGTAAAAAGTATTATAAATATATTTATTTTTAGATATTTAATAAAGAAATGTATCTTAATTTTAGGAGCGGGATGTAGAGTTTATAGGGGATAAGGATGGGTAGTGTTTTAAAAAAGTATAGTGTAATTATAGAATAATAAATTTCGAAATTTAAATAAATTTTCAAAATTTCGAAAATTGTAATAAATATTTGTAAAAGGCGAAATTGTATAGAAATTTATGGATTATTGTTAAAATTTTTGTAGTTTGCTTTTGTGTATGTATAAAAAAGTATTGTAAATATATATTTCTTATTTAATATTTAATAAAGAAATGCATAATAATTTTAGAAACGGGATGTAGAGTTTATAGGGGATAAGGGTGGGTAGTATTTTAAGGAAGTATAGTGTAATTATAGAATAATAAATTTCTATTTTAAATCTAAAATTCTAAAAATCAAAATTTCTACGAATTATTAGCAATTAGCGAAATTGTATAGCAATATATGGATTATGGTTTAATGTTTTAATTAAATGGTGATTGGAGTTGGAATAGTCATTTATTAAGGTTTACTGTCCAGCACTTACCCTAATTAAATGGTGATTGGAGTTGGAATAGTAAATTAAATAGGTTCTGTGTCCAGCACTTACCCTAATTAAATGGTGATTGGAGTTGGAATAGTATATAATTAATGTTCTGTGTCCAGCACTTACCCTAATTAAATGGTGATTGGAGTTGGAATAGTAAATTAAATAGGTTCTGTGTCCAGCACTTATCCTAATTAAATGGTGTTTGGAGTAGGAATAGTAAATTAAATAGGTTCTGTGTCCAGCACTTACCCTAATTAAATGGTGATTGGAGTTGGAATATTAAATTACATAGGTTCTGTGTCCAGCAATTACCCTAATTAAATGGTGATTGGAGTTGGAATAGTAATTTATTATGATTTAATGTCCAGCACTTACCCTAATTAAATGGTGATTGGAGTTGGAATAGTAAATTAAATAGGTTCTGTGTTCAGCACTTACCCTAATTAAATGGTGATTGGAGTTGGAATAGTATATAATTAAGGTTCTGTGTCCAGCACTTACTCTAATTAAATGGTGATTGGAGTTGGAATAGTAAATTAAATAGGTTCTGTGTCCAGCACTTACCCTAATTAAATGGTGATTGGAGTAGGAATAGTAAATTAAATAGGTTCTGTGTCCAGCACTTACCCTAATTAAATGGTGATTGGAGTTGGAATATTAAATTACATAGGTTCTGTGTCCAGCAATTACCCTAATTAAATGGTGATTGGAGTTGGAATAGTAATTTATTATGATTTAATGTCCAGCACTTACCCTAATTAAATGGTGATTGGAGTTGGAATAGTAAATTAAATAGGTTCTGTGTCCAGCACTTACCCTAATTAAATGGTGATTGGAGTAGGAATAGTAAATTAAATAGGTTCTGTGTCCAGCACTTACCCTAATAAAATGGTGATTGGAGTTGGAATATTAAATTACATAGGTTCTGTGTCCAGCAATTACCCTAATTAAATGGTGATTGGAGTTGGAATAGTAATTTATTAAGATTTAATGGCCAGCACTTACCTTAATTAAATGGTGATTGGAGTTGGAATATTAAATTAAATAGGTTCTGTGTCCAGCAATTACCCTAATTAAATGGTGATTGGAGTTGGAATAGTAATTTATTAAGATTTAATGTCCAGTACTTACCCTAATTAAATGGTGATTGGAGTTGGAATAGTAAATTAAATAGGTTCTGTGTCCAGCACTTACCCTAAGTAAATGGTGATTGGAGTTGGAATAGTAATTTATTAAGATTTAATGTCCAGCACTTACCTTAATTAAATGGTGATTGGAGTTGGAATAGTAAATTAAATAGGTTCTGTGTCCAGCACTTACCCTAATTAAATGGTGATTGGAGTTGGAATAGTAATTTATTAAGATTTAATGTCCAGCACTTACCGTAATTAAATGGTGATTGGAGTTGGAATAGTAAATTAAATAGGTTCTGTGTCCAGCACTTACCCTAATTAAATGGTGATTGGAGTTGGAATAGTAAATTAAATAGGTTCTGTGTCCAGCACTTACCCTAATTAAATGGTGATTGGAGTTGGAATAGTAATTTATTAAGATTTAATGTCCAGCACTTACCGTAATTAAATGGTGATTGGAGTTGGAATATTAAATTACATAGGTTCTGTGTCCAGCAATTACCCTAATTAAATGGTGATTGGAGTTGGAATAGTAATTTATTATGATTTAATGTCCAGCACTTACCCTAATTAAATGGTGATTGGAGTTGGAATAGTAAATTAAATAGGTTCTGTGTCCAGCACTTACCCTAATTAAATGGTGATTGGAGTAGGAATAGTAAATTAAATAGGTTCTGTGTCCAGCACTTACCCTAATAAAATGGTGATTGGAGTTGGAATATTAAATTACATAGGTTCTGTGTCCAGCAATTACCCTAATTAAATGGTGATTGGAGTTGGAATAGTAATTTATTAAGATTTAATGTCCAGCACTTACCTTAATTAAATGGTGATTGGAGTTGGAATATTAAATTAAATAGGTTCTGTGTCCAGCAATTACCCTAATTAAATGGTGATTGGAGTTGGAATAGTAATTTATTAAGATTTAATGTCCAGTACTTACCCTAATTAAATGGTGATTGGAGTTGGAATAGTAAATTAAATAGGTTCTGTGTCCAGCACTTACCCTAAGTAAATGGTGATTGGAGTTGGAATAGTAATTTATTAAGATTTAATGTCCAGCACTTACCTTAATTAAATGGTGATTGGAGTTGGAATAGTAAATTAAATAGGTTCTGTGTCCAGCACTTACCCTAATTAAATGGTGATTGGAGTTGGAATAGTAAATTAAATAGGTTCTGTGTCCAGCACTTACCCTAATTAAATGGTGATTGGAGTTGGAATAGTAATTTATTAAGATTTAATGTCCAGCACTTACCGTAATTAAATGGTGATTGGAGTTGGAATAGTAAATTAAATAGGTTCTGTGTCCAGAACTTACCCTAATTAAATGGTGATTGAAGTTGGAATAGTAAATTAAATAGGTTTTGTGTCCAGCACTTACCCTAATTAAATGGTGATTGGAGTTGGAATAGTAAATTAAATAGGTTCTGTGTCCAGCACTTACCCTAATTAAATGGTGATTGGAGTTGGAATAGTAAATTACATAGGTTTTGTGTCCAGCACTTACCCTAATTAAATGGTGATTGGAGTTGGAATAGTAATTTATTAAGATTTAATGTCCAGCACTTACCCTAGTTAAATGGTGATTGGAGTTGGAATAGTAAATTAAATAGGTTCTGTGTCCAGCACTTACCCTAATTAAATGGTGATTGGAGTTGGAATAGTAAATTAGATAAGTTCTGTGTCCAGCACTTACCCAAATTAAATGGTGATTGGAGTAGGAATAGTAAATTAAATAGGTTCTGTGTCCAGCACTTACCTTAATTAAATGGTGATTGGAGTTGGAATATTAAATTAAATAGGTTCTGTGTCCAGCAATTACCCTAATTCAATGGTGATTGGAGTTGGAATAGTAATTTATTAAGATTTAATGTCCAGTACTTACCCTAATTAAATGGTGATTGGAGTTGGAATAGTAAATTAAATAGGTTCTGTGTCCAGCACTTACCCTAATTAAATGGTGATTGGAGTTGGAATAGTAAATTAAATAGCTTCTGTGTCCAGCACTTACCCTAATTAAATGGTGACTGGAGTTGTAATAGTAAATTATTAAAGTTTTTTGTCAAGCAATTACCTAAAGTAAATGGTGATTGGAGTAGGAATATTAAAATAATTAATTCTGTGTCCTTCACCTATTTATATTATATGTATATGGGTGTATGAATAATAACTTTTATAGGTTCAGTGTATAGTATGTACTCTAATTACATGTGGTATATAGAAATAGATAGAACATTACATTTATAATACATTTGAAAAAGACATAAAAATGATTTTGCAATAGGTAATAGAAAATATTTACACAATTTTTGTTGAAAACAATTTTATTTATTCAACAATTGAAAATTACGACCAGATATACATTTTATAAAGCAATGTTTGGTATAAATACTTAAAAATAGAAGGACAATTCTCTTTGAACAATCACATTTTTGAGTAGTTTTTTCGAAAAGTACTTTTAATTTATAGAGAAAAAATGGCTAGTTAACATTATGCAATGTATGATACTATACATACATAATAAAAATATTGTTTCTTAATAAAACATAAAACATGTGTAATGAAAAACATAAATCACAAATTTAAAAAAATATAGTGTTATACAGATGATGATATTAACATATGAACATTTTTAAAAGTATAATATAATATTACGATCTTGATTAGAACATTTTGATCATAATCAATGATTTTTTTAAGTATACAATATTGTTATGTATAATTATTATTATTAATAAATAGGTTTTAATAATAATAATTTTCACATATTAGTCATATTGTAAAAAAGTTAATCACAAAAACAAATACAATAGTACACATTTAGCGATATACTTATTTTAATAAATATTACATTAAGTATTTCAATATTTTTATACTTAATGTAATAAATATTAAAAGTATGTAAAATATACAATAATATATAGAAAAATAAGATATTTATCTCACAATGTAGTATACAATTTTTAGTACATTATACATAATTTCTAACCATATATATAACAATAATGGACATTTATAGTAGTACTTTTCACAGTTAGACATAATTCGGTTCTTTTATTTTGTAACCACTCTTTGTATTTTTGCGTTATTTTGGGAAAGGGAAAGTCGCGGTTGGAAGCAGGTTCACGTTTGAGTAGGTACAATTCTAGTTTTATCTTTTTAAAGTTTTGTAATTAAAAATTAAAGGTAGTCCTTTGTTATTTAGGGGTTGGTAATTAAAGTATGATTATTTACATATAATGGAGTGGACTCAATACGTATTTCCGTTATCGAGTTTTTGTGGCATTTGAAGTAGTTGGAGTTAGTGAGTCTGTTGTATGATTTAATTTAAAATTAAAAAAGTAGGGATGTTTTGTTTATATATTATGCTATATTCGTTAGTGTTATGTCGGTGGGATTGTTTTGAATTTTTTTTCTCGTATTTTGAAACAGCTATTTCCGTTTCCGATGACTCATTTTTTTTGGGAAAGGAAGTGTGTTTCAGTTGTTAGAACGGAGATGTATAACATTCTCCCTTTATTTTTTGAGTTCACTGAAATCTTTATCACAGTTTAAGATTATAGTCGTCATTTTCAATGACATTTCAAGAGTCGTTTTATTTGGATGATGGATACTTTTAGCACAGTTAATTGCAAAATATTTAATGATTTGTTGTATTAGGTCTTTGAGATTTAAACACTATATTGTCGGTAAAGGATTAATCGTTATGATGTTGTATTTAACCCCTTCCATGCTAATGACAAGGTCAGCTCGTCATGGGTGTTACCTGCGCTGTGCTTATGACGAGCTGACCTTGTCATGAACAATGGGAAAAAATGAGTTCCAGCACAGGAGGGGAAAACCCCCAAGCAGCCAAGGTGTTAAAGGTAAGTTATTCATTTATATTATTTTATTTGGATGGAAACAGTATTTAAACAAAAATATTTTTGTATAATGACATATTTATTTAGTCTATTTATAATAGTGTTAAAAAATAAATTAGACTAAATAAATATTGAATTGTTATATTATAATATGTGTGGTATCATATTAAGGATATTGTTTGATGTTTATCCATTTATTTACTTATTACAATTAGTTTAATGTTTTGGCTATCATTTTTAGATATTCCAGTCCTCTTGTTGTAGGATAGAGTTGGACTTGCTGTTGAAGATATAAATACATTTGAGCAGTTTGTCTAGAGAGTTTTGGTTTTAGTTGTATGACAGATTGCTCCATACGTAGTTCCTGAAAGCTTTGCTCTTTTTGTATATGGCTGAGATACCCGCCACCCCCTCACAACACAATCCCCAAGGATGGGAAACCGGAAACAGTTCTGAACTTTTGGAAGACGGGAGGGAGTGACCCTCCCGGCCGTATTTATTAAAATATGAAACAAAATTAAAACATTAAAATAACAGTTTCATATTATGTACAATTTCATTACCACATTGCGATGTTTGGCTAACCTTAACATATTCTCTAATACAAAGGTTCTCCTAGCCGAACTAACATCCTACAAAACATTTAACTTGAAATTTTGAAATTGTACATCCTAACGTTTAAGGGCCAACGGCAAGGTCGTAACCGGTGTCAAGATCCCTAAACCAGAAATATCCCCCTCACTTGTGAGGGGCGACCGCACAGAGGTGTACCTCAAGTGCAACTACCAATTTCCCTTGACTTGACGGGGGCCCCAATAAACTCGACGCCACTTAAAGGTCGTCCGAGGACTCGTGTGAGGTATCTAGAAGGTAGCGTAGACCCCCCCCCAAACCCCACACAACTTACCACATCTGCCGTCGCAGATGTCCTGGCCCCGGGAAATTCTCCAGGAGGGGGCTGTAGCCCCTCCTACCCAGGAAGGGGCCTTGACCGCCTTTCCTTTCCTTTTCGGCGGCCCATCCTTAGAAGGGACCACCTCCCCGTTGAGGGGCCAATGGCCACCTCCCTCGAGCGCTCCCATCCGTAATGGGTGACGCCCACTCATAGGGATCTTCCAATTAGTGCTCACCGATCATGACCTTACCGCCCGACCAAAATAAATACGACAATTCTAAACTAAATGACTAATTTACTTAAAAGACAGTAACACAACAACTTTATTAAAAGCATGCTTACTGATCAACACTATAGCAGGATTACTTTATTTGCAAAACATACCACAAATTGACCATTCTTTATTGCATATTCAAAGTTATCACGATAGTAATCCGAACCTGTAAACAAAATTAGAGTTACCACATCAAACTTTATTCAAAACCACTTGCTGTCCTCAGGGGCTGGTGGGTGGGTCAAAATTGGCACTTCGTTCTGTCTCGAGCTCACGTGCAGCGAGGTGGTGTAGCTTCAGAGCACAGGAACAAGAGGATGCTTCCTTGGCTTGTTGCTGCTTTTATCCGTCTTCAGGGCGGGCGTAAACCCGCCCCTGCCTGCCCCTGGGGCGTGGCCGGCCGCGTCAGTGTCTAGGCCAGCCCACTCCAGGGCGGGAAAAGGCGCGCCCCGGCTACGCCGCTTCGGGCATACCAGCCGAGACACGCCTCCCGCCCAAGATGGCTTCCCGGGGGGATCGTGGTACTCCGCCATACGTTCGGGGGGACCGAATGGTCGCCCCTTTCCATATGGCTGAGATACCCGCCACCCCTCACAACACAATCCCCAAGGATGGGAAACCGGAAACAGTTCTGAACTTTTGGAAGACGGGAGGGAGTGACCCTCCCGGCCGTATTTATTAAAATATGAAACAAAATTAAAACATTAAAATAACAGTTTCATATTATGTACAATTTCATTACCACATTGCGATGTTTGGCTAACCTTAACATATTCTCTAATACAAAGGTTCTCCTAGCCGAACTAACATCCTACAAAACATTTAACTTGAAATTTTGAAATTGTACATCCTAACGTTTAAGGGCCAACGGCAAGGTCGTAACCGGTGTCAAGATCCCTAAACCAGAAATATCCCCCTCACTTGTGAGGGGCGACCGCACAGAGGTGTACCTCAAGTGCAACTACCAATTTCCCTTGACTTGACGGGGGCCCCAATAAACTCGACGCCACTTAAAGGTCGTCCGAGGACTCGTGTGAGGTATCTAGAAGGTAGCGTAGACCCCCCCCCAAACCCCACACAACTTACCACATCTGCCGTCGCAGATGTCCTGGCCCCGGGAAATTCTCCAGGAGGGGGCTGTAGCCCCTCCTACCCAGGAAGGGGCCTTGACCGCCTTTCCTTTCCTTTTCGGCGGCCCATCCTTAGAAGGGACCGCCTCCCCGTTGAGGGGCCAATGGCCACCTCCCTCGAGCGCTCCCATCCGTAATGGGTGACGCCCACTCATAGGGATCTTCCAATTAGTGCTCACCGATCATGACCTTACCGCCACAGGCCGGATAGTTGACCGGCTATCCGGACCCCCCACAACACTCCTACCTAAAGGTCATGTCTTAAAGTCTTTAGCCAAGCTATCAAGTCTCCTATGAGTAACTCGTTCCCCACCCGGGACAAATGAACACCATCCCCCAAATACATACTGTCACCAGTAATACAACCATGCGAAATAGAATGCAGTGTATTGGAACGGAACAATCTACTCACTTTGTTATTAACTTTCCTTACTGAATGATTCAGAGCAGAAACAGAAATAGCCCCCCGCCATACTTTTCGTGGGATCATATGGGACCATGCAATTGTGCACCCTGGAACTCTTCTTGCTAACCAACTTACAGTGGAAAGCATCGCCTCAAGAAGCAGTCGTCTACCAGTGGTGACCAAATCATTGCCCCCAAGATGTACTATGACTATAGACGGCAGTGACCTTGTCCGCCCTAATAAACCCTCGAAAAATGATTGAAACTGGTCAATACAGAGTCCGCCCCTTCCGTAGAAGGACACACTGTACCCGTATTCCCCAGCCACGTGAATCATGTCACCTGCTTTGAATACGTCCGCGGCACGCCTCACGTATGAGTGGCCCACGACCCACACCTCCTTTTTCACAGCCGGTGATGTCTGACCGCTGGCCCGGTGATGGGTCGACTGCATAGTCCGCCCCGCCTCGCAGGCTTGCGCAACTGAAACCAAACAAAAACAAGAAGCGTGAGTACATCATACAGCTTCACAACATGTGCAACCGCACATACCTTTTATAACAATTGGAGGACCAACGCCCCACACGTTTAACTTGTTCGACATTCAGACCCCTGGCTGTAGCCTCTGTAGCAGCCCCTATCCGAAAGGAATGGGTGCCAAACTCGCCCGGGTTCAAGCCCGCAGCGGCAATCGACATCGCAAGCACCCGCTGAAACTGAAACCTCGTCAGTGGGGTGGCGTCAGCGTGTCTCAACAAGGTGCCCCCCCATGATGCCACCCTTTGTGCTAAATATTCCTCTACACAACTCACCGGGCACATGGAGGACTCGGGAATCCTTTGTATGATTATGCAATCACCCATCGCACCCTGATCGGTCTTGGACCTGGCAAACGAGACAGTCATTGTCCCCCCTCTGACCCGAACGTGCTCTCGGCACAGCCCCCCCATCACATCCTGCTTGTTCCTTGCCACTAATTCGCTTACCCGCATAGCCCCATGGAATGCCAGCGTAAAAGCGGCTCGGAATAACACTGTTTCATACTTGGATGAACACGTTGCAGGGAGTACGGATAATAACAGGGCCAACCTATCCAAACCTATCGGGCGCCTTTCATCTACTCTGCGACCCTCAAGGCGTTGCCACCCACGTAGCGCCTTTTGCACAACGAAAGACGCTGTCGGGTCCTGGATACCATGAGCCCTAGCAACAAAGGAAATGGCGGCCCGATGCCTCTGGGCCGTAGCCACTGATTTGCCTGCCTGACGTAAAGACAGCAGGAATTTCACTACCCACTCCTCCTGGCCCCAAAGCTCCCCTCTAGCAGCCCCCAAAAAGGCCCAATAGGAACGGAACGCCCCTTCATATGCCTTCCTCGTCCTGGGTGCTAAACTCTCTCCCACGAGGTTACGAAGTTCGGGGCACCGAGAGACCAGAGAGCTTCGGGAAAGGGTGCCGCCACCGGGTCCGCTGTGGGCAGAAAACCCCAGAAGGCCTGCATACGAAAACGAGAAAGCGCATCAGCCGCCTGGTTCATCACCCCCGGGACATGTCTTGCCTTAAATAGCACATTCAATTGCATACACAGTAATACAATTTCTTTGAGCAATCTCAGAATCCATTTGCATCGTGCTGCCTGGCTATTGATACACTCAACCACGGTCATGTTATCAGACCAGAATACCACAGAGTGATCTCTGAACCCTTCGGGCCAAGTTCTCAGGGCCACCAGAATGGGGAAAAGTTCCAGGAAAGCAATGTTACTTGTCAGTCCACTATCATGCCACCATGACGGCCATTTTTGTGCTGACCACTGAGTGCCGAATATGGCACCAAAACCAATGCTCCCTGCCGAATCTGTCCACAGCCCCAGCTCCTCAGAGGACACCGCCGGTTTGTTCCAGACAATTCGACCATTGAAATCCGCCAGAAATGCCAACCAAATGCGCATGTCCTGGCGAACCTCTGCCGAGAGCCTTGTGCGATGATGACCCTCCTTCAGGCCGACCATGGCTTGAGCGATCGAGCGGGAAAAGGGGCGGGCCATCGGTATTACTCTTAGGGCAAAATTCAACTGTCCCACCAATTGTTGTAATTGATGTAGCTTAACCTTAGACTCATTTATACACATTTGCAGGGATGCCCTGAATCTTAACACTTTGTCACCTGGTAAACGAAAACAACCTTCTTCGGAGTCGAGCTCGATCCCCAGAAACTCGAGGCAAGTCGAGGGACCCACAGTCTTACCTGGTGCCAATGGCACGCCAAACTGATTCATCAAGACACAAAATTCGGTGAAAGCCCGTCCACATTCCGGATCCCCGGCTGCCCCCAGAAACAAAAAGTCATCGAGATAATGCATAACATGTTGAAACCCCGTCTTCTTTGTGAAGACCCATTGCAGGAAACAACTGAACTTTTCAAAATAGGCACAAGATATAGAGCACCCCATCGGCATACACCTATCCATGTAATAGTGACCCTGAAACATGAAACCAAGGAGACGCTGATCGTCTGGATGTACCGGGAGCAACCGGAACGCTGACTCGATATCAGATTTTGCCATCAGCGCACCGGGCCCCAGGCGATTCAATACGGCTACGGCCTCATCGAAGGATGCGTACCGCACCGAACACACTTCCGGGTCTATCGCATCGTTTACGGAAAGACCACGTGGGGCTGATAAATTATGTATCAGCCGAAACTCACCCGGGTCCTTCTTGGGGACCACCCCTAAAGGGGAACAAACAAAGTTAGCAACTGGTGGCACATTAAATGGACCGGCGACTCGACCTCGAGTAACCTCTTTCCCGATCTTTTCCTGTACCACGGTCGTATGCTGCAAGACCGATATCTGGTTTTTACATTTCGCTATACCCTGAAACTTCCCCACTGGGATGCGGAAACCATATGAAAACCCGTTCCGCAACACCCCAGCGGAAGCGTGATCCGGGTATTTGCTGAGCCAGGGAATCATTGCCATGGTATCAATCGGAGTAGGTAAAGGCGCCCCTCGGACTATGTCAGACCTGTTTGGCGCCTCCTCTACCCCCGTTATCACCCGTTTTGGCTCTGCACATGGACTCAGGATGGGATGATTGCCCACACCCACCACATTCGTGTCTAAATTTGCATGACCCCTGGGGCCTGGTACATTTACCCCTGTTAAAGTTCCAACAAATCCCCCTTTTTCCTGCGTTGCCGATTGGCCTCGAGTGGTTGTCGTTACTCGTACCTGATCGAAAGGGCGTCCCAGCATATTGGCGGGAGGATTCACCCACGCTACTCCCTACCAATGGCAACTTCAACATACCAGTATCTTCCATTTTGGACCAAGACACAGAATCATAACAATCCCAAGTTAAGTTTTTATCATGTTCTTTCGCTTTTCTGAAAATATTATCGTAACAGAACCATTGATTGCCCTCGTGTGATACAGAATACCCCATGATCCGTGACTGATAAATCGGCAATTCGGACAGAAATTCGGGCTTACGTTCACCCATGATGGATGTAAAAATCCCCCATGCTTTGCCCCAATTGCCAATGTTTTCATTTACCTTAAAGGCGGCCATCTTTGCGCGCCAAACACTCGGATGCATGAGCTCCTTCTGGCTCTTAACATGCTCCATCTCATAATGATCGGTAAGCAACGAGAAGATGTTTATATACTCCTCTGCCCATATCTTCTCTTTGATAGCCAGAGGGACATGTTGACCCAACTTTTCCCTTCGAGAGGGTGCAGACTCATCCCTCGCAATCGGCAATGGCCGCTTACCTGAACCGGAAGCTGTATCTGCGACTGGACCTGTCCCAGGTGGTTTCTCTACTGCCGCAGCCGGCGATGGTGCCTTCGTCGCTTCCCTTGTTTCACGCAGTTGCTTCATCAACACCTGCGCGTCGTCAGCCGTGGCGCCCTTGCTACCTTTACCCAACCACGCTGCTAATTGTGCTGCCAGCTCGGGCGGCATATCCTCCCCGGACACGGGGGTGACCACCACGGGAATCGGATTCCCTTCCTCCGGCACAGGAGTTGGTGCTTCGAGTGGGGTACAGGGAACCGGGATGTCTCCCCCAGCTGCTCCCCTTCTGGGCCTCTTGCCTTTTCCTCCTGGAGCTGCTCCTGCCAAAGGACGTTTCGGCCCCCCTTCCTCGTCTTTATCCGCCATTCGCCTTTTTAAGTCGGTCACCTCTTTCATAAGAACACGCAGCATCTGGTCGGTAGTCATTCGCTTTCCCGCCTTCTTGGGCATTCTCCGACAGAGTATCTGCAAAACAAACAAGAAAGATTACAACGCTCAAAATTGGCTCTTCGTTCTGTCTCGAGCTCACGTGCAGCGAGGTGGTGCAGCTTCAGAGCACAGGAACAAGAGGATGCTTCCTTGGCTTGTTGCTGCTTTTATCCGTCTTCAGGGCGGGCGTAAACCCGCCCCTGCCTGCCCCTGGGGCGTGGCCGGCCGCGTCAGTGTCTAGGCCAGCCCACTCCAGGGCGGGAAAAGGCGCGCCCCGGCTACGCCGCTTCGGGCATACCAGCCGAGACACGCCTCCCACCCAAGATGGCTTCCCGGGGGGATCGTGGTACTCCGCCATACGTTCGGGGGGACCGAATGGTCGCCCCTTTCCATAGCTGTGAGTAGCTTGTGTAATGTGGGTGTTGTACGTCCAGTAGAAGAGAGGAAGGCATTGTGCCAACCTTCAACAGCATTGTTCGTTTTAGCCTCTTGGTTCAGCGTTGGTAGATATACATTCCACCAGGGAATTAAAAATTTAGGCTGGCGTCTGTGGCCTGACCTATGTAGTCTCCCTACCCAGTTGTCCTCAAAGTAATCTAAAAGTGGGGCAAGTCTTTGCTCATTTTGGGTGTAGAAAGGACTTTCAATTAATAGATTGTAATGTTCTGCCACGTCAGTTACTGGTACATATGCCAGAGCAATGAGATGTTTAATTTGGTATGCAAAAGTTATATTTGTTGCATACTCAACACTAAGGGCAGATTTTTGTAAATGTCTCCAGAGACATTGATTGAAATGAAAATAACATCCTGTCAGGGCTAGGGTGGCCTGTGGTCTAGGGCCCGCCCCACTCAGCATACGGGGGCACCCGTGTGGCAAAATGCATCAGTCGTCTTTGGGTGGGCGTTGGTGGTTGTTGTGCTCTAAGCCTGCTTGTCCATCTGTCTTACATCCTTGTTAGAATGGCTGTGCAGGTTTCCTGTCCTTTACTTGCTGTCTAATGCCGTTCCGCCTAATGCGTGAGGTTTGGCATGTTTAAAGCGTCCGCCTAATGCGTGAGCTTTGGTAGCCTGGTCGCATACGTGAGCGCCGTAGGCACGTTAACTTGCGCGACCGCGCCCTGTCTCCTGCGCTCACTATTCTGGATGATTCCTAGGGAGTGGCTGTGTTTTCTTCCTGCTCCCTTTCCAGTTTCCTACAGGTCAGCGTTTTGGATGGAGACTTCATCGGAGGCTTTCGGTGTTCGTTTCAGGGGGCGTGGCAGTGTCCAGCTTGCTCCGTTTGCAGCATTCCTGTAAAGAAGAATCGTGTTGGAGTATTCTTGTCCTTCTTAATAGTAGAGTAGGCCGTACTCTACAGGTAGGGAATAGGGAATTATAGCTCATTGCGCAAATGTTAAAAAATTGCATTTTAGTTTCAAAGTTGATAATTAAAGCCGTCAAATTACAATAGATGATTTTAAAAACAGAAAGTTCGAATCTTTAAAAGTTTTATCTTTCAAATAGTGAATGGCAATCCATTGCTGGCAAGGGTTGTTGTATGCTTTTCTGAGGAGGAGTGTAAATTTATTTGAAAGCGCGTAACTTCTATTTCTAAATGCAATTTATCTAGGCGCAATCCTTTCTTGAGAATTTTGGTGAAAAGGCCAAAGAATATTTTTGCTGATGTTTTTGTGGTCTTTATTTAGGTAGTCTTTAAACTTTGGTAAAGGAGATTATTTACTAAAGTGTGGTTTTATTTTCTTTGAAGAAGAAATCTGTCGCAATTCACAAGAGAATGGAAATTAACAGTATTATGAATAAGAATGTGACCTTTTTGAATACAAATGTGCAGGAAGTTTATCGGATTCTTAGAGAGCTTGTTTAAAGGCTTGTGCTTTGAGAATATTCATAGTCTTGGTTCAAAGGTCTTAGTCAACTTAGAATTTGCAGACTATTTTGTTACTAACTTTTCCTTTTCAGATCTCCTTCCCCGCAGTTCCCTTCCCAACTCCCTTTTCCCCTTGCTTGATCACTCCAAGATTCTGTGTAGTAATTACATTCGGAATTGGAGGTATCGAGAGGTGGGCCCTTATTACTTCACGACAGACCCTGAGGAAGACGTCGCCTGACAGAATAGTGAGCCCACGAATTCTTTTCCTCCTGGTCTGTACGTGAAGTCATAATGACCACCATCAATGACATAATGTCAGCTATCATGCGTATGCAAGCTGACTTAAAGGAAACCATGAGTGCAACTGCTTTGTTAGCAGCTAAGGTAGACAATATTCAATTGCAGAGTACTCCTCTTCCTGAAGAGGTTCAAGAAACTGGGGCTGGTAGGGGAACTACGAACATAGCCGTTACAGTGCCCCCCCCAGATTCCTTTGGCAGCTCCTGAACGTTTTTCTGGGGACTCTTCCAAGGTGCAAATCTTTTTGACCCAGATTGAATTGCATTTTGCTTGTAGACCAATGGCCTTTCCAACCCCACAGTCTAAAATTGCATTTCTAATTTCCTATTTGACCGGAGATGCCGCAAACTGGGCCGTTCCTTTGGTCAGACAGGATGACACTCTGTTATATAACTGGAAAAGGTTTGTGGAGGAATTTGAAAAGGTTTTCGATCAACGTACTGTGACTTTATCTGCAGATCGAGAATTGCTTCAGCTTAAACAAGGTAGTAGGGACCTGGTTTCGTATTTGTCTCACTTCAACAGATTGATCGCCGAAACTTCTTGGCCAGAGGAAAAAAGAGCAGCTCTCTTTTATCAAGGATTAAAAGATGATCTAAAGGATGCTTTGGCGCAAATTGATCCTCAACCAACTATTTGTTCTGAACTGATTAACCTAACTCTGCGTTTAGATCACAGACTCTCTGAACGAAGATCAGATAAAAAGAGGATAGATAAACCAAATTGGAGATCTGAAGTCAAATCTAGACCCCAATTCGGAAACTCTGAAACTAGCTCTGAGCCAATGGAAATTGGAACTTTAAGACAACCTTTGTCTAAAGAAGAAAAAGACAATCGTAGAAAGAATGGACAATGCCTTTATTGTGGTCGAAAAGGTCACTTTGTGAAGGACTGTTTGACCAAGCCTAAAGGAAGGTTTCCTAATCCTAGTAAGTCAGCTGCTCTGGAAAAAACAGATCAAAAATCGGAAAACTAACTGGCCCAAGATGTTTGAAGGGAGATCTCTTGGGAACCATTGCCTTCCCTTCGGTGAACTCATGTGTCTCTAACTACAAAGCACATTTTAGATTAGCCGTGCAAATCAGGTTAATTCGTGAAACATGCCAGATGGAAGTATTAGTTGATTCTGGAGCTACAGGTAATTTTGTAGATTTAGAAACTGCCCAACGCCTAGGAATCATCTGTGAACAAAAAGAGACTCCAGAAATCGTCTAAGCAGTGGATGGAAAAGTATTAGCTGGAGGACCAGTTACCATGCAAACTTCCAAGGTAGTAATGTTCTGTGAAGATGCTAAGCAACAAATACATAAGGAAGAGCTTCAATTTGACGTTATCCAAGCACCTCAATATGGTTTTATTCTTGGAATGCCTTGGCTTTGTTTACATAACCCAACCATAGATTGGCGGAAGAGAGAACTGGTTTTCCTGTCTGACTTTTGCCACACTACCTGTTTAAACACCTCAAAACCAACTCTAAGTCAATTGGCCACAGCAGAAGAAAAGGAAACGCTTTTGCCTAGAATGTACGAGGATTACACAGAGGTCTTCTGTGAGGTTAAGGCAGCCCTCCTTCCCCCTCATCGTAGCTATGACTGTCAAATTGATCTCGTACCAGGTTCTAGTGTCCCAAATTGCCGCATCTACGCTCTGTCTGAAAAGGAAAACCAACATTTAAGACAGTATCTTGATCAATATTTAGAGAATGGATTCATCCGCCCCTCCAAGTCACCAGCAGCATCTCCGTTGTTCTTCATTCCAAAAGCAAATGGGGAATTAAGGACTTGCATCGACTATAGGGCGTTGAATAAAATCACTGTCAAAAATAAATATCCTTTACCACTCATCCCTGTTCTGTTGGACCAAGTTAAAAAGGCTGAAATTTACACCAAATTGGACCTTAGAGGGGCCTACCATTTGGTTCGTATTAGGCAAGGTGATGAATGGAAGACTGCTTTCGAAACTCGATATGGTCTATTTGAGTATTTGGTCATGCCATTCGGGCTGTGCAATGCACCAGCAGCTTTCCAGTTTTTTCTGAATGATGCCTTGAAGGAATTTTTGGATCTTTTTGTTATTGTCTACATAGACGATATTTTGATCTATTCCAATTCCGAAGTTGAACATGAAGGTCATGTCAAAAAGGTTCTGAGTACTCTTCAGTCTCATAACTTGTATTGTAAACTATCTAAATGCGATTTTCATGTCCGAGAAGTTGAATTTTTGGGAGTTCTCCTCACTCCAACCGGAATGAAAATGACTGACAGGAAGATTAAAGCTGTTGCTGATTGGCCCACTCCAACATCAGTTCGAGATATACAATGTTTCCTGGGCTTTGCAAATTTTTACCGTCGCTTCATTGATCACTTTTCTGCTGTGGTAGCTCCCATCACACGTTTGTTGAGGAAGAAGGTAAAATTTGAATGGTCCTCAAAAGCCGAAAATGCATTCCAGAAATTAAAAAAGGCCTTTACTGAAGCACCAGTTCTCATGCATCCCAACGTAGAAAAACCTTTTATCATTGAAGCTGACGCCTCGGATGTAGCCATTGCAGACATTCTTTCTCAAAGGCATCACACTACTGGTCAAATGCATCCGGTTGCTTACATGTCTCGAAAATTAAATCCCGCAGAGCAAAACTATGTTATAGCTGAAAAAGAACTACTTGCTATACTAGAAGCCTTCAAAGAATGGAGACATTACATTATGGGAGCAAAATTTACTGTGACCGTCTACACTGATCATAGAAATCTGCAGTTCATGAGTTCAGCCAGAATGTTAACCCCGCGACAACTCAGGTGGATGATGTTCTTTGCAGAGTATGATTTCATAATAACTTTTCGTCCTGGTCAAGACAATAAGAAAGCTGATGCCTTGTCCAGAAAAGACTCTTCTTTGATTCGCTTTGAAGGAACCCCTCAACCTATTATCGATCCTGGCAAAGTAATCAATGTACTCTCTGCAGACCAATTCCTGGAGAATATTCATGAAAGCTTTCCTCTTTCCCAGTGGAAATCATGGCTGAAACCCAACGTTGATCAAACTATCAAAGAAGGGATACCATTTCATGGAAAGCAAGTGTATCTGCCCTCTTCGCAATTACAGGAAACTGTGTTCAACTGGTTACATTCACATCCTATGGCTGGACATCCAGGCCCCAGAAAAACTGTGGAGAAAATACAAAAGATGTTTTGGTGGCCAACACTACAAAAAGATGTCATGAAGATGGCTGCTGATTGTGAAGTCTGCGCGAGATGTAAATCCGATCACACTAAACCAAAAGGTTTTCTACAGGTGCTACCAACTCCAACTGAACCATGGAAGCATATTTCATTAGATTTCATTACAGACTTACCATCGATCAATCAGCATACTGTGATTCTGGTAGTTGTGGACAGTTTAACCAAATATGCACATTTCATAGCTTGTAAGCAATTACCTTCTGCTGGTCAATGAGCACAACTATTCTTGCAACATGTGGTTTGCTTACATGGTCTGCCTTCAGTTCTACTTTCAGATCGTGGTTCTCAGTTCTCTTCCAAGTTCTGGCAGCAATGGTGTAAGAATCTACAGATCACTTCCAATATGTCCACCAGTTACCACCCTCAAACTGATGGGCAAACTGAAAGACTGAACCAAACATTGAAACAATACTTGAGGTGTTATGTTACAGACTCTAAACAATCTTGGCTAGATTTACTTTGGATTGCTGAATTTGCATACAACACTTCGCCTCATTCATCAACAGGATCTTCTCCATTTGAGGCACTCTATGGCTATGAACCTAACACCATTCCATTGACTTTGCCCAATGACGGGAGTGGTGTGCCGGCAGTTAGAGACTCAGTACAACTTATGCATAAAATCCATCGTCAGGTTCAGAATCGCTTGTTACAGAGCAAGAGGAAATATAAAGAGCAGTATGATAAAAAGCATCGTTCAGGTCCTGAGTATGCCCCTGGAGACAAAGTTTGGCTGTCCACAAAGAACTTGAACTTTAAACACAAGAGTATGTTTCAACCTAAATTCATTGGTCCTTATCCAGTTCTACGTCAAGTGAACCCTGTGTCATTCAAGTTGTTGTTGCCCAGGTCTCTACGCATTCATCCAGTGTTTCATACCTCCCTTCTCAAACCTGCTAATCAAAATCTGGCTCCCCGTCCAGCACCGGTTTTAGTTCATGGTACTTGGGAATATGAAGTGCGGGACATTTTGGATTCTAAACGTCGGGGCTCCAAGCTGTGGTATCTTGTCTCCTGGAGGGGATACGGTGCAGAAAATGATTCCTGGGAGCCGGCTGACAATGTTCATGCCCCTCGCTTGGTACACCGATTCCACCTCCTCCACCCTCTTAAGCCGGGCCCTAGACCACTCTTGGGAGGGGGGAGTACTGTCAGGGCTAGGGTGGCCTGTGGTCTAGGGCCCGCCCCACTCAGCATACGGGGGCACCCGTGTGGCAAAATGCATCAGTCGTCTTTGGGTGGGCGTTGGTGGTTGTTGTGCTCTAAGCCTGCTTGTCCATCTGTCTTACATCCTTGTTAGAATGGCTGTGCAGGTTTCCTGTCCTTTACTTGCTGTCTAATGCCGTTCCGCCTAATGCGTGAGGTTTGGCATGTTTAAAGCGTCCGCCTAATGCGTGAGCTTTGGTAGCCTGGTCGCATACGTGAGCGCCGTAAGCACGTTAACTTGCGCGACCACGCCCTGTCTCCTGCGCTCACTATTCTGGATGATTCCTAGGGAGTGGCTGTGTTTTCTTCCTGCTCCCTTTCCAGTTTCCTACAGGTCAGCGTTTTGGATGGAGACTTCATCGGAGGCTTTCGGTGTTCGTTTCAGGGGGCGTGGCAGTGTCCAGCTTGCTCCGTTTGCAGCATTCCTGTAAAGAAGAATCGTGTTGGAGTATTCTTGTCCTTCTTAATAGTAGAGTAGGTCGTACTCTACAGGTAGGGAATAGGGAATTATAGCTCATTGCGCAAATGTTAAAAAATGTCCTTTTAGTTTCAAAGTTGATAATTAAAGCCGTCAAATTACAATAGATGATTTTAAAAACAGAAAGTTCGAATCTTTAAAAGTTTTATCTTTCAAATAGTGAATGGCAATCCATTGCTGGCAAGGGTTGTTGTATGCTTTTCTGAGGAGGAGTGTAAATTTATTTGAAATCGCGTAACTTCTATTTCTAAATGCAATTTATCTAGGCGCAATCCTTTCTTGAGAATTTTGGTGAAAAGGCCAAAGAATATTTTTGCTGATGTTTTTGTGGTCTTTATTTAGGTAGTCTTTAAACTTTGGTAAAGGAGATTATTTACTAAAGTGTGGTTTTATTTTCTTTGAAGAAGAAATCTGTCGCAATTCACAAGAGAATGGAAATTAACAGTATTATGAATAAGAATGTGACCTTTTTGAATACAAATGTGCAGGAAGTTTATCGGATTCTTAGAGAGCTTGTTTAAAGGCTTGTGCTTTGAGAATATTCATAGTCTTGGTTCAAAGGTCTTAGTCAACTTAGAATTTGCAGACTATTTTGTTACTAACTTTTCCTTTTCAGATCTCCTTCCCCGCAGTTCCCTTCCCAACTCCCTTTTCCCCTCGCTTGATCACTCCAAGATTCTGTGTAGTAATTACATTCGGAATTGGAGGTATCGAGAGGTGGGCCCTTATTACTTCACGACAGACCCTGAGGAAGACGTCGCCTGACACATCCTTGAATGGATGTGTGGGTAAGTTTTCAAAATATAATTAATCATAGCTTGTTCGAAGTCTATGATTATTTTCATTGGGAAGTAGTCAGAAGTTTGTTCTTTTATTTTTTGCAAAATTTCTGTATAAGTTGTGGCTTGTTTGTTCGGTAATAAACAGTATATGAATGGGATACAGGTATTATGATATTGCCCATGAATTGTGTATAATTGGTAGAAAGGTTTTGGGCATATAGAAAAAGTTCCATCCATCATCCAAGTAGCACTTTCTTGCAATTTTTTAATGTTGTTATTCGTTGCAAACATGATTATTCTTTTGTCTTTGCTATGATTATAATAAAAGATAAATGGTTCGTCATTATGAGTGATTACAAGGTCAGGTGGAATTATGACTTCCTCAAAAGTTCTAGGAATTGGTATATTGGGTCTACTTGCTTTCTTTGTCCTTGCAATTGTTCTTTTAATGGAAGCAATAGATGGTAACTGACCTCTTGCTTCTCTGGGAACTTTAGGTAGTAATTCTTTCAGAATTATGCTGCTAGGTAGGTCTGATGTGCTACTTAAATCTTTGATATTCTCGAGAGTGGATCTCACTTCGATTTCTGAAATGTTTGGTGGGTGATTATGTTCAGTAGTATTAATAACACTTGTTTCCCTGGTTGTAGCACGCCCATAGCATTTATTGGAGTAATATTTTGTACATTTCCAATTCACTTTAAGGTCTTTTTGTTTCTCCTGAGTATAAGTGTAGCCCATATAGCATAATAAAAATTTGCCTTTCTGAGATGTAATAAATCTTGCATCATCAGTCATTCTTGAGTTCTGGTATCTAGAAAAGTTAATATAAAAATATTATGAAAATGTGTAATTTAAAAAACATTATAAATTAAGCAGGTACTATTTCTAGTATCTTACTTACCAGCAGTAAAGTTGTATGTATCGAAAGTAGGTGTAGTTTCAGTCAGATGTTGTAGTCCTATTGCCACGGTCTGTTGAAAAAAAGTGAAGTATGTTATAGGATATGTTTAAATGTGTTTTTTGGTTACAGTTTTGGTAGTTTCTAACGTTACTAAAAATACTTAACTTTATTTGGATTTTAAAAGAGACATTTGCAAGATAATAGTAACAGAAGCATAAAAAGAGTCAATTTTTGTTAGAGTATATTCTATAGAGTTTATAAAGACTTGTTATGTTTGATTTTTGTACTTACCAAGAGATTTAGAGTTGTAGCAGAATGTTTGTTCTTTGATGTGAATTATCTGTTTTCAGTTGCTTTGAGGTCTGTTTAGAGAGAAAGTTTCAGAAAATTACCAATGAGTTTATATGTTGCATAAAGCATAGACACATGTTATAAAGCATTGTTACTTATTTGGTGAAAAGAACCTGGGATGACACATGTATTATGAGTTAAAGCAGAAGAAACATATTTAAGAACATGAATAGATAATTTTTTATAAAGCATTGTAACTTATTTCGTCCTAAAAAACCTGGGATCACAATATGTATTATGAGTTACAGCAGAAGAAACACATTAGAGAGCATGATTTTAGGACACTACTTGTCTAATTACTTTAAGTAAATAATTAAAATATGTAGATACCTTTTTTATAGTCAAAGTGTTGAATATCTTGAAGTAGAAGTAGAACTTGATTTTTTTGTAGAGTCTGTTTTAAGGAAAAGTACATAGAGAAACAACCTTTTAGTTTAAAAATCTTGGTATATAAGTAATAGTTAATAAAACATTAGAAATTATTAACAGAGCTATATGATTACTTACTTGTAGTATTAGGACGAAATTTCTGGCACAGAAGAATATAGATGTTGCTCCCAAAACTGGCAGTATGTGGTCACGAAGAATATTCCCTGCAACTTGTATGGCTGTTTGTGACTGGTTTATATAGGGTATGTGTAATTAGGTTTGCTATCTGATTGGTCACATATGTTAAGACGAGTTACTATTGGTTAGTTTGAATTTTTTTAAGTAAAAAAATTAAGATATATCTGATTATATTGTTTATATAGAGGAAGAGAAATGATGTATTTATGTTATAAAAAAACCTTGTAATAAATATAGTATATTTATAATGAGTACAATCTATAAAAAAATGTATGTTTACAATGAGTATATAAAAATATCGTTAGCGAGAGAAAAAAAAAGTTATTAAAAGTAAATGTTACTTAATAATAGTAAAATAAATTAGTGAAGTATTTTCAAATGTGTGTATTACTAAGAGAATAGACGTATTGGTGTTATATATCAAAAAAAGAGTATTTTTAAGCTATCGATATTTTCATGTAGACGAAAATAGTGCTATCGATATTTTAGTTTTCAATATTTTTGTAGTGTGCTATATGTAGTATTGAGTGTCGATATTATGGTAGTCGAAAATAATGTTAACGATATTTGTGTAGTCAATATTTTTGTGCATCGATATTGTTTGATCGATAATTTTGTAGTTTTCATGTTAAGTATAGGGTGTCGATATTAGTGATATCGATGTTTGAGACTCGATGTTATAGTAGGTCGATTTTTGTGAAATCGAAATTCTGTCAGTGATTCGTAATGAGAATTTGTTGGGATTGGACTTATTGAAGAGATTGTATGCGATTTTGTATTGTCCTCCGGCAGGAGTACAGCTTACTTTGGGTGAGAGTGTGATCTCTCCGATGTATGTATTGAAAGATTGTCTTCCATCGGAGTTGTCTTTGTTACGGAATTCATTGTGGGCTACGGGTCCAAATGATGTGGGCCTGTTGGATATTCCCCCGTATGTTGTGACACTGAAGGCGAATTCTAAGTTACCGCGCATTCCACAATATCGTATCTCGAGTGATGGTGAGCGTGCACTTTTAGCGATCATTTATGATCTGATCGACAAGGGTGTTATTGAAGAGATGCGAGGTAATGTGTGCAATAGTCCTGTTTTGCCTGTTCTAAAGAGAACTGATCCTTCACAGCCTCCTGTATATAGATTTGTCATCGATCTTCGTGAAGTGAACAAGATTGTTGTTCCACAATTTCCTGTTGTGCCTGACATTACTGCATTATTGACTTTGATTCCGGCTTTTGCCACCTGGTTTTCGGTGATCGACTTGAAGAATGCTTTCTTCAGCATCCCGATTGCCATGGAAAGTAGAGATATCTTTGGATTCTCCTTAGGAGGACAAAGTTTCCGCTTTAAGCGCGCTCCTCAAGGCTATTGCGAGAGTCCATCGATTTACAGTCAAGCTTTAAAGACACAACTTGATCTGTTGGTTTTACCTGAAGGTGCAGCTCTTATTCAGTATGTTGATGATTTGTTAGTTGCTGCTGATACTGAGGAGAGTTGTAAGGATGCCACTTTGTCATTATTATGTCATTTATCTGATTGTCATCACAAAGTTTCTCTCTCAAGACTGCAATTCTGTCGACAAGAGGTTACATTCCTAGGTCACCTCTCATCGAAGGAGGGAAGGAAACTGACCCCAGAAAGAATTCAGGCTATTGTGAACATGAGTGTTCCTACGACACAGAGAGAAGTACGTGCGTTTTTGGGTATCACATCGTACTGTAGACAGTGGATTCCTAATTTTTCCTTGCTAGCGAAGCCTTTGATAGCTCTTACTGTTAAGGATACTCCACATCCTATTCCTTGGACTGATGAATTTCAGAAGAGCTTTTCTGAATTACGCAATGCGTTGTGTTCGGCTCCTGTGTTGGGTACTCCCGACTACAGTAAGGCTTTCACATTGTATGTCCACGAGAGAGAGGGATGTGCATTATCGGTTTTGACTCAGCAGTTTGGCGATAAGCAACGCCCATGTGCGTTCTTTTCGTCGACTTTGGATCCTGTAGCTAGAGCGTTGCCAAGTTGCTTGAGAGCCACAGCGGCAGCGGCTGTGTCAATTCGACAATCTGCTGGTTTGGTTATGGATAACACGTTAGTGGTTATGGTTCCACATGCAGTGGATACTTTGTTGAATCGTACCAAGAAACAGCACTTAACTAGTGCTCGGTTGTCAGGGTATGAGCTTACACTGTTAGCGAGTCATGTGCATATCAAAAGGTGTAATACCTTAAACCCAGCTACATTGTTGCCAATTTCGCTCGAGACAGATGATGAGAGTGAAGAACAGCATGATTGTTTTCTGAGAACCGAAGAAGAGACGAAAGGGAGAGTGGATCTCCGGGATACTCCTCTTCCTGACTGTGATGATGCTTTGTGGGTTGATGGTTCGTGCCTTAAGTTGCCAAATGGTGATACGACTGCAGCCTATGCTGTGATGACTTTGCATACGGTTGTTGAAGCTGCACGTATCCCACATAACTCAGCACAAGCGGCTGAATTGATCGCACTTACAAGAGCGTGTGTGTTGGCAAAAGGAAAACGTGTGAATGTGTACACGGATAGTCAGTATGCGTTTGGTGTGGCTCATAGCTTTGGACGTTTGTGGCATGAACGTGGATTTTTGACATCGCATGGGACGAAGATCCAACTTGGGCAACTGGTGAATGAACTTCTTAAATCTCTTACGTTGCCACTACAAGTAGCGATTGTGAAATGCAGTGCTCATAAAAAGGTTACGGATGATGTTGGTCGTGGTAATGCGTTTGCGGATGAAGTTGCGAAAGAAACTGCTAGAAACATGATGAGTCTAATGTATGTTGCGGGTCCAGCGAGATGGGTTCCAGAGAAGAGTATGTGTGAAGACACTATTGAGAGCGTGAAATCTATTCAGGGTGAGGCCAAAGAGAAAGAGTTGAATGAATGGAGAGAAAGCAAGGGTAGATTGGATTCGAATGGTTGTTGGACTGATTTGTCAGAGCATCAGAGATGGTTGTTGCCTAACGCGTATGTGCTTCCAGTTGTTACAATGGCTCATGGAATGGCACATATTAGTGTGAAAGGGATTTGCAAACTGTTGGCCCCTGTTTGGCAGAATGTGGGAATCCCCAGATGTGCAGAGAATTTGGTCAAGAACTAAATGGTGTGCTTGATGCATAATCCTGGTAAGGGAACTCCAACACCAGCTGGTCATTTTGCTCCTCCTACGTATCCGTTCGAGGCTTTGCAGCTAGATTTTATCCATATGGAGAGATGCAACAACTTGAAATATGTGTTAGTGGTTGTTTGCTCCTTTTCTAGATGGGTAGAAGCTTACCCCCTTAAGGACAATACTGCTTTGTCCAGAGCGAAGGCCTTGATAAAATAATTTTTCCCGAGGTTTGGAATGCCAAGAATTATGTGGAGTGATAATGGGAGTGAATTTGTGGGTCAAGTTATGAAGAGAGTGTGTGAGGGTCTCAGGATTAGGCAGAAATTCCACGCTGCAAATCACCCCCAATTAGCTGGTTTAGTCGAGTGCTACAATGGCACTCTTAAGTTAAAATTGGCCAAAATTCAAGAGAGCACTGGTTTACAATGGCCAGATGCCTTGCCATTAGCACTTTTGTCCACAAGAATGACTGTGCATTCGCGAATGGGTTTGAGTCCGTATGAGGTCGTGTTTGGTCGCCCGGCAAATATTTGGGGCGTACCAAGACCAACGAGGTTCAGTGACCTCGAGTATCCTGTGTTGCTTGACTACTTGCGTGAACTGACAACTAAAATGAGTGTTTTACGCCAACAGGTGCATGACAGCCTTCCACAAGCTGCAGAGGATCCAGGTCATTCTATTGAACCTGGATCATGGATTTTTGTACGTAACTTCCAGCGGACCAAGAACGAACAGCCCCGTTGGACGGGGCCCTACCAAGTACTCCTGTCAACAAGATCTGCGGTCCGAGTGCAAGGCAAGCGTAACTGGATCCACGCATCTCATACTAAAAGGGCACCTCTGCCCTTGCCATACGATAAGTGGGTCCAGGAGGGACTTGCAGACTCTGAAACAGAAGTTGTCCCACGGTTTATACCGTTCAGCGATGCTCGGCTGATTGGAACAAACTCAGAGAAAGAGTGCGATAGAATTTTGCATGAATCAGTACATCCTGCAGATCGATTGGACACTACAGAACCTCACCTTTTGTTCGCTGATCAAGAATTAGCTGGAAAGAATCGCTATAATCTGAGACCGAGAGTTACAGACAAATAAATAAAGACTAATAAAGTTTGATGATTTTTTTCTGTTTGCAGGTTAACTCTCCACCAAGGATCTACTCATTTTTGTTTTTCTTGAACCGCCATCCGGTTCTTGCTGCTAGGGTCGCGGTTGCCACCAGTCTTCGGGGTGCAAGCCTGAGACACTAGGTCGAGGGTTCTGTTGGCCCAAGGCAACCTTCCTGGGTTAGCAGAGGCATTCCGGAGCAGAAACAACCTACCACCGCGGGCAGCACATTTAGTTCAGGATGGATTTCTTTGAGTTGGAGAGACCTGTACAGACATTGACTTTTAGAAAACGAATATGTAAAATAATATCGAAGAAAAGTTTTTTGATACCATGTTTATTTTTACTATTGAGCTTTGTGATATTTATAGCCGGTTATGTAACATTTGTTTTTCAAATGACGTTTAATCCCACTGTACAACCTACACCTTCACCTACTATTTCCTCTCATTCTTTCTATCCTTTGCCTGAGCATGAGGTAGTTAGACGATTGGAATTTGCTAACAATTCCTTCATCCAACTTCTGCACCAACACAGTTAGTGATGAATACGACAAATTGTTGGATATGTGGTTTGATGCCTCATACAACTGACAAGGGTATTCCTTATTTAGTTTTGCCCTTTAGTTTAAATGGTTCGATTTGGGCTTATAGAACGATGTTTATCTATGCCCATAGTGTTTACCCCCAACGTTCACTGAAAGACATCCCAAAGAACAGTGCTATAGTTAAAGGCATTGTTGACATGATTAGAGGGATCAGCTCGTATGAGACTATTCCGAGAGATGAGACATTAGCTTACATTGGTTGGAACGTTACTGGATATGGGGTTAGTCTGAGTGTTAACCAGCGAGCGAAAAGGGCTCCACCGATTTGGATAGTGCCTCATCATGGCCACTATTGTCTGCAGGGCAACGGCAAGAATCCGAAGGCTCAGTTAAGGAAGAGTGTTTGCGCTGAGACCTATGTATTTGCTTCTCAGTCTTCCCAAGCCTTTCTAGCTGCTAAGGGTACCTATTTTGTTTGCTACGACAAAGCTTATACATGGTTGCCCCGACTTCTCTGGCACATGTTTTGTTTCCTTTCTGTTGCCTCCCACTTTTACAGCTGTGGCAGATTACCATAAGACAAGAGTTGCTAGAGGTGTCTTTAGCCAAGAAGACACTGCAGGACAAGAACTGGGAGATTTCTTCAAGGGTTTTCTGCAGTTCTGGGGACCTATGGCTAACAGTAGGAATATTCGTCAGCTGACGAGAGTGGTTGAGTCCACCATAGTCAAAACTGCTGGTGCCCTTGGTAACCTGACTGCTGAGCTCCAGTCGGATAGACTCATGACACTTCAAAACAGAGTTGCCCTTGATGTTATTCTAGCAGATCGAGGTGGAGTTTGCAAGCTGATTCAATCGAGCTGCTGTGTTTTCATTCCAGACAACGCTCCATCAGTCTTCCAGGCCATTTCCAAATTGCATAAAATCTCCGATTCTGTCCATTTGGACAAAGGAGATTGGTCGTTGATGGGATGGTTATGGGGATTGATATCCACTTGGGGTTGGAAGATTTTGATGGTCGTTGGGATGGTCTTAGCAATCCTTTTCATGTTCTGTCTCTGTGTCTCTGTGTGCTCCTGCTATTTGTGGCCTCTGCGATACTTTGTGTGCAAGGAGACCTGTCCAGAGAGAGGTACTAAGTAATAGGATGATGCTACAGCAACATATTGATGATCTGATGAATATAGATCCGGATTCAAATTAACATGGGTTTGGGTCTGTTGCCTATGTAAGGGCAAAAGGAGGGTCTGTGGTTCCTTGGTTTTCGAACTGGGTTCGATGGTCTCGAACCCGTTCACTAAAGATCGTCGGAAATGGACGATTTTGGTGTCGGCAGACCTCAAATGGCGAGTGTAGCGTGTCTGAGTGTTTTCGTATGAATCGATATAGGAGAACACTCTGTATTCAAGGATTTAGTTGGAACCTCCGGGTTCCATTTTGTATATGGCAGCCATTTTGTGTGGTTGCCCTAACATAGGCCAGATGACTGTGGCCGAACCAGTCCTTGAGACACATACGCCTTAGCTGACTCCTGGGTGACCTGGCCGAACTGACTCCTTGCCCGAGGCTGACCTCGCTGAGCCAGTTCCTTGTTCAGCAGCTGGCCTGATAAAGATCAAAGAGCAGGACGTGCCCGAGTTTATGGTACACTGCTCCCACCTTTCTATCTCCTTTCCAATCTGTTTCTGCCTTTCCTTTACGACATAATCATTGATTTGGGTTGAAGGCTATATGATGGGTTTGTCCGACCTGATCAAACAGGAAACCTGGAATTTGCTTGGTCATTTCTGGTGGGCTGGACAACGGAAAATGGGATTGTCTTTGATTATCGTCATTCTCTACATTTGAAATGTTGCACTGTCATTGGTCAGTTTGTATGCACCGAATGCTAATTTGAAATGTTGCCTGAGGCTTGATTTTTGGCATAAAAGACCATGCTCCGCTTATTGAATTTGTGCAGTCTCTAGCGAACCACCCGTGTGTGCTTCGTAGATCTCTGTTCATGGTTGCAGCCAATAAACTTTGGTCTTTGACGTCATCAAGAGTATCCCGTGTCTCTGTTTGCCAAGACAGGTGAACTCGAAGGTTTCAGGCGTTCTCCCTGACACCGCTGGGTTCTAAAAACCCGGTCCTTCACTTCCCGGCGCGTTTCATGCAACAGCATTCCTTCAGGGGCTCAGGGCATTGGGACACAGCGAAGACTCGGCTGTTGATTGATATTGACAGTTCTCCCCGCCCCGATGGGCGTGGCCACCCGCGTGGCCTCATGGAACATGTCGTGCCATTGTTTTCCTCATGTGAGTCGCCGAGAAATCGCTGAATTAGACCATAATTCAAATCCCATGCGGGCTTGCAGTATCCAAGGTCGATATTTGTCATGCTGATAGCAACCTCCACCGGCAATTTCTGGCCAGTTTCCCTGGCGTCGTTTGGCGCCAAGGCTGAGCTGCAAAGCAGCGGGATTCCTCTCACGGCTCAGGCTGCGCCGTAAATATTCAGTCGTAAGTTTGCCACGCTAAGAGAGGACCACACCCAGGTACGTATATCCAGACACTTTAATGATGGAGGAAAGCAATTTCAAACTGCTACGTTGTCATACACTCTTTAAATGTCCTTCCCGACGCGTTTCATGCAACAGCATTTCTTCAGGGTCTCAGGGCATTGGCACACAGCGAAGACTCGGCTGTTGATTGATATTGACAGTTCTCCCCGCCCAATGGGCGTGACCACCTGCGTGGCCTCATAGAACATGTAGTGTCATTGTATTCCTCATGTGAGTCGCTGAGAAATTGCTGAATTAGACCATAATTATAATCCCAAGTGGGTTTGCAGTATCCAAGGTCGAAGTTTGTCATGCTGATAGCAACCTCCACCGGCAATTCCTGGCCAGTTTCCCTGACGTCGTTTGGCGCCAAGGCTGGGCTGCAACAGCAGTGGGATTCCTCTCACGGCTCAGGCTGCGCCGTAAATATTCAGTTGTAAGTTTGCCACGCTGAGAGGACCACACCCAGGTATGTATATCCAGCCTCTTTAATGATGGAGGAAAGCAATTTCAAACCGCTACGTTGTAATGAACTCTTTAAATGTCCGTCCCGACGCGTTTCATGCAACAGCATTTCTTCAGGGCTCAGGGCATTGGTACACAGCGAAGACTCGGCTGTTGATTGATATTGACAGTTCTCCCCACCCCGATGGGCGTGGCCACCAGTATGGCCTCATGGAACATGTAGTGTCATTGTATTCCTCAAGTGAGTCGCCGAGAAATCTTTGAATTAGACCATAATTAAAATCCGAACTGGGTTTGCAGTATCCAAGGTCGAAGTTTGTCATGCTGATAGCAACCTCCACCGGCAATTCCTGGCCAGGTTCCCTGACGTCGTTTGGCGCCAAGGCTGGACTGCAACTGAAAAACAATTTACCATACGGACAGCTACTAAGTATAAGGCGCAATTGCGCGCGCAAATAAGATTTTATGGTTAATGCATCCATCTTTAACGACCAATTAAGAGATCGAGGTAATCCCCGAAAATTGTTGAAACACGCTGTCAAAAGAGCTTGGTATACACCACGAGACACCCTGCTAATAAAAAGAGTGAAACCTCCTATGGAGAAACTGGTGTGTGTATCCACGTTTGGTCCACATACCAATAAATACAAGAAGATCATTCTATCAAATTGGCACCTTCTACCCGGATTGGACCTCCAGATGGAAAAACCTCTATTTGACATGCGTAAAAATAAAAACATTGGGCAAAAAATAATCAGAGCCGACTTGGGACGAACACCAACGCCAGTCAGTGATTTGCGCACGCAGTGGAAGTTACCCCCCGTTCAAGGTCACAGAAAATGTGGGAACTGCTCCGTCTGCGGTACGACAATTGAGGGCCATGAGTTTATACATGACGGCATTAAATGGACACACAAGGAGTTGACTAACTGTAAAACTAGGAATACCATGTATGCGATCAAATGTCCATGTTCTCAAATATACATTGGCAAAACGACCCAACCAGCGAATCGTACAACATAGATCGCGCATCAAAAATCAAGTACTGACCGCCCCAATGGTGCAACATTTTGTTGACCAGCAACATTCAGAAAGAGACTTTCAATGGACTGAACTATCCGGTATTAAATTGACCCCACCGGAGGCAATTTAGAAAATATGCTGGCTAAAAAAGAAGCGTATCTAATTCTAAAGTTCCATTGTACAACAAGAGGATTGAATGAGCTGAGCGAGTTGAACCAAGCACAAACTCGAACAATGGAACCCCAATTCCAGAATTCAAAGGGACAAGGAACACGATGATGACACGCATAAAGGCAGAGACAGCACAAGCATCGAGTGATACACGTTTGGTGAGAGAAGACTGAATCTATGCCAGAAGAACACAGCTGCAAAATAAGTGAAACCCGCCGTAAACCGCTATGAAATGTGAAGTAGACGGGCGGTGAAACTGCCATACAGAACAAAAATGTCACAGTGGTTCAAGTACTCCATCGCGACAACGTGCAATGTAATAACATAATGGGCTGCAGCAGATAGATTAATAAGGACGATGAAAGCGCACATTTAAACAAATAGCTTTCCATTTACACTGCGTTTTAAAAAAAGTTTCCTCTGTTTGGTTGCGACAGGAAATGATGTTGCCCCAAATTTAGATGAGGATACAATTCATCTGGTAGAAGAGGAGCCTTTCATGCAAGTAAGAGAAATGCCGTGGAAAGCTCTTCCTAAGACACAAACAGTAAGCAACTTCGTTCTGTATAAACAATGGCAATTTAATTGTTTGCAGGGTGAATTCAAAACGTCCTAAGCTGACCGTGTCTGGAAACACGAATACCAGTGGGGAGTCATCGAAATAGATGTACGAAGACTCCAGTAAGTGCTTCCAACTCTAAGCCATAAAAAACAAAGATAGTAGTTTAGATTGTCCCATAACGTCAGACTCAAACTTATATAAAATCAATTTGGTTGTGTTTAGGGACAGAAGATGGACCTTTAAAAGAACCCCATCAAAAGCTATAAGGTACTCTTGGTATGTACTTAGTGGGTTGGTTTATTTAAAAGTTTGATAAGGAGAGGCAAAGAAGAGCGCTACTCATTATATATTATTTTGTTAATTACCAGGATTACACTGTGGGCTAAAGCCCTGATGATAATCTCCCAATGCAAAAGGGGATTGGAAACGCGTTGGCACGTCTTTAATCGTCTGCGAGGGACCAACATTGAATGGGACTCTAGTGAGGGTGTCATAATTGAAACAAACCCCGAGAGCGAACTTTTATAAAAAATAATTTTCCCCGCAGCCTGCCTGTCATTGTGCCACATAGAATTTGAATTTTGGCAGCCAATTGTTGAAATTTTAGACTGGTGTAATTAATTGATGCAAATACAACAGTGTTTTGTCTTTGTTTTTGATTATAATATGTTTTTGTAAAATGTTTTTCATACAGTTTTGATTCGCACAATATACTGAATGAAATGTGTATTCCTCCTATGCATCAAGAGTAATGAACAGTTGTTTGAAATGAAGTTGAACAATACAAATATGAAAGTAAAGTACAATGATTTTTTGCCTTGTATTTCGAATCTGCAGTATTAATTAGCAGTACTGAAATTGGTGGCCTGGTACCCCTTGTTTGAAAAAATGGGGTATTAGACAGCAGCACTCACAGAGAAAGAGAGAGAAAGAGAGAGAGCCTGCAGCAGCTATGGCCATTAGCAGGAGAGTGGCATTATAAGTACAATCTGTTTGCGAGAGCCATTCCGGCGGTACTTCCATCACTGCTTGGAAGTGGAGGTCCTTCACCGGGCCCAGGGACTAAATGTATGAACATTTAGAATAGCGATTCCCAAATAGTGCTTTTTCAGAATTGCTATTTGGTAATCTCTATGCTTAATGTATGGAGGGTTTTTTTCTTTAAATTAGCGATTCCTAGTGAGTTGCAAAGTGACCCACCTCATAAATAATAATGAGGACGTTAGCGATTTGCAACTCATTTGGAATGACAGCCATTACAGAGATGGTGGCATGCTGGGGTCATTTATACATAGCATTCGTTTTCGATATTTGGAAGGGACGCTCAAACATGCCCCTTGCAAATACCAAATCGAAATTGGGTCACAAACCTCAGTAACTTGTTACAGATTCCCATTTTTGTGTTTATACTAAAGAAAAGCATTTTTGGAATTACAAACAGTGCCCGATTCTTCCAATCAGCCGTTTACAATCACAAAAATGCTTTGTACACCTGTGCCTAAGTGCAGACGTAAATGCCTTGCAGCTTTGCTGGTATTTAATCTCAGCATAGCTTGGGTGTGTGGGGCCCCTTGGAAGCAGCAGGCATAAGAACGGTGCTCCTGCGCTATTTTACCAGAGACAAGTGGTCTGTAAGATTTTTAAATTACTGCACAAGATTGTTAGGAGCTGTGCCAGTTTAGAAAGGGTGGGGGTTGATGCTAGGATCAGCAGTACAATGTTAATAGATTTAGTGCCATGAAACAGCTTTGCATTTAAAAGGAAATACAATTTGTTGGAGTGTTTTTCAACTCTCGGCATAAAAGTACGGGAGTCACTATAGCGAGTTTTCTAGGAGCATAGGACTGCTATTGGAGTCCTACATTTGCATTATGTGTGGAAGCGACAGCAAAGTACGACGCGGCCAGTGCTTAATTTGAGCCAGTGGTTTCTGGTGCTGAGCACCAGCACTTAATTGGCAACAACAGCACTTATGATAATTGCCACATGGTGGCACTGTTTGTTCATTTTAGAGAGAAACAGAACAGATGCTTATTAATTCAATATACATTAAAAGCAACTAATACCTGATGTCCAAGCCATTCTTATAGATTAGGGGGCCCCAAACAGGCTGAATTGTTACACTTATAGGAGTGTGATGGTTAGTAGTTGTGCAGATGCTGTCATTGGCAGCGCTGGCAGTGGCAAAAGGTGGTGTAAGCTGCAGTGGCCTTGTGAGGAGGGACCGGGCGCTTATGTTTTTTTTATTGGAAGAAAAAGGCCACCTGAGCGCATTAGGCATACGTATCTTGCACAAACTTCTTGTGTCGATGCACAGTGCACTCTGTGATAGGATAAGTTACTTCCTTCAGAGTTACACCGCTTTTCCCCAGGTCTCTGGCAGGAGACAGTAAATAAATCCACTACATATTCAGCGCCTTGAGAGACGCCACTTAAAGCAGGCACTTCAAAGGTTCACCTGGGAGAGAGATGCTTGCTGAAAGTGTTCATGCCCAGAGGTGTACAACTTTAAATCGTATACAAAGCAATTGGGAAATGTAGGAAATATGTATTACACACAACTCCACAATAGGCATGTAGATAAGAGTATCTTTGGAAAGGCAAAAAAAAATATATGGGGCTTATTTACAAGGCCCTAGCGTCACCGGTGCGTCACTTTTAATATTGGGGAAAAGTGACGCACCTGCGGACAAGGGTCTTGTAAATAATAAGTTTGTGATTTGGCCTTATAAAGCTGGACCGTGACAGGCATATGTTAAGGCACTTTAAAATACAGTACTAGAATACACTTTAACCAACCACTCTCGTCAACCATTATCTGAAGCCCCCTGCCCTCACTCTAGACTAGCAGGGGGTACAAAGTGACTTTAGCTGGCCACTGTGACCGCTGTGACTTACACAGGGCCTTTGCACGAGGCTCCTTCCAGACCTCGCTGAAAATCCCACACCTCACACAACTTCTTGAAGGCTTTAAACTTCGCCCCACGTGTTACATTGAGTCGCCAGGTGATGACGTGAGCCCTTGATGTACCTGCCTCAAAGTCCTTGTTGATGTCCTGTAGCTCTTTCCTCCTCCTGTGACTCTGGATCCAGAGTTTTAAGTGTGGTGGGCCGCACCACTGCTAAGTACCGAGCACTAATTAAAACACACTGAAACGGGTCTCTCCTGGTCCCAATATTAATGGCTTTAACTATACAAGGAAAACATGGATCTTCTTCTCGCCAAGATGTGCAAGAAACCTTAAGGGTATTCAAGTCAGTGATGCAATCCCGGATACATTTCACACGTTTTCCTTTATGTTGTCTGTTGTTCGTGCCCCTATTTCCTAAGGTTATTTTATTTTCCGAGATGTGTTTCTGTACTTTAGTTTTTTACTCTATATATGTTATGTTATGTTATGTTAATTTATTTCTTCTATAGCGCTCGGCTACTCCAAGGAGCATCCCGGCGCTTTCTACGGTGCATACTGAAAATGCAGCAACCTGCAGCTGCCAGGGTGAGTTCAGGGTGTGCATGATGGGGCATGATAGGCCATGAACTGAGGGTTAAAGTAGCGTGAGTTTCTGCGAGTTCACATTACATGCTCCTCCGATCATTGGCCTCTCATCAGAGCGCACAGATCGGTGGTCACATATAAGAGAAATATAATTACGAATCTGTAGGAAACTGTATATACAAAAGAGAGAGAGAAGGGCCAGAAGGAGAGAGAGGGAGAGAGAGGGGCAGTGTGTGGCATCATATGTCACAGGAGGTGATGAACGCAAAAGTAGGTAGCTGGTGAAGGAGAGAGTGGAGAAAAAGGAGTAGGGGTGTGACACGTGGCAAGCAGATGGGGGACTTCAAACAGAGATGTGCGGAGAAAAGGGCATGACTGACTCATAAAGGCAAATTGAACAGTAAAGTGCTGTGAAGAAAGGAATGGGTTATGTCAGCCATTTACCTTTTTTTTTTAATAAAAATCAATGTTATCAAGCATTTTAAAGCCAACACGTCAAGGTGATTTTAAGCTCATGTGTTAGTTGTTGTGTGATACACGTGGATGCAATAGCAGAAAATACTGTAAGAGACACTTAAATACTACCAGGTGGCATTCTGTGTCAAGCAGAGGATTCCACCTGACATGTTTTTGATATGTCCACAATTACATACCTCAAGATTGTTATAATTTATAAGATTCCTAGTAAGGTTTTTTGGGCCACACCCATTTTAAAAACCCTCAGTTCTCACTGCATGTATCACCACAAAGTATAGACTGTCTGTTGAGATGCTGCCTTTGAAAAGCAGTCTCTAGTCCAGTCGTCCTTTGCCATTCCCAAAGAGGCGTCTCTTCCGCAAACCGTCCGCTCTTCCTTCTTTGTTGCATTTTGATTCTCTGCATAATTTGAACCAGTGTAGACTTCCTACCTTGCATGCCAGGCTCTCCTAGGGAGATTGCATAGATCCTCGAAGACTCCCCGCTGCTATTCCAACAAATCCGTACTGTCAGATGATTATTTTTTTTATCTTGTATGTTGTATGCATCATTTGACAAAGCACTGTTTTTCTTTTTAAGCGATTTTGCACTATTTAACTTTCGGCAACTACCACTCAAATGGTTCCTAGTTTAAAAAAAATAATTCTCAACATCAATTTCTATGTTTGTGACTCTAAGGGGGAGGGATCAAAATTGCTCTTTGTATTGATGACTGTGGTCTGGACTCCACCCAACTTCCTGGGCAACACAGTAATTGTTGCCTGACGCCAGCACCCACTCCCTTCACTCCTTTACCATGGGCGCTCCAGGCGATTCGGTTATTCTTTTTTTCACATTCTTTTTTTTCTGGCACCTGGTACGCACTGATGCCTGATCTCACCAAATGACCTCTCCACTATAGTCTGACTTTCTTTATGCCCTTCACCCTCAATCTTTTATCACATACTTTCAATTAATTTTCCTCCGTTTTTTAAATGAGCCATAGTTGTGTTAATTTATCCAGAAAGGTGCCAATGAATCAAAAAAAGCACTTTCACTAAAAATGGAGAGGCCTATTGGCTTTGCTAATGCTTGTACTTCTTTGAGTGCCTGTCTACCAGACCTTCAGCCTTGTTTGGCTGGAGTGGGATCAAATTCAGTAAATGCAGTGTCCAAAGCGCACCTGTATCTTTTGTACCCAATAACCACTGCAGAAGTCAAATTAACACACCATGATATCTAGGTTAGGGTGACGGGTATTAACAGTACTTGATGATGTGTGTAATGGGGTGGGTGGGTTTAAGTAAGAACTATTGCTTCGTCTGTGCACATTTACTGAAATGACATTCAATTATTTCAATATTCAGGGCCTCATTTATGAAAAATGAGGCACCGCTGCGTGAAAACAGCGATGCGTCACTTTTCATTGCGCCCTCCTTGCGACATCCTGGCTGCGTCATATTTATAGTATGACGCATCATGTCGCAAGGAGTTTCAGATACGGCAGTATTTCTGACGTATCTGTAGGCGCAGAAATGACGCATTGCTGGAGTGTGTCACGAAAGTGACGCAACTCCATCAATGGGTCATTTTACATGGGCAAGTCCCATGTGAAATGTGCCTGCGTCAGTCTTATTACACCTGCTGTGAGGCAGGCATAGGATATTGACGAATTTGCATCCTAGAAGTGACGCAGTGAAATCTCATAGATTTCATGGTGTCACGTCTACGAGGCTTACTAGCGTCAGAACGTCCCCTATCATACATTATATCTGGCGCAAGTATAATGTGGCGCAGGCGTTTACAAAGTGACGCTTCTACCTAGATGCGTCACTTTATAAGTATGACGCAACATGGCACATTTTTTACCCTGCTGGTGCGTCACTCAGCGCAAAATTGACGCATGGGCTCATAAATAAGCCAATCAGTTGCTTTCTTTTGCCCTTTACTTTATCTAGAGCTTTTGATCCCTTGGGCTGATCTGCAAAACATTCGACAAACCTTTGGCAAAGCCAGCTAAGGTCTGGTCTGAGAATTGTCCTGCTGATCTGTGCAGGAGAAGAAAAAGATAAGAGAGGGGTGGAAAATGATTTGTTACAAATAGATGCAGTGCACCTTTAGACAGCTTTTTTTTAACTACCTTTATTGTCGTTTGCATATGTTGTCAAATAAGTAAATAAACAGCTGGCTAGCTGAGGCACGACCTATTGGACTTGCCAGTGCTTATTCTATTCGGTAATTGGCAGAAATCGCAGCCGTATAAACATATACTCTTTGCACTTGAAAGCAGCAATGTTAACATTTTTAGTTTTCAAAGTATCCCCGCCATTTAAACTTTTAGAAGGAGACTCAATAAAATAATGGAGAGAAAACCAGTGCAGAGATGTTATTCATGCCAGACCACAAAGAACAGCCAAATGAAAAAAAGTCCCTTTGTTCTGCTACTTAACACATGTTGCCGTGGGCAAAGACACAACGCAGCATGCTCCTTTTATAAGTGGGATTTGTGACGAATAGCGCTCACAAATGTGAAATATGTCCTTTTGTATAAGCCATAACAATTACTGAGGGAAAAATTTTCGTCCCATTTTCCAGCTCCATCTTGAACATCACTGAAACGTACATTTTCTCAAAAAAATCAATGACATCTTGCTCTTCCAATTATAATTTTTTGCCAGGTACCCAGAAGTTATAACGAAATTCTGATTTTGAGGCAATTGCAGATTCTCTTCATCACATTCTGCCAGTGACTATTTTGACCTGATAATCTCACACAATGGTGCAAGGTCGTGTGGAAGCATTGTATCTAGGCCCTGCCAAAATTTGATTTATGCTGGCATCATGCAGGTACTTTTTGGAGTTTCGCAATTCATTGTAATTCAAAATTCCACCCTTAAGTAGGTCCCGAATTTATAACTCCGTTTGCGTTAAAAGTATAGTGCGGGAGCGTAGGAACAATGCAAGTGACTAGAATATGAGGGGCTGCTGCTCATAGTAATTTTAATATTTTTGTATGAAATGTGCCATACCGTAAAAAATCAACACGAGGGCTCATTTTGTGCTGATATATAACACCTGGGGGTCAGATGTACATGCCTTTGTGTTTGCGATTACCTAATAGTGAATATTTAGGATTCGCTACTAGGTAATCGCAAATAGCGATGTACTACTGTGTGTTTTACATTGTTTGCCATTCCCAGAGGGTCGCAAATAGACCTATCTCATTGATATTCATAGGGTAGGTCGCAGTTTGAGACTATTGGGAAGCGCTAAAATCACACGAATGGAGGCCTGCTGGGGTCAGCCAAATGCCATGTCTGTGATTTCTTTTAAATAAAGCAATGTTTTTCTTTTTTAAATGCAGCCCGATTTCCTTAAGGACAAACAAGATGTGTTTCAAAACAAAAATGAAAAGTTTTCTTTTCATTTTTTAACAAGTAGGCAGTGGCCCTTGGGCCCACTGCCTGCTCTTAAAAACGCTTTTACAGCATTCACAAGAAGGACGGGGTCCCTTGGGGACCCCTTCCCGTCTGCGAATGGATTACCACCCATTGAAGCAGGCGGTAAAATACAAATGTTTTTTGACCGTATTTCAGACTCTAAACATTTACACATACCCACTGCAAGTCGCTATTCAGAAGGGATGCTGTGAGAAGTTGGCCTGATATATGATGTTTCCAATTCTGGAACCACCTTGTATCAGTCCAAACAATCCCTTATGGTGTCTGGTTGTAAGTCAACCTTGTTAGTCAAGCTATCCTAGAGGTAGCATGGACTAAGCAGCCTTAAAGGCTTAACTTAAGAGGTCGTGTTAAGCGAGCTGTTTTACCACATACAATCCTGTAATCAAATGAAAGGACACCACACAAGTATATATTATAAAAATATATGTGTTTATTTCTAAAATAATCCCCAGTACTCTTTATGAGCAAAGGGGCACAAGCGTTAAATCAAAAGCACAGTATAACATACAAAGTTGCACAATTATGGATGAGGGCGGGTGGCCACTCAAACCATATACTAAGAAAGTGGTATAAGAGATACCAATCGAACAGTGGTTAGGCCTAGGGCCTAGGGAATCGCTGGGAGCAGTCGGGACTAGCAATGCTGAAGTCGGGAAAAGCCAGCAGGATTCGGGTGCAGCACGTAAAGTGCGGCTTGCACCAATGCAATGTCAATGGTGCGTAAAAGTTACACAAAGTTAGTTTAAGGATACTTCAGCTGAAACTAGAGGAACAAAACTTAAGACACAGACCCTAGAGGTGTGTACCAGTGTAGAAACACCGGCGTTGCAATGTTACCTCACCCACAGGAAGCGGGTGCACAGGGTTAAAGTGGCGTCGGGTTTTGACACGCAGGCTCTTGGTGCTTGGAGCTGAAGATGCTGCAGGCGATGGGAAGCAGAAGTGTCCGGTGTGATCCAAGGGTGGATCGAAGTCGAGAAGTATCTGAAAGCAGCAACAAAACAAAACAAAATTGCCGACATCCACAACAGCTTCGAGAACACTCCCAGCATTCAACCCTCCCCACCCCCCTCAGATCCAACCCCACCAACTAACAACCTTAGAACCTGGAACCCAATCACCACTGAAGACACCATCCGCCTAATGAACTCAATCCACTCTGGCTCGCTAACTGACCCCTGCCCCCACCACATCTTCAACAAAGCGGACTCCATCATCGCACCCTATCTCCATGATGTCATCAACTGCTCGTTCAGCTCTGCCACCTTTCCAGATAGCTGGAAACACTCCGAACTCAGCGCCCTCCTGAAGAAACCCACAGCAGACCCCTCTTTACTTAAAAACTACCGGCCCATTTCCCTCCTCCCATTCCCGGCCAAAGTCATCGAAAAAAGCCGTCAACAGCCAGCTCGCCGCCTTCCTTGAATCCAACAACTCCCTTGCCCCATCTCAATCCGGATTTCGAGCCAAACACAGCACCGAAACTGCCCTCATTGCAGCTACTGACGACATCCGAACTCTACTGGACAACGGTGAAACAGTGGCCCTCATTCTACTCGACCTCTCCGCCGCTTTCGACACAGTCTGCCACAGTACCCTTATACAACGCCTCAGCAACATTGGAATACAAGGAAAAGCCTTGGATTGGATCACCTCATTCCTCGCTGGGAGAACTCAAAGAGTCCGACTTCCCCCTTTCAACTCTGAAGCCACCGAAGTCATCTGTGGCGTACCACAAGGATCTTCACTCAGTCCCACCCTCTTCAACGTTTACATGAGTCCACTTGCCTCCATCGCGCATCAACACAACCTTAACATCATCTCTTACGCCGACGACACCCAGTTAATCCTTTCCCTCACCAAAGACCCTAACATCGCCAAAACCAATCTTCATGAAGGCATGA
This sequence comes from Lissotriton vulgaris, assembly GCF_964263255.1. Lineage (NCBI taxonomy): Eukaryota > Metazoa > Chordata > Amphibia > Caudata > Salamandridae > Lissotriton > Lissotriton vulgaris. The sequence goes on along the minus strand of NC_141698.1, from coordinate 82,385,329 downwards.
AGGAAGTAGCCCAATGGATGAAACATAGCCGCCTAAAACTCAACTCAGACAAAACAGAGGTGCTCATCCTAGGATCTTCCCCCTCTGCATGGGACGACTCTTGGTGGCCTTCCGCTCTGGGAACAGCACCCATACCCACAGACCACGCACGTAACCTTGGCTTCATCCTAGACTCCTCTCTCTCGATGTCCAGACAAGTCAACGCAGTCTCATCCTCTTGCTTCAACGTACTTCACACTCTCAAAAAGATCTTCCGTTGGATCCCCCTGGAGACAAGAAAGACTGTCACCCACGCACTGGTCACAAGTCGATTGGATTACGGCAACACTCTATACGCCGGAATCACAGCAAAATTACAGAAAAACTCCAACGCATCCAAAACGCATCAGCGAGACTCATATTAGACATCCCTCGCCAAGATCACCTCACCGGACACCTAAAAGACCTCCACTGGCTTCCCGTCAACAAAAGAATTACATTCCACCTTCTCACCCACGCACACAAGGCCCTCTACAATCTAGGACCCGAATGCCTCAACACTCGCCTGTCCTTCTACAAACCCACTCGCCAACTAAGATCGTCCAATCAAGCCCTTGCCGCGGTCCCGCGCATCCGAAAATCCACCATGGGTGGCAGATCCTTCTCCTTCCTAGCCGCCAAGACCTGGAACTCACTCCCCACTCACCTCCGCCTTACTCAAAATCACATCGCCTTCAGAAAAGATCTTAAAACTTGGATATTTGACAAATGATGAACCCCTTCCCCAAGCGCCTTGAGACCCTCTGGGTGAGCAGTGCGCTATACAAATTCCAGAACTTGAACTTGAACTTGGGTCACTCAGCAGTGACCAAGGTGGAACCAGGACGGAACCAGGCAATGTCGGGCGCAATCAGATGGTTGTCGAGGAGCTTCTCTCCGCTGTCACGTGGGCTCTGGGGCATCTGCGATGTCCAGGAGCAGGTCACGATCTGTCCCACGTAGGCTCTCGCTGTCGGCGCAGTCGGCTTCAAGATTGGAGCAAACAACACTTGGCAACAGCAATCCATGTGGAACTGGGGGATTGCTTCTCACTCGGACCAGGAGGGTCAGAGCGGGGGCTCCTTTTCACAGGAGCTGGTGCAAATCTGGAGCAACCAGAAAAGCAAGTCGGTTTCAGGTTTTCGTTGGCACAGGGGCCACAAGCCAGCTGGCAAGTGACTGGGCCAACGTGTCGAGCCAAGACAAGCAGAAGGGCCCCACACAGCACTCGTCGAGTGTAGAGGGGTGAACTTCGGTGCAAAAGTGGCTCAGGGTTGGGGCTTCTCAAACCCCGGTGTACAGCTTTGAGGGTCACTCATGGGCTGCACAGTCAGCGTCTTGTGGCCTTTTCAAGATGGCGTGCCCCAAGCTTCTGGTCGCCTCCACGGGTCTCAGCTCTGCAGGGACTGTGGATCGGGCTGAAGGAAGGCAGGCAAGCTTGATCTCGCCGATCACTGTCGCTCGAGTTCCGGCGGGAACTGCAACAAAGCAAGGGTCGAGGTGCTGGGTGGTGCCTGTTTGCACAGGGTGGTCACTCCTTGACCACAAGGGAGATTCTTCAGTCTTCTACGTTGAGTAGAATGTCGAAGGGTCCAGAGTTTCGTTTCTTATGTTTCATCAGGATAATCTGAGTGCTTTGGCACTGCTCCCATTCGTATACCAATCTTGGGGGCTGGACATCCTGCTAGGTCCCCTCCTATGGGTGGGACCCAGGAAGGGGGTGGTTACACCCCTTTCCCTTTGTCCAGGTCGCACTGGAGCTGGGGCTGGTGTGCCCCAGAACCGGTTTGACCGGATTATGCAAGGGGAAGCCTTCTGCTCCCCAGGCAGTGTCTGGTTTCTTTCAAACCTCCCTGCTACCATCCACTATCTCCTGTCTGGGGTGGTGTGACACCTCCCTGTGACAGGAAAGCCTTTGTCCAGGCCTCCTCTGCTGAGTTTCGGTCAGCAGCAGGAGGTCAGACTTGTGTCTGTGGCAGAAGCGTCCATTTTGTGGATCTGAGGCTCTTTTAAAATCAACCGCGTTTTAGCAAAGTAGCATGTCGTCTCCCTCTAGAGGGGCAGAATGCTATCCCCGTCAACAGGACTGTCGAGGGGATAGTATTCCAATTCGTATGACACCTTACACGACATGTTTTGATAAAGCCAAACCAAAGTTACAATATAACCGCGAGGATTATAATGCACTTAATAGTATATGGTTTGGCATTATCCCGGAACAGCTAAGGGAGTTGGTCCCGACAGCTGCAGACAGGCTCAGCTCATGCTAGAGCACCATCTCACATTAAACCACGCACTCTGCCTCCAGGATTGTTAAGGTGTTAGAGCCCAGAAACTAAAATTCTTTATAAATGATGTCACAATCCACTATCACACTTACCAATCAATACCAGGCCCATAAACATAGAGAGTGAGGTGAATGGATACTATATGTTTGTTTAAGACATTCATAATAAACTATCTACAATAAACAAGACCAGCTTGTCATTTTAAAAAGTTTATTAAAACATATTTAAGAAAACTTAGGTTTGGAACTTTATTAAGCAAGCATTAGAAAAAGTCATATAAGTTTTATTCAGCATTTAATAAAGAAATAATATTATTCATTAGCAGAAATAAGTGAAAAGGAAGAGCATTTCCAAAACCTAACTATCTCACTGACTCTACCCTCATCGCCTGAAAACAAAGTTACATTTCTTACGTGTAATCATCGGACAGCAGAACACGTCCTTCTGGAATCAAGAGCGTAAGCCAAAAGTTTGCAGCTAACGCCTATTCTTATACTCTAAAATAAGCTGAGCTAACTATTTTTCACATTCCAACAGCTGAATTCTGGCTCTCCATTGGCTGAATCACCTCACGCCACAGTAAACTGTGACATCTTCCACCACGAGACCAGGCTTTACACAAAGTCATTGTTCATGCACAGAATCCTGGCAACAGTTCCATAGTCCGCTACAATTTGTAGCAAAAATGTTCAAGCAATATGAAATCTTGTCACGTCTCTTCCTTTTAGCCTTGAGCCAGACCGTTCTGAGCTTTGTGGCACATCCAAACCCACTCCACAGAGTTGACTTTAGCAGTTCATTTTCTAGTGTTTTCAAAATAGAAGTTTATCAACCACTTCAAAATATGGGTTTCTCATGTGGCTTTCAACAACAGCAGGAGGCCTTTTCTGCGCCACTTCTGATTGCATCACTGTGCCACTTTCAGCTTGCATCACTTTTTCAGAAAACTATTATTTAAACAAACACAAAAGAATAATTAATTCAGGTAAAACAAACCCTTCTGTACCACCCAGTCCCTTATTAATTATTAATTAACCCACTAATAAAAACATTTAGCAAAAGCAAACATTTAAAGCAGCACATAAAATAACCACCACTCTTCATGTAGTCCAGCTTTATGATTCTGAAAGAATAAAAAGATAATTAAATGATACACAGACAAACAAACACAACATAGGACATACATATAAGCACATATAAAAGCACATGCCATGAATGATCAGCTGCATGTTAATGGTGACAAAGACAATAGGACAGACATAATAAACAGGACAATATTAATAATGTGTTACAAAAACAGACTTGCAAGTGCAACAAGAGCACATTTAATTAGTTTCCCGCGTGTTCATGTGTGGTGCAAACTTAATCTAGGTTGGATTAATCAAACAAATCATGCAAACACTCATTAATATATTAATTCAAATTATGAGAGTATGACATCACAAGCTAGAATAAAATATTTTCTAAAGCTCGCTCTATCAACTCCCTCATCTGGTGATTTCAAAATCACCAAACAACACCCAAAAATTTTAATTAAAATTTTTATCTATTGAACATGTTTCAGGCTTACTCAGGATTAGTATTTAAGCTCTAATTTCATCTATATTTCTGCAACTCTCATAATGAGTATTGAGTCCTACATTCTACTAATTCTATATCCTATACCCTTTCTTTATTCAGCTAAGTTGGATCCTTTCCACCTTTGAATCCCCAACCCCCAATGAATTTAGGGAACTAAGTTTTAAATTGCATAACTACATTTTGAATTGCACCAACAAAACAAATATCAATCTGAGTATTATAAAATAAAACAAAAAACAAAAGTAAATTTTTGAAAATTTTTGAAAAATTAATACATAGTATATACCCCCCTTTTTTTTTTTTTCCAAACTAAAACATGTTTTCTTCGACCTAGTGTCTTACATAGAAGTGTTTCCAGCTAACACAATTTCTTCGACCTTGAGTCACTCTAACATAATTTCTTCAGCCTTATGCCAAAAATAAATCTCAACTTAAAGAAAACTAACACAATGTCTTCAGCCTTATGCCAAAAATAAACCTTTACTTAAAAAAAACTAAACTTAGTCATTGTCACCATTTTCTTTCAAGACCACCTGACTGCTACTGCGCTCCTCAACTATTGGAGAAATATTTATGTAGGCCCATTCATTTTACATTTGGTCTCAAAGGTCTTTTGCTTTTCCTGGCAATGATTTCAATCTTCTTATCAGCTTGCTCTTTTTTGTCTGAATCACTCTTCTGACTTGACACTTCATATTTGAACTTCAAATCTTTAGGCCAGATATCACCTTTTCTCAAGAATTTCTTCTTAGGCTTGCTTTCTTTACATTCAGCTTTCCAAGCCCTTTTTCCGAATTTTCTTATCTCAGACTCTTCACTCCCATCTGTAACATTTTCTGAGACTTTAAATCTGTACCAAGGAACTTCTTTACTCAGCAGCTTCACTCCATTAGAAACATCATCCTTACAGCTGGTACTTGGTAATACTTCCTCTTCTTCAGGGATCACCATTAGCTTCCCAGTTTCAGGATTCTTGTTCCCGCATTCAGAGCTACTCTTCTGCTTTTCAATACTCTCCTGGACTTCATTATTTTCTTGCTCGGAATTTTCTGCTTCTGAATCTTCTCTTTCTGCTTGACATTCTTTTTCTAGCAGATTTTCTTCATTTTCTGAATCTAGAATCACAATCTCTAGATCTTCTTCATTCAATGTTTCATTCACATTGACATCATCATCCAGATGTCGACCATCTTGTCGATCTTCAAGATCTGGATTTTTGACATCATCATCCAGATGTCGACCACCTTGTCGATCTTCAAGATCTGGATTTTCTTTAGGAATTTCTTTTTCAGAGTCTGAATCAGTTGTAGTGTCTTCACTGTCTTCATCAGTGTTATCAGGTTCAGATACACAAAGGGTATTACTGATATGAATCCATCCAGTATCTGTTGTCACCTGACTTGCTTTCTGCCACCTGGGTACTAGACAGTTTCTCCTCCAATGAGCCTTTGTTCTGACTAAGTCTTTTGGCAATAGATCATGAGCCTGCTCATTTTCCTTTGCAAACACATGTGTTCCCAATTGATGGAATACAGAAATTGTGTCATTTTTTCTTGTTGGAAAAGCTTCCACCCATTTTGAAAGTAAACAAATGATGACTAGAACATATCTCAGTTTGTTATGTTGGGGCACTTCAAAGAAATCTATTTGAATTTTTGCAAATGAACCACCCTCCCAGCCTATGGTTCCCAAATTCTCAATTGTCTTATGATCTGCATTGTTTTTCTGGCATGTGTTTTTCTGACATATCAGACATGTTTCTCTTAACAGTTGAATCATTGTGTCTCTTGCTAAATGACGTGGACCATGGTACATCTGTGCCATGTCAGTAATCATGCAATTGGGCATAATAGGTCTATCATCTCTGTAAAACCAAATTTCATCTTCCTCTCGCTGCCTCCAACCTTCTTTGAGCCATGTGTTTTTCTCCTCAACATGTGCCTCATCTTGTAATTGTTTTAACTCTTGCCATGTCTGAATTGCAAAGATTAGTATGAGGATGCTTGAAACATGTTCATTGAATTTTTCCCCTTTGATTGCAACCCACTCCTGAGCACAAAATTTAACAATGGTACTTGCGTGCTCATTACCTTTTGAGACATGATCATTTTTCTCTCCAGCACATTTTATCTCTGCTATTTGATCTAGAAGCTCAGATTCTTTGTTGAAGTCTGGCATGCCCTGAACAAGAGCTTCACTCAAACTCTTTTTAAATTGCTCAATGACTTTTATTTCTGTCAGGACAATTGGGTCTTTTATATCTGCTTTTGTCAGTCTCCGCAATAGTTTCGCAAACACTGAGAAAGCACTAATCCATTGGCAACAGTATCCAACCATGCCTAGGAACATTCTTACCTGTGGGCATTCCATTACCTGAATCATTTTATTTCTCTCAATAGTTACCTGACTGGGAATCCTCTCTTGGAACCTGAAAGCAAAAATTATTTGACTCTCTGGGTGCATTGGGATCCAATACCACTCAGTATCATGTGGTATCTGACAAAGGATCTCTACTAGTTTGGGCACAATAGGACAACAAGTGATAACTATCTCAACCTTTCTCAGGTCCTGTACTATTTTGTACATTTCATCTGGCTTTCTAATTCCCATATCTGGTGAATTACAAAGATTGTTCTCAATCTCTTTTAAGACACCTTGCTTAATGAATGTTTCAATAACAGGAATTGTTTCTGGCCTCATCTTGTAGTGTGGAACATTAGGAAATGAATTTCCTTGCTTGTTTGCGATTTTAATTGGATCAGGTCTGTTTTCCTTGACTCCACTGAATCCTGTATCTGTATTGTATTTCTGCTCATTAACATAATTTAAAAATGGCGGCGGAGATATCTCTTTCTGCTCAATCACCACCTGTCGCTGTATTTGTAGCTGTTCATTCAGTAACTGCTGCTGCTGATTTATCTCACTCTGCATCTGTGAATTTTTACACTCTCCTACAAAAGCTAAAGTCGCTTTTTCCTTCTCCTTTTTCTTCGTCCGTTTTGTCTTCCATTTTTTCAGACTACCCCTTTTTCTCAAAACCCAAATTAAATCTTTTATATGGCAGAGGCAATTTTACCTGTATTGTTCAAGCCTTCCATGTCCTCATCATCCTGTAATCTTTTTAATCTGTCTGTACTCATTGTATTATCCTGTAATTTGTACTCACCAGGTTGTGTCAGGTCAATCAGGTCAGAGTTTTCACTAGGTGAAACTAGAGTCATCACTCTCTCTTGCTGAGTTGGAATCATTACTAACTTATTTTCAGGTACATTAGAATAAAGTTTTTCAGCAAACTTTTGAATTAGGATCGTTAAAGCTGTGGGACTAGTTTCATCTTTTCTAAGCACTGGGGGAACAGGTTCAATTGTCATAGGAACTGTCACTACTTCCATGACGGACGTTAACTGCTCAATTAAATCATTTGTAGAACTTACATGATCATGAATATTAATTTCAGAAGTACTAGACATCTCATCATACCTACCTGTTGTGACACCTTGAGAAAGGGTCTGAACTGGGACTCCATTAATCTGGACTGGGACTCTTGGCGACACATTAATCTGCTCTGGGCGTTTGCTTGAATTTCTATCCTGATCTGTATTTACAATATCATTTTTACACTGATCAATAAATTCTTCTCTATCAGGTTCATTATTTACATTTGCTAATTCAGGAATTGGATTTTCATTAAAAATTATTTCTTTTGGGGGAGGTGGTATTCTTTCAGAATATGTTTCGTTTAAAACTACATCTTTAGCATTGGTATTTTTATTAAAACCAGTTACTTCATTACTCACCTGTTTATTCATTAATTTGCTCTCACATGTAGCCACAACCTTTTTAACCTGATTGAATATATTTTCCATTTTCTGATAGCAGAAAAACATTTTCTTCTTCATTGAATAATTTTGATCCATGTTTTAATATACTTACCTCTATTAAAATTAATTAAAATAATTACAATAAGTAATTACGTTCATTTAATTGGCCTAATAGCGTTTGCTGATCAATTAATTAATTAATTTAACACGGTCAGGTGAAGTATAACTTTATAACCTGATCAATTTAATATAACTCCTAATTTACCTGCATCGCTAATTTTAATAAACCTGAAAAGGAAAACATAAATTTGCAAAAACAATAGCAACGCAAAATATTTATTTATGTACAACAATAAAAACCAACATATAATCACATGTGTTTTAAATGTACTTTTTTTTTTTACTTACACACCTTCTGCAACATATACCTGTAAAAAATAATCCTAAACACTTTTTCTAATGATGCTGTTTAATACTATAATTTTATTTGTAACTTTAAACAACTATTTTTATCTAATTTGTATTAATTAAATAATTAATATCCTTATTTTAATCACCTTTGCTACTAATATCCTAATTAGGGTCTTTATTGCTGTATTATTTACTAATTATCAGTGGTAAATATCAAAATAATTTTTTAATTTAAAGAATTAAAGCTTTGAGCATTAATAACATGGGAAAATCACTTCTGGGGAATGTAAACAATGTGTTGTGTATTTTGACCAATCACCATGTGGCTACACAACACTCAGCCAATGAGAGTGCCTATTGTCTCCTCCAATCCAATCACGGCCTCTCTATGACACTGAAGTGTCTCTAACCAATCAGGACACAGCTAGCCTCCAATGATACAACATGTGACTGCATACGTCACCACCAGCTTCCCCCCATCCCTCGCGATGCACCTCGTCCCACAGAGCCCCACCAAGCCTCTTCCCAGCCTCAGCTCCACAATAAGAATTAAATATATACTAATAAGCAAGAGCGTGTTATTACAGCACAGCGCTCGCTCTCTAAAAACCTGCACACTTCCTAACACGCGTTCGCTCCTCAAACGAGAGCGTGTCACTTCTGAAACACACGCGCTCGTTCTTTTAGCTAAAGCGTGTTATTTTTTAATCACTCGCGCTCACACAGCAGCGCGATCCCAGCAATTAGCTTCAATCCCGAAGCCTCGCCCAATAGAAACGCGGCCCTGCCGTGATGGCGTCCAATGGGAGCACGGCTCTTGTAATGACGCGACACTCCAGCGTCCAATGGGGGCACAACTTTAATAATGACGCGACGTGTTGGCTTCCAATGGAAGCGCAGCTAATCAAAAATGCAAGCGAACCTTTAATTAATACCAGCGCAACAGCTGACGCAAGGAAATTAACTATTACTAAAGCCTCTCCTAAGAGCGCGGCTCCCCCCTAACCTTGCACAACACACGGAGCTTCACCGGCACTCCGTGGGCTCGACCACCTCGCCCAATCACAGCGCGAGAGCTTGCCGGCTCCTCTGTGGGGCTCCCCGGCCTCGCCCAATCAGAGCGCGGCTCTGCCGTGACGCGACGGCGTCTCTTCCAATGGCAGCGCGGCGGCTGACGTAATCAGCCGCTGCAGCTTGTCAGCCTCTCACCACTCACTCGCAGGCCTCCCCCCTCCTTTACAAACACCGAGAACGCTCGGTGAAATACAGAGGAAAACGAAGGAAGGGAAACAACTCACAATTTAGAGGGAAACAAGCAAAATATTTAGATAGGCTCGAGGCAAGCGCATGTAGATAGGCGGATTGTCAAAAAACTTAAAAATGTTAAAAGAACAAGCGCATAACCAAGGAATCCATTGAGGAAATCAAATCCACACAATTTAAGGAATTTAGGAATAATATTAAATACTTATAACAGTATTTAAATAAAGATCGTATTTTGACCAATGGGAGCGCTTGCTAAGATTTCCAACCAATCAGAGCGCGGCAGGCTCTGACGTATGCAGCAGGCTGCAGCTGCAAAGTCTCCTCACACGCTTTCACTCCTCCAAAACAGCCCCTCCCTTACAATTTTCGATCGGGGCAGTTTTTTAAGCATTTAAACAACGCAAAATGCTTTTAGAATGTTTTAAATAACGCACAATGCCTAAAATAACATATTCTTCACCATAAAGGCTTAGAAACACTTTAAATCATTTTTTTATAAAACGCAATTAATAACAACGTAAAACAAACCATTTGCCTGCTTCTCTAACAAAGAGATAGTTTTTAAACATTCATTCAAGTATTCTCAACGTGGAATAGACGACGCTATTCTCACAGAATAGTCTCATTCACTAGTAAGGCAATTCTTACCCTACCCTTCTAACAGGTAATAATCAAAAGAGTCTCATTTAAAAGCAGACACCTAGATCCAGCAAGTTCAAACTCAACCCAGTTGACATTACAAATCATTCACGCACTTTCACACAGAAAACCCTGATCATACACACACAAATTCTTGGCAGGACTTGAACCAACCACAGAAAACGTCAGGCGTTGATAAGAATAGACGACGCTTATTTCCTTCCTCAGGACTCTAACCTTGGAAGAGAAATCAACGCTTATTTTTCCTCCTAGGACTCTAACCTTGGAAGAGAAAACAACCCTTACCCTTCACACAAGCTTGGATACATCTATTACTCTCTTCACAAAAAGCTTTAAAACAGGCTCACCAGGTCCCTCTGCTTAATGCTACAATTTCATAGACAATCCTCACTAAACATTTAACCATGCAATCTAAGGTCCCTAAACTTGTGTTGTACGCCCACAACACGTGATATATGCTATACCACAATTTTGAAACAGACAAATGCACTGTGTAACTCTTCTAGTCACACTACCTTGCCGGCAATTAACCAGGAATCTCTCACACTGCTGGAAAAATTCCTTAAGACTACATATAACAACCTAACAAAATCAAAAACTTAACATTTGTTAAACATCAATCCTATGACTATACCAACATATATGTAACATACATGTAACATGCATGTCAAAAACAACATATAAACCGTCTGATGCTACCAAATTGTTAGAGCCCAGAAACTAAAATTCTTTATAAATGATGTCACAATCCACTATCACACTTACCAATCAATACCAGGCCCATAAACATAGAGAGTGAGGTGAATGGATACTATATGTTTGTTTAAGACATTCATAATAAACTATCTACAATAAACAAGACCAGCTTGTCATTTTAAAAAGTTTATTAAAACATATTTAAGAAAACTTAGGTTTGGAACTTTATTAAGCAAGCATTAGAAAAAGTCATATAAGTTTTATTCAGCATTTAATAAAGAAATAATATTATTCATTAGCAGAAATAAGTGAAAAGGAAGAGCATTTCCAAAACCTAACTATCTCACTGACTCTACCCTCATCGCCTGAAAACAAAGTTACATTTCTTACATGTAATCATCGGACAGCAGAACAAGTCCTTCTGGAATCAAGAGCGTAAGCCAAAAGTTTGCAGCTAACGCCTATTCTTATACTCTAAAATAAGCTGAGCTAACTATTTTTCACATTCCAACAGCTGAATTCTGGCTCTCCATTGGCTGAATCACCTCACGCCACAGTAAACTGTGACATCTTCCACCACGAGACCAGGCTTTACACAAAGTCATTGTTCATGCACAGAATCCTGGCAACAGTTCCATAGTCCGCTACAATTTGTAGCAAAAATGTTCAAGCAATATGAAATCTTGTCACGTCTCTTCCTTTTAGCCTTGAGCCAGACCGTTCTGAGCTTTGTGGCACATCCAAACCCACTCCACAGAGTTGACTTTAGCAGTTCATTTTCTAGTGTTTTCAAAATAGAAGTTTATCAACCACTTCAAAATATGGGTTTCTCATGTGGCTTTCAACAACAGCAGGAGGCCTTTTCTGCGCCACTTCTGATTGCATCACTGTGCCACTTTCAGCTTGCATCACTTTTTCAGAAAACTATTATTTAAACAAACACAAAAGAATAATTAATTCAGGTAAAACAAACCCTTCTGTACCACCCAGTCCCTTATTAATTATTAATTAACCCACTAATAAAAACATTTAGCAAAAGCAAACATTTAAAGCAGCACATAAAATAACCACCACTCTTCATGTAGTCCAGCTTTATGATTCTGAAAGAATAAAAAGATAATTAAATGATACACAGACAAACAAACACAACATAGGACATACATATAAGCACATATAAAAGCACATGCCATGAATGATCAGCTGCATGTTAATGGTGACAAAGACAATAGGACAGACATAATAAACAGGACAATATTAATAATGTGTTACAAAAACAGACTTGCAAGTGCAACAAGAGCACATTTAATTAGTTTCCCGCGTGTTCATGTGTGGTGCAAACTTAATCTAGGTTGGATTAATCAAACAAATCATGCAAACACTCATTAATATATTAATTCAAATTATGAGAGTATGACATCACAAGCTAGAATAAAATATTTTCTAAAGCTCGCTCTATCAAAGGCCTGCCATAGGAGTGACTCACAGGTTTATATGTGTCCAGATATAGGTTTAGATATAGGTATACTATATCTAAGAAAGAGGGGATTACACCAACTTGCCCCAGCTGAGTGATCAGCCAGTTGTGTCAATTTAAGAACCAGCCAGGGGTGGCAAAAGCTATGCTGCAGCCCCTGGTAGGCCTTGGATGCACCTATGCCCATGGCACCTATAGTGCACTATATAGGGGCTGACAAGGTGTCCTGTACCATTTGGGTTATGCACCTAGGGTGCATGGAGTCCATTTTAAGGAGTGAGCAAAGAGCCTGGGGCCCTGATTAGCAGGGGGCCAGGCCAACTAAGTCGAAAACCAGCTAAACACAAGGCAAAAAATCTGGGGTAACCATAGTCAGGTAGCCACCTTCCTACAGATGCCCTTAACACAAACCCTTCCAAAAACACAAAATCTCAGTGAGCCACACGGCCACTGAAAACATCAAAGCGGCTGCGAAAGTGATCACAGCAGTAGTGTAGTCATTAGTTTAATCTGTCCCCATGAGGTGTTCTATCAATGCCTCAGGGTGGCATGTTGTTGTTCCTTCCATTAACAAACTTACGTTAGTCATTGCACTGTCCTGTAATCAGCTTCTTACAGAGGCTCCTTCATTCTTCCCCACAAAGCGCAATGCTTTCTATGTCTACCTAGTGTACTACCTCCTTTCTCCAGCTATCTAATGCGGGAGGTATTGTTACCTTCCACTTCATCGTAACTGGCAATTTGGCCAGCAACAACTAAGCCCATAGATTTTGTTGTTAAGTTCTTTCTTTTGGGTTGTTTTTGTATGCCAAGCAGGCTAGTCTCAATGGTGCCTATGTCTTGCCTCCACGCCATAAACTCGAGTGTCTATGACAGCCCAATAGTAATCCTTCAATACTGCGCACTGAAAAATAATTCACAATTTCACTTGTGTGCAATTTCTCTCATGCAGTTTCTTTTCACAACTACTCTCTCATGTAGATTTTTCTAGATTAACAACCCTCATTTTTATTTTTTTAATTTATTTGTTTACGGTGGAGCATAGCGTTAAGCAGGCACAGATAGCCAAGAACAGGGGGAAAATCAGAGCACAAAAATCGGCAGGATAAAGACGCCAGTGTCTCTGCTCAAGGTCTAAAGAGAAATGCTAGTGACATCAAGACTGCAATGACCATCGAACCAAAAACAGATATAAAATCCAAAAATGTACAATAAAAAAAGGACTGCTATTAACAAAATGTTAGAAAAGTATTCAGTTTCTAAAACACATTCTTGTTTATCAACAAACCCATCAAGGACTCAACACCAAAAGGATTTTTTTAGTTTGTAGCAGACTTATTTCAGCAATGCTGCGTTAAGTGTTTACAAGCTGTGGTATGTGGTATTGAAGTAATACTGGGTTTCCTTTTAACTTGGCAGCCATTTTTACACAAACAGGAAGCTTACATTAACTGGGATTTTCAGCAGTCTGATTATCCCTTTTAACTGGCAGCATTGCTGCATTACTTGATTACGATCTGGACTCTTAAGCTTCTGTGAGCGATGTGATGGACCTATGATATTTCTATCTGCTTTATTGCTGGATATCTTCCTGCATAGAACGGTGCTTTAACGTTGTTCTATTTAAATCAACCCACCAAGGTTAAGATAGGTAGAAGTTACAGTAATCATTCTAATATTTGGATCTTTGAGTAAACCTCTACAGCTCGGATGTTGTTCCAGTTTGAAACATAAAGGATGTGCTTGTACGCTTCCCTTTTCGCAGATACCTAGGTAATTGATGCAACGTTCTGTTTTAAAGACACTGTATCCATTGCCTTATGTTTTTGGATTTATTTAGTGCAACAAGACGGACTCAGTATGTCCATAATTATGGGCATATAGTCATACCCACAACAACACACATACACACAACCACACACATGCACACAACCACACACACAACCACACCCACAGCCACACACACACACAAACACACACAACAACCACACACACAACCACAACCACACACAACCACACACGCATCCACCACAGAACCACACACACAACCACACATACACAACCACACACACAACAACACACACACAACCACAAAATAACCACACACACAACCACACAAACACAAACACCCACACACACCCACACACACAACCACACACACACAACCACACACACACAACCATACCGTCAGTTCACACTTTCACCAGGCACGGACACAATCAGTTGTCAGTACACGCTTTCACAGGGCACAAATACCACCAGCCGTCAGTTCACGCTTTCACCGGGCTCAAACACCACCAGCCGTCAGTGCACGCTTTCACCGGGCACAAACACCACCAGCTGTCAGTGCACGCTTCCACCAGGCAGACACCACCAGACGTCAGTGCACCCTTTCACCAGGCACACACACACCACCAGCTGTCAGTGCACGCTTTCACCAGGCACACACACACACCACCAGCCGTCAGTGCACGCTTTCTCCAGGCATACACACACACACCACCACCAGCCATCAGTGCACGCTTTCACCAGGCACACACACACCACCAGCCATCAGTGCACACTTTCACCAGGTACACACCACCAGCTGTCAGTGTACGCTTTCACCAGGCACACACACAACCAGCCGTCAGTGCACGCTTCCACCAGGCACACACACCACCAGCCGGCAGTGCACACTTCCACCAGGCACATTCCCCACCAGCCATCAGTGCATAATTTCTACAGGCACACACACCACCAGCCATCAGTGCACAAATCAATTTCTAACGCATCCACAATTAACTATTGTAGAAATCGCAGTATGGCGTACTTTACTTTTAAACATATCCATCTAAAGCGCACCATGCCACCATTTTGGCCAACAATTAATAGATTTTTGTTGCAATTGGTGTTACAATATTTAGCAATGCCTGCCAATAGCTCAAGCATCCTTGGGTACCTTATTAAATGTAATAGGTGATAGCTTTTGATGTAGACCAGGTAGGAACGTCATGTCTGTGATCTGAGGAACTGAAATTGAAACCCCTCTCAGATAGTAAAGCTGTATTGTAAGTCACAGTTCTCAAAATGACACTTTTAGAAACTTGACGTTTACTTGTCCTAATCATTTGGTGACAGCAGTTTGTTCCTTAGTCACATGACTAGGTGTACTTGGCAGTTGAACTTTGTGTATTCCTCTCAGGCAGCATTACAATAGAGGGTCTGGGTTTTGGCAGGATGGGCTATCTCTGACTTGATGGGGGGGGGGTGGAGCTGTCACCTACCACACTTCACAGTTACACTTCAAAAGCACTGGCTCAGCTCACATGCAAAGGACTTCACACTGCCTTTTGAGCACCCAGGTAGACTGGGACCAGGCAGGGAGGTAGGTAGGAAATTCCAGACACCTTTGTAGGGGGAAACTGCAGAAGCTTCTCCCACTTCAAGGCTGGCATCGGGTACACATTTTGGACCCTCAGACTCAACTCTTCACTTCTGGACCTGTGGAGGACACAGAAAAAGGACTGCTCTGCTACCCTACTGCTCTTGTGCAAGAAGGACTGACCAGCAGTGCTGCTGCTCTGCTCTCATGATGCCCTGCTGTAAGAAGGACTGTTCTGCTGGCCTACCATCTGAGGAAGGACTAAACCTACAAGTTCAATCCAGGACCGTCAGAGTGCTTCTGATGGCTAGTTAGCTGGCCTCCTATTCTGATCTAGAGGAACATAACAGACTCCTCTGCGCTGATGCAACCTGACACATCTTGATGCAGGACCACACATCGCAGCTCTAGCTCAGCAGTCTCGCAAGTACCAACCCAGTGTGATGCTTCTTGACACCAACAACCACAGGCTCAGCTTAATGCACCTTGACGCAGGACTGTGCATCGTAGCCTCTGATTGGCAACTTCGCAAGTACTGACCCTGCGCAACACATATTGATGCCAACAACCAGCCCAGTCCAACGCATTTCGGTTCAGCACCAAAGCAAGCCCTCTCAAGTTTCTGTTAATGGCTTCACAGTCCTCGATGCCTGAGCTATGCAGCCCAATGCAAGAACTACGTATCTCAATGCACCAGGATGCAAGGTACTTTTAACAGCAGACTGAACTCAGTCCTGTATCTGGCCCATGTTTCATAGTGGTCAGCCTGACTTTTTGACTTGGACTTGGTAAACCACGACCACATCACCGTAATTGGCACTTTGTACTTTACTTTAGCCACTATTAAATTACATATCACGGTTCTACTGATTGTTTTTTTGTCGTTTCAGTCCCAAATAGTTTCTTAAATGTTACTTTATTTCTCTAAATTTGTGTGGAATTCTTCTGGTGTTGCGTTGTCAGGTTATTCCTATTTGAGTGCTACATAAATGCTTTACACACTTACTCTAAGTTAAGCCTGACTGCTTTTGTGCCAAGCTACCAGAGGACTAAACAAAGTTAACTTAGTGACTTTTTTTGGTTCACCCTGACAAGGATTGTAGTCACCTGTGTAGGGTTTCACCCCCTCAACCAACAACCCAATTTCACACACACACACACGAAAGCAAATTATGTGAATTTTGCGCCCCCTTCGTTTCCCTCAAAGAAAATTGTCTAGGCCTTCCAAAGACAGTGTGTATGAACTTCTCTGCAGGGGTCATAATCCGATTATTAATATTTGTATCTGGTCCATATCATCTGCAAAGTTGATTCATTGATCATTATCAGGAAACAGTAACACGCCTCAAACTATACAACTATTGCGAACATGTTCTGAGAGTCAGGGTTTAACCAGGGCCAGAAGCAATGAGGACCAATGCTTAACCTTGAGACTTCATTCAAAGGAATAATTTGTCCTTTGCAAGGACAATTTCTGAAGGTAAACTTGAATAATCTTGAATGGGAGATGACTGTGGATAATATGAGTACAGTATGTTTAAAAAATACGCTTTGTTCCTAACAGAAGAGCAGTAATGATAGGCAGCCATCTGGAAACCAAAGAACTTTTATAAGCTCTGCCAATAAAGCTCCATTACACATTCAGAAATGTGTGCTGAAAGCTGTCTCAACATATTTCGTTGCTTCATCCGGGGAGATCTGTATCAACAGAATAAGGCGTCTCTTGATTTCCCACTGTTTACAGGCTAGAACAGGCACATATGGCTGATCAAAAGAAGAAGACTGCTATGTTATCTCAAAACTCATTCTAAATCCACATTCAGACTAACTTCCCAGGCAGGAAAACAAGCACATCATGCATTGACCTTTATAACCTTAATTAGGCAACTTACATTATTTTAAAAGAGTTATAAAATGGCTGTCAAAAATATTGGATACATGCTGCACAACATAAGGCGCCCCGGAATCGTTTCTGACAAATGTAACTGGCATTTCTATTGGATAAGCAGGTGCTGAGTCAACAGTGCAAGAGCGGGCATGTTTTTTTTAAATTCTTTTTTTATGAGAGGTCTGAATAAATAGAACATGGGTAGAATATTTGAAAAATCATGACAGAGAGCATCACAGGTGGTGACACACACAGCCCATTCTAGCATGGTCTATGAAATACCTGTGCATTCCTTAGTACAACTACTCTCTGGTTCCCTGTCGCAGTCAGATGACAGCATCTTCTACTTTTCGTGAAAATAAATAGTTCACTTTCAAAAATATATACCTATGATACAAAACACAGTAGTCTGATTCACAAGGATTTTTTTTTCTGTGAGTAGTTGTGGCTTACTCCTGACAAACTCCTGAGCTTCCAGAAGAAAAATACACATATTCAGGTAAGAAAATATTTGTGAATGAACCCGAATGTTTCCGATTTGATAAGCTTGTTTTTATATGAAGGCAAATTGGGCTTTCTTCCTTCTGATGTGTTTCTTTCACGCGTCTTTTCTCCGCAACCATCCTTTTCATGTGTGGCTTGTTCAACAACTGTGCCATTCTTTCTTCTTTTTCAGGATACTTTCCCTGGATTTTCTTACTCCACTACCCGTCTTCAGGCACTCCTGTATTCCTCGGTCCATATTACCATGAGAGCACATTTTCCCTGTTTGCACCACAGCAGAGCTTAAAAAAGTTGTGCAGGGCGTTAACAAGGAAAGTGCACCCAATTATGTTGAATGTACTGCCCTAAGAGACCCCCTTCCAGGCGGTTGCAATGAGTGACTGCACCCGCCTGCAAGGGGTTGTCCGGGGGTTCCATGGGACCCCCTTTCTCCCCTCCAGTGGGCTGCCTTTAGAAGATGCACTCAATGTGCACCATCTTTCAGTGCGCCTCCTAAAGAAATGTTTAGCTCTTTGTCCGCATCCATAATTTTGTACGGGCACAGAGGCAAAGTGATTCCCTCATTTGCATGGAGCCAACCCAGGGCCGGACTGGCCATATCAGGCACCGGGCAATTCCCCGGTGCGCCGCACGGGTGGGGGGCGTTTTTGGCCCATTGGGGCCGTTTTTGTTACCGGGCTGTATTTGCAGCATAGCTGCAAAATCGGCCCTGTAACAAAATCGGCCGAAAACCGGCCCCGGCAAAGAGCTCGGCAGCAACTCCAATATCCCTCGTCCCCCCCCAGTGGGGAGGGGGCACGGCCGAGGACTTTGCAGGGGCCGGTTGTGGTTCCCAGTCCGGCCCTGGGCCAGCCCCCATGCAAATGAGGAAATGCCCTCTTAAGATAGCGTTTGCGCTACATGTGCGCTATTAGTATACAGAAGAGGCCACACAGGCGACTGGGGTCCCTTCTGTAATACCAAATTGCCCTGCGGGTGCACAAAGTGGGCGCACATGCCCATTGCACCCCTGGGGCACTTTTTGTAATGCGGCCCCTAGTGCTTAATGAATGCAGATATTTGCCTGTGGTGGGCACAGGTGTCTGTTTCCAGGAACTATGCCGTATTTTTTTCATCATCAGACTTTCACCCAGAGCAAGAGAGGAGAGCAGAAAAAAGGCAGAAGAGGGAGATAGGGAAAAAGAGACAAAGATAGAATGCAGGGATTAAAAAGAACCTGCAAGGGTGCAATAAAGAGAAAAGAAGTGTGGATTGGTTGAAGGAAGAGGTAGGTAATGGTATCAAAGCTAGGAGGCTTTTCTGTTTGGCAGACTGATGTAATCCAGAAGAAGTACATAATTAGTCATGTAGTAGGTTGTAGGTAAGAGGTTTATTTACCTGGTATTCGACAACCACCTAAGAAATCTTTGGGCCCCTAAACCTATTATTATTATTTTTTACACCTTAAGCGTGTGTAGTGTGCCTCTTGTGTGCTTATCCATTTTTCTCTGCGTAGGCAGAAAAGGTCACATGGCAAAAAACAAGAATTAGGCCCCCGTTAGGATGACGGAAGGACTTTGTCCGCCCGCCATCCCATCGGAAAAAGGGACCGCCCGCCATAAGGGGGGGGGTCCCGATGGTGGCATTAGGATGCGCCCGCCACAGTGGCGGGTGCATCCTGTATTTTTACCCCGTTTTGTCCCGCTTTTGGCCGCCATAAGTGTGGCAGGGTATGCTCAGGCGTGAGTCCCTTGCTCACTTTGCCACTGGATTCAAACAAACCGGGCTGAAGATGGCTGGAATGCCAGAAACCGGTCCTCGGAAGCTTGTTTCCGGTCCAGGGAAGACATTGCTTGGCAGTTCGGGCTGGACTGTTCCCTTGAGGCACAGGGTCAGACTGATTTGCATATAGCCATGTCTGAACAGGGGTGGCAGAGTGGGCTAAAGAACGGTGATGGATTAAACCCAGATCTTTTGACTGGGTGTGAGTGTTTGATTGATTCAGATGCTCCGTCTATCACCACCCCCTTTTGTACCGCATGACGGAAAGGCATTCAAATTGACCCATTATAATATGGCTGGCAGTGTCTCATAGACACTGACACCATATTGTACTTTTTCCACCCCGGTCGCCTTGCGACCGGGGAAGAAAAGCGGCATACGGTCTTACCGTCTGCCGCGGTCCCCCCCGCCATCCTAATATGGCGGGGGGTTTTCAGGGGAAGGATGGCGGGCGGACCGCCCCCGCCAGGCCGGCGGTGGCTACCGCCAGCCTGGCGGGGGCAGTCCCCCCGTCATCCTAATGGGCCCCTAATGTAAATTTCGGTAGGTATGATCTGAAGAACTTGAATCTTGGAATGCCGTCTTTGTCGCACACAGTACATTCCATACTACTTGCAATTGCAATCCCGGTGCAAACAGGTGTTTATGCGTGCACAAATACACACAGTCCTCACCCTTCCACCCACACATGCATGGTCACGCGCTCACACCCACACACACAGACACACACTCTCATCTTTCCTTTCTGAAACAGGATTTAGTCCATGCACATTACACTGTGTAAGTCATTTAATGGCTGAAATTGTCCTAATTTACCTCATCACAGAAAAGTCTCTGCAGCAAGAGCAGCAGCTGCTCCCTGCTTCCCACATTTTGCTTAGCTATGTCTCAGAATTTCTGAAGATGTACTCCAAAATAATAGACATAAAAATGAAAGGAAATCCATGTTCTCGGTCATAAACCCTTAGCGTTTCACCGCAGAGCTCTTACAAACTACCTGCTAACCCCGCCTTCATAACAGAGAATGTGTCTTTCCTGCAGTCAGCAAAGGATAACATCTGCAAATTGGACCTGAATTAATATGTTCCATTTCTGCAGCTTTAAAAAATCCTCAGGCGTTTTACCTCTTCACATATGAATCAGGTCTGCAGCATAACAAGGCAAAGCCCTGTGAAACCCACAGCGGTTCACAAAGGGTGGGTAAGCTTTTAGGGATTGCGGTGAAGAAAAGCTATCCCTCAAAGAAATCAGCATTGCTTCATTGGGCTCAAATTAGATTTTAAAAGGATGTGCAATCCTGCCAGGACAACCACATACGGCCAAATGCTAGATAAAAGGCTTTTGCTGCAATCATACAGAGGGGAGAGGAGGAATTACAAATGTGCTCTTCCAGTAACAGTATGCAGCATAAAAAGCTGGACTTAAATATGTTCATGAAATGTCCACAAGGAGCAGGGAAATCCTCTGCCAGAACGTTCAATCCTACCGAGACCAGGAGATGTACAATGAAGGTTTATTCCACAACCCGTGCAGGCAGAACAGATACAGAACAGATACTGCTTTATCTGATGGAGCTCTTATGTCTGGCTTCATCCAAAAGGTGATTTCATGCTTCAGAAAGAAAGTGACGTCTCCTAAGGTGACATTATAACTGCAGCAGGCTGTGTGGTGATGGACAGGTGAAGCCATGTGAGAAGACTTTAATTTCTGCTCCAAATACAGGAGCTGGCGGCTCCAATGGGATGAAAGGTGCTTTAAAATTTCGGAATATAAGCTTGGAGTGTTGCTGTTTCTCCTGGGGATAGAAGTCGAAAGAGAATTTAGCTTATTTGAATTGTGGGACTTGCAGGCTGAGTTTAGCCCTAAAGCTACACAATTCAAAAACACAGTGCTATACTAAAATGTAAGTTCCCAAAATTTGGCATTTAAAACCCTTTTGATGTAGTAAAATATTTGTCATCAATGAGAAAGTGCTTTGTTTTTAAAGAGAAAATATGCATTATAAAATCACAGGTTATAATATTGAAGATCTGCATTGTACAGGCAATGGTGCCCCCTCCCTCCCCCCCTTTAGGGTGGCAGAGTATGCCCCCCCCCACCCCCGCTGCTGCCAGTAAGTCGAAAGTGAAAAATAAAACAGTAATAACATGAATTACCATTTTATTTTTCACTGCTCCCAGCCCAAGTAGTGTTTGAGGGCGGGGCATTCCTGCTGACAGGCAGCAGGGGAGTGGTGCTCACCCCACCAGTTTACACTGCACAAGTCACTTTGGTCAACCGTCTTGCAACGGCCAGCCTGACATGCGCAGTGTAAACCTCTCCACCTAGCTGTCTCAGACAGCGGGGTGCAGTGCCTGCTGGAGCATCGAGGCAGCCCACTTCAGCCAATCCTGGTGCTGCTTTCATGCTGCTCATCTGCAGCATGATAGCATCAATGGAATTTGCAGAAGGGGGTTGCCTGAGGCTCCCTGAGTGGCCTGCTGTCACGCTGACACCAGAAGAAAGAAGAAAGGAGAGCGAAACACAGCTAAGTTCGTTTTCATATTTGTTTTAGCTATGTTTTTGCCCCCACTGGATTTGTCTCTCTGTCCCCCACGCCCCTCATGTGTTGAAGGTCACCGTCCACCACTGCGCCCAGTTTGTGCATGATTGCACCAGAAATAAGGGCCACGTTGGTGTACCCTATCTAAAAGCAGGCCTTGAGAAGAGTGAGCAGCACACCAACATGGGCAAATCACAGGGGTGTAGCTGGCCACAGATGTTGGATGCACAAGGACTTACAAGAGTCGAAAGGACAGATGATTTTTACAGATATGCAAATGAGAGAAGACCCACTTGCCATTTCATGGGTCCTAGATTTGTCCACACATAATCATAATTACTGAGATGGAATAATTTTGCATGCATGTCTGCAAGTAGCAAACAGCGGAGATGGAAAGAGATTTTCTTTAAGGTGCTAATAAGATGTTTGCGGTTACTAGTTGTCACTGTTGATTGGACAGCACATGCTTACAGTTGCACAATCCATTGCTAGGTGTGCCTCTTGAGACAGTAGCCCAAGGGTGGAGTGCAGCAGCACCAGCCATTACCAGAAACCCCCCTTGGGTAACCAGCACAAGGATGCAATGTTATAGGCTGCTACTGGATTTTATTAATCAACTTTAAACTCCTTGTCTTAAACAGCCTAAAAGGGAAAACTACATTTTTTTATTGTAGGCCGCTATCGAGGGCTATACCAGTTGTTAAAGGCCCTGAGCCTGAGTTATATGCCTGAGCCACAGGAGTGGGCCTATACCAGGGATCAGGCCTTTAATAACTGGTATAGAATCAGGCACAGGTCTATAAGGCTGTTCTACTCACTCAAGGTAGAATGTTCTAAATTAAAAAGGGAGAAACAGAAAAACAAACATTAGAATGTTGGAGCAAAAGGTTTATACCAGCCATTATAAGCCCAGATCTACTCAATTGTCTTCAAAGGAGCTCCCAACATTCTAAAGTTCTAATACAAAATATTTCATTTGTGGTTATTAAAAGTATTAATAAGCACAAATAAATATGTTTTAACCAACCAAATATAGGCCATGCTCTTCTATGGTGGAGATAATTCAGGTAATGGTTTGACAGAACATCTACAGTCACACAATCTACAATACAATATCTGATTACCCGGAATCATTTCCAAAGTTTCAAATATCTTGCTTTAGTTCTCATACAAAAATAGGTTCCTTAATAGTATTAACTATTACAAAAGGCTTTCATCTCGTAATGTCATATTCTCTATGTGGAAGACAAAGGTGCATAAAGAATCCCCTAATACTGAATGAGTCTTAATTTTCCTTGGTAGTGTCTGTTGCAAGTATTTAATTAAGAAAAGAATGACCTTTTTCAGAATGCCAACAAAAAAGCATAAATACAAAATATGGTCAACTTCTGGAGTTATATGAAAAATGACAGATTTTGAGACAGGAATATCCCCTGCATGGTGTACAGCCATGTCCCCTTCCTTCCATGCCCAACTGCGAGCATTTTGCATCCCGGTTTTGGGAATTGTGGTACCAACCTCATGCTAATCCCACATCTTTGTTAATGGATTGGGTCTGCCTTGTGTCCTGGACAGGAGGAGTACACTCTGCGTATTGTCGAGAGTGGTAGAGGACTGCTGCCCCTGTCACAGATGCATGTGTACCCGCATTCAGCATAGCTTGTTTTGTAGAGATCTTAGCATAACCAGGCCTTTATTAACCTGTGTCACAGGAGTGGGAGCCTATTGCCCTCTTATGTAAATATCCACCTATAATGATGAACAAGGAATTCTACCATGAGTTCCGAAGCACATAGATGTATGTGTGTGGTGTGTGATGAGGGAGCTACACCGTACATAGTTGCTGAAAGTAAGCCATAGAGGCAGAAGCCTGTGGATTCCAATATGGGTACCCTCGTCAGTCCCTGCGCACACAATGGCAGAGAAGATACTGTTCTAGATAGTGGCAGATAGTCCTAAGACTGGACGGAAGTGAGGATATACCTGAAACTAGCGGGAAGGATCCCAGACACTGAGGGGAGGACAGAGGAGACAGGGTCAGTCATAGGATTACACTGGATTAGATCCTTTGATGCAGAAGGGTTGCTTTTTAGTCTTCTTGGAGTCTGCCATTTGGTGGATGTTAGGAGGGAAGGGTGGGGCTGCAGTTGCTACTATTTAGGTATGAGGAGAGGCAGCCTTTTCTGTTTCTTCCTGCTCTTTGTTAGGTGTGGCTGTGAAAGATGGGTGCAGATTGTTCGGACCTCTTTGTTCCTCTGTTGTGGGTGCTCCAACCCGGTGGAGAGGAACCAGCTGTGAAGAGCCTCACTCAAGGCAAAGGTTGAGTCTGGAAGGCACATTGAAAAAGGAACATGAAAGAAGAATCTGCCTAAATATATCCTGAAAGTGCAGACTTAGAGTACACATCACCTGTCAGCTGTACCTGTATTCGAGTGGGAGCTGTCGACCAACTTAGTGTTCTAGTTACAAGTTCACATTGACCATGGAAGGGCTGCTACACAGAATGTTCAAATGACTACCACACAACCACAGTTGATGTTTGCCTGATAGACAGCTTCCCAGAGGTGAGGGACATCAACAAAAGTCTAACCTGAACAGTCCTATCGGAATCACAGGAGGAGGAGTTAGCCAACCTTCAGGAGGGATTGGCTGCTGGTGTAGACAGAAGCAGGTGATCCTGGCGCTGTGGTCCATCCTCCTGAGCCTCACAAGAAAGCATGACTGATGAGTTGCCAGCTTGGAGATGGTCATAGAACTTTGAGGAAGAACCGCAGTAGTCCAGAAGCATGCATGAGGGTATCCTACTGTCATCCTTGCCATCATGACTGTGGCACTTGTTGAAGTGGGCCCTATCAGGCTGCCTGCCCTAAAAAGGGATTGACATTATCCCATGGCAATTGTGCTCTAAGTGACTGTTGTTGGTGTGACCGTGGTACTGGTCGCACCATGCCCATGCGGTCTTGGTCACTGAAGAAGAATCCTTCAACCTACAGCATCTGACCATGCTCACCCGCTTTTGCCCAAACCACCTTGAAACGGCAGGTAGCTACCACAGAGCCTACACCTAGGAGGACTGCTTCATTGGCATATCCCAGGGAGGCCATGCAACTGGGATCAACGGTCACTAGTTCAGCTGCAACAGCAAGCCCACCTGTTGTTGATGCTGTCAAGCCAAAGGAAGGCTTCTATCCATAGAAAGCTGACACCACAGCTGCTTCCAGGTTACTGCTGTGCTATCTGTGCCTCGCAGACATGAGTGGGGCAGCTCGACCACAGCCTCAATACAAGAGCAGATTCTGTATGGTAGGATGGTCTGAGGCCTTCTGCCACCTAGAGGCGCGTGAGAGACTGAACTGAACGGACAATGTAGCCTAACCACAGACTCATATATGCAATAGGAGAAGCGCTGCACTTGTACTGGTTCATATGCTGCTAAGCCTCCAGAATACAGGGAGAAGTAGGAGGAAAGGGGTAGAGAGAGAGGAGGCCAGCATTCTGAATTGTATTACTCTTTCACCCATCTACCTGGTATCTTATACTCATATGCTCTGTGTAGTATCATGTTTTACAGTGTTAACAAAGTACTTTTTTTATTAAGGAGAAACACTAGTCTGGACAATCATGTTATTGAACCTATGGGTGTTTGGTGAGTTCTGCACCTTTAGTATCTCGGCACTAATCTCCCTGACATACCGCTGACTGATTGCTATCGATACCACTGAGAGTCAATTAAAAAGTAGAATAGACCCCTGGATTGCAGAGGCAATCAACCCAAGCTCTATTGCTATGGCCCAGTAGCCCCTGCCTGCCCCGTCGTCCCTCGAACGGGGACTAACAAAAGACGTCTTAGAAGGAGATTTTCATTACTGTCAATAGAAAAACCCCTTCTATGATGGTAACTATTCATACTAATTCTAATTTGCATAAAAGCACTAACATACAGAAAGGAATACTGAGCCACATAAAACTGTGGACCAAAATATGAAAAGTACAACCAGAAGCATAATAAGAAGAATTCAAATTACACACAAAAAAGACAGGGAAACATCATCATTCAGAATTAAAAAGAAACCAGCTGATCCAAATTTGGGAGCCTGAATAAAGTAATGAGACAACTGAAAAAGAAAGTATGTACATTTTCTATAGTATTTGCCAGGCATTATTTTAAAGTTATTTTTGTTTTTGTTGCCCTAAGTGGGAAGGGTATGCCCAGACATGGGTCCAGTGCTCACTGGATTCAAGCTAGCCTGGCTGATGAGGGCTGATACCCCAAAACCGGTTCCTAGGATGGTTGTTTCTGGTCCTTGGAGGACCTAGCCTCACAGTTCGGGCCAGACTGTACCCATGAGAAGCAGGGTCAAGACTGATTTGCACATGGCCGCCCACAAAATGGGGTGGCATTGTGAACAAAAGAACAATGGATTCAAACCAGATGTCTTGACTTGGGGTGAGTGGCTGAAAAGTTTCAGTACTCCAGCCATCATTGTGTTATGTTTGTCAAGTTTATAATGTTGCCTAAAGCAGCTTCTAAAGATTACCCACTGGCACACTTTTTATCCTAAGAATCAAACATTTTTTAGGAAAGCATTTTTCAAGGAAATCTCAGCTATGAGAGGGTGAGCCAAATGTGATGTCTGCTCCTTAAGTGAGGCCAGTGCTATCACTCTTTTAAAGCAAATAGATTGAAAAAAAGGTAGCAGTCAGATAGCAACATTTACAATATAAGGTTTTAGTATGAATATATTCACTCAGGGAAAGGGTTGGGGGCTAGGGTTAGGGTACATGTTAGGATATGAGTTAGGGTAATGGTACCCTTACAGCAAGGGTTAACTTTGGGCTTCATTCAGGGTTAGGAAAATGGGAAAGATGTACATTAGAGCTAGAGTTAGGCAAAGGGCATAGGAAAAGATTACAAATAGGGCTAGGGATAGATTTAGAGTTATTCCTTCACCTGAGACTTGGAAAAGGGTGGGAGTGGGGAAGTAAAGCTTAGGCTCACTGGTAGGGTTAGTGCTAGGGTTAGGGAGAAGGAATAGGTAACCCTTAAGACAAGAATACGAACATGGTGGCACGTCTTATAGGAACATGGCTTGTAGGAGATCCCTTTCTCAAGGGCTTAGTGTAGTAGTTAGGGACCTTCTTACTCTTGGCTATGTCCAATCTTCAGAAAAGAAAATCTTAAGTAAGTGTAAAGTTTTTTGCACTACCAGTGAAAAACTGGATTTTGTTGTGTTGACAGAAGGGGACAGTCCATGCTTCTTCCAACATACCCATGGGTGGATTGTCTTCTGGTTGCTTGGGAATGGTGAGCACTTTCCTCTCAAAAGAGAGAGGCAAGCTGAGGAAATATTATCAAGCATTCAACTATTTTTGGAACACACTCTTGCAAGGATTACCCAGTTTATTAATTCATTGGACATTATAAGTTATGACATCATGCCCTTCATTTAGCACATTATTAATGTTTACCACTTTGATTTCCTAGACCTGCCTTATGTTTTCCCCATAAAGAAATATTCACAAAAGATCATGAGTCTGCCAAAATAGTAAAGATGGGATCATTATGCCCATTATGTTCCATAGTCTTTGAGTTCGTAATCAAGGTCTCTCCAGTAGAGAAGAAAAGGAAAGATTTAAAACCAGTCATAAAGCCATATATCTCTATCTGTGTGAGTTGCTAGCATCCCTATAATGCATCATGTCCAGTTCTACTAACAACACATTTTTATCAGACCATGGAAGCCTTTAAGGTTATCAAAAATAATATGAATCAGTGGTACATAATAGGTTTGATGGCGCCACTCGAGAAAGAACACAAATGTATTTGTGCTAGTCAAGTATTGGATGATGGTGCTACAGGGGTAGAGAAAACCACCAATCTCCCTATGATGTGGCCTAGGCCAACACAACCTAGTATACAAAATCTCCAGCCACGTCCACAAGGAAAAATAATATTGAATGTGATACTGTATAGACAAAATTAGAACAAAGTTGTTGTAATCCTCCATTCTTTATTCTTCTTTTACTGTTAATGTGTTGAAATCTTAGTCAGCCAACACGGGTTTCATCACCACAAGGGAAAATTGCAAGCAACTTTTTCAAGGCTCCAGCATCTAAAATTGAGACTTTTCATATAGTGATAATTCCATCCCACATGGATTTTAAAAGATTTTCCAAGAACATGGATTTCAATCAGAAACCAGGTATCGCAGGTGATCCAAATTCAATCAATTCAAACCAAGCGTGGAGAAACGGACAGGCGAGTCCCCCTCAAGTCGTCCTCGTGTGTGAGGTTGAAAACCACGTATCGGGTATTGTAAGTAGTCCATCTCCAAAATCAATCTTTGTCCTAGAGTACTCGAGACTCGAGATTTTGAAGACAGACATGTGGGATGGAATTATCACTATATGAAAAGTCTCAAATTTAGATACTAGAGCCTTGAAAACATTGTGGGACAATTTCCCCTTGTGACGACGAAACACATGTTGGCTGGCTAAGAATTCAACACAGTAACAGGAAAAGAATAAAGAAATGAGAATTACAAAAACTTTGTTCTAATTTTGTGTATAAACTGTCACATTAAATATTGTTTTTACCTTGTGGACGTGTGCTGGGGATAGTGTATAGTAGTCTTCAAACTTATGTGGTTACTAATTAGCTGGGAGAAGCCAATGAACCCTCATTTCTAGATAACAGCCTTCTTTAGTTATCTCATAAACATGGAGATTGGTCAGTCAAAACATCTTCAAGAAAAGCTGAATACCATTAGAAAAGAACTGCATTCAGCTTCAAAGGAAACAGTGCTTCCATTGCAAAGCCTTTCATAGCTTTCATTTACTGGGCGATTGTAAAGCATTGACTTCTTCCCGTTCAAAGTTCAATGAGTTGGGAATGTCTCTTTTGTGTCTCCTTTCAGAGTAAAATTTACAGAGCTTCACCACAGGTTCATTGTGATTTGCAATCACAGTTGTAAATGTTAATGCTCATTTGTATTTTGTAAATTAGTACTTTGCAGTTATAAATTCAGAAGTGCTGGCTTTGTAAAATGCAACAAATTTCAGTGGGTCATACATTTGCCTTCACCTTAGTTATGGTTAGAATAACATTAATGTGCATCATGAACGGTTGATAACATGCTTCAGACCAAATTAGCTTAATTGGTGAAGTACAAAAGAGCAACCATACGTTGGCATCTTACAGGCTGTTGAATTTACCTTCAGCCAGAGGTATACCCTGAAACTTGTATTGGCAATATGCAAGATCAACATAAAAATCATCTGTGAATTTTAAGACCAGTTGTCTATCAGAGTAATAAGAGAATCTAACACCTGTGACAAGGTTCATACAGACATAGAAATTGAAAAAGAAAAAATTACAGACACACACCATAACCAAGACTAGAATTCACCAAAGTCCAAGCAGAGGAGTATGCATTTGAGAGGTACAAATTTTCCTTCATAACCCCCAGGCATAGCCTGCCACCTCAACTAATCATTTCAAGGGACATGACAGCCAATGGTGTCATGAGCAGTGGCAAATCATTACAGATCAACTTTGCAGGTTCAACCTGATTCAGTGCCCCAAGTATGCCAACCTGCATACCCAGGCATGTTTTCTCATTGCCTCTTCCCAGCCAAAAACGATACTGGTGGTAATCACCTAGAATGCCATATTGCTCCAGATAAGCTTTAAATTGAACAGAGATCACACTCATGATAATCCCATGAGGATGCAGAATATTTGTAAATGGCCTGAAAACAACAAAATGATGGTGGTCAGGAAATATGTTTGAACTGTACTGGGTTCCAACACTTTTGTCTCTGATTCCATTGGAGAACTAAGTGAGCTAATAATCACCAGTAAATTTAACCTTGGAGCAACAACAAAAAATAAACAATCGCCTTAATAATAGAAATATGCGCACCTCAGATGGTCAAGAAGAAGCTTCAGGTTAATTGATGCGTTTTGTCAATTCTTGAACAGCTTTTCATTGAACTGGAGACCATTCTTTTCGCTATCTTCCCTTTGATGTGGTATTCAGTCAACTGGCCTAATACTACACCTGAATGGCTGGACAGGTACATTTTTATTGGCTAACTGAACAGAAGGCACACAGTTTGATTCTTGAACACCTGAAAACTATAAAAGGGCATATACAGTGCCTAGTTTGTAAAAGAATAACTGCTTGGGCCCCAAAGTTTTGCTTAAACGCCAGAGGCTGGAACCTTCAACGTTCAGGGTATCAAGGCTGAGAAGTCTTTTCACTTCATGCTTCTTTAACCCACCACCAGACACTCCCTGTCTCATTATCCCACTCTTTTTTCATCCCTTCTTTCTCTTTTTGGTACTGTTTTTTTGTCTTTCTCTTTCCCCTTCATTCTACCTTTTGTGCTTTCCTCTTTCTTGCTCTGTATTCAAATCGGTTGAAGAAAAATAAGTCCCACTCCCCAAATGTAAGTGCTGGTGGGCCCCTTCTGCAACCACTGGCTCAAATTAGGCATTGGGCATATGTGTTAAAAAGTGCAATGTGAAAACATACATAAGTAAGAAATTGACCAGTGCCAGATATGCGAAATACCATCAAATAAGAGTAAGAAACCATGCTGGCTTCAGTACTGACTTGACCTGAAAAACACTATGGGCCTGATTACGATGTCAGTCAGAAAGCATTCCAAACAACTCCGCCTCTGAATGGTTTCCAACCGAATCTGATTCATGGAGTCCGACCGACCGATTACAATGCTCCCGAACACCATTTAGTCAGACTACCATTGACTTCAATGGGAGCCTGTGTTCCGCCCGACAACACAGGCTCCCATTGAAGAAAGGCGTGGTTGCTGAAAACCTTGCACCCTGTGGCAGGCCCCCGATGATGCCTGCCACACTGTGCATGGTTGGGAAGTGAGGTCCCATGGGTACCCCCAAGGGCCCCATGGCCTCTGGGTGAAGGAGGGTCTGGTACGGGCCCCCAAAGTCAGATTCGGACAGCTGATCCGTGTCGGAACATCCTATTTGGAAAGGCTGTCCGAATCCGACATCGTAATATGTTGGTTGGAAATGCGATCCATAGACCTGTATAAATTGGTTCCGACCGACTCGGAGTCTCTGAATGCCGTTCAGAAGCAATTCAGAACCAAGTGAGACAGTCCGAATGGTTTCCGGCCATCGTAATTGGTCGGTCGGAAATGTTTCCGAGTCGGTCAGAAACACGGGTTCCGAATTGGATTTGAACAATCTGAATGCTGTTCGGAGGCTTTCCGACCAACATCGTAATCAGGCCCTTTGTATGACCCTTTTTCGAGTCAGCACCACACACCAAAGCACACTGAAAACACACAATAACACACACAAGCACACAGATGTGAAATCCATATGCAGAGAACTAAGGGGCAGATGTAGGTAAATGTGAAATACTGATTTCTTAATACCGAATTTTAGCGATTCAGTATTAAGAAATCGGTATTTCCGATGTAGGTAAAAAATCTGTAATTTTTACCGAATTGGTAATATTCGGGAAAAAAACACTGAATCCTTAATACTGATCGGTATAACCGATTCTGAATTACCGAATCTGTAAATACCGAATCGGTAATTCAAAATTCCTGCAATTGAGGAATCAGCCAATCCTGTGCATCGTATTTACTCCCGACCAGGAAGTGGCCACACCCAAGCAGCTGCACTGAACCAGAAGCTGTTAGAGAGGTGGGCAGCAGGGAAAGACAAACAGGAGCAACTTTACTACCTGACATCAAGCACCAGAATGGACAGCCAGGACAGGGAAACTGGTGGTGCAGAAAAGAAAAATTAAATTTAGTGAGAGGGAGCTGGAGATATTAATTGAGGAGGTTGCAAAGGAACACACCAAGCTATTTGGTAAAAAATCACTACAAGTGCCAGAGTCACAAAAAAGAAAAATATGGATTGGAATCCTGGACCTCATTAATGCCATAGGTGTGACCCACTGTGGCGTGGACGACCTAAAAAGCGGTGGTATGACCTCAGGAGTATGGCGAAGAAGAGGATGTCTGAAAGGAAAATGCAAGCAAACCTGACAGGTGGAGAAAAAAATAGAGCACCTGCACCGACTGCCCTGGAACTGCTTGTGGAGTCCACCATTGAGCCTGAGAGTGTCAGCGGCATTGGGAATGCAGACAGCTCTGCCAGAGCTGCAACCAAACAAGGTAAGATGCATGCACACCAAGCTGCACCCCCCACTCCCTAACCCGATTCCCCAATGAGGCAGTGTGAATCCCACTCCAGTACAGGTTTTACTAAACACCAGCAATGCATTATGGGAGATGTAGTCAGTGTAACACCTATCATGACAGTCAGCCCACTGAACCCAAAGGCATGTGACGCACATCAGCGGTAAGCAAGCAGAGGACAGTCGGATTTATTGGCAGACATGGCATTTATTTGTATGCAAATGCTGCCACACAAGTCAACTAATATACAATCTGTCTCCACAGGCGAGACATCGCGCTGGGCACCGCCAGGCAAGGCAGGAAAGGCACCCGGAGAGATAGAGCCGAGGAGGAGGATGTCATTATGCCCGCGGGCCACACCACAACACCACCACCGTCAACACCACCACCATCAACACCACCCCCACCGGCATCACGTCCAGCATCACCAGCAGCGTCACCAACGTCATCATCTCCAAGACCCAGGAGGCATGCAGTTGCCAGTCTCCAACAGATGGAGTTGTCCACGAGGACTGCACGGGGGGAAACAGCCAACGGTGCCAGACGATGGCAATAATGCCGGTACTCATTCCCCCACAGAGCGACCACACACAGATGCCAGATGCCATAGGGCTAGGGCACACAGTCCACCTTCGCAGGGCGAGGATCATAGTGTTGAAGGTGCAGTGTCTGCAAGGAAAGGCAATCCGATCAGTTCAGCGGCAGATGGGGCACATGACAGCACGCTTGCAGTGTATAGATAAGGGCATCTGCACAATGAACACAACACTGGCTGAGGGAATGAGGGACATGGCTGAGGGCATGAGGGGCATGTCCAACTCAGTGAGGCTGCTGTGCATCAAGATGGACGATGACAGAATGGCAAAGCGCAAGGAGAGGCACAAAATGGAGTACTAAGCCAAGGTGGTGAACCGCCTCTCCACTGCCCCTTCTCTGCTCTGCAGGTGCTCGGTGACCATGCAGGAAGAGATGGCACACTGCAGCGGAGATGTGGCAAGGGGGCTGGTGACAGTGACCACTGCACTAGAAGTGCAACAGAATAATCAGACTGCCAATACTGGTGCAGGTGATGTGGCGGACAGTGAGGAGACAAATAGCTGCAGTAGTGAAACGCCCCCTGTTACAGAGTCCAGGACGCACAGCGGACGGCAAAGTGGTGGCACGGGACAGATTGCTAGTGAGGACAGTGTACACAGAGAAGGCAGCCATGTTGTGCGTGGGCGCAGGGGGTAATGCCAGGCAGACTTGTTTTTGATACATGGGTGAATTAACCCATGACGGCTTTGTAGGCTGCTTGGAATTGGGACTGCTATGTTAAGCTCTTAATGATGTGGCGTAGTGACATGCTATTAAACTACGTCACTCACACACAATTACTGGCTGTGTCTCCTTACTTACCTAGAAATAGTTCTGGGTAATCTCAGCCCGTCTTTGTCTCCCATCTGGTGCTGGTGCCGCTCCTGCTGCACTGGGCTCTGGCTGTGGATAGTCATCAGCATCGTCCTCAGAGTCAGTCAAATCGACTGCTGTCCCTTTCTTAGTTGCCAGGTTATGCAGCATAGCACATGTAGCGATGATCTTGCAGAAGATGATGGGTCAGTACTGACGGGTGCCTCCTCTTTTGTTGAGGCAGCGGAACCTGCTCTTCAACAGTTCAAACGGCTGCTCCACCACGTTGCGTGTGGGTTTGTGCGCAGCATTATATCGTCTCTCACTTGGGGTTGATGGATTCAGGTAAGGAGTGAGGATGAATGCCCGCACGGCATATGCACTATCACCTAGGTGAGAAAGAAAGTGCCATTAATAACAAACTCCAACACATTCATCAGCAGTATACATCAGGGTGTGTCACAGTGATTTACCTAGCAGGTATCCTTCTCCAAATTCTCCCCCAGCCAGACGTGTGTATATCCTACTGTTGGGGAATATGTAGGCGTCATGGGTGCTCCCAGGAAATTTTGCCACGATGTCAGTAATGATTTTGGCCACATCGCAGATGACCTGCACGTTGATGTAGTGGGTGGATTTTCTGTTACAGTAGATGTACTCGTTGGCTGCAGGTGGGCAGATAGGTATGTGTGTCCCATCAATGCACCCTATAACATGCGGGAACTGTGCCTTTTGGTAGAAGTCTGTTTTTGTTTTCAGGAGTTCGGCCTGTGTGGTGCGGAAGCTTATGTAGTAATGCATCCTTTGCATCATGGCATCCAGGAAATTGTTGAAGAACCGAGACAGGCAGCTCTGCGACACACCAACTACCACGGCTATCACCCCCTGGTTACTTCCTGATGCTAATAGGTGGAGGCTACAGAGCACCTGGACATGTGGTGGTATAGCGTGCGCCCTTGATGTAGGATGCTCCAGGAGTGAATGCAGGTCCCCTATCAGGTCCAGGATAGTTTGGGGGTGTAGTCTGTACCTTTCATGAATTTCTGCCTCAGTGAGTTTAAATAGTGTGATGCGCTGTCTGTATATGCGCTCCTCCCTTCTCCAGATCCTCATTCCTGCTGCCTGTAGTCGTAGCCACTTTGCAATAACGTAGAGGGCCGCCATTGTGTTGAGACTGTTGCATTTTGGGACTGTTTAAATGCTGTGCACATGATTACCACCTGCTTTGAGTCAGTGGTAATTACCGACTCTTAAATATCGAATTTCATGAAATTCGGTATTACCGATTTTTGGTACATCTCTTTTACCGATTCTTATTTACCGAATCGGTATTTGGGGTTTTCGGTATCTCCGATTAGGTAATAAGGAATCAGTAACTGGCTTTCCTTATTTTACTGATTCCTTATTACCGAATCCATTCAGTATTACGAAAATTGCAATTGGCTAAGTACCAGTCGGTAACGGTAAAATTTACGGAATTTCACTGTTACCGACCGGTATTTTGCCACCTACATCGGGCACTCATGCACCACACATGTCCACACACACAAAAAAAGCCCACGGTGACATGCACGCCCACACATACACACACATGCACACCTACCTGTTCAATGATTATTTCAATGTCAAGCATTTCTTTATATGTCCATGGTATTTTCGACCCTCTTGATGGTCAATAAACCTCTGTGAGGCACATAAGGAGCTATCATTATTCACACTGGTAAAATAACTCGAGAGATGTTAGATACAGCAGTGAGAATAGGCAAATTGCTCTGGATAACTCTGGGCATATGGTGCCTGCTGCTGTGGCTGAGGTCATAGGAAGAGCTTATAACTGCAGAAAAAAAAAGAAATGTGATACCATGGCAGAAGATGATTCTGACTTTGAAAATGACACATGCTGGGCTGAAATTGAAGCCACTCTCGGCTTTTAAATCGATAAGCTTTATGCTAGTGTGAAAGAAGGATGTCGAGTGTGGATAAGGTTGTCAGAACTCTTGAAGAGAAAAAGGACTAATCTACTAATCTAAATGGAGGGGTGCTTAAAAGGAAACAGGATGACACCTAGAAGGAGAGGAGCTTAAGGGGAAAAAGAGACATTTTTAAATTAGCATCAAGGGTCAGCAAAGAGGCTCTGTGCTGTATCTCAAAGCTGAAAATGAGTCTCTGGCAGAGGACAGGCCATCCTTAACTGCACTGCATTCGGGAACCTAAAGCAGCCGCTGAGCTCTCTTCTTTGAGGATAAAAATAAAATATAATCACGAAAATGTTCACACTTATCAGAAGACACCTGCACAAAAATAATAGGGCGCACTCATTGCGCGAATAATAGCCAACATTTAATATTTTAACAATAAAAAAGCTTTATCAGTGTACACAATGGTGAGCACTAGAATTAAGCTTGTTAAATAAAATAACTTTTTAAAGAATAGGCCATCTAGAAAGCTGTACCTTTATTGTGTTGAAACTCAGTTATTTACAGTGTTAGTTATGTTTTGTCATAATAGACTATTATATGTTTTCCTGTAGTGTGATAAGCAATGCTATGCTGTGAAGAATACACAATGCCACAGTTTGGCATATAAATACCTTATGAGATTGGCCAGAATCCAACAAGCACAAAGAAAATGCCTTCTTGTTGTGGTTTGTCATGGAGGATATGCACCGCCCATTTGATTCACATTTCACCAAACTTTACACGTTCTCCTAAGCTAAGTCAACAACATTTGGATCACAGTTGGTAGTGGCCTGAGCATTTTAGTATATAAAAGGTCACAGCACTCCCTGACTGGTACTATTAAATTGAAACCAACTGCTTCAGTCAGAGGCATGATACCATAAGTGTACTTACATTCACCTAGTTTGACCGGATTTGAGCATTTGTGAAAGGAAATTTCACAATTTCCAGCTGAAAAAATAAAATTTTCTATAGCTTGTTATGACATTTCACTGATATTTGTGTTGGATATTTGCATTTGGCTCCATTGGTTACAAGTTTCACTCTTGGATGGATACCTGGTTCGGCTGTTTGTCGTAAGATTGGCCAACTCAGTGATACTCGTGTTGAAAACATATGAGGTATGCGAAACCAAGACATCCCTGCTTGTGACACACAAATCTTTTTTATAGGTACATTACTGAGGGGGGCTATTTTTACGAAGGTAATTCAAGAAAGAGGTCATGCGTAGTGGCTATCTGTTTGCAACGTAGAAAAACAAGGGGAGTGAGTTGCTAAATTGGGGCAACCCTCAGCCTCACTTAAATGTTGCAATAAGTACAGAAAAGAGGAAAAGCCTCACAGCTGACAAACTCCCAACATTTTAAGAGGTAAAAATAACTGGTCTCAATATATATCAAAGCGGAAAGGGATCTGCACCCAGGGAATGTATGACATCACAACGCATGCTTTTACATCGCATGCTTTTACATCGCAACTTTTACAACGCATGCCTTTACAACGCATAGTGTTGAGGGGTGCTGGATTGTGAATAGTTTAATTTACTATTCCAACTCCAGTCCCCATGGATAGTAGGGAAGGTATTGGATAGTAAATTAAATCTATTCCCTATCCTAGAGCGCCCCCCAGCACAATGCGTTGTAATGGTTTGCTTTGTAAAAGTTGCGATGTAAAAGCACTGCATGGTCAAAGTTGCGTTGTAAAGGATGTTTCCCTCACCCAGGTGAATCAGTGCAATCCGTACATCACATGGATATATAAGTAGGATCCTCACCCACTAGTACCACCAGTGGAATGCTTCATCATGGGATCCTCACCCACTGCACCTAGTGTGAGTGGGAGGGCTCAACGGACTTTGTAAGCATAGCTCTTACTAAAACTTAAGAGCAAGTTAAAAAAGCTTTCAGGGTCCTAATTTGTGTTCTTTACATCTACTATCGCTCAGTAAGGTTGACATGTTTCAGCCTGTTACAAGTGCCACTCATGGTCAGCAGGCTTTCATCAGGACCGACTAAATCTGTGGATTTTCTACAAAATGTGTTAAATACCAATTCCTATAAAATCCAGGCTCCATGAGGTAGTGGGGCTGTGGTGATCCCTGCCTTGGTGTAAGTGTGAGGGAAGGGATCGCCCCACCCCCACTACCTCATGGAGCCTGAATTTTTATCGACCATTAGATGGAAAAGGTCCAATATGGTCTGTAGACTCCCTGCTTCAAATTTAGCGTACTGTGTGAACCAGCATTAGGAGGTGAATAGTCCAGGAATCAAATAGTAAAAAATACTCAATTCAAATTGAGTACTAGAGCTTTTTCTCCTGTGAGAAATTTTGGTATGCAGGTCCGGAGAAAATTGGCCGGAGGTGTAGCTAGCTGCATTACTCCCAGCGCTGAAAGCCTATAGCCAAGTGTCACAGTTATTGAATGATGTCATCAGTGAGGTCAGCAATAATGTTATTTAACATGTCATGAGTGATGAGATATAGGAAGCACTAAGCACTGCATGACGAGGTGCATGTTATAGTTAGTTCACTGAACTATAACTGGTGGATTTCAGTAGTACTAAGTCTTTATTTTTGTACCCATAGCTGCATTGTAATAGTGTATTTTTTCCCATAAATTTCTGTAGTTTTAATAACATATGTTAAGATCTTATTACCATCTAACTATATCATTACCTTAAACTGTATAACTGCAATATGGGCCTATACTGCCTCCGAGGAGTTTTGGTCACATTTATAAACCACAAACCTGAAAGCCAAATGGTTTATAAATGGCATCTGAACCCCGAATAGATAGTATAGAACCATATTATACATTTTATTCATTATGTCATTTCTTTAATGAAAAACTTTATTTGTGTACCCTTCAGAAAGATTAAGAGCATTTTAACAGCATCTGTTTAGTATTGATACTGAGACTGCATATATGTCTGCAAACATTTTGAGGAAAGTATGTTGTTGCTGGGTATAATATACTAATATTCATAAATCTGTTTTATGGAGAAAAAAATTATTGTATTAAATCAATTTTTAAAAGCAAAGCACATTGTAGAGAAATTAAAAACATACATTCTAGAATGTGCTTTTCTTTTGCAGTAAGTTGACACTACAGAGTCACTTTAAAAAGACATCTATAAGAAAAGAAAACAACGTGCAAATAGGGACAGTGATAGTTTTTGATGACAGGGTTCTACATTTACAATGCTTATTTTCACACACTGTGGAGGATTCATTGATAGATGCTTGCATCAAGGATGGGCCTGCAATGGTGAGCTTGTCAATTGTGTTAACTAATTGTGTAAGGGCAGGATTGTTATTGTGAAAGCATTTTTTTACCAGCACTGAAACAAATATGCAATGATGTGTTAAAGCTGTTTATCTGTTTAGGGAAGCTGAATATTCTGTAAATTGATTCAGCACTGCAAACTACAAGACATACGTCTCAGTTAGACCTCTTTTCTGTAAAAACACCAACTATGGAACTATTAGCGTACATTCAATAACAAGCCTTTGCCATGGTATATATATTTACCATTTATGACATTATTGCACATTCAGAAGCTGGCAGTTAAATGTCTGTCCACAGGGCAAACATCTATCAGCACACCAAGTGTGCATGTGCGCATTTATGTGGTGTTTCTGTAGCGACGCCCAGTACAAAACTCAGTGGAGCACTTTACAGGGTAAGATACTAGCATAAAGACACTGATTAATCGGAGAGGTATCTGGTTTGAGGAAAATGAATGCATTGTGATGCAGTATTCCAAAGAGGTGCATCCTGAACTCTTTCCTATGTGTGGCTCTAATGGTTAAGGTAACGTTGTTCCTAATCCGGGGTGCATAGATGGAAAAGGCCGGCTGCCTTGTTTTTCTTTTTTGCACTTCTTAGTTAGTGAATCTCAATGATGCTATCTGTGAGTTGACCACCAGGTGGCTCCATGCAGATGTTGAAGATGACATGGGGTGGATCGAACCCAGGGGAACTCCGCAGGTGCTAGGGATCTTTTGGGACCGTGTGATGCCGGCGTAAACCGTCATAATGAAAGGAAAACCCCCCAAAAATTGCTAGCAAATACCATTCAACACTCCAGGGTGCATACATGGGGAGCTGGTCAACCGCTTTAAAGGCAGCTGAGAAGTCCAGCACTATAAGGAGGCAGGGGTGAGCTTGATGGTTGGTCAGGAGGGCATTGTCTATGATGTGTAATATATTGTCTCCATGCTGTAGCATGATTTTAAACCAGATTTGTAGATATGCAGGAGATCTTTAGCATGAATGTGATTTTGGAGTTGAACATAGACTACATTTGCAATCATCTTGCTGATGAATGGTAGTTGGTAGTTTAGTGATGGGCCATAGGTTTGCAAGATCATCAGTCTATTGTAAAAAGAATTTTGAGTGGGTGGATCTGTCCTCTCTTCAGAGCTCCTGGGAAGATGCCCTGAGAGAGGGGGGCATTTACAATGGTGAGTAGCAGTGAGTGATCATCCCCTGAGAGAGCTCTCATAAAGGACAGGAGTAAACAACATTTTCATAGGAAGGTGCTTGGAGGAAGTGGAGTACATCAAAGAGATATACAAGAGATAGGGCTTCGAAGTATGAACATAGAGATATTCAATGGAAAGGCATGGACCGAACAGATGAAATAGGATTGATACTGTTGATGTGCTGTTAGTTCTTCTGTATTTATTTGCTGAAGAAGAGGTGGATGTCTTTGCACTTTCTGTGTAGTCCAGGGGAGTTGAATGGTACGGCACAGGGATGATGCAGTGCTCGACAGTCTTGAAAAATGTTCTGCTTCTATTGGTGGCAAGTATATTGCTTCTTTAATGCAACAACAAGATGCTGCTACTATAATGCTTTAATCAATGTGTTTACTGCATTGCTTATTAATAATCAAATGTCATCTATGTACCATAAACATGTATCAATAAGTCACTTCTATGAGCCTTTTTGGCTCCTAGGGTAGATGAGCCTGACATTGATGCTTTACCATTCACAATCGGAGGACGGCATGCCATCCCAGGAGAAAACCAAGTCCTCCTCAAAGTCTGTGGTCTCCACAGTAGGAGGAAGAGAAGATTATTATTATCACATATAATAACATCTCAAAGAAGTCCGTAAAGGTATGCAGCAGTCTCCTTCCAATCCAACTACTATGAATTTCAAGTCTCCTGCCAACAGTTACTAAAGCACGGATGCTTGTACCAGCTACACATGACTCCCCACAGCCCACATCTCTTCTTATAGTCACCCCCGATGACTTCCCTGCTACCTCCTCCAATGCAGGTGCAACTCTCCCTTTCTGTTTATCACCGGAGGAAGAGCAAAACCATGGTGAGGAAGTACACTTCTCCATTCAAACCTCTACCTCAATGTAATGAACAACCTGCTGGGATTGTAATACAGCCATGTACCAAAAAGGCACAACAGCACCATGTAAGTGCTTGCAGGGGGGGTGGTTCTATCTTAGACTGGATGTCTTCTTTTTACCTGATGAACCCAAGCAGTTTTTCTCAAGCAATTCCTGTCACAGTACAAATCTATATTTTGTGGTGTCCCACAGGGTTCATCACTTAACCCCAACACGTTTCGATTTGTATGAGGTGCCCATGGCAACTCTCACCTGCTATTTTGGCCTTTCCATTTTTCTCTTACACTGACGATACACTACACATCCTGAGACAGCATAGGACAACAACACTGTTTACTTCCACAAACCTTCCAGACACCTCAGCGCATCCAGATCCACAAAAATCTCACACATACGGAAAACCAGATCCAGCGGTCGAGCTTTCTTGTACATCACTCCTAAAGCGTGGAATGACCTTCCTATACACATGACGGCCTTCTACTCACCACTTGAATTCCACAAGAAACTGAAGACCTGCCTTTTCGAGAAGTCCCACTAGGACCTAGGTGTGTCTAGACTAACACCTGCTCAGCACCAGGATACCCTCCTCAGTGATAGTTCATTCCACAAATCTGCATAAACATGACATATATAAAAAACTATTATAATGATGCTCCCAGCAGTGACACTTGTGCTCTACTTCTGCCAATGTGTTCTGCATTGAGAAAGTGAGGAAAGTTGACCTTTCCTTTTGCCCCCTTATGTTTTAAGTCTGGAATAACCTGCCTTTCCTATTACTCTTCGTCTCTTCCTGTCTTCAGGAAACTCATAAAATCCACTTATTTACACTGTAATCCCCCTTTCAGTCACCCTTAGCATTGTTACTGATTGTTACTGACTTGGTATTAGTGCCAGGACACCCATTGGTCATGTAGGAGTCACCTTTAAAAGCGGTTTATGGGGGTGCTAGAGAAAAGAGAAATAAGATGGCCACCTAATCGGCAAGCTCTCCAGGCCCAAATAACACCGACCCCATCATCCTCCCATCCTCCCCACAAAAGTCACAGCGTAGACCAAGGGAGACACTGAGTTTGTCCAAGCTGTGGTAATTTCATTTTTTTAACACTGACAGAGGAGTATTGGGCCAGGCTATTGCAGTCTGGAGCAATTGCAGGTCTGTGCCGGCGTCACCATTGCTGCAGAGCTGCCATGGAGGTGTGTTGGAGTGGGTTAGCTGTGCCCAGAAGATACGCAGGTACAATGAGACATTGTGCCCATAGGCAATGTGTCCATAAGTCTGCTCGGGACTGGAGCTTCCATGTGAATGCTGATGCTGGGGACAAATGCCAAGGAGAGAGAGAGTACTGTCAGGAAGCACCTGATGGA
The DNA here is from genome assembly GCF_964263255.1 of Lissotriton vulgaris. Taxonomy (NCBI): domain Eukaryota; kingdom Metazoa; phylum Chordata; class Amphibia; order Caudata; family Salamandridae; genus Lissotriton; species Lissotriton vulgaris. The sequence continues at coordinate 82,342,762 of NC_141698.1, read as the reverse complement.
TGCATGAGAGCTGTATCAGCACCTTTGGAACCAGCGCCTCGGGAGGGAAAACCAGAGAGAAATATCAATGACAGAGAGTTGATACCCTACCTGGAAGGCCTATGAGCGTGTTACGGGGACCCTGGCTGTGTCCTATTAGGGCCTGTGGCACGGTCGAGTGCACAGTTGGGCCTTTTGACTTTGTTGCACAGTGCAGATAGAGTGTGAGGTGGGCCTCCCCTACTCTTCACTATGCACCTGTGTCCTGGCAAAATCGCAGTCCTCTGGGCTCCAGACTGTCGCATTTGGCTCTGAGGGGCTCAGCCAAAGCACTGAAGCTCAAGGGGTACTGCACTGGAGATCTCCAAGGTATTGGTGGATGGTGGGACATTATTAGCTTTGCACTTAACAATGGAGCTGTGATTCTCTACAGCCCATATGACCTCTGTGTGGGCCATATAATAATACCACTAGTAACAATCAGCTGGCTGCATAGATTGTCAGTAGATGCCTGCCTTTACTAATCAGCAGATCAATGGGAGCACGGAGCCCCCACCCCCAGGGGCCACCAAGAAGCAGTACATTATGAGGTCAACAAAGAGCTGCACTAGGTGCGATTGCTTGGTGACTGATGTAGGGGACGCGGTGCCAGCGGGTTACTGCCAATCTGAATTTGAAATAACATAGGTAAAAATAGATCAGAGGAATTTGAGGATCCAGTTTTTTAAAAACAGGAGGCAAATCAAGTGGAAGATTTACAACAGGCACAGACACAACCCAGTGAGTCAGAAGTGGTGGGGATGCTTTAGGAGCTGAAAGAGGGTCAAAAAACCAGAGACTCGAAGGAGTCGGTTGCAAAGCTCATGTGCTCATTGAGCTGAAATAGCTCGAGGCTCAGGGGAGGAGCACAGGTGAAGAGAGAGAAACTGGTGCAAGGAATTAACCAGGTGCAGGGAAGCTGGGAACCACCAATGAAGGGAAAGCTGAACTGAGGCTAGTAGGCAGGAAGGCCAAGGAAACCAGGAGACACAAGACAGGCAATGAGACAACCGGAACAGAGTGTGGTTCAGAGTAAAACAGAAATGGGTCCAGAATACAGATATAAAGGGTTCAAAATAACCGTAGGATCCAGGAACAAATCTAGCGAACAAGAAACCACCAACAGGACATGATCTAGGAAGGGTCTAAAGACAGAGGGAACTACAAGGACCATGATTCATCAGGACAATAGAATGGGAGCCTGGACTGGAATACAAAATGCATCTGTCAAGGCAAGGTGTAGATGTGTATAACGTAATATTTAGTAATAAAGCAGGAGACCAGAGGGCCTTCGTGAGCGCTGCTTAGTGGCAGGATGGCAGACTTCTGACAGGAAGATATTTTACATTATTTTAAGTGTAATGAGGAAGGAGAAACCTTGAAGTTGCTTTTAACTCTTCAATAACACTTTAAGATATTTAATTTGCAACTGCATCCCTGGCCAATGATAAGGCACCTGGAATTGATGGCCTTAAAGGAGAATTTTATAAAGAATACATAGACGTACCCGCACCACAACTGTATATATTGAGGCAATAGCCAGAGGCATGCTTCCTCTTTCGATGATGGAAGCAGTGATTTTGATCTTTCCAAAACAGGGAAACCACCCCGGGCAGTGCTCTTCCTATTGCCCACTGTCTTTGCTGAATGTTGATAACAAAATGTTTGCATTTATGCTGCCAAGAGATTACAACTATTAATGCAATGTTTGTTAATTGTACATCAAGTGTGTTTTATGCCTCAAAAAACCAGTGAACTCAATTTACATACATTGATGGCAGAATTGACCCCAATTTGCCAGACGTCACAATCCTGGTAGATGCTGAAAAAGTAGTTGATGCTTTAGAATTGATATATATGCAAGAGGTCTTCAGAATACTTGAACTGAGAGCTTATTTTTTTAGGCTAATAGATTTACTTACAAGAACCCAGTGGCACAAGTGATTATAAACTGAAGTCTGGCAGATATGTTTGGAACCACCAGAGGCATGCAACAGGGGTTCCACTGTCACCCTTTGATTTTTGTATTATTGGTGGAGCCATTAGCATGCTGGTTTGGGGAATTTTACCCTCATAGGTGGTGCAGGTGAGGCCTGTCCCATGCTATTGTCGTTATATGCAGACAGCATTATTCTATTGCTTCAGAAACCAGATGAAAACATGAAGCTCATCAGTAGAGATGTCATCCAGTTTAGAGAGTACACAGCTTCCCTATTAATTGGGACAAATCAGAAGCATCCACATTAGTGGACTGTGTGACCAACTCGTGACCAACTGTGTGACTAACCCATGCTGTGGATGGCGAATGGAGAATAATGTGCTGCATCCCACAGCACATCCCAGAGACATCTGGGAACTTTATGGAGTGTATATGAGAGCTGTAATGTAATGTAATGTAATGTAAAAATTACTTGTAGAGCGCAGCATACACCGGACGGTTTCTTGGCGCTGTTCACATTATTCGGTGAGAGGCATAGAGGGAGGTGAGAAAAGCTTATGAATAGACACTACGGAAAAGGTGGGTTTTAAGGAGAGACCTAAATTGAGGGTAAGAAGAAGAGACTCTGAGTTCCAGCGGGAGAGAGTTCCAAAAAGAAGGGGCCAGGAAGGAAAATCTGAGACCTCCATGTTTTTTGCGTCTGAATCTGGGCGTCTGGAGGAGTGCATGGTCAGAGGATCGAAGGTGCCTGGGAGGGGCGTAACGATGCAGAAGGGAAGAGATGAAGGAAGGGCCGACGCCGGCCAGAGATTTATGAGTTAGGCAACCTAGTTTAAACTTGCAGCGCTCCGATACAGGAAGCCAATGGAGGGCTTTAAGCAGAGGGCGGACATGATGATGTTTATGTTGATGATAGATCAGGCGAGCTGCCTGATTCTGTATCAACTGCAGTCTTTTGATTTGGTATTGAGGGATGCCTGCATACAGAGCGTTAGCATAGTCGATCCGAGAGATGACTAAGGCTAGCAGTGTCAAGGTGAGGGCTTCGGTGGTCAGGAAGTGGGCTATAGTGGGCTGTAGGAGAATCTATTGGGGTGTAGATATCTCTTGTTTACTGTAACTCTTATAGCAACCATGTATGTGTTAACCTGATGTATTGGATCTTTCTTGCTGCACTGTAATTGGGTTTTGTGTTTTACTGGTCTGAGAAATCAAAAAATGTAACCATAAAATGTAAATAAATAAAAGTGGTTCAATTAAGCTGTCAATGTAAAACCCACCACTCTCCAAACTTTACAAGAACCAACCTGAACCATTCACAAAGCCACAACGTCCCAATTCACAATCCCAGCCATGTCTTCCTGTGCGTACCCAGACAACCTACTCCTGTGGTCAAGGAGAGCAACCATCAAACCTGTAAACATTTTACCCAGTCCATCAGTCCCTTAGTGATTCATGCTTATAAAACGAAATATAACTTTTATTACCACCCATTCAAATCATTTGGAAGTATGTTTTATCGCGTTTACCAACAATTTATTAGTGCTTTTACAAGTGTTCCAATCATTCAATAAGGTTATATGAGAATAACGCTAAAATAATATATTGCAACTCTCAACTGGTTCCCATTTTCCAAAATACCAGCATACTTACATACATCAAGCTGCATGTTCACACATTTAGGAAGAGTACCAAAAATTCCATTTAAGAGAATAATTTAAAAATGTACATAATATTTGCTTGATAAAAATAAGATTCTTTCCAAATTTTAAACAGAGCGAGTCCTTGACAATGGGCCAAAGAAAATAAATAGTGCCTTACTTTAAGGAGTTAAAATCAAGTTGGAGTGGCATAAATAACTAAGCAAAACATTTTGCGAACATGAGAAGACTATTCTATTTACAAAGTCAAACAAAGAACATAACATACATAAAATAAAAGTACATAAAGCCTAACACAAATAGTCTAAATGTCCTAAAATAAAGCAAATTTTGAAAAACGTAAAAAGCCAATGAGTTCTAAAAGCAGTCCCCCTAACCCGTTGATGTGTCAGAGATAATATGCTAGGTTAGGGCAGAATATTCCTGGCCTCCTTGGGCTCCACAGCAAGATACTCCTCATCAGACATGGACCTGTTGTATCTCCGTAGAGGCTGTGTGGCTGGATGTCAGAAGGGGGTTAGGAGCTGGAGAGAGAGGAATTATTCAGCAGCAACTTCCACGAAAACCTATTATGATCCTTGTAAAAATGTTAGTTGGTTGAAAAAGCTGTGGATATTCAATATGTGTATTTCTACAAAGGTAATCCTAAGAGTCTGTACAGTGATAGGGTGAAGTTAAGAGTGACTATGATTGAGATGCCATTCCCTGTATGTATATATAGGCCACAGTCCAGTGTGTTTTTATATCTTACTATTATCCACGTCACCAAGTCGTGACTATTGGAAGATGAAACGGTCATGCATGCTCCCAGGGAAGACAGTCTACACATCAATTAAGTGGTCCTGGTATTACAGCTTCTACTTTGATGAGTTTTAGCACTGTCTATTGCAAAAGAATGGTGCCCCTGCAGGCTTGTCAGAAGCTTTTTGGGGGTACAGGTCACCTGGTGATGCATTCCCTTTTTTTTGTTTGGTGATGAAACCAATGCTTTTCCTTTTTTTGTTTGGTGATGAAACCTAGTGGTAACTAAGGTTATCTTCCCTTATTGAAAATCTATCATAAAATCAGGTTAAGCCTCCTTTTGGGATATGTTAAATATTTATGAGTGGGGCCTTATAAGAGTGCAGGATGGTGCAAATAGCCCTGAATAATCTCCCATGTGAAGGACATGGTTTGCTTTAGTGGGGTGGTTGTGAATCAATATGACCTAATACCCTGCGAGAACCGGCCTATGACAGAATTCCCTTGCCTTTCGACTAGTGACTCTGCATTGTCAATAAACAAGGGCACTCACCTGGGGATGCATCTCAGTGCTAACTGTTCATTCTGTGGCTGGCTTGCCTGTGAGATGCCCTCAAGGCTCCCATTTACACGCTTGTAAGAAACAGTGGCTAGTACATGGGCAGCGGCAAGTATTCTGACATGAGAAGCTATGCCTAGGGCGCAGACTTTAGTTGAATTGAGCTCATGCTTCCAGTCTGCAAACATGCCAAGGATCACATCTAGAGTGAAGCGGGGTCTAGCTATGATTGCTTCACTTGGCATGAATATGTTGATCCTCTACCTGTAAACCCTCTCTTTCCTTATCAAATAGTCCTTCTTCAGAATAATTCACTAAGCTGTTGTGTTGATGCACTAAAGGAGGGTAGATTCAAATGTTAGTAACGGTGTCCTGGCGATACTGTGGTAAAGGAATATCACCAAAAGAATAGTCAATAGATGGAGAGAGACAAAGGGCCCGATTCACAGAACTAACTTAAGACAAAATCCTAAACTTACTACTCTTGGTATTCACAGAAGTTAGGATTTTGTCTTAAGACAGACTTAAGTTAGGATTTTGTCTTAAGTCTGTCTTAAGACAAACTTAAGACAAAAGCCTAACTTCTGTGAATACCAAAAGTAGTAAGTTTAGGATTTTGTCTTAAGTTAGTTCTGTGAATCGGGCCCAGAGTGCTTACCCAATTTAAAGAGAGGTTCGAGTAGGGATGTTCTCATTTGAAGTTGTGGTCTGCTACATGGTACAAATAACATCTCTGGAAGCCCCATCAAGTAGTATTATATCAAGTCTGAATTTATTTTAAAATCAGAATGGCGAGGTATGTGTGGCGTATTTCATTGACTATTATATGCTATGATATCACCAACAAGTAAGCTATCTTAGAGGAACGCCAACCGTAATATATAGACTCAAATAAAGACCGAAAACGGTAGCCATGTTGGGTCAGGAAAGAATATGACTTCATCAGTGATGAAATGTATTTGAAGTTTTGTTGTCAGGAAATAAAGTGAGACTTCTATATTTACAAGTCCACATAGTAAATGCAGAGTGTCGATTGATTATTTTACAGTAAACGCTTGTTACAGTGGGTGCAATAAGTCACTTTTCTACAGAACACTTCAAGTGCACAAAACTGTACTTTTTTTTTTGGTATTCAAGTGATCACATTGAATTTGAAAATGATGCAACATTTATTGACGTAATTTTCATAACCAATGATGAATCTGATGCTGATATTATTTCACTTATTACATCCTCTGCTTCTGTCTCACTCCATCTGTTTGACCTTGTCTACGCTCCCGGCACCAGCTCTGTTCTTCTTATTCAGCTCACATATTTTATATCCAGTGTGGACATTAGATGGGAGACTTCATAGGTTAATTCGATATCGGTATCGGCTGGAAGCGGGCATTTGATTTACCTGACATACCATGATTTTTGTCCCTCATTCTCCACTAATTTGCCTCTGTTGACCCTCATTTTGCACCATTATTTAGCAAGTGATGTCAGAGCACTGAATATTGGGCCTCATTACGATGCCAGGCAGACCCCCACCAACAGGCTGTTGGTGGCGGTCTGTCTGACATCCAGACCATTGGTCCGACTGCTGGGTTTTGAGTCATGCAGTTGGACAGCAAAAGGTTAGGGGGAGAGACCGCCGCCTCCGACAGGATCCAAGAACTTGTCGGAGCAGCTGTCTCAATCCTATCCCTACAGGCACCACCATGAGGATTAGGATGTCCCTTTCCGACTCCGTTTTCATGGCATCCCACCGCCATGAAAAGACAGATTGAAACGGACTCTGAAGGCCCCAAGCTTGCCTCCATAACCTGTGGGCCACTGATATGTGACCCTGGGAGCACATGTAGTGACCCCCCTATACACCCATGCACCGTGTGCCAGGGACCAAAAGGTGCCTGGCACACAGTGCCTGTATGTGCACAAAGTGCTTTTTTCTACTGAAGCTGCAGCCCTTTTCCTGGGCCGCAGCACAAGCCACAGTAGAAAAAAGCACTTTCCGACTGCCGTGCTGGCGATCTCATCGTAATAGGGTGGATGGGACCTCCAACTTATTGTCCGACTGTCTCCTGCCCAATGTGATGACGGTCGGCAGTCTGACCGACCGCCATCCTTATTGGGGCCATTGTGTCCAGTCTCTTGCTGCAGTTCTATAGTGTTTGCTATAGCTTCATAAAATGCACTACTTCATTTACCAGTAACCTTCTAATACATTACTTTAAAACATTATTTAAAAATACAAAACAATGAAAACGTTCTGTGTGCCCCTTCATTCTGAGGATATTTATTTTGTAATGCTCTGGATGCAGAAAGGATGGCGTAGATAAAAATGTTATTTGCAAAACAGGGGTATTCCCCATTTATATAATTTAGGATGCAAAGCGAGCAGAATATGGAACTATTTAGAGTTTTTGATTTTTTGAAACAGGAATTTTTAACAATTTTTTCTATAAACAAATTATTTCAATTTGCAAAGTACAAAAATAAATTCTCTGCCTTTCATGTAATGAGTACACAAAAGGCATTTTAGCAAATCCTTGCAACACTTCTTCAAGCTTTGTTTCATTTAATTTATTTTAAACTCAAGTTACCTTCTTATTGTGTTTGGTTAATTGAACCTTCCAACAGTGGATAAAACATTGTCCAAAAAGTTGTGTATATTTGATTTCCTCTTAATGTTTAATGGCCCATTAGCTTTATAGCTCGATCCTTTCACATATACGGATGAAGCACTATCCTCGTGTCACTGGAACTGGACATTTCTTTTTAAATCCATGATTTTATCATTTAAAGATAACTTAAACCTTAACAGATGAGGGCGTCGACACCCCAAAACTATAAAAGACTTGACAAATAGTGATTTTCGGTTAAGGGGATTGCTCCCGTAGACAAAATGCTATTTTGTCTGAGGTGCTGAAAATCTTGACAACCTCCCACCATCCCTCTGATTTTTTTATACAGTTTCCTTTATAATTTTTCCTGATCAATTTTAATTTTTAATATAAAAAAAAATCAGATCATGAATGACAATCAGTTTGTGCCAAGGAGCTGCAGTTTCTAACTCTGCTCCTGCAGGAATGCATCAAGATAACCGCGGCCGGACTGGGAATGTAAACCACCCCTGGCAATTAACTCCGACCGTCCAGGGGGTGGGGTGGGGTGGAAGGGAGATGGGTGAGGTGGGTTGGAAGGGGGACGAGGGGTGGGGCTTGTGGAAACACTGATGCTCTGCTACCCTGCTGCTGCTTTCGTTACAGTAGGCAAATACTGCAAAAACGGCCCCCAGTAACAAAAACAGGACCCACTGGTCCAAAAACAGCCCACACCCTAATGGCCCACTGGGAAAACGCACTGTGCCAGCTACGGACAGTCGGGCCCTGAAGATAGCAACATCCACAACAACAACACCAAACAGAGGCAGTCAAATCTCACCAGGAAAACATTGCAGAACAAATAGCACTGTAAAAAGGCAGCAAGGCAAAGCATACCCATCAATAAATACAGGCTTAGGCATTCTGACTCCCATTACACAAACAGCAGTAGGAAATTCACTGACAGCAGAGGAAGGCACTAACCAATGCTGTTCTATCACAGATTGTGCAGTATGTTGCAGAGCACATGGGAGTGGTATTTTGAGCTTCTATAATGCTGTGATGTGCTCTGCTCCCTGGTAATGACACTCCCTGGTAAGACTAAGTGGTATGCCCAAGCAAATTTCCCCAGGACTGCCATGTAGTTGATCTCCAGATCTTCTGTTAGACATTGGTGGGATGCAGTAAGATATCAATCAATGAGGATTTATAAAGTGCAGCTAATCACCCAATAGGGTATCCAGGTGCTTGCAGGTCCCGGAGGCTTATTCGAACAGCCAAGTATTGAGGGGCATTCAGAATCCTGGAAGTGAGGTGGTGGTCTGGAGGTGTGAGGGAAGGCGGTTCCAAGTTTTTGCTGCAAAATGGGAGAAGGAGCGTCCTCCACTTCCGTTGCAGTAAATGCAGGGAGTATGGGCAAGAGAAAGGGAGGCAGTTTGCTGAAGGGGTCTTTCACAGATGTGGATCACCTTGTGGGACATAAGTATCCTAAACTGAGACCTTGGTGCCTTACCACACTAGGGAATCTTGACTTGCTCCCAGTCATGTCAGTGCATGAACTGCTGTATCTCAGGCTGGAGGACCTGTGATCATTTGCTACCTTGATGTTAAAAAAGGTCAATTTGGGTCATTATTCTACCAGTGGTGTTAATCACTAACTAACATACATACTTTGTTCCAAAAATGAACTGCCTCTACCATGAAGCCCTCCTTTTCGCCAGAGCCACAGTAATGTGAACCTCTCACAATAAATATATGGTCGGATACCTCCCTAAACAAGTTCAAGACTTCTTGCACGAACCATTTAAGAGCTACTATCTAGTTAGAATCCATGTAGTATCCGTGATATGACTCTTTACACCCCACTGATAAAAGAGAATTATACTGTTTTGTAACTGTATAATATCCTCTAATCCCTAATATGCATTCTTTTTTTTGTTATTCCTTCCTTTTTTTATAGCAAACTTTGTCTACAATCCGGGGCAGCTTTAGCAGTGCTAGCACACTGTGCAAGAATCTTTTTTTAGGTACCTTCTCCATGGTTTCCCTCTCTACCGCCTTCAAGTAGGGCCCATTATCTCTCCAAAGTTTCTCTCACATGCATTCCATTTGTTTTACAATGCTACCCTTACCAGTATGGGGTATCGGAGCACTTTACATCACACATGCACATATTATAAGAACACAAAGAATCATACATGTGTAAATCAGTCTACATAAAATGTTCCATAAAACAATTAGGACTACAAGGTGTGGGAGTCACACGTCATCCATACTGGTAGGCAGTATATTTTGAGAGTGCTTGATCTGGAGAAGCACAAACTTGTGATTTAAAATGTATCAGACTGCTTAGGGTGGCATTACTAATAAGAATGTATTTTTACCACAACAGCCCCCTTTTAACAAAAAAAAGATAAGGAAAGGCTGTGGCAAAAAACATAACATTCTAATCAAACACCATGCCCTTTTCATTCAGCTCTTTGATGATAGTTCATAAGACACGGTGCTTTATTAGGATTGTAACTTATGAATTGCAAGTAACAAAAGGATTTCTGTGACAAAATCAGAAAACCCACAGTACCAGCGATATAAACAGTGCGGTGATTTGCATGGGACACCTCCTTTGCAGCAGGCATATTCACCCTCTGCACTACCTAATGATGAGTGAGAACTGCCACTAAACAAAACTCATCCATCTCCAGCAGCAACATTAATCACCAGAGCTATCTTGACATTTTTATTGCTGGACACACAAGAAACACTGCAGTAGGTGCTTTTAAGCTCATAAGTTATTTATTCACACTAAGCCCCACAAGACCAGCCTCAGGTGTGGCTGCACTGGTCACACAGCCTTAAGGTGGCCCATACCGTACAATCAATCCTCACTGGTCAAACCTTCCGCTGGCATTGAAACATAAAGGTATATTTACAAGGGTATAACTCCACCAGAACATCACTTTTAGTATATTGTCCAATCAATTCAATTAACTGTCATGGTGTAACACATTTGAAACAGGATGTGCTGGTGCGAAGCAAACAAATTCCGACACAACCAGTTGTGATTATACTGGTTATCTGCCCAGATTTCAAGGAACACAGAGTTTCCCCATCAGATATTACACTGTTGTACCACCAGGCAGATCAAATGCTTGTGAACCCAATGGCCCATTGAAGGAAAATTAGGTTTTGCCTGGAAAAGAAAGAGGGCTGGATGAAAAATCTGTAAGTGTTATTAAAACGTCCCTGTCAGCTTATAGGATGTTCCCACATTGGATAGACAGAGGACAGTCAGACCTCTGGCCAAATCACTATAAGAGCTGTCTGTGAAGTTTGAGAGAAAAGAAAGCAGGCCTGGTTGGGCAACCTCTAATGAAGGGGACAAATCTGCTGTGATCTATGAGACGGTTGTCATTTTAGTTCTTCCCCGAATACTGTGCACGTGAATGGATAGCCAGTGGAGTGACTACCCAGGATTACCAGTTGGGGTAATATGATATCACTGCATTGCATAGATAACTCCCATGATTTACCTCCAATTTAATCCCCGGCAGAGCTACTGATTATAAGATAAATAAGGGCGGGAGAGAGATAAGCACTGCAGATGTACGCATTTCTGGAGTGTGGAGACACCCATTCAGGACTTGTATCATCTGCTCTTGTGGACTCTAACTCCAGGGCGGCTAGCAATAGTTCCCTGACTCCTCCTCAGTATTACTAGAGTTTAAACTGCTTTAGGCCCTGAGGGTAGGATATCCCCTATACTTCTGCTGGACTGATCCTGCCATAGTTCCCTGTGATGGGGGCATTTTGATCTCTGGCTCAACACAAAGACACCATAGAAGGCATAGGTGTTTGGAGAATACACTCAGAGGAATATGGTCTGCCATGGTGCACTTTAGGGTGCTGCTGCATGGAAGATACAAGATCAAGATACCACCATGAGGAACAAATACACAAGCGCACATCACATAAAGTCACTTTTATCCTTGTGCAATCAGCACTTTTCTCCAATTCATATTCTCGCAGAGATACTCCTTTTCAATCCAAGAGAGTCGCGTTGTGTAGAAAATGTAGTTTTTATTTCTTTTAAAACAAAGTGCTTCACAACCGACACGCGTTTCGCCCTATGCGGGCTTCCTCAAGGCTGAAAATAATACATAAAAAACAAATTGTAACCTCCTTGTCCTGGGCATTTCCCATTAGACATTACTACTGTTCAATATGTGCGTTAAGATATCACCTCATCAAGACATGTGATAAACACCTACAACCTGACCACCATAGACGTGTTTAAGGATATCCTGCTGTTTACAATGCTTTATTTACAACAACCCATGTATAGGTTGTAGTCGTAAAGCATACACAAGAAGAAAGGACAGCCACCATGTGATTTCGCCAATGTCTAAAAATGAATGTAAACACATAAACTTAGGGGCCCCAAGTGTAAGAATAGAAAGGTGCCCTTAGTTCTGAGCAAACCACACCTGCACTCGTGCAGAAAGTAGCACCATAGATACAAAAAGAATAAAATCTACCAATGAGAGGCAAATGTTAAACATGCTCACCTAATTTCCAATGTATTCACCATTTTAATAGTTAAAGTATAGGCTTGTCACTTTATGTAACTCTGTGAAGGGAATTCGTAAAACTTAACTTAGATACCATTCTCTTTTAGAGATTCAGATTCCAATCAGTCATTATGCACAAGTTGCATAAAAAGTCCATAATCCAGGATTTTACCTTGTTACAAGATTCATCAAGAGTATAGTCCAATCTATCCGAGCACATACAATATAAGAAGTAATCTTCGTTTTTTATAGTCGTGGAGCCATGATAAGTTCCATCTATTGTATAAAATAAATTACTATATCAGAAAGAGACCCCATGATTACTTATCTTCATATTCAATTCCCAAAAGTGATTACACTTTCAAGCCCTTAATGTGATATGACATTATCATCCTGGCTTAAAGCTCATTGTACCCCCATGAGAATGGGTGTTATTTGCAAAGTAGGTAGATATTTGATAAATGCATTTGTTGCACCAGCATCATAAATATTTATATAATTTAAGTAAAAACAAAGACCCTGTAAACAAGACATTTAGAGGCTTATGACATAATTTCTTGCAAAAATTGTCAAAGGCTGTAGGCCTACCTTTTCATTTTTCTAGTGTTTGTGTTTTGTCATGTAGGGTGCAAGAATCCTTTAGAAAGGGTTCACCTTGATTTTTGCACCTTTTGTAAATATGTGTAATTTTTGACATAGTGTTTAGTAGTGTTTGCATTAAAGTATTTTTCCTTTAATAAAAGACTAACTGGACAATACATTACTAAGTGTTTATTTGACATGCTGCTGAGTTCAGTGTTTCTAGCTCATAGCTCCGCTCAGAGTAACAATAAGGGACTGATTCCAGGTATGGGTGCTATCAAGCCCAACCGATAAATAACTAGACCAGTACTAACTGGGTGCGATAAATAGTACATATTACAAGTTTATGGGAAATGGCATACAGATTTTAATGTTTAATTCACCAAAATCTGCATGGTACGGTAAATACTATACGCATTTTCCCTGTTAAATCTTGGCAGGTTTGAGCTGCCAAAATTTTATGAAGTGTGAGGTATTTAATGCATCAGATGTGTTAAATACTTTTTAAATCATGTATATTGACCCGTGCTTAAACAGGGATTTATGCACAGGTCGGCATTAACTGGCCACCTCATAGTCAGTGCCTTAGACTGTTCTGAGAATCAAGTGCTAAATGGGGTACTTAGTCAGTCATTTAATGGTCTGCAGTACAAGAGCCCCGATAATCGCCTCTGTTGAGACAGTTGAAGCTCAGTAACTTCTAAGTGCCCTGGTGCCTCCCCCTTGGTTTGCTAACAAGCAGCATCTGAAGCACATCTGGCTTTTGCATTCAACACTGCCTTCAGGAACTCCCAACGTTAGCAGAATATCTGTTAAGGAGTGAAGATGCATCAGGCCACTCCATTGACATTCCACCTTCAGTCCTACCAACTCAAATGGTACCATCATGTGTCACACAATATCAGGTCCCTTCACAAGGTCTGTATCAACAAGAGAGAGAGTAAGGGATTTTATCCACATATGTGGAAGGGAATCACTCCAAATCCCCTGGACTAAGGTACATTTATAACAAAGAGTGGAGTATCACCATAGGAATCTCAAGGAGATTATGAATGGGATGTAATATTCAGTCAAAAGGGTATTGTCCTTTGTTGAAAACCCCCCTCACTCACCAACCTGGTTGGTGGCATGCTTCATCATCGGGGTCCACCCTGATGATCGAGTGTCACCAGGGTGTGCTGCAACACCTGAACTACAGTGGGGCTGTTTTTTTTAGTGATTGGTGCAAAAAAAGGAAAGAAAAGTGATGTTAAAAATTGTCCTGGTATTACTTTGTAGAAAAACTTTATTTGCAAGTTACTGGACAATAATAAAAAGTAGTGAAAAAGATACTGTGGGTAATTATGACCGTGAGTATCTATGTCATTGGTCTACATGTTTCAACCTATGAAGGTCAATCCCAGGTTTTCATCAGGACCAGAAAAAGGGAAAATGGACGGTGAACACACACTAACATGCACCCAATCCTAGATTCCTGCAGCCTAATTGCAAAAATTAACAAAAGGTGTAAGCCCAAACCTGAAATAGGCGAGAAGAAAAAAGACTCCTACTGTGGATCTTCTTAGGCTTCAGGGGGGGTGGTGGGTAGATTTAATCATCTGGGAAATATATTAGTTTCGCCGATTATTGTTAGGTCAGTAACCTACAACTCACACCGGGGGCCCCGCTAGTCACCTGATGAGGAGCAGCTATCACACATTGAAGGGAAGCAGAGTTAGAACTACTACACAGAGTGAGACCCTAGGTCTTCTCCAAAGGGTCTGAACAGCCAATGTCCATTATGGGTGTGAAAACACCTTAGACCATCAATGAAGGTCTCAGCAAGCTTTTGGGTTTTTGGGATTTTTTTAGATGGGGGCAGTATGGGGATGGACAGAAGTGACACACCCTCCTCACATGATAAAAATGCTTTAAGTTGCTAGGTCTGCTCCTCCCTTAAGAGCACCTTGGGCCAAGTTTGTGGTCCATCCGCTCACCACACATTGGATCGCTGACACGCAGTATCATGCCATGCCACCCCCTATCAGCACTCTTACTGGCTGCCTTACCTTGCTCAATTTAGCTGTAGCCTATGTCATTTCATTGAGCTCATCTTTTCAAGGTGAAAGTGTAATGTTTGTTCCATTTTTTTTTATTTGGGCTCCTTACATGTTCATAGTTTTGAAACAGGTGTGCTAACAAGAATCCTGTTAAGCCTATTTTACTGTATAGAAACTCAAAGACCCTGGGTAGGGCCAACCTAAATGCAAATTTATATTCAGCCTGCACATTTTTTACCAGTGGGGTACATGTTGAATAGGGAGGAGGAACTGTGGTTTAAAAAGGGCACTGCCTGTTCTGAGAGGGCACATCAGCTATCTATGAATGCGTTAGCAACATGTGAATAAAAGGTTGTGCAGAAAGAATATGTTTAAGAATTGAACGACTGAAGAAAATCCAATTCCCAGATAGCTGCATGAACAGCAGACAGGAGGATTAAATTCAGCAATTACTTGTTCTGCCATCGGCATCTTTACAGTTTATTTTACATCATATCTCATGAATCTTTGCAAACGTTCCTGAACTATTTACAGCTTAGGGCCTGATTACGATGTCGGTGGGAAAGGCTCGGAACAGTATTCAGATTTCCCTAATCCTTGTCGGAGCCTATGTTTCCGACTCCCCGATTATGATGGAAAGGTAACAGTTCAGTCATTCTCACTCGGTTCCGACCGGCATTCGTGAACTCTGAGTCGGTCAGAGCCGATTCGTTCAGCTCACCGTTTCCGACCGATCGATTACGATGTCGAATTCTGACAGCCTTTCCGACTTGGTCTGTCCGACATGAAAAGCCTGTTGGAAACCGACTTTGGGGGCTCATAGCAGGCCCCCATTTATCCAGAGGTCTCTGTTTGGGGGCTGTGGGGTACCCAAGGGACCCCCTGTAGAACCATGCATGGTGTTACAGGCACCATGGGGTGCCCGCCACAGGGTGCAAGGTTTTCCGAAACCACACCATTTTTCAATGGGAGTCTGTGTTGTCGGTTGTAACACAAGCTCCCATTGAAGTCAATGTTAGACTTGTCAAACTGTGTTCAGAAGCATCATAATTGGTTGGTCGGAGCCTCCGACCCCCAGTCGATCGGAACCATTTACAACAAGTAGTCGGTCGGAAAGCTTTCATACAAACATCGTAATCAAGCCCTTCGAGTTTTAAATCTGATTATAATTATGGGTATTTTTTTTAACTACATTTTCCAGCTGAACAACCCATTACACACAAAAGACGTGTAGGATGGGGATAAGTTGCATTCTCCTGTAGGGACATGCAAAGTTTTTATCACAAGAGCGATCTTTCAAGTGAAACCCAATTACGGTCCCACCTATAGTTCAGAGCTTCCTGCTTTTCCTCCATTTAGGTCCTGGCATAATATTTCCAGGTACATTGGCAACGTCTTCTCACATGAGCATATTAGTTACGAAAGCATTAAAACATTTTTCAGTGGGACGTTGAAACTGAATAGTTATTTGTAAGCTTTTAAAATACGCCAGTGAATAAAACCTACTTTTAAAATGAAAACCCAGGACAAACCCTTGAGCAGAAATCATAGAAAGGAGGAAGTTTGTGAGGGTTATTCTTTGCAATTCCTTAACGACCCTGATATGCATGCAAGGCCTCCTTTATGAGGTTTTGGTAAAGGGCAGTGCTGCAAGAAATCTTGCTGCACTGCCCTGCGTCAAAAGAAAAGGGCAGGGATGCACGGTATCAATAAGATTTGGAGCATTCCTACCCTTTTCCCCAGCGCTGGAGCACAATGGGCCGCTGGGCACCAATGCAGGCACCATTGCACCATGGTGCAAGGGTGCCTCTGTCGCGGGGCTGATTGATTTTGTGCAGGAAGGGATACCGTCCTGCACTTAATCAAGCAATTCAGCACACATGGAGAATGGAAACAAACGAGGAAAAATTATAACATTTCTCTTTGTTGATCCTCCCTAACAGCACTTCTGGGGTGGCGTTAGAGTCCGACATATTCCCAGGTGTACGGTTTCTCATAAATCTGGGAATGCTTCAGATTCCATGTGTGTGGCATGGGAACACCCACCGCAACACCATGGAACACCCCTTTCATGCAGCGTTCTGCGTGAAAGGAGCACATATTTACAAGGCCAGGGAAAGCCAAGCAAAGTGACTTTACGTGGCCTTTTAAAATGCTGTGGCACATTACGCCACCGGACCATCAAAAAAGTGATGTCCCGGCAGCGCAAAAGTGCTACAGGGCCCTCATAAATGAGGCCAGCAGAGTTTTGGTTTCATCCACTTCTGTGGCCTTGCTGCTACAGCGTTGTGGCCTTTGTCAGTACAGACCTGGGATGGATGTGCCCCAACACAGACAAGGAGCAGCAGTAAAAACATTTACTTTTAGAATTTAACAAATAAGAACACTCAGCAGTGAGGAAGCAGTTTGAGCAATAACATTGCAGAGCAAAATACAATGAATGAAAACAAAGGTCAGAGAATACTTAAAAAACAAAGAAAACAAAGTAAAATAAAGCAGGTCTCCACACTGGGAAATACATGAAGAGCACACTATTGTTATTCTTTATTACAGAAAGGGAAGTAGAGAGGCAAAAGACTGTGTTATCCTACTTTCCACCTGTAATGGGCACTCAGTCCAAAGGGGTTCAAATATTGGAGGGACATTACATTTCACATCACAGGGCTGATTACTGCAGACCACTGCAGACCCACTGGCACAGTAGAGGAAGGTAATTTGTGTGCATCATGCCACGGGTAAATACATTGTTTTACACCTACCACAGTGCTTCCACTTTCCATAGATCTAAAGGAGGGGGATTATTTAGCCAAATATATAAAAAAACGTTTGTGACTGAACAATGAGAACTTGCGAGCCAACCGGATCTTACTGAGATGTAGAAGTCCTTGTGGTCCCCAATACTCCCAAGGGGAAACCTGACAGCACTCATCTGCCTGGTGCCCTTTCAGACACAAATAAATTATATGCACTGCCGTTTTTTTTAGGATGAGGGTCAGTTATAGTACTCTATTATCATTATTATTATTATTATTATTATTATTATTATTATTATGGAAGTTTGTAAAGCGCCTGGTTATGCCCACCGGCGTGTCCCCGCGCTAGAGTGAGAGAATATGAGGAGGCCAGACAGGAATAGGTTACACAAGTATTGACCGGAACAAGTGAGTTTTGAGAGCTCTTCGGAACTTAGCCTCAGAGGGTTCTAGACGCAGCTCCAACGGAAGCATGTTCCAAATCTTAGCTGCAAGGTGCCTGAAAGATCTGCCCCCCATGCGCGCTTTGTTAATTTTGGTGATAGCTACCAAGCCAGTGCCAGTGGATCTAAGCATCCGCTTAGCTCTGTATGGTGTAATAAGGCTTAGTAAGGGACCATGCGCCTTTCCTCCGATGATGCTGTGACACGTGCATTGCGCCTTAAAAGTGATCCTTTCCCTAACTGGGAGCCAGTGGAGAGCCTCCAAGGCCGCTTTGGAGGCCGTTCTTCTCGGGAGCCTCAGCATCAGTCGGGCTGCGGCGTTCTGTAGCACCTGGAGGCGATTCAGACCTCTAACCGTGGTCCCCCGATAGAGGAGGTTCGAGTAATCTAATCGCGAGGTCACAAGGGCGTGCACCAGCGTTCGCCTGGCACCAACGGGGAGCAGGTCCAAAATCTTCCGCAGGCTCTTAAGAATTCCAAAGCACACCCCAACCATTCGACCAATCTGGGGAGTGAATGATAGGTCAGAGTCAAACATCACCCCGAGGTTTTTGGCCTGCTGACATGGCACGGGAGTGGTGCCTAGGCATGCTGGCCACCACGCCGAGGACCACACATCCGGACCACCCCCCACCACGAGCACCTCAGTTTTGGCACCATTCAGCTTCAGGCAGTTGTTAGACATCCAGGATGCAAGCTCCTGCATGCAAGCACTGAAGCTAGATGCCCCGACATCGGGCGCCCGTGGCAGTGGGATGACCAACTGTGTGTCATCGGCAAAAGACACTATTTGCATGCCATGGCTTTCCACAATATTGGCTACGGGGGACACATATAGATTAAACAGGGTTGGGCTCAGGGCAGAGCCCTGTGGTACCCCTTGATCCAAATTGAACATACAAGAGTAATGTTCCCCCTGTCTAACCTGAAAGCCCCTATTGGAAGGAAAGGATTGGATCCACTTGAAGCGCTGCCCCTGTAACTCCGCCCTTGTTCAGACACTGTAGCAAGGTGAAATGTGCTACAGTGTCGAACGCTGTGCTTAGGTCGAGTAGAATGAGGGCCATCGTCAGCCCCTCATCTACCCCTTGCCTGATGGTCTCAGTGGCCATAAGCAGCACTGACTCAGTAGAGTGCCGTGAGCGAAAGCCAAACTGAGTTGGATGGAGCAAATTGGCCTCCTCCACATAAGCCATCAGCTGAAGATTGGCCACCTTTTCCGCCACTTTGGCCAGATAGGGAAGGAGAGAAATAGGGCGAAGATTGTATAACCTTTCCCAACTTTGATTAGGCTTTTTTTGGAGCGGGAGAACCACTGCTTGCTTCCATCTTTCAGGTACTGTATGAGTTTTGAACGATAGATCCAGAACATCCCTAATATAGGGCTCTAGGATCTCGATACTCCCCGCGAGCAGTTTCGACGAACCCGGATCGCGAGGGGATCCTGACTTGATGGAGCAGCATATCTGCCGTAGGCCGTCAGGGGGTGGGGTGAAAAAGTTCTCCAGCCTATTATCACCCACAACATCTTGTTCAACCTCTTTAAAATCCGATCCCTTTCTGTTTCCTCCTGAGAAAGCGGAGTAGATGGTGGCCACTTTTTCTGAGAAAAAAGGTGCAATGCGGTTACATGATTCCTCTGAGACACTAGACGGGTCAACAGGTGAACCACAGAAAGAGAATTCTTTATAAATCTTAAATAACTCCTTCGTGGAGTTTTTAGCTTCCCCTATTCTGCCTGAAAAATAAGTTGCTTTGGAACGCCTGATTAAGCTATGATAGTCTCTCCGTTTAGCTCTATACTCCTGTTTAGCTTGATCAAGATAGGCCACCCTCCACTGCCTTTCGAGTTGCTTACACTCCGCCTTAGCTCGGCGGAGCTCTTCGCTGAACCAGGGGGCGGATTTCTGGGGTCTGCTACATGGATTCTTGGGACAAAGGGGAGCTATGTCGTCCAGGGCATCAATAATGTGACCTTCCAGTCTATCGGATGCGGAATCAGCATCCTGACCTCCCGGTCTGCCACCTTTAATCAACGCAGTATCAAACTTGTCGTTGGAAAAAGAAGCCAATTTACGACTCGGGTATTTTGAATTAGTTCGCTCTTGGCTGTTACCTGCCGGGACACTTATAACAAAAGGCACTAAAAAGTGATCGGACCAGGGAATTGGTATGGGGGTTTTAACTTCAATTTCATCCCAGTTGGCAAAAATAGGGTCCCCTTTTGATGGGTAGGGGCCTGAGATCCAATATGGAGTTGGAGAGAGTGTAGTTCCTGACAGAAGTCAGTGGCTCCCTTGTCCGATGAGTCATCCAAATGGATGTTAAGGTCACCTAATAGCAAAAACTTATCCCTACGTAGGGCTGCTTCCGTTATACCTTCTATCAAGCTGGTAGTAAAGCGAGTGAATGGACCTGTAAAGCGATAGACCAGGAAGCCCTTCACTGTATTACCTGCATTAACCTTAATAGAAAAGGCTCCTGTCTCACTGTCAGCAGTGGTGAGCGGTTCGAGTTGACAGCATAGCGGCAGCTTAGATATTATCGCTATCCCACCACCTCTACCCGCAGCTCTATCCAACCTCACCAAGGTACATCCTGCCGGGAGGGAAGCAACTACATCTGGCTCTGAGTTGGAGTCAAGCCACGTTTCGGTGAGGAATAGGAGATCGAGTTTCCTATCAGTGAGCAGATCATATATGTCCAGCTTATGCTTCCGCATAGATCTGGTATTTAGTAGCCCACATATGAGCCTAATGTCCTCAACCTTCTGTGTATCTCTAATGTGCCAATTAAACTGGCACTCTTTGCAGTTGTTATCCTCTTCAGCCTTTAGGCTATGAAGACAGGCTTTAGCGAGTTTGGGACAAAGGGCACGGAGTTGTTGCGCGCTCCACCGTATTACTGCCCCATTTTGTCCAGGGGTTGTGGCCCCTGTCCCCGGCCGGCCGCGGACGGGCGCAGACGGGCTTGCCTTCGGCGCGCCTTCAGCGCGCCGTCGGCGCGGTCGAGTCACCATCTCCTGATGTAGGGAGTCCAGGAAGTGACGCAGCAAGGGGGAGGAGTCGCGCCCCTCCGTTCAAGCGGCACAGAATCGCTGTGCCGTTGGTCAGTTTAATTAGCTATGGTGGATAAATGGGGATAACATCTATTTCTAACCTGAAGTTTGTCACTCAGAACTGAACAACGAAATTTAAGGGGGAAACGAGCATGGGTGGGCTGAACTTGTGGAATTTTATTTAAAAGCATTCTGCTGAGTTACATGAAAACTCTGTTAGATTCTGCGGAGTTCCGCCAACAAATGGAAATATGGACGTTGTGCTGCGATTTAGCACCTGTACTGCATTCCAAGCTGAAAAATCAGCACGAATGGCACCATACAGTGCACAAGAGCACATGGTCATTCGAGTTGATTTTGATGCTGCTAAAGAGGAAAATCTCCCCAAGCAGCAGTCCTCTGACCAGATACAGTCACCTGTGTCAGAAAATGTATCCAGAAGTCCTCCTAGTGAATAGAAATTGTGCTAGGAGCTGCCAAATCTCGCTTGCACGCGCTCATCAGCTCACATTTCTGAAGCTTTGCAGCAAAAATGAAATTCCACCTAGTGGGTAGTGCCAGATTTGGCCTAAACTCGAAGTTACAAGAGTAACGTGGGGTTGGCAAATTTCTCCAATTCCACTACCTGAATGAAATTTTCTGTCTGGGCCTAGAAAGGAGAGTGATAACAATCACCTACATATAATTAAGCCCAGGTGGAAAATTTCATTTCAGTCGTGGAACTGGCGGAATTTGGCGACTCCACGTTACTCTTGTAATGCTGCGTTCTGGCCAAATTCTGGAATTTACTGTGTGGCAGAATTTTTTCTCCTGAGAGGCTCCAGAAATGTGAGCTGGCAAGAACGAGTGAGTGCAAGAGAGATTTGGCGTCCTCTAGTATGATTTCCGGTTGATAAGAGGACTTGCGGCAAGATATTTCAACGTGGGCACTCGCAATTGGTCGCGGGCACAGTTGCATTCAAAGTTCTGATTTTCAAGCAGATTTTCTACTCGATTGGTAGCAAAATCACCTTGTATAACCATGCGCTCGTGCACATCGTGTCACTCTGTTCACACTGATTTTTCAGCACGGAATGTGCTACAGGCACTGAATCGCAGTGCAACATGCACATTTTCACCCATTGGTGGAACCCTGCGCGGAAACTCTCAGAGTTTTTATGTAACTCCACGGAATTCCACAGAGTGAAATTCTGCGAGTTCCACCCACCCCTATATATGATGACTCGGGAAATTACAATAATTACTGTAAATAAACTCAGACCCATCACAACCTGATGTGGCTATAAGAACCAATGTGCAAAAATGTCAAAATAAATAAAAGTATCTGTACCTCTGCCAAGGGATGATTTATCATCATTAATGGCAAAAATACCCCAACATTGAATGTTAATTTGGGGAATCTATTTGTGTCCTTTTTGTATATTTGGATGCTTCACTTGTCTAGTAAGTATTTCTGGTCAGTGGGCGCATCAACGTATGTATTTTAGGCCTTCCAGAATCCACAAGCGTAGGGCGCTTGGAAACTTACGTTGAAAATCTGCTTTGCGACATGTGTGGCATCAATAACCTCTCTAGGATGTTCATTGTAGAGCAGGCCCATCCCTCCCTGGCTGTGCGTCAATCACAGGATGCTCCACCCAGTCGACCATCGCCCACCTACTTAATTATAGGGATAGGGACAAGGTGCTCCGCATCTCCAGGCAAAAGGGCAACATTAAGTATCAGGGCAACACCTTGTCTTTTTACCCTGACTTTACAGCAACAGTACAAGCTGCTAGGAAGGAATTTCTACCAGCAAAAAAGATTCTGATCACTGAAAACATTCAATATGCCATGCTCTAGCCAGGTCGACTATGAATAGGGACCAACGACAAAGCCAAGACCTTTACCAATCCCAAGCAGGCCATGGAATTTGCCAAATCTCTCATCGCAAAAAGAAGACATCTCCTGATGCATCGGACGCCGAGGGATGAAAATCATAGCCGTCTACATGCACGATATTCCTCTTCAGCAGTGCTGCAGAGACTTTGATTTCACTATTACACCACAAGATACAGCTTAGAGACACTGTTACATTGAAATCTCCATCTGTGCCACCAGCCTGAGGATGCGAACTAGTTTAGGCTGTTGCCCTTATATCCTTTGCTGAGTGCTGTTTTTGTTGTGAATGTAAATATTCGTATATACTTCGAGGTGGCATGATGGGCGTATTCCACTATTTCAGATATAGAGCTGCTGTTTCAGGGAGCACACTATCGTTAATCGGTGGTAACCTCCCATGTCCAACGGGGAGTTGAAGGTGCCATGATGTTCCCCCAAATTGGTATACCCCACATTGTTTTATTTACGTTTCTTCACCTGTTGGGTCATTTTTTAAGTAATGGGTATGGCTTTGGCACTTTGGGGCTGCTAAAGTGGGAGGGGGTGGGGGGATCTTGTGATGTTGTTATGGGACTTGTTCAATGTGATTCTATTGATACGTGGAAAAGAGACTATTGGCCAGATGTAGGTAAATATAATTTACAGGTTCTAAAATACCAAATTTTACCGATTCTGTATTTTAGAATCGGTAAATGATATGTAGCTGATGATTTGGTAAATTTTACCGAATCAGTAAAATTCAGTAAATACCGATTCGGTGTTTATCGATTCGGTATTCCCCATTCATTCCTATGGGCCTGGAGGCCCATAGGAATGAATGACAATTACTAATTCGGTAAATATCGAATCGGTAATAGGGAGTAGACTTACAAGGGTGGCAGGGTGTCACATTGACACCATGTTGCACCCCTGTATAGTGCATGGGGGCACATGTGGCACACATTCATGTCCTAAGGGCATGTATGTCTGCCACATGGCCCAGTTGAAAAAAGCACAAAATTGCTTTTTTTAAGGTTTTCGATATTTACCACCAACTATTAGTTGGTGGTTAATACCGAATCCTTAATACACATGAGCACTCTTAGATGTGCTTGCTACATAGCATCTACCGATTTGATAAATACTGAATCGGTAAATACCGAATCGGTAACATCCGATTCAGTATTTACCGATTCGTATTTACCGAATCGGTATTTTTTGGGCTCCTACATTACAAATTTCCAATACCGGTCGGTAATGGCTGAAATTCGGAGATTTTGGCCGTTACCGACCGGTATTGGGCGACCTACATCTGGTCCTATATTTCCTTTGCAGTGTACAGTGACTGACTGCCAGTTGACCAATCCAATGCTGGTAAAAATATATATGCAAGTATTAATAGGTGAGGGCTACAGGTTTTTAACGTATAATATCAGCAGGCTAAATTCCCCCCAAAAAATCTGCCAAGTCTTTGCGTATTTAGATAGACATGCCATTCAGGTGGCTCTTTTGCAGGGGACACATTTGACCAAGGATTGCTAAGCCAGAATTGCATTTAAATGGGCAGGGTTCAAGCTAGTCTCATCATACTCCTCTTACGCCAGGGCGCTTCTCATTCTGATTAAAAGAGGTATCCCATTTGCATCAATCAAAACCTATATAGATGATGGGGGACGTTGCACTATGGTCCATGGTAAACTCGGAAATTCACTGGTCACTTTCATAAATATATACAGGCCCATAGCAGATGAACCAAATGAATCCAGCCCGCAAGGTATTCGCACACCAAAAGTTTCTCAGAGTATCAATACTGCACTGATGGAATTTGGGCTGGTCGATGTTTGGAGACTTCACAACGGGGCAGCATGGGAGGGTACACATGCCACACCAGTGCATAACAGTTGTCTACATTAGACTACTGGCTTATGAGTGAAGGGGAAACAGAATGGGTTACTGACGTCACCACACTTCCAATCACTCTCTCAGACCACAACCATGTACAACTGGTTTTTAGCATTCCAAACACAGTGCTCCGCCCGTTCATGTGGAGTTTTCGGTCAGAAGCTTTACTTGACCCCATTCATGCTGACACCATTCAAAAAGCCATAGTACAATACTGGGACAGTTGACAAAGCTGCTACCTTATGGGAGGCCTTTAAGGAGACAATACGAGGGGTCTGCATCGGTACCATAGCTGAATATTAAGATATCTGAAGTCAACTTGCTAAGATAGAAACCACACTAACGGCCTGGGAGAGTGACTATGCGGTGAAACCAAGCCACCTCATGCTATCTCGCTTCCACAAATTGGTTTTTGAATACAACACACTAAAAGAATCTGAAATCTGTTATCTGTCACGCAGACATGTGGCCAGAGCATATGGGGAGGGTGGTAGACCAAGCCGCAATCTAGCTGCAAAACTCAAAACTCACACCGAACATCCTCACGTAGACAAAATAACTGATTCTCAAGGGTTGGAAAACTATTCTCCTCTAGAAATAGTGGACCAATTTCAAGACTATCATGCCACGATGTACAAGTCGCAAGTGACTACGCCTGATCTAGACATAGCAAAATATCTGGCGGACATTGCGACTATTTGAACCAACCAATTGATGACTCAGATATAAAAGCGGCAATACATGACTTACCTAACGCGCCAGGGTCGGATGGGCTCACGACCAAATTCTGTAAAGAATTTGCAGACATAGTCACACCACGCTTATCAGAAATGTACGCTGACGCACACAAGTTAGGTATTCTGCCACTGTCACTTCGTCAAGCATTAATCATCACTCGCCTAAAAAAGGACAAACCATCTGATATTTGCGAATTGTATAGGCCCCTATCCCTGATCAATCTGGATGCCAAAATACTCACAAAAATTCTAGCCACCAGACTCCAACCTTTGATGCCCTGTTTGGTCCTTCCGGACCAATCTGGCTTCATTCCGAAGAGGTCAACCTTCCCATAATCTCTGAACCATTTTTGCAATGATGCACTTTCTTGACCCGAGCCTATACGCTGCGGCCATGATGTTAGACGCGGCTAAAGCATTTGACTCTATAGAGTGGAGTTACATGTTCAAAATCCTGAAGCGGATGGGATTCCAACCGATATATTTGGGCTGGGGGAGCCTGCTATATAAGGATCCGTTGGCATGAGTGCCGGTGGGGGGGTCTAACATCAGAGCCATTCCCAATTAAACGATGCACCAGACAGGGCTGCCCCTTATCGCCCCTGCTGTTTCCCCCTGCACTTGAGATTCTGGTGTGTGCGATCTGACACAGACATAGAGAGACAGCACTTAATGTTATACACCGCCCGGTAGGCATATCCCTCTATGCCGACGACATGGTCCTATTCATCAGGGAACCTGGTCATTATCTGACACAAGTGCTGAGAGAGTATATCAGATTTGGGTTGTTCTCTGGTCTTACTATCAACTGGGACAAATCAGTGATTATACCTTTGACAGCTATCATCCCTCTACCGTCCATGGAATATCCCCTAGTATGGACCTCAGATCCTGTTAAATACCTAGGGGTCTGGACCCATTGTGATCCTGAAGTTGTTATAAAAAAAATTACAGACAAGCATGTACCGCACTCGATCAGCGAATCGAAAGATGGAGCGTTTTACCGCTATCCCTGGCTGATCGCATTGCAATTAACAAAATGGTTATGTTGCCGTGATTTTTGTATCTATTATCCAATATTCCACTAAAGCTGACACACCGCTTTTTAATGCTATGCAAACAGCCTTACTCAGGTTAATTTGGGGAGGCAAACAGGCTCCCGTGGGCTGGGCAACCCTCACACTGGACTATGCCAAAGGAGGAGTCAGTGCGCCAGACCCGTATACATATTGTCTAAGTGCCCAGTCACAGTATGAATATTATTGGTTTAATCCACATGCCTCCACAAGTAGCAGTGGAAGACAGCGATGCTCATCTGACCCCCCTACCAGGTATCATCACTCATACACGACGAGGTACCCCAAGAACTGAAATCAACACACTGGACACAACGATCGCAGCATGACAGTCCATAGGCCAGCTATCCATAGGCCAGCTTGCCTCTAAACACCCCATATGTGCCCCCGCGCTGCCCCTGGCACATCATACCGCTCTATCAGTGACACAGGAAGACCGCCCGATAAGTTTGCTCAGGGAGGCAGGCTTAGTTACTATGCAGGACCTTTACCTAAATGGCAAGTTCATCACTTCTGAAGACCTCCAATGCATCACTAACCCCTCGCCGTCATTCCATTTTACTATCCATAGGCTGTTAAATCACAATATATTATGTACCAGGATGCACTTAAGCATGGGCGAATTTTGCGAATCTCGCGTTCGCGAATTTTGCAGATTTGCGAACTCGCAATCTGCAAAATCCGCGAATTCTCGCGAATTTGCGGATTTTTTTTTGTGTTCGCGCAGGTTTTTGCCAGTTCGCGAGGGTTTTGTACAATTTCGCAAACGCGAACTTACCTGTCGGGTCGCAAGTTTTGCGAACTTGTTGTTTCTACGTGTACAGCCTGTTTGGGACACTCTTCTTCATCACTGCCACTCTCTGTCACCACTGCCACTCTCTGACTACTCATGCCACCCTCTGGCCCACCCATGCCACCCTCTGTTTCATCACAGCACCCTCTGGTGTACATTATTGTGGCAAAGCAAAGCACACCTTCCCTGCCTCAAGTGACCTGAATTAATTTGGGGCTGATTAATGTGTCACAGAATATTTTTTTAGCTGGCACCTGCTTCCTTAGTGCTTCCTGATTAGTGATCTTTTGCACTTGCTAAGTGCTTTCATTGTTGCAAAATTAGTTACAACACCTGCCCTGCCCCAACTGACAATAATGAATTAGGGGCTGATTAATGTGTCACTGGATTTGAACTTCCAGCCTGGCTCCTGCTTGCCTGCCTTAGCTGTAATTCAGGACCTTTGTGTAACTATTCTGAGGGTCAGAGCAGGGTCACATAATAGTTGCAAGTAGGCAACTGAACTCTGGAGGGGCCCCTCAGGAAGCACTACAGGAAATGGCTACTAATGATGAGCTTGAACTTTTGAACCTGGTAAGTAGTTTCTGTTTTGCTAAGATCGTATTTCTGCAATTTAGCGCTTATTCGCGGGGCGCGAAGTTGAACTGGGAAGCCGCGAACTCACGCGAACAGTGCGAGCAAGCCATAAAATCCGCTGCTCGCGGATTTGCAGATTTTTCGGGAAATTCGCGAATCTCGCGGATTGCGAATTTACCAAAAATCCGCAAAATCCGAGAGCGGAACGGATTTTCCGCCCATACTTGCCTGTTCGACAGTCCCTACAGATATTGTTAACTACTCCTACACGGAGAAAGCTAGTCACCAAACTGTACAGGGCAATACGAGCCGAAAAAAAGTCTACCGGATAAGAGCCTTGCCCGTTGGAACAATAAGCTGTCTCCCCCCTGATGTTCTCAGAGTGGGAACATATTTGCAACCATACTAGCAAACTTAAACCCAATGGCAATCTACGAATCATACACTTTAATTACCTCCATCAGATATATCACACACCCCTTAGGTTGCACAAATATGGACTACATGAGTCTAGCAGATGTAAGCGCTGTGGCCAACTGGAAGTAGATTTCTGGCACCTCGCATGGGAGTGTGTGCTGGTGGCTCGATTCTAGGAACAAATAGTGCAGCATGTACGCAAAATGTCCGGGAGAGAGTTGCAATGTACGCCGTTGATAGGCTTACTGTGTTATGTTCCACATGTGAAACGGACCTTGGGTAAATTTATACACATTGCACTGCTAACGGATAAATACCAGGTTGCGGGAAAATGGTAGGGCACTCATGCACCGAAGGTTGAACATTGGATTAAAGACATGGTGTATTGTGAGGAAAAATTGGAACTGTACGGGGTGGAGTTACCAACATCATCCAAACCCAAGGACATTTTGGAACCACTCCGTCAATTTCTTCAAGAACAAGCCCTAACCAGATCTCCAGACACAGCGGTTTGACACATTGCATAACCTTAAAACGTCATTGTAAGGCCAACTAAGGTCACGGATCTGATATATGTCGTTCATGGGTCTCTGTACTGATCAATCACATGTTGTTTATGTTGGTTCTGTTTTTCAGATACCTTACACGGTAGCGTTGCTGCCTATTTCTGTTTTGGATATGCAATACAAAGAGTTTAAAAAAGTATTTTTGGTCAGTAGAACACATTGTTCGAACTTCGAGGAAGTTCGTTTTGTCTTGGTTATAATTAAAATATGGTCGCATTCTCTTTTATTTTTTATTTTTGCTCATGTTTCACTACTGTATTTTTTTCAACAGCCACAAGAGTTATTTTCTTTCATTCAAATATTCGAGTTGTTAGCCTACCTAAAGCGTCAATTCGAACTTGACTTGCATGTTTTGCCACCTGGGTATATGCTAAAAAAGTGGAGGGGAGGGGTGCAGTGGGGATTTAGAAAGGATAAAATTGCAAGTCCTGAAAGGCACAGCAGTTAATCCATGGACGAGTTTGTCATTGGAGTTTCAAAAGGCACCGTAAGGAAATACATGCAAACATGTTTTGAAGAAAATCCTATTCGCTTATAGCCGCATGAACAGCAGCAGGCAGGGGGATTAAAATAACCAATGGCCTTTTCCATCCTCAACATCTGTACAGCAGCTTCAGTGGAAAAGCTTAAATAGCCTCATATGTGTTTTGACCCGCTTTAAGAACGCTCTTGCACTATTTAGAATTGAAGGTTTAAATCCCATTACAAAATTAAACGTTTCTTTTGGAAGTTAATGTCCTTCCCTGAGTTAAAAGATCTATTAAGATTTGTGTCCACTACTCTGCACCTAGTTTTCCAGTAGCTCGACCCTGTTTTACTTGCCATCAATGCACAAAATACAGCTCTTTAACGAAAAAAACAAAAACATTTGCGTTTCAAATTCAAGAATTAAAAATAGACTTTATCTAGCAAGCATCATCCATAATGAATTTGCAGATAAAGTATCCTTCGAGGAATTAGCACAAAGGGAACAAACAGAAAATATATTTCATAACAGGGATGTGATGGGACCACAGTAAGGGAAAAATGAAAACACTGTTATCTGTGGGTCGTGCACCGCTTTCGTTTCAATCAAAATAAAAATAAAATTAAACTGTAGGTCGTGCTCCAGTTAAACATTCCCCACTCAGGAATGTATATAATAAATTTTGTGGTTGCAGTTCCGGTAGGTCCTGGCCTGTCTCACAAAATAAACTACTAGATGCTTCTGAATGCTTTTTATTTGTTCATCCTATTCAGTAATTCCAATGTGTTGTATTAACTCACTGTTTCTTCACATCTCTGTTAACGTGTACTTCAATTCCCATAATGCATTGCATCTGTTTTTCAAAACATACATGTACTTCCCTCCCAATGCATTTCGTCACGTCGTGCTTCGTCAGGGGATTATCTAAAAATGAATAGCATCTGTCAACGTTCACATTTATGGAAACTTATCGTTTTTGCCACCACCGGTTGAGTTTAGTACGTTTGTGAAATGATTAAATTACTATAATGTCTATTTTCAACTGCCGGGCGATTGTCTCGTTGATCTTATTGAGACTGCTTTAATTCTTCCGTGTCGTTAGTGACTGATGATTTACAGTCTGGTGCGCGCTTCCTAGCTGCCGGTTTATGCAATACGGAAGTTTAAACATAACCATTGTTTTACGTAAACGGTAATCGGGCTTTACACTGCTCGCATATGATAAATAACGCATTTAAGCTAGATAAATTAGCGTGTGGCTTACCAAGGTTTATCTCAGTTCTGCTCTCCTTCCGTGAATCGACTCGCTGTGAAAGCGATGTCATCAGGTGTATAAAGCGTGGCGTCTTACGTAATTGCTCCCTGCGCTCACTTTAAGAGGGGAAGTGACTGCTGTGTTTATTAAAGACAAAACTCGCGGGTTAAATGCAAAAAAACGTGATGAGGTGGCTATTTGTCAGGCCATGCTATAGTTACATAGAAAAACCTAAGAATGATGGATACGTGACTTAAGTGTTTCTTTTCTTAATACAGTGAATCATAGAGGTGACAACCTTGAATGTACA
This sequence comes from Lissotriton vulgaris, assembly GCF_964263255.1. Classification (NCBI taxonomy): domain Eukaryota; kingdom Metazoa; phylum Chordata; class Amphibia; order Caudata; family Salamandridae; genus Lissotriton; species Lissotriton vulgaris. Next base: position 82,311,855 of record NC_141698.1, on the reverse strand, counting down.
CATGTATCAAATGAAAAGTTAATAACGGTCAAAAGTAGAAGTTAATAACGGTCCAAAAATAAGTTAAGAATATATCCTGTGGAATTTTGCAATCAACAGTCTGAATCTAGTACCATGGGTGTATCATAAGTAACATGAAAATTCAACCCGTTCATTTAACCCGTGGGGTTTCAGGGTATTCAGATGGTAAATCCAATGATTTTCTCTTTTCAGTAGGGTGTTCCTATTGTCCCTTCCTTCTGCTTTTTCTATTATTTCCAAAATGCATGCTTTTAGTTGACTTATGTGATGTTGAGCTTCTATAAAATGTGTTGTTATCGTCGATTTCATGACCTTGGTTCTGATGTTGCTTTTATGTTCATTGAGTCTTGTCTTGAGTTTGCGTTCTGTCGGGCCGACATAAGCTTTTCCACATGGGCACTTTAACATGTACACTATGTTAGTGGTATCACACGTGGCGTTGACTTTCAGGGGGATTTTGTGGCCTTTCAGCAGGTGTGTAATAACACTACCACTGATGATGTTGTGGCAGTTATTACAATTCCAACATGGTTTAGTACCATGATATTTTTGGAGTTCATTAACCCCTTCGCTGCGGCGGGAATTCTGCCGCAGCGCTAAGGGGGCGGGGGGGTCGAGCAGCGCTCGCATGCTCGTGACGGAGCCGCTCCGTCACGAGCCGCGGTTGAGCTGTGCTCGTGATGGAGCGGTTCCGTCACGAACGCGCCCGCTCAATAGAACGCGCCGCGCAGGTGCGAAATTCACGCCGCGCAGGCGCGCCGAGCGGGCCATGACGGAACCGCTCCGTCATGAGCACAGCTCAGCCGATGCTCATGACGGAGCGGCTCCGTCATGAGCACACAAGGGGTTATCACTCGTCGGTTGTTTTAATATTTCTCCGATGTTTTTTGACCTTGTGTATACAAATAGTGGTTCCTGTTCAAAATTGTTTTTGAAATCTGGTTCCAATCTAGGTAAGCCCCAAAGTTTTTTGATGATCTTTTTGTATTGTCGACTTAGGTTTGAATATTTACTCACACAGGTCATTCTGTCTTTTTTAGTCTTAGGTTGTGTTTTGAGAAGCTCTTCTCTAGTTGTTCTGGCTGTTCTTTTAGCTGCTGTGCTAGTACATCTTCTGGATATCCACGTTGTTTGAAACGGGTTATCATAAATTCCGTTTGTTCCGATAGCTGTGTGGGTTCCGAGACGATCCTTTTTACCCTTAAAAGTTGAGAGTAGGGTAAGTGTAGTTTTAATGGTTGCGGATGAAAGCTTTCATACCTTAGGATGTTATTTCTGTCTGTAGTTTTCCCGTACAAGTTTGTGGCAAATCCTGTGGGTTTTTTGGTTATTTCTACATCCAAGAAATGGATGATGTCATCATGAATTTCCGAGGTGAATTGGATCCTCTCGTCCATGGTGTTAAGCGGAATGATTTGTGCTGCCAATTCTTCTTTAGTACCTTTCCAAATGGTGAAGATGTCATCGATGAAACATACGTACAATAAAGCCTGGTCTTTTCATGCTCTGTTCTCCAAGATGTGCCTTTCCTCAAAATCACTCATGAAGATATTCGTGTAAGTTGGGGCCGCGTAATTGCCCATAGATGTTCCGCTCTTCTGGAGGTACCAATTATTGTTCAATCTGAAATAACTATGCATTAATGTAAACTCTAACAATTCCAATAATAACATTTTCATGTCTTCCTTGTATTCAGTTTGCAATAGTGCCTTTTCTACGGCCTCAATGCCTACTTGATGAGGGATCGACGTATAAAGAGATTTGACATCTATTGTGCCTAGCACAATCGGTTGATCTTCAGTGATGGATATAGCTGCCAGTTTATTGAGAAAATCAGTGGTGTCTTTAATGAACGACTTCATTGTTGTTACACAAGGTTGTAAATATTTGTCCAGAAATTTTCCAACTGGTTCCTGCCGGCTTCTTCGGGTCGATAATATCGGTTGACAAGGAGGTCTGAGTAAATCTTTATGCACCGTAGGTACAATGTAAAAACTCAGGCTCACCGGATTCTCTTGAGTCAAATATCTTTTTACCTTTTCCTGAATGACTCCTCCTTCTACTGCTTTCTCTAATATTTGTTTCAATGTCTTTTTGATTTCCATTGAGGGGTTGGTATCCAGTCTCATGTAAATGTCATCATCCGCTAAATGACTTACTACTTGTTCCTCATAATATGATCTATTAAGCAACACAAGGGCTCCCCCTTTATCTGGTTTTTGGCAGATCACTTGTTTGTTTTCCGCTATGGATCGTAACATGCCAAATTCTTTAGCTGTCAAGTTATTGTATTTCTTTTTCTTTTGAGTATTCAATTTTGAAATGTCTTGTTTACATAATTGCGCAGATAAATCCAAAGTCTCATGGCTTATTGGAGCCATGTATGTACTGGTGGATCTCAATCCCTTAAGTTGGTCTTCTTCATCTTCTTTTTGATCTGATTTAACGTTATTGAAGACATGTCGTAATCTTAATTTTCTTGTTAATTTAAAGAGACTCACTTTCAATTCTAGTGTGTTTGTGTGGGCTGTTGGGACGTATGATGTTCCCTTTTGAAAGATGTTAAGTTGATCCTTTCTGAAATGCCAATCAGAAATATTAAGAACTAAATTGTTATCAAGGTTAATTTCTTGGCTTTGTCCTTTTTGACGGTCACATTCCTCGTTTGTGGAGGTTCTTTTTCCTTCTCTTTTCCCTTTTCTTTTTCCCTGCCTGGGTTTCCCCGCTCTTTGTGGCCTACGTCTAAAAAAGGAACCGCTGCTGAGGTGCTTGCTGTGTCTTGCTGTTTTTGAGTGTTGTTTGCCCGTGGTATCTTTCTTGATGAGCTGTCACTTTCTGTTGAAGATGTATCTGTGTGTATTGCGTATGATTTATTCTGCCTCTTCCTTGTGTAGATAACAGCCCATGTATACACTTCTCCCAACTTATAGTCAATAGTGTCTCGTCTATATTTTCTTATCTTTCTTTCGTTAACTTCTTGGGAGTGTTTCTGCAATTGGTTGTTGATGTCTTCTAGGATTTTTGACATTTCTTCTGCTGTTACTGATTTATCAAGTTCCGTTTTACTGTGTCAATCTCCTTTTTTAGTTCTTCCAGGATATTTGATAGCTCTTCTATGATCAGAAGGATCAGATCCAAACTGCATTTATTTAATATGGCATACCATTTTTCAATAAATCTTTGTGTGTTCTTGCATATAGATGGTTTTAGGGATATCCTAAGTTAAAAATAATATGTCCTTGTGAATTCCCATAGCAGCCTAGGTTCTGGTGTTAACCTGGGCTGCTATGGGAATTCACAAGGGCATATTATCAAGCCCATTATCGCCGCTTTAGCGCAGTTTCCTGCCGATAAAGCGGAGATAAATTTATCGCAGGTTCTTGATAATATGCCCCACAGTACCTAGTTGCTGGCTCTCCAAGCTCTTCAGCTGACGTAGGTGGCAGTAGCATCCTACTTTGAGTTTCAGATGTGTCCAATACAGAAAAATGCTGCAGCCAGCTGCTGACAGCAGCTCCTTCTCACAAAGAACAACACTTCAAAAGCTCTACAGGACAGGTTCAATCCAAGTTCATGAAAACAAAGAAATAGCTAACAACCATAATTATTGTTGCAGAAAACTGTTACAGTGGAAATGGAGGAAAAATGCTAAATCACTTTAATGTAGGTCACTGTCCTTTGAGAAACTTTTAAAACTGTAGAAAAGACAGTATAAGTAATAATGATTAGCAAGTGCAGAAAGTTTGAAAGGACATGGATGTTTAGCCTGATGTTAAAAGAAACCTTCAGACTCATTTTGATGGAGCCACCACTTCACAATCACTGTTGTTTGGCAAAAAACTGTATTGACAATACCAAGCAACCAATCACTGTCCTCACATCCCTACCAACATTTTAAATAAATGCACCGCTTATACTCACTAAAGTTTTCAATGGTTCAAGGACAGCACTTAGAACGATGATATCTCATTTTCATTCAGTGATATCCATATCTAGAGGATTCTGGCCTGCTGAGTCCAACAGGCCACCATACCTGGAAGGGTCAGTGTTATCAATGGGGTTGCAAATTGAGAGTGCCTCATGAATATTGATGAGGCATGCAATTTGCGACCCCTTTGAGAATCGCAAACAGTGTCTCTGACACTGTTGTACATGTCATTTTGCCAGTCGCAAATTGTGACTCATAATTGAGCGCAATTTGAGACTCGCAAAATGACATGGTCATAGATCTGGCCCTAAATGTATTGGCATCACAAATTATGAGCCTACCAATCATAAACCCTTAGTCAGGCTTTTAATAGAAAAACTGTTGTTATCCAAGATGCAAAAATACATCTACACAATACACTTCTACAAAATGATCAACCAGTCATTAGGCCACACTGCAGTAGAGAGACAGCAACCACTGAGATCACAGACAACATTGACTATTTCCTTTTGCCCTCTTTGATCATGGAGTTGTTTTCAAAACCAAAACAATCATGTCTTGATAAAAAAACTCATCAACAAACATGGTATTTGATGGCATTTTATTATATCGCTCAGTGTTTCTAGGTGTACACCTCAGGATCCTAGTGAATACCAGTAGTATGGGGAGTGCCACAAGAAACCATCTTCTTTCCTTTGATTCCCAACCTGTACATGTAGCCTCTTGAAGTACTTCCCAATCATGGATTCAAAACTGATGATTAAGATGATGACACAAACCCTACAGGACAGTCAGTAATTGCAGCAGCATCAAATAGATCAAAGATGGCCTCAGATGGATTCATATATGCATTTAAAGTGACCACTTGAAATTGAACTTTATCAGGAACAGTTTGACCCTCTTCACCAACAACCCCTAATCAGCCCAAACTCAAGAGTGGCCCTTAGTAGTAAACATGAACCGATTAACCCCAAAACTCATAGCAAATGCAAAATCTCATGTATTCTTCATCAAAAGAAAATTCATAAAGCATGTCGCCAAGAAACCTCAGACATCCAGATTCCTGCTGGCATTCTACAACAGAAAAAGCATACATTCCCAAAGCATACCATAAAACCACCATGGAAGCTTTGGTCCTCATTCAACTAAATGTTGGTAATATCCTAGTATAAGGAATCCATGACTACAAATGCCTCCACTGAAGAGCATACTGTAAAATATGACTCATCAATGGTCTACAGAAGCAAACCACAACATTGCACTCTGCCAAAAATGACACCACCTTGTTTTACCAAATTTATGAAGAAACATGCAGTACATTTCTGACTTTTTATAAATGGCATTGTGAATCATGTGCTTTGTCTTTCACCATTATTGATAATGTTTTCCCAAGGTAGCATGGTGTATATTTTCTCGCCATTTTATAAACAGACTAAAGACCTCTTGCAAACTGATGCACTGTCCAAGAAGCATACTGGGCAAAGCGCTGCATATGTACCAAACCTCATTATAAACTATGCCCAATTAGAGACCTTCACTCAATATCTGTCCATCAGATCACTAAGTGGTTATTCAAGAAACTGAAACATAGTGGAAAATCTCAGGATATACAGGACCCTAGACTCTTGAATACTGACTAAATCTCCATACAGTTCAGGAAACTGCTAAAAACATAGCTATTCAGACCTACATTTTGTAGAAATAAATACCTATTTTTGGGGTTTGTTTCTACAAATTATGAAAATACTAAGCATGCTGCCATGTCATGATGGCCTACCTGGCAAATTCTCAACAATGATGGAGGACTATAGGTTTTATACTCCAGTAGTTGCAGGTCAGGTTGAGACTTGATCTAGCATTTTGGAGGCCTTACAGTCAAACTTTTAATGCCCCCTGAAACTCAGCATTTATTTGTAAATTTCTGAAATTCGGCCCAATCTATTTTTTATAAAGAAAACATAGAATTTCACCCCCACTGTTGGTTAATATAACTTTACCATCAATTTGTTCCATATATATATTTGGGTCAATTTCTCCTCATTCAAAAATGACCCATCTCAATTGAGTTCACCCTAGATGAGGTTCTAATGGCCATAAATTCCACCAAGAATAATAAAGCCCCGGGACCAGATGGGATTCCCAGTGATCTCTATAAGATGAATACTGACCTATGGGCACCACTGTGTCTGCGGGTTCTAGGTGCCTGCTGTGCAAATGGTTTTATTAAAACATGGGCAGAATCAGTAATAATCCCAATATATAAAAAGGGTGATAGGGAAAGTCCATCAAATTATAGACCCATATCCCTCCTGGACTCATTAATGAAAATTGCAGGGAGAGTTGTCCTGACCAAATTACAGCTATGGGCAGAGGAAAATGACATTTTAACACCCGTACAATATGGGTTCCGGGCGGGGATGGGTACGGTTGAACAGGTTTTAAATTTTGTATTGTTACAAGCGAAGTATACCAAAGCCAAAGAGGGCCGTCTCTATGCAATATTTGTGGATCTCTCCTCCACGTTTGATTGCGTAATACATACTAAACTCTGGGAAATACTAGAGGAGATGAATGTGGACCCAGACATTGTTCTCTTTCTGTGACAATTATATTCAAACGCAACCGCCAAAGTAAGGTATTGTTTGGGGGGGGGAATGTACAGGGTCTTTCCGCATACAGAAGGGGGTGAGACAAGGCTGTGTACTGGCCCCGTTCCTTTTCTCATTATACACCAACAGTCTAGAGAAGGAATTAAGAGCCAGTTACATTGATTCACCGAAGATTGGAAATAGGCAGATCCGCTCCCTTTTGTATGCTGACGATGCCGTGTTAATGGCTAGAACTAAGGTGGGCGCCCTAAGGGCCTTAACTAAGTATGTAGAATACATGGAGGCAAGGGGCCTTAAACTAAACGCCAAAAAGTCTTTTGTGATTTGTTGTGGTAAAGGCGGCGCCAGATGTAACCAACTCAATGCAGCAGGCCTTCAAGTTCAATCAACAAGAACATTTCCATACCTGGGGGTCACAATTGATGCATCCGGGGCTTGGGGCCCAGAGGTGAAAAATAGGACCCTAGCTTTTAAACGATCAATTGCACCCGCAATACATTTTGCCAATAAATTGGGTAAAAAAAAACCTGGAATCATGCTTAAGATATACGTGGCAAAATGCAGGAGCATAGCTCTGTACGGAGCAGGGATCTGGGGGTACCAGGATGTAACATCGCTCCAAATCGCTGAAAACAACTTTTTTAGATACCTCCTGGCCCTCCCGAAGAGTACATCCATCTATAATTGCCACGCGGAGTTAGGTATGGACCACTTAACAGACTTGATCAGAACCCAACCAATCTTGCTCTGGCGTAGAGTATGGGCGACACCAGAACTAGGCTTAAACCAAGGAATAATCAGCGACGTCATGGCCTTAGATAACGCAAAACGTATTAAATGGCTTGAGTACGTTAAGAGAGTCTTAATGGACATCGACAGGCCAGAATGGTACAACAACCCGAACTAATTGGGGAAATCCCAAAGAAAGTACTAAAAAATCTTTGCATGGAGCACTTTAATACACTAAGGCATGGAGGCGAAGTCATTAAAAAATCTGTGCCTGAACATCAGCTGCTGTTGATTACCCACAAAATGCAACCATACCTGAACTTTGTGACTCTGGGGTTTGATTGTTTTGTGCTGACCAGATTTAGATTTAACACCTTCCACCACCTAGTCTCATTCCCACTCAAAAATGACTGGAGTAGAACTCTGGCTGTATGCCCATGTGACAATGTATCTCCCCAAACTACCTTCCACCTGGTCCTGTTTTGCAAACTATATGATAAAGAACGCTCCAGATGGATCAAACAATATCTGAAAGGTGGGGCATGGCGGCAGTGTAGGCCAGCATACTTGAACTTGCAGCAACTGGGAACCCCACGGTGTATAATGACTATGACAATGTTTTTAAAAAGTGTTTTTAAACGACGGAAGTTACTATGAATTACTAACTATTCAATTTTACCACTGCAAGTGATTTAATTCTCTTTTTAATCTAAAATGTATTAATGCTTGTTGGAGTGTATTGATTTTTTGTATGAATTGCTTTTATGGTTTTTAACATGTGAAAATCGAATAAAGCGTTTTGAAATTGAAATTGACTATACGTGAGGCAATATTTTTATAGAACACATTATTCCACTGTTTTGTAGCATGTTAGAAAGTAGTGTTTATGTCATGCATGTATTTTACGTTTGCCCTGCTCTTTTGATTTGAATCTTTGTTTTAAAGTATTTTCACTCATTTTCTTTCACATCTTTCGAAAAACTATATTTGATAAAAGCTTTCCATCAATAGTGTACTGTTGTGGTCTTTTCTCGAGGGCAGACTGCTCAGTGTCATTTTTGATTTACTTTATCTCTCATCCCTCAATTAATGAAGAGTGGATTTAAGATTTTTTTAAAGTCTTACCCCTTCCACATTTAAAAAGTTTAAACTAGCGCCATACCTCAACCAGACTATTGCCTTGGATAGTATTTTAGTTGGGATTACTTAATCTATTTCAAAGACTCACCCTTCATCAATCCAGAAATCTGCTGCTATTATGTATGGTTTTTAAAGATAAGTAATGTCTCATGTAATTTATCTAATCCTGCGTTCTTGTGGGGCATTTAGGAGCAATAGTAATTGCTCCAGCAATTGCTGCTCGTAATGCCAAAACTTTTTTAATCACTCCATATTTCGCTTCATATCTGTAATATTTTTTTTGTCATTACTGCTACTTCTCAATGAAGCACCCTAACTCCATGTGCCAATGGCACTTACTCGAGCACTTCAGATTCTCCCTACTGTGTGCAGTCATCATAATGTTGTATATTATTAAAGAGCTTTATGTGCATTTTCCCTATTGCCTTATTTCTACTGGACAAATGATTAATGATGAGCTGTCTCCATAGGTTATGTAATTTGGGCTCTGTATTAATTGATTTCCTTCCTTAGAAGTGCATATTCTTTGGATTGGTATTATACAACTTTTCACTAATTGCCTTGGTTCTGTCATAGGTGAGATTTCAGGTCCAGACATTTCCATCTTGCCTCGTTTGATCCAAGCCAGACTGCTTCTTTATCACACATTGCACTCATTCCTTGCGGATGGGGTGCTAATAAGGAGGCCCAGAGAAGATATGCAAGTAAAGGATGACAAGACTATGAGTCGCCAATCATTAAATGGTTGTCCTACTTGGTCTGAGTTTGGTAGACAGGCAGGCTACAGAATAATGATGTGAAGGGAGAATGAACCCTTTAGTCCTGCTGATGCAGGAGCTCCAGCTCAAAATAGAGAGCGTATCAGCCTTGCACCTTGACGCACATCACGGTGCAAGTGGAGAAGTGTGGCTCAATGGCTAGAGCGGCTGACCCTGATGCAGAGGTCTAGCCCGGGACCAGGGATCAATTTCCGCCTCGGCGGGTCCTGGGCTCAACTTCCTTGAACCTGATAATTCTCGCCTCGGTGCCTAGTCTAATCATGGGTCCCACTCTGCAACTCTGGGCAATAGCTTGCTTAATTTCCACAACGGCCCCAACAACGCTAGGATGCCTGGCTTCACCCTGAGGGTGCCCAGGAGTGGACACCTCACAGGGAAAGGCCAGGAAGGGTTCCTCAGCGGTATTCGTACAAGCACCGAGATACCTCATGGGTGATTCGTGCGCTATACAAGTACCACACATTTACATTTAAATTTACAATGGGATGATTTCTTGCAACAAAGGAAAGGTCATTTCTTGTAATCCCTCCTTCATCTGACGTTACAAACACTGATGACACAACACGCTCTGTGCTATTCCAAGGTACCCTTTGTGTATCTAACCTCCTTCCCCTGGGGTGAGATAGACTCTTCTCCCCTGCCTTCCCCGCAGGATCTCTTAGAAAATGGAAACAATGAACAGGGAGAAAACTTGCTAGATAAGGAAATCAAAATACCAAAAAACTGAGATTATCCAATGTGCCAGAATTGATCTTCCAAAATATTTGTCTTCTTAAATATTACAAATAACCTTGATGCAGTCACTAACCCATCAACAAGCCTTCCAATTTCATTTATAATGACTCTACACAAAATAAGAGCTACTTAAACATTTCTCTGTTGCGATAGATGGCATCTGGAGAGAAATTATATCCATTTCTGCTGATCTAAGAAACATAAGTGGAAAATATTGAAAATAAAATAAACACATTCAGTTAATTTGGTGACAGCCACAGATCCTTAACCTAAACCCCATATCAACTAATAGAAATAACAAAAAAAGCACAAAGAAAACTCATAACACTCTCAATGAGAATGACAACGAGATGCTGTTATTTTAAAACAGCTCCTCAATCGCATCAAGCTAAATTTGACATTTCGGCATTCAGTCCTATGCCAAAGACACCAATGTTTACATTACATTATCCCAGGGCACAGTTCCTTTGACAGAACTGCATTTGTGATTTTGCAATTGCTGATTCTTGAATTTACTTAGGAACTTCCCACCCCAGGAGAGAGTTCAACCATTGGACACCAGAGTTTTGTGTGTCAATAAGAACCAGACCATCCTGCCATCAGTCTACATCCGACTACCAACAGGTATCTGTAAACCTTTCTATCCCCCTGGGAGGTGGTTTGAGGCATTTACCACAATGTGCCTGGTTGATGGGAGCCCACTAGGATTGGTGTCAAAAAAGGAATGGGATGGAGGGCCATCCCATCATAATTTCAGCCCACATCACCAGTGGGCACCAGAAAGTCTTTCTGAATCCAGGGGAATGAACCTTGAGATGTCTCCACCTTATGTCCATGCTAGAGGGAAAAATCCCACTAGTGACCATAGTTTGGTGTCAAAACTAGGTGTCAGAATCTTTTTTATTATGGAGGCATAATTTGCATAATTTGACGAACTTCATATCACACTTATTTTGAAATTCCCAAAATTACACCATTACAACACTGCGCGTAATTACGAGACAGTTTCCGTAAAAATGTTCATTGTATGTGGAATTCATTTGAAATTTACAGCGAACACATGGGAAAAACAAAACGCAAGAGGCTTTTGCTCGCAGTGCATTTCTTTAACTAGGTCCTCTTATCAAAAATTGCCACGGGAAGAATTTCACGCTAAAATATAGCAGGAAATGACAGATTTGCATTATTCATAACCAGGCCTCATTTTGCTGTAATTTCGATTAATCATGCGAAAGCAAATTACGGAAATTTTGCTCACCCTACCCCTAGTCAAAACAAGGATCTGGCCCTCCAGGACTGACTTGAGAGAACCGTGCTCTAAATTGTAGAATCCCCATAAGACTTAGCTGATGCCTTAGACACACATACCTGTGAGGCCCTGTCTGGAATATGGTGTCCATTATTGGAGATCAGGCCGCAGGAACAATGTTAAGAACTGGGAGTGGACTATTCTGATTGGAGCAGGGTCAAGACAGATTTACATCTGGCAGCATCCAAACTGAAGTGGCATTATGTGCAAAATAATGATGGACATGGATGCAGCGTTGGGTAATTACTAGTGGCTGAGATTAATTCAAACATTCCAGCCATCACTTTTTTGTACACTTTAGAGCACCTTTTGACATGTACAGAGTGCAGAACCAAGCTGGGACTCTGTGGGAAGAAGCTTATTTACGGATGTTTCATTGCACACCAATAACTATCATCATGGATAAAGAAAGAAGAAAAAGGAGCCTTGTGACTTGATTGATCCTTCCGAAAATGCTAATGAATCACCTTGCACAAATAGTGCTTTCTAGATGGCTGACATTAGACATTTTGCTAACTGATTAGAGAAGAAGCAGTGCTCAATCAGAAGAGCAAAGAAGTAGGAAGCTACAAATCAGGATGAGATGAGAACAACTGGAGAAAGCCAGAGAGAACATCCTATAAAGTGGAGACTCCCCCCCCCAACCACATGCCAAGCTCAATTCACAAAGGGATTAATACCCTTAAATTGAGCTTGAATTATCAAATACATTATTTTACCACATTTCAAAAGGGTAAGTTCATATCTATTAGAGCAAAATGTGAGTTTACGTTTCTAATTGCTCCAGTATGGCAAAATTTTACTTTGCATTAAATTTGGCTTCTGGGGTTGCACATGGGTGTACCAAGGGCAGCCTTTATAGACACACACCCACAAACATTCAGCCTTGCGTGCTTTCATAAACCGTTGGAAGTAACACTGCCCACTTTGTTTGTTTAGAGATTCACTTTAATCCCGGCAGCAATAATTCAGAATCCAGTTCAAAAAAGTAGAGGGAACACCAAGACAATTGTAGGGTTGTCGGCGAAGAGGTTATTCCACAAGGAGTAACATCAAGAAAGACTTCACTTTTGTGTAATACTTATATGTAAATTTATCACGATTACATTTACAGATGTGTAAAATCTTCCATATGTGAGTTCTCCTGGAACAATGCAAGTTTCACAGGCCTACTCCCAAGAAGTCACAAAAGGCAGTGTGAAGCAAGGATCCTCTCAATTCTAGGTAATCTGCTATCATGTGCAAGTAATGAATCCTTCCCCCACTCGTCATATCACATCCACCAACAGGTTTGTTTCATAGGAGAGACAAACCAGTTCACGGTGGAGCCAAAGATACACAGTGCTCAAAGTTTAAGAAGACATACAGCATCGTATTCTCACATAAGTGAATGATTCAGTCTGCCGCCTTCCAATGACTATGTCTCTATTGCCGGCGTTCCTCTACATCAGAGTTCTCCAAAGTTGTTCCCGGAGTGCCAGATACATGCCAGATTTTAAGATAACTACATTTACAAATTCAAAAGCTTTATTACGACAATTAAGTCTTAAAGCACATACATATAACAGAACAAGTGCGTTAAAAACCATGAATTCCAAAAACATTAGAATATGCAGTATAAATATAATAAAAAGAGGAAAGGGCATTTAATACATTAGATTAAAAGGTATTTAAAAGAATCAGAAAGTAATACAAAGGTAATTAATTGGAACTGTTATTGTAATCAGGGGAGTTTAGGTTTACATTTAGCTAAATGAGGATATGCTAAAAATCTGGCATGGATCCGGCGACTTTGGAGAACCCTGCTCTACATCACAATCATGGCTCACTCCTCCTATTTGAATTGGGGTAATATAGGACAGTACCGAAAAAAAATTGGGAACATGGACTTCCTCAGAGAGTACCCCATTGCAGGCAAGAACTGGCCACATCATCCTCGCCAACCCTGCCTGCTCTAAAATTAGGTCTGGGAGGGTTTAGAAAATGTTCCTCCCTCTCCAGGAATGATCCAGACACCAGCATGCATCCTTCTTTATTTCCATGCCTATTGGGATTACAGTTGAATAGGCAAGTATTGCAATTTCTGATGTTGGAGAGATCCGTTGTTAAGTGGTCCTAAAAATGAGGCTAGTTTGGTCTAGATTTACTGTAAACAAAATATCTAGCATCATAAGCAGAACTAAAATCTGAGATAATGAAAACAGGCAGAGAAATACAATATGCTGCCACAACCAACACTTAGTAGTTAGCAGTAAAATACCGACTTGGGCAGAGAGGGTCAGCAGTTAGCTTTTTCAATATAACCTTCCATCTTTGTAAGCCTCTCCCATTCTCACAAATATTTTGCTTTTCTGTGTACAGAGGCACATCTTTTTTTGTGTACATCTTTCTTTGTGCACAAAGACAAAAACAGAAGTAGAACTAAATTGTCCTTACATCAAAGTCCCACTGTTGATGGAGCTCAGAGGTGTCCACTGTAATCAGAGACTCACAAAAAGGAAAGCAGTGCTTAGGAACCTTGTGCATGGACGCACACAATCAATAACACCTGGTGGACAAGGACAAGTATTCCGCAGGGAGCACTGAAAGATATCCTGCATCCAAACCCCCTTAAAGTCGGACCCTCTGCACCGAATCTATTTCTGTCCCCAGCGTCTGCTAAACAGATACTGTCTCACTTGACAAACGAGCTGGTGACTTTGTGATGCTGGCAAAGAGCAAAATGGGAGCACCAGATGTGCGCCTACCTTCAACCTCACTTAAAGGGCAGGCGACATGACAAATGTCTATTTCCCACTCACCTATCTCTGGTGGCAGGAAACATAGGGCTCGCGGGCATCTATTTTGCTTTATTTGGCTTCGGATATTTCTTTATTCTTTAAGGTATTTACTCAAAGGAAATGTGAGGGCTAAACTGATTAAATCTACCGTGTTTTGGTTTGTCGTGCTTTTTGAAGATTATTACACATAGCAATGCAGTGTGTGGAGTACATCCTGCGTTTTGGTGAGGACACGTGGTACTTGGTGACAAACACATCATTGCAGAAGACATCCTTCGAGGTGAGGCATGAAGGTTACTAGAAAAGGTAGGAGCAGGGAAACTTTTTTGTGTGCATAGCTATTATATCAAACGTTTGTTCGTTTGAGTCAGAAAAAAAGAGTGTTCTGATCTTCCTAAAAACCTCCAGGCAAGTACTGTAGTACTTATTTTGAGTACTGTAAATAGTACTCAAGGTAAAAAAAAATAGCATTTCCCTTATTGAGAAAATAACAGGTGATTATTTCAAGAACGTAGTGCAGTCATTAAGAGCAAAAACAGCAATGGTGATTCCTTATGACAAAACAAGCCAGACACCTAATGGAACAAAATCATAAGGAAGGCCTTTTGACCAATCATGGGGGAAATCAGCTCCTACCCACACAGTGTCAATGGGTCTGGGCTCCAACTGAAGCTCTAGAGAAGTTACGTGTTACAACATCATGCAAATAAATCTAGGTTAATTATTAACTTGAAATACCCTGGTGTGGAGGTGCCAATCGCTGTAATCTAGATGTCGGGAATGTGACTCCTCAACTATGTTGTGGTTCATTGGTTGATGCTCAGCTTGAATGCAAATCCTATGGTGGAGAGACAAATCCTAAAATACTTCTGCAGGTTCCACCAGAGCTTTTAATAAAGATCCTTTTAGATGATTTATATATCTTACCAATGACAAATTCTCAATGCGAAGAAGAATCACATATTGGAGACTCCTTCCTGCAGATTGCAAATATGCCACAAAGCAGCTATGAACAGATGATGTGGAATATAGACACTTTTTCTTGCTTTATACATAAAACGATGTACATCAATTTGATACCTAACACAAAACGATAGAAAACAGATTTAAAGTTTAATCACTCAAGCTTATTGCATGTTAGTAACATAAGTGCTCATTGCTATCAAGCACTTCTCATACTTTTACACACAAAATAAGGACTGCACTTAAGTAGTTAGATAATTGCATACACTTGCGATTGAATAATTCATAGGTGATTGAGGATGGGTAGAGAAAATGTTCCTTAAATATTTCAACTAGCAGCAATCCAAAACCACAAATTGCACTGGTTACATGTCTGTCCAGTAAATTCGACAAAGTCTATCCTTCCGGGAACATTTGCAACAAGCCCCACTTACCTTGATTAAAGTACCATGCCAAGTTTAACAAACTCATTGATTCTCATTCTTGTAATAAATCCACATATTTAAAAACATTTAATATTGATTTCTACAGCTAACACTTGTTTCATAGACAAGCCCCTTTCTCAAGGCTAAATCATCTTATCGAGCCTCAGGATTAAACACAATGTAAATCATAATTGTTCTCTCCCTTTAGTATAGGTATCATAACTTTCTCAGTTTATCGCTCATACATGTTGTTCCCCAAACGGGATGGGAATTAAATAAATGAAGTAGAAGCACAGTCACTATTCATTCCAAAAGGGTTACTGCATCTCCCACACAATATGGGAGAACAGAGGTGGTCTTTCAACAGAATCCTTGTGAATTAGATGCATGTAAAAAAAGCACATACACATTCAATTCACAAAGAATCTGTCAAAAGAGTAACCTTTTTCAAATAAATAGTGGCTGTGTTTCTAGTTCATTTACCTGATTACAATGCGTTATTCCTTTTGCCGAAGTACATGTATCCAAGTACAGGCAATACAATTATGCAGAGTGGGCCTTTTATTTGGATGTTGGTCAGAAAGCTTTTCGACCAACATCTAAGGTTTAAACTCTGACTGCCGTATTCAAAAGACAGTGGTTGGAGTTTAAATCAGCCGGTTAATCTGACTGGGTTCCGATGAGCTCGAGGAGCACATCAGCCAGTCGGGAGGGCCTCATAATACCTAACAGACAGCATTTCCACCGTCCGGATTATGATGGCACTTTCCGATGGCAGTTCGATGTCGGAAAGTGCCTTTGGGAGCCCCTAGCAGGGCTTTCTTCCCTCCTGACTCTCCAGTTGCGGCCCTAGGGGGCACCTATGGTGCCCCATTCACATGACCGTTGGCCAGTCAGAAGGGGCTCATAATCCCTAAATCCCAGCATTTCTGCCTCATAATCCCTAAATCCCAGCATTTCTGCCTCATAATCCCTAAATCCCAGCATTTCTGCCTCATAATCCCTAAATCCCTGCATTTCTGCCATCGGGATTATGATGGCACTTTCCAACAACAGTTCCATGTAGGCCCTTCGGACATGGAACTGCTGTCAGAAAGTATATACTCTTAAATTGCCTTTGGGGGGCCCTAGCAGGGCCCCCTTCCTACATGGCTCTCCGGTCGTAGCCCTAGGTGCCCGCTTCACATCCCGGCACCATGTGACTGCCTGTGAAACACGGTGCAGGTATGTGAAAAAACCTAAATGTTTCAATGGGAGCTTGGGCTGCGGGCAATTTTGGCCCGCCGCACAAGCTTCTACTGAAAAATGGGAGTTTGTAACCACGCCATTTGCAGTCGTATCCTAATTAGGTATGTGGAACCGTCGTCCTATGATCAGGAGGTACTCTCACCGAAATCATAATGAGGGCCATTGTGTTTAATCTTAAAGCTCGATAGGACACCAGTATATCTATTTCTAAATATCCATGCTTGTTGTGCAAACATTTGAATGGGGGAATTGGATTAGAAAGTGTTTCCTTTTTGATTGTGGAGTGAATTATGAAGTGATCATGAGGATGATGATAGTTTGGCCCAGTTACAGTAATAGAAGGAGTTTCCTGACGGCATTCAGACTATTGAAAAAAAATATCACCAAACCAAAATATTGTGCCCAAAATATCACGATATAGAAATATCATCAGCAAGAATATTGAAGTCATTAATATCGTTTGGAAAATTGCAGTTGTTTAGAATATTGTATTTTAAGTTATTGTTATGTATTATGGTACATATTTTAAATGTATATGACGTAAAATTTTTGTATAATTATTATTATTTTTTTAATAAAGTTGCTACATTTTTAATAGTTATTACATTTATTTTAATACATTTTTGTGATTTTTAGTGCTGCACAAGGTTGTGGGTTCATAGGGGTATAGGGTGGGAAGTAATTTAATTATGATACATTAATGATTATTTTTTGGTAATATTATTTATTTACTTAATAATTAATTATGTTATTGTGCTATACATTTTGATGTACATTTTATATGCAGGTTGGGGGGGTTATAGGGGTTTATAGGGATAAAGGGTAGCAAGCAATAGTTGGTAATTAATATTAATTGTCTGATAATTAATTATATTGATTGTGTAATAAAAAAAATTTAAGTTAAATTTTAGGTGTGGGTTGTGGGGTTTATAGGGGTGGGAAGTTCATTAATTTTCATGAATCAATATTTAGGCCCTGATTTTGATTTTGGTCATACTATTGTTCTGACAGGGAATAGTACATTTTACCACTCTGCAATCCTACACTTTCCCTACTGTTGTACTGACTGGAGTGGGAATAGTCAATTTTACCCCTTCACAATCCAACACTTTCCTTAACGTTGCACTCATTGGAGTGGAAATAGTAAATGTTTCCCCTTTGTAATCCAACTCTTATTATATTTTAAGTGTGGGTTGATATACATATATATATTTGTGAAAATGTTACATTAGTTAAAAAATTGGACATTATAATATACATTAAAGGTATTAGATTAATATTTGTTTTTGAATAGATATATGTAAATATATGTATTAGATATTATATATGTGTGTTTAACTTTTTTTAAATATGTTTGTTATATTTGTTCAAATATACATTACATTATTTTGCTTCATTTACATAAAAATAAAAATTATACATTATATTCATTTCATTGTATTCTTTTAACTAATTTTACTATTTAATATATTTAATATTTATCATTTAAATGTATATATATATTTAAAAACAATACTAAATACAACACCATTTTTTACAATGATATTTTATTAAATATATTTTTGTGCTTACCATTATAAGTATACAATGACAATATGTTTGGACATTGATATTTTGGTTGTGATATTTTGGTATGGGAACACTTTGACAGTCGATATTTTGTCAGTGAACCCATTGAGCATGGTTACTGGCATGCAGGTATCCTTTCATTGCAAATATTTTTTTCAGTGAAGAACGTTTGTCCCTGAGATGAACAATAGTATCCATTCAGAAAGACATTGTTCAAAGATGTTCAAAGATGTTAAAATCATGAATGTTTATGGTTGGGGGAAAATTTTTGGCTTTGTTCATGACCAAAGAAAATTTGCTTAGAAAACTAGTATTGTTCGGTTAGGTAAATTGCAAAGCTCAATTGGGAGTGTTTCATAATGCCATGCTCTGTTAGGGTTGATGCTTGCTGAGAGTTGAAGAAGTTTGGGTGAAAACTGGCCGATCAGAGGTAGTAGGTATCTGTATGGGAAGCTTTTGAAGCTTTTTAAAATTTAAATTATCCAAGGTACTTCTGGAATATGTATTGCTTGGTGTAGAAAGTTAGATATCCTTACCCCTCTAGCCATTTTTTCTGTTAAGTGTACCCTCCCTGTATTGTAGTTACTCCTTGTTCCCCATTTTTAGAAGTGACGTCCTCTGGCACCCCTCAACCAACCAGCCCAAGTCAAAAAACATAACTGCTAAAGTTCGGAATTTGGCCCAAATGTATCCAAATGGTCTGTCTCTGTTATACAGCCCCAGTGGAGAGGATCAGGATTGAGGGAAATGTCTATGCTCCAATTGCGATTAATAGTGCTGTCTCCTCTCTCGCTTGTTTTCACCTTAGCTATGATGTCCTTGGCTGCCAGAATGCCGCTGGAGGGTCGAGCTTGAGGTAATCCCCTCTCCAATGGCCTGTAGGTCATCTCCCTATGTGGTCACAATATTTTGCTATATGTACAAGATGCCTGAGACTGGTACGACTCAATAACTCAGTTTCTTGTGGATTACAGGTGTGAGAAGTTGGCCTGATAGGTAGTGTTTCCAATTCTGGAACCACTGGTTATCAGTCCAAACAAACCCCAAAGATGTCAGGTTGTAAGTCAACCTTGTTAGACAAGCTATCCTAGTGGTAGCATGGACTAAGCAGCCTTAAAGGCTTAACTTAAGAGGTCGTGTTAAGCGAGCTGTTTTACCACATACAATCCTGTAATCAAATGAAAGGACACCACACAAGTATATATTATAAAAATATATGTATTTATTTCTAAATTACTCCCCAGTACTCTTTATGAGGAAAGGGGCACAAGCGTTAAATCAAAAAGCACTGTTACACATATAAAGTTGCACAATTATGGATGAGGGCGGGTGGCCACTCAGACCATATACTAAAAAAGTGGTATAAGTAACACTTATCGAGCAATGGTTAGGCCTAGGGCCTAGAGATTCGCTGGGAGCAGTCAGGACTAACAATGATGAAGTCGGGAGAAGCCCACAGGAGACGGGTGCAGCACGGAAAGTGCGGCGCGCACCAATGCACTGTCAATGGTGCGTAAAAGTTAGTTAAAGTGAATAAAAAGATACTTCCGCTGAACCTAGGAACACAAAACTTTAGACACAGACCCTAGAGGTGTGTACCAGTGTATGGACACCGGCGTTGCAATGTTACCTCACCCACAGGCCGTGGGTGCACAGGGTCGAAGTGGCGTCGGGTTCTGACACGCAGGTTCTTGGTGCTTGAAGCTGTTGCAGCTGCAGGCGCTGTGAAGCAGAAGTGTCCGGTGCGATCCAAGGGTGGATCGAAGTAGAAAAGTACCTGAAAGCAGAGGGGACAGAGTCTGGGTCACTCAGCAGTGACCAGGGTGGAACCAGGACGGAACCAGGCAATGTCGGGCGCAATCAGGCGGTTGTCGATAGGCTTCTCTCCGCTGTCACGTGGGCTCTGGGGCATCTGCGACGTCCAGGAGCAGGTCACGATCTGTCCCACGTAGGCTCTCGCCGTCAGCACCGTCGGCTTCAAGATTGTAGCAAACAGCACTTGGCAAAAGCAATCCACGCGGAACCGGGAGATTGCTTATCACTCGAACCAGGAGGGTCAGAGTGGGGGCTCCTTTTCACAGGAGCTGGTGCAGATCTGGAGCACCCAGAAAAGCGAGTCGTATTTCAAGTTTCGTCGGCACAGGGGCCACAAGCCAGCTGGCAAGTGACCGGGCCAACGCGTCGAGCACACACAAGCAGAAGGGTCCCACGCAGCACTCGTCGAGTGTGGAGGGGTGAGCTTTGGTGCAAGTGGAGCTCGGGGCTGGGGCTTCTCAAACCCCGGTGTACAGCTTCGAGGGTCACTCGTGGGCTGCACGGTCAGCGTCTCGTGGCCTTTTCAAGATGGCGTGCCCCACGCTTCCGGTCGCCTCCACGGGTCTCAGCTCTGCAGGGACTGTGGATCGGGCAGGTAGAAGGCAGGCAAGCTTGATCTCGTCGATCTCTGTCGCTCGAGTTCCGGCGGGAACTGCAACAAAGCAAGGGTCGAGGGCTGGATGGTACCTGTTTGCACAGGGTGGTCACTCCTTGACCACAAGGGAGATTCTTCAGTCTTCTCACGTCGTGTAGAAAGTCGAAGGGTCCAGAATTCGTTTCTTATGTTTCTTCAGGATGATCTGAGTTGCATTGGCACTGCTCCCCCTCTTATTCGAATCTGAGGGGTGGATCTCCTGCTAGGTCCCTCCCCTATGGGTGGGACCAGGAAGGGGGGTGGTTACACCCCCTTTCCTTTGTCCAGGTCTCACTGGAGCTGGGGCTGGGCTGCCCCAGAACCGGTTTGACCGGATTATGCAAGGGGAAGCCTTGTGCTCCCCAGGCACTGTCTGGTTTCTTTCAAACCTCCCTGCTACAATCTACTATCTCCTGTCTGGGGTGGTGTCACACCTCCCTGTGACAGGAAATACTTTGTCCAGGCCTCCTCTGCTGAGTTTCGGTCAGCAGCAGGAGGTCAGACATGTGTCTGTGGCAGAAGCATCCATTTTGTGGATCTGAGGCTCTTTTAAAAATCAACCGCATTTTAGCAAAAGTAACATGTCGTCCCCTCTAGAGGGGTGGAATGCTACCCCCGTCGCCAGGACTGGCGAGGGGGTAGTATTCCAATTCGTATGACACCTTACACGACATGTTTTGATAAAGCCAAACCAAAGTTAACATATAACCGCGAGGATTATAATGCACTTAATAGTATATGGTTTGGCATTATCCCGGAACAGCTAAGGGAATTGGTCCCGACAGCTGCAGACAGGCTCAGCTCATGCTAGAGCACCATCTCACATTAAACCACGCACTCTGCCTTCAGGATTGTTAAGGCCTGCCATAGGAGTGGCTCACAGGTTTATATGTGTCCAGATTGGTTTAGATATAGGCATACTATATCTAAGCAAGGGGTGATTACACCACCTTGCCCCAGCTGAGTGATCAGCCAGTTGTGTCAATTTTAGATAGCCAGCCAGGGGTGGCAAAAGATATGCTGCAGCCCCTGGTAGGCCTTGGATGCACCTATGCCCTGGGCACCTATAGTGCACTGTACAGGGGCTGATAAGGTGACCCAAGCCAATCTAGTTATGCACCTAGGGTACATGGAATCCATTTTACAGAGAGAGCAGATAGCCTGGGGCCCTGATTAGCAGGGAACCAGGCCAACTAAGTCGAAAACCAGCTAAACACAAGGCAAAAAATCTGGGGTAACCATAGTCAGGTAGCCACCTTCCTACAACAGGAATATCCCTTGCCTCATGGTTAATAAAGTCAAGTCTTGTGTGCTTCCCTTACGTCGGGATACTCCCCTGCTGGTACTCTCACTTGAGACTGACCAACTTCGATGGGAAAGCTGACTTTCCAATAGCTGGGAGTAACATTCTTCACTCGAGCAAAGACCTCAGGGACGTTAACCTTACTAGGGTAGCGACCTCCTTGAGGGCCTAGTGGACTTCTGGAGGATGCCTCTACTGTCAACCATGGGTCATGTTACCATTCCTAAAATGATAATGGTCTTCTGTATTACTTTTGCAACCTCTCTCTACTTCACACACGTTGCTTCTTTTGTGAACTGGACTCAAATATAGAGTTGCCCAGGCTGGTCAAAGTGGCATTAAACTTCCTGGTCAGACTCTGTATTCTCACCAGGTGAAAGATTGCCTTTGCCCATATATGGATCTCCCTGATCAACACTCTTATTTAGATGCCCTGTGACGTGGGCCCTGGTCAATGGCAGGGCTCAACACTAAAAGGAATTTAATTGATAATAATCAACTTCAATCATTCCATGATTAGCACTGCAACTGTTAATCACATGTCCCTGTAGCACTCTTTGTAGCTTTTTACCACAATGATATTAATACTGTATTTTGCTGTATATGTACTTCAGAATGCCCCAGTGTAACTGTGACTACTGAATCTGCTATATTGGCATGACAATGTTTATTATGACAAAAAATCTTAATACAAATATATTTTTATATTGTATTTTAAAAAAATAGCATTTGTGGATCTGTGGCTTTTTTCACCCTGGTTTGTTCTCTAAATTTAAAGCCCTATTAGCAAGGGCAAGTGCATCAACATATTTTCCACAAAAGAACAAGTTCATTCTAAAATGTGGTGGGGCCATGGCTAGCTTGAGCGGATAATAGGACAAATTTGTTATTGCAAGTCGAGGTAATAACCACCTTGTCTTGAACTGAATGTTTTTGATATTCTGCTTTCAATTTATTTTGTTGGATCATGCCCATAGCGATATGCAATTTATTACATACATAATCATGGCTATTCTGAATGCATGATCATGATTATCATCTGAATCTTAAATAGTCTACAATAAGCTATATTAGTATATTTGTTTTAAATTGCTTTTTCTGCTATCGGGGAAGAGGATCCTAATTGTTGCGGCAAGCCACTAACAATTAGTGACAGAGCATTACTAGTCACTACTCCAATGTATTTAGACATACAAATTAAAATAGTTTTCTCCCAGAGTTCGGTTATGTTTTTCACTCAGATCTTTTTTTCCTCACATTGGATTATAGTGGTATAAGACATAGTCAATTACACATGGGGAGTGGAAGGCCCAACTGCTGCTTCCAATAGTAAGATTCTTTGACATTTGCAGAAAATGCTTGGAGCACTTAGTGGCAAATGTATTTAGCTACCAAAATACTACTTTCTGAACTGAGGATGAGGCACAGTTGTCAATAAAAGAATTTTACAAGCTGTGAGTTAAGGCAACCCAATAATCTCTTGCGAGCATGGGTATAAACTGTGAATAAAGATTAGAGGTTAACAAGGGAAATAAAAAAGGCAAAAAGTGGCAGAAACATTGAACCATAGTAAGAAGATTTGCGATGGGATATTAGAGAATGAATCAAACCTCGTAGCATCTCACAGGAGCAAGTCCTAATACCTATTTTATTTCTGAGCATAGATATATTTCATTTTACTAAATGGTGTGAGGTATATTGTCTCCTAAGGGGCCGGTTACGATGTCATAGGAAACGGATCTGACCCTCGGTCAGAACCGTTCCACCAGCATCTTAATCTCCTGTTTGGATTCATTTCCGACCAACCCATTTGGATGGAGTCGGTCAGAAATTGATCCAAATAGGATTTACGAAAAGTTTATGACAGGCTCGCAGAGCCCGTTTTGCATTTGGAAAGGGGCCTGTAATCCCAATGGTGGCTCTTTCCCCCGAGGGATTATGATGACAGATTCCCACAGCCTTTCTGTGTTGGCCTTTCTGACACAGAAAGACTGTGGGAATCTGACTTTGGGGGGTCTCCAGCAGGGCTGTAATGCACCTCAGCTCTTTACACTGAGAGTATGCATTCCATTTGGAATGCATGCTCGCAATGTAAAGAATATGAGTGCGACTGAACAGTGTTCGGTCGCACTCTACTTGCAGTGTTGGGACCGACGACACAAGGTTGGTCGGTCCCAGTTCCCAAACGATGTCAGATGGACTCAGGTCCGTCCGACATCGTAATTGGGCCCTAAGTAGAGAAATACATAAGTGGTCCTTTTTGTCATTCCAATTTATCCAGGTAGTCCTGGGAATGATCTTGTGGAATATAAGAGATCAAAATGCACCAAGTCCAACTCTTCCCATACAAATCTACTGGATCCTCACCATTCCGGTATTTGATCTTTATGGTGTCACAATATTAGGTTTGACCAGGGTGAACTTTACGGACATGAATCTTTGTTTGCATTTGGACACTGAAATTTATCAGGGAAGGTTTATGTTTGTTTGGAATTTATTTTTGATTGGTACCCTTAAATCTGATGTATTTAATAGAAGAATCTTTGATTTCTGTGTGTACCTTTTTATCGAGGATTAATTCCTTCATAATATTATCTAACTTTAGTTTGATTATTTCTCACTATCAGATAGGTGTTGTAAATTATTTTCAAATATTTGTTGATAAATGATTACCTTTTTAGCCTCTGAACTTAATTTATAATAAAAGAGTTTAGGCAAGCTCATAACACTTCCTCCGCATTGTTTTCCTCTTTGTCATTTGGTAGGTGAGAAAAATGGAAATTACGATCCTGAAGTTATAATGTTAATGATATGTGTATTTTTGCAATAGACAAAATCAACACAAGGGTGCTTAATGGTGTTTAGCACTTTCACAACTTTCAGAGGTAATCTCCAACCTCCAATGTAGATCTCAGGATTTCCCCAGCATACGTCACCATTACTTTTATTACTTCTCTATTAGCATTTGTGAGTACACCCTAAGGGCCTGACTCACAAAGGACCACTGCACTTGTGGCAGGAGTCTCCGCTCCCATGATATCAATAATTTCTATATTTTGCTTATTTGTTTATTTATGTTTCTTTTAAATTTTATGTTAAGTTGGCAAGTGTTTTAGGAGTACGGTAGTAAATTTATAGGGAGATGGGGAGGCGGCATTTTTCTTAAAGGTACATTTTAAGTTTTTTAAATACATTTATTTTATTGTTTTTGTTTATGGTTACTGTTTTATTTGCACTTTTTTTGCTTAGTTTATAACGTTTTTTCTGAGATACCATGGGTTTGTAATGGAAAAGGGTGAAGAATATTTCCAATGTTATTTATTTGTATCATCAAATTATAGTTTATTGAATATTAAAGTTAATTTTCATGTAAATATTTGGTAATACGAAATATGCAGGGTTGTTTTAAATTTGTTGGTCTACATTTTATTATGTTTATTTATGCTCAAATGTGAATATTACTTTATTTTCCATTTTAGTTTTTACACTTTGTATTAATTTGACTGAGTTTTTTGTTTTGATTGTTTTTAAAAACTTGTTTAATATTTCCTTTTAATTATTCTTTTTACTCAATGTTTTGTAACAGTGTAGTCACAATATTAAAAGTTAATTCCAATATAATTTTATTGATTTTATTATTATTATTATTATTATTATTATTATTATTATTTAAATTATACTTACAATTTGGATTTGCTATTAATTTTTGTTTATGTATTTATTGATAATATTTTGTACAAATGTTAGCTTTAATTATTTATAAACTATTTGTAATTTTTTTATTTGATTTTATAGATTTTTTCTTTTCTTTTGATAGAGATTATTAAATAGATTGTCATTTCGATGTTGTTTATAGTGGTTTTAGAATATTAAGGGGGCGTTTATGTTGTTGAGCAGACTTTCACCTGCTTGACCCCGTCTCAGACAGGGACTGACCAACCTCCGGTGGGTGGTCCTGACTGCCTGATTAGGATGCGACCGAACACTGTTCAGTCGCATTCCGATATTTCCCTATGGAAGCATGTGTTATGGCCATAAACCGGCTGTAGGTGGTGTTAATCCCTGCACCCCGTGGCAGGCACCTCAAGGTGCCTGCCATGGGGTGCAGGGATTAACTGGTGGCATCATAGGTTCCCCTCAACCCCTGACCTGAGGCTGCAAGGGAAAGACGGCCCTGCTAGGGTCCCCGAAATATGCTTTCCTACAGGGTTTCCATGTCGGAAAGGCCGGCATGGAAAACATGCCGGAAACAGGGCATCGTAATCCGGACGGAGTAAATCACCATCCGTTTGGATTACGTGCTGGTTACGACTGGCCGATGGGCTCCATGAGTGAGTCATAAGCCAGCCGGAATGACCGTCTGGTTTCAATTCCGACCGGCTGAATCAAAATCAGACAGTCGGAATTGAAACTTAGGTCGGAGGCCTTACGACCAACATTGTAATAGGCCCCTAAGTAGATACTATTTAATGTCAAATATTTTTTTTTAATGCTGTTTAAATTGGAATGAGAATAGTTAATCTACAGCTCCAAGGTCCAACCCTTACTGCAATGCACCTTAGATTGGAGTGGGAGTGGTAAATCTACACCCCTCAAAGCCCAACTCTTTCATCCAATGTGGATTAGACTGAAGTGAGAATAAAAAAACTAAACCCCTTAAAGCCCAACACTTTCTCCAGCGTGTTTTCAAATGAAGTGGGAATCGATCATCTATACCCTCAAATTCCAACGCTTTCCCCAAAGGGGCTAGGATTGCAGTGGGAATAGTACATTTACACCCCCGCAGTCCAATGTTTTCCCCTGAAGCTTTCACTGATGTTGGTATACTGGGGTGCAAATATGTAGTCTATATGTTTTATAATTGCTATGTTTTTATCTTTTTGGTTTGTAGTTGTTTAGGTATAAAATATGCACATTAATAACAAATACTGTATTTTAATAATAAAATATATTTACAGTTTAAATCATGAGACATTGGTTTGGTAATATATATATTTTTACATATTTTCACATTTATTTTTAACTTAAAGGGCCTGATTACAATGTCAAGTGAACCGCCACTGTCAGGCCGTCTGTGGGGTCTGCCCAACATCCAGGGTATCGCTCTCACCACTGGATTACTATCCTGGCAGTCAGAGCGATATGGGCAGGGGAAGGACCCTTCGGGGTGGCAGTCAGAACCTACAATGGAGGCAGTGACTGGAGAGGCAGCGCAGTAGGGATCAGGACCCATAAAAAGGCTGTCAGAAAGGGTCTTTGAGGGCCCCCAGCAGGGCCCCGGTCCCCCATGGGCCACTGTTAAGTGGCCAGGGGGCACATGTGCCTTGCACACGGTGTGTGGATGTTTTCAAAATGCTTTTTACTATTGCAGCTTTTGCAGCAGCCCTTTTCCTGGGCCGCTGCACAAGCCACAATAGTAAATAACATTTTACGACTGCCTGCATGGTGGTCATATCGTAATTGGCCTGTTGGAACAGCCAATTCGCTGTCAGATGGTCCAGTGCCCGAAACAATGCATCCGACTGCCATCATAATGAGGCCCAAAGTGTTACATTTCTGTACATTTTTCCAGTGTTTTATTTTTTACTTTCTTACATGTTTTAAATACATTTTTAGAGATCATTTTTATAAACATTTTCATGTGATTTAACTTTTTTATAAACATTTATATGTGTGCATGTAGTGTGCATTTGTCAACATCTATGCCTTAATTTTTCACATATCAAAATATTTTTAGAGATATATTTAATACAATCTTTACATACACATATAAATGTTCAACACACTAATTATGTATTGATTCTCTTTTTATATATTAATAAGATCTATTAATTAATACATTAACTTTTTTATAGTACTTTTTAATATATTTTTGATTAGGTATATTTTTAGAAATATAACTAACTTTTATTTAAAGAAATTCTTATATGTAAATATTATACAAAAGTAAATATAAAGCTACCATTTTGACCTCTTTCCTTATTTTTTAGACGTACTTCTTCATTTTACTTGTCACTTCCTGCTTTCCTGGTCAGATCACATTGATTTTAAGTTACTTTATGGGGTTTTAGTATTTGGTAAAAAATGAGTTTATGATAAATTTACTTGGTAGTTTTTATTGGTTGGATATTAGTCAATGTGTTGTTTGTAATGCATGAAAACCACGTGTTTGAGATGTATTATTATTTAAATTGTGAACCTGATAATGTCTTTGTTTTGTGTGAGTGGGTATTTAGAATTTGTTTTACATGTGTTTTATTTGTCACCACGATTTGTATCAATTTTCAAATATTTTGTATAAAGGAGATCAATAAAATAATATTTTCAGATTTTTATTGCGTTTTTCTTTAAAAGAAATTGTACTATACATTTTGATGTACTTGCCAATCTTTCAAATTATTAGTAGTGTATTTGAATAAAAAAATAAAATTTGATATTAATGATATGTTTATTGTTGATAATTCAGTTTTTGATGATTTTTGTTGCATTTTATATCTTTTAATGTGGTAAAGGTATTCACTGTATCTGTTTTTTTTAATATTTAGTTTTCTTTTTTAAACATCAGTATATTTGTAGTTGATATTAGTTAATTTATGGTTTTCAGCATAGGGTCACGATATTAAGGTACTTGAAATTATTTACCAACATTTGCGTATTTCATATTGTTTTCCTCAATATTCAATCATTGTACCAACCAAGCAACACAGTGTACATGACAGAATGAAATTTGAATTATCTTGGTGCAAGAGCAAGAAAATGGGGGTCGCTACACAAAGAGATTACTGTCACAAATGTATATTTGATAATACTTCCCTTTTCATTTGGAGTTCTTTTCCTAGTGCCTAATGGAAGTGAAGTCTTTGTTTATCTTAGATTCTATTTAGAATAAACCAAGATTCAATGCACAGTAGAAACCCATCTTTCTTGTCGGAACATTTTTAAAACTTTTATTAGTAGCATAGACCCGTTAGCCCTCCAGAATCAAAGAGTGTTGACCTTTACTATTTAAATTTAAGATTAGTTACATGTATGACACAGAAGTACAGGTAACTAGTGTAATTGACTAATACTGCATGGATAATAATGCTTATTTTTTATTAGTAGTGAGATAGCAAGAAAGATAAAGCAAGTATCAGAATCACAAAACATCATAGGCTCACATACATAGTGAGGGAGGCTACCAAGAAACACTCTGCTTTATTGAGAATTAGTGCTGTGGCTTTAGTCTCTGCTACTATTTATTTCTTTGGTACAAAACATGGCTGATTGAATTCCTGGCCCAACCGTGCATGATGGAAGCAAATCTTCCTGGTTATAATATTACAAACTTTGATATTTAGCCCTTTAGGGGATCTGAAGTAGCACTTCTTAACTGTGATACTATTTTTATGTGACTAATCCCTACTGCTGTATTTTCTATGCTTTACATGGGTGATAGTGAGTGATTGTGTTACTTGTAGAGATAAATTGCTCACCTCCACACACTGTCAATATGCCTTCAAATCCCCAAGCATTATACCTAAACATCGTTTTGCCTGGGTCAAATAAATATGATGGGCACACACTGGAGCACTAATTTCCCAGTGTATTGGCACTGGTTGAGATGCCTCTATTGTGCCTCTGGATTCATCATTTACATTGATATTTTCCTGCGGTCATGAAATACTGTTCTGTTCCTAACATTACTTCTAGTCAAAGAATATCTGCAGAGAATTTGTGGAAAGTTACTACATTTAGAGGTAGGCAGATATGTGCTTTCCAATAAAATTGAAGGATGCATCATCTATTAATTTTATGGTTCACTCACCTGATTTAGAGATAGGGATCAGAAGATAGCGCTGCTGACTCTGGAGTTGAAAACCTTGACCTAATGGCATGTTTGATATTGAGCTCCAATGTCAAAGTGATGGTCACCATCTTTATAAATGATTTGGTGACTGTCCTTGGTTTTACCTTCTTTTTTTCGCCACTCAAAGCATTGCAGCTTGACCAGAGAAAAGTACAACAAACTCAGTTCACCTGGAGAAAACTCACTTTGCACGAGTGTCATTGGTCATGTTTGTTTTACCCAAACAAACTTATTATTTGTTTGACTTGATTTTCCACTTCCAGCAATCAAGCACGAGCTGGACCTTAATTGACTTGGCAGGCGGTGTGCCACATGCCATTATACATTACGTGAGTCCCATTGCCTTTTATGCCTAAATATTGATTTTATCCAAATCTACCTCTGCAGCTTAGTTTAAATACCTTACTTGACTGAATCAAGGCTTTTTCACTTCTTTAGAATCTGATCCTGAATCTGGTAAACATACTTTATTGGATTGACTCTGAGTCTAGATCTTTGGATTTACCCTATTAAACCATTAATATGAAAACAAAAAGCAGCAACCTAAATAGTGTGCAAGTGAATGTACCTTAGCAAATTTGGTGGCACTGCAAGTGACAAAGAGACATGGCTATTCCAATGAGTAAAAAGCTTTGTATCAACACCAGAATAAAATGTTTGTTGCTAAATAGTCTTTGTGTTTGCACTATGGAACAGTGTGCACCTGCACAAATTGAGTACACAGATTAATCTATGTTTTTATTGTGTCCATTCTAGACTGGACTTTGAATTAGTAAGTGGCATAGTGCCTGGCTTAATTACATTCCTATACAACCTTAATTAAGTGATCATTGGTGATGGAATGTTGCACCTTTAGTACGGCCAATATCTTAATCAGTTGCCCAACCGTTTTAGGTTGGAATGGAGTAGTCAAATGGGTCAGCTTTTTATTTAACAATCATCTATGAACTGTCTTTGTTGTAGGACATCTCCTGGGTTCCATTATTATACCTGTTCTATTGTAATAACTACACAACCACTTCCTTGTTTAGGCAGAGGAGCACTCAGTTGACACTGTAGGGTTACCACATGTAGGAATTCCAGTTCAGCTCATTCCTGCGTACCAAGTGATGTTCAGCTCTACACCAAGACGGACAGCCTGATGACACGTAAGAGGAAGTTAGTCCACCTTACAGGGATTTGGCAAATGACCCACCCTAGGCAAGACTGGGGAGCACTTGTTAGGATTACATATATACACATTACTTATGTGCCTGCATATATACACTATCTTAGCACAGTGGTGGAAATGGTTATACTTGTCACTATTCTTGTAATGCTAATGACGCTAATCTGTTCCAGTCTACTCATAATCGCAGAACACATATTTCATGCAAGAATCAGAACGCTGCAATAAATATTGTAAAGCCTTGCTGAGTATTTATTGTGTACTTCTTTGGGTATGCAAGAGAATCCAAACGAAAAGGTTTTAGATCTGTTTCTACGATTTCCTTGGGGGATCAGGGTTGTCATGTCCCAAGGTTGCACACACATTTGTTACCCTGTAAGGTTAGGGGTTCAGAGGGGGCACTGTGAGCTAGAAGGACTAAAGGCAACCTGTCTTGAGGGGTTGCAGGGAATCAGACTCGCACCATCCCAATGTT
The DNA here is from genome assembly GCF_964263255.1 of Lissotriton vulgaris. Classification (NCBI taxonomy): domain Eukaryota; kingdom Metazoa; phylum Chordata; class Amphibia; order Caudata; family Salamandridae; genus Lissotriton; species Lissotriton vulgaris. The sequence continues at coordinate 82,280,376 of NC_141698.1, read as the reverse complement.
TATCTTGTATGACAAACACACAGTTTTACCACACTTTGGAACAACTAGTATAACACTACCAAACACAATCTTCCCACCTTTCAAAGAGCAAAGGGCGATCTTTATTAACAGGTTGATAAAGAGAACACTTCGAATAGTAAACAAAAGTAAAACTAGGCTGACAGCACCTTCTAAGAACAAGGTATGACACCAAGTATTAAAATAGTTCCTATTCCTTAATGTTAAATTTCTCATAATATTAGCCCTGTGGGCGAAGAAGTTGCACGGGGCTGTGTTCTAGTCGGAAGAGGAATGAGAGTGCTTGGGTCTTTAATCTTTTTCAAAATTATTTTCTACTGCAAAGAAGTCTCAGGTTTTTGCAAGACATTAGAAAGCAGAACTATCAAAATATCATGATTTTAATATCGATCTGCCAAAATATTGTGGCTACGATATGGGTTAACCTAATGAAGTTAAGCATGTATAGTTAAATATATGTATTCCATTCTTAACTCTGAATATATCTACCTTGATGGCATATGTATGTTTAAGGTATATAGGTGAGGAGTTAAAAATGGTAGTTCAGTATTTGCTTACATGTTCTTACATTCACAAAATAGTAGTTGCCGATATTTTGACCACAATAATTTAGAAGGTCAATGATTGTGTCCACGGAGTTCTGATATAAACCAACGAACTCTGGCCCTGAACCAGCCTTTGATGCCACACTGGACAACTCTGCCTCTGGATCTAAGTGTTCAATAGCCAAGGTTAAAATTAAGGCGACACACTACACATCCAGAATCCCAGAAACACCAGTAACAAAATCCATAGATCCCACACCGGTGAAGTCAACTGTGCCCTCTCAAAGACTTATTAGTGGAGTCATTGTGACCCTGGATGTGGGTATTGGAATCCATTTAGGAACACAATTCAAGAATTACTGGAGTTAAACAACCAGTTTGAATACAACTAATACTATCTTTGTGATGGTGCATGTGTAGCAGTGGCCTCTACCTATTCTGAGGTCCCATCAGTGTGTTAAGTCACCTGTATCTTTTGTATCTATTAACCTTTTCATAGTTGCTTATGGTTGTGTCAGGGAGCTGGTGTCCTTTTATTAGGGTTTCAATGTGTCTTTATATGTTGATATATTCAGAATTGTATAGGCTAGACAAATAGTTCAAAGGGGTTCATAATCATAATACCCTTCTCAATCAAATAGAGCCAGAGCACAGACCAGAGTTTTCCAGTTCCATGATTATAATAATTTTCTCCAGGCAATAGAACCAGGCAACAGGCCGGAGTTGTCAGCTCAGTCTAATACATGAGGTGCAGGCATAATCTGCCTCACATGGCAGGCCATTAATGATGCTGAATCACTTGCTCTTGTGACAGCCAGCATCAATGTGGCTCAAGTTCCCCTAATGATGTCCTTCCTTCTCTCTGGCATTTGTACTGTGGGATCGTGTTCACAGGAGACCTCAGGTTTATCAACTCTACCTGCACTCAGGTCATTCATTCAGTTGGACCATGTGCTCTTATTCATGGGATCAGGTCAGGCTAACCTTTCAGTTGCAGCTTAGCTTCTCTTGCAGGTGAGCTCTCCTTCTCTCTGCAGGCCACAGCAGCAAGTCTGAATGCAAGGTTCCCAGAGTTCCAAGCTTTCTGCACTTGATGGAAAGTTGTTATTTAGCAGTGGTTCCATTCCTGGACTCATGTCTTATTCCTACATAGAAGAGCAGACTTTTTCAATGTCTTGACAGCAATAATGGCCCAACTATTGGCTGAGTGGTTTGTAGTTCTACCCCTTTAATGGCCAAGGTGGGAGGTCGGAGGGAAGTAGAATCTCACTTAGGGTTTTGAAACCCTACCCTTAACAAAACTGGATTGTTTAGTAGCTTATCCACCCAGAAGGCTTAACATCTTTCAGATGGACTGGAAGGGGAAGAGAATGCATGCTCCCATGTCCTACAAGCAAATAACCAACCTTTGCAAAGGACATGCATGTTATTTATCTAAGGCAAAATTCAATGCCACCACCATCAGTTCATCACATAGATGGTGCTGCAGGAGCACTAGTCATGGTGCCGCAACAAGGGTCCAGAGGCCATAATGCAAGCAAAGAAATGTTCCTCTTGCCGCTTAGTTTGCAGAAAATTATAACCATATTTGAGCTGCAGAGGGTCCTTCACATACCTCTGGATCCTGGTCCTCATGTACCTGCTTCACTGATAATGGCTGAGGTACTGGTCAATCATCAACACTAAGAAAGGGGGCACTTTTGCTTGTTTTCTTAATATCGTAGCACTGCTCTGACGGTGACAAAAAAATTGATTGAACTCCTTTTCAAGTCTACGGCGAAAAAACACAAGGTTAAGAAAAATGTTGCAGTGAAGGATGATAGAGAATGGTGCTCTTACCCATATGTTTGAGAAACTCCAAAGGTTCATCAGTGCTCAACATTAATGAAATTATACCTTTGAGTGACTTTTTAAAAATATTTTAGAGCCCATATCCACTCCTCTTTCATCTCCTCAGATCAAACTGGCAGAGTCTCTCATTGTATTATTTGTTATATCAAATAATCAATAATTTGCTAAACTGAATGTTTGCCACTACATTTTAGGCGCACACATGGTGTTAGTCTTGAACTTTGACAAAAAGTCTATGGTAATTAAATTTTAGCCAACAATGTTCTGAATGTCTGAGAGTTGTGTATTGAGAATCTGTGAGTAGCTATTTCAGTTCCACTGACCTAAAACCTAAGTCAACAGGAATGGTGTTATCTTTGATCATGGTGATTGTTAAAAATCTGCTCTTTCTGCTTGGTTTCTCACTTTTTTTCTGGGAGCAAATTTGCTGGTATTAGGACTCTGTGCCACAGGTTCTCAGCCCTTAAAATGGTACTATAAATCTCACCACCAGCTATTTAGAGCAACTCAGAGCCACCTGACTTCTGCTGGCACATAGGGGAAGGAACTGCTCACCCAGATTCATGTGGTTGACAACCTTTTTGTTGGTTTCAAGCATTCCCTCTCCTTGTCTTTTTAGTGGTTGCTGGACAGATTTTCTTTATTCTCAGATTGTAGCACCAGAATACCCCTTGGGGTGATTGTTTACACTTTATAAATGCTCATTCATTCATGCAAAAAGCAGAAAGACCTCTGACTCCAACAACATCTTTCTTGTCAGTGTTGGCAGGACCTTGCATGAGACATGGCTGAAGAGACACCTGTTGCCTAGAAGCCTGCCTCAAGGACCTAAGGGCTGCAGGAGTGACCAGGTGGACCTTTCCAAGCAGTTGGAAATATGGGACTTAATCATTTTTTCTAGCTTGAGGTGGCAAATCTATCCCAGCGGTGTGTAACGACCTTTGCGGCTTTGAAATCCAGCTCAAGTCCCACTCTGAGCTTTTGGTGTCAAAACCAATGGCTTCAGCAGGAGCTCAATGATGATGAATCTGACTTCAACAGATCCTGTCTGCCTTCAGCCTTCAAACTTGGCCCACTGGAAGACTTTGACCTCCAAAGAATAAGGGCCTGATTATGAGTGGATTGGTTAATTCAGGTCTGAAGTACGAGTTTGAAGATATTTAATGCATTTGATAATTATCGGATGCATTAACCGCATCGCTGCGGCGGTTATTTTTCCCCCACGCAGCTTTTTTCTAAAAGCCGCGTAAGATGACGAGCTCAGCTCGTCATCGGCACACACCCCCCGTGGCTGATGACGAGCCGAGCTCGTCATCAGCATCGAAGGGGTTAAACAACTAATGATTCATTAACAGTCACCATGTCAAACCTGCCAAAATTCGAATGGGGGGGAAAGCATAAAGTAGTTACCAAATCATGCAGATTTTGGTGATTAAGCACCAACATTTGCATTTTATTCCTCACAAACACCTATAAGTGTGATTGATTGCACCCAATAAATGACATACCCTGTGGTATCTTTATTTATCAGGTGCGTTTAATAACACCTAAAGTTGTGATCAGGCCCTTAATTGCAGGGTAAAAACCTTGACAGGGGTGACCAGCTTGGGTATATAACCTCCGTTCAGTTGCAGTATGCCTGAAAGAATATATGACGTTACAACGCATGCAATTACAACAATTTTTTTTACAATGCAGTCTTTACATCGCAACTACATTACATTGCATGATTTTACAACACATGCCATTACACCGCATTTTTAAAGACTACCATTACAATGCAATGGCATGCATTGCAATGCTATGCATTGTAATGGCATGCGTTGTAGTGACATGCGTTGTAATGGCATGCATCGTGATGGCATGCAATGTAAAGGCAGTTGCATTGTAACAGTTGCGTTGTAAAGGTAGGTCGTTGTAATGACTGCATTGTAATGGATGTTTCCCACCTGGAATCGCACCCAGGTCCTGATAACATCAGAATGATACTTTCCATTAGTTTATTACTTTTTCTAACAATTTTTCCATTAAAATGTAATAGGGCTGTTTTCTTGACTTTACAATTGTTGATTAGGATTGCATTGAACACACATTACTCTCAGAATTGCCTGCAGCTTGCACCAAAGCTACCACGAGTTGAGAAGAGATTCTCCGCGAACTGTGTTTTAGTCTTACCAGATTGTGTTTATTACGTTAGCAAGGCACACCACCAAATGAATAACTACATTTATGACAGTGATAAATGCAGTAAATGTGATATTCATCTCTCTCTGTCTGCTAAGATGTTTGTATTGTAATTTCTTGCATCTAAACACCAGTTTTAGGCAGTTTGGTTTGATTGTCACCCCTCCCCATTTTTCCTACAACCACTTCAAGAATAGAACAATAGATACACAAGTGGATCTTTCTCGAGCACATAAATAGTTATTTCTAATTGCTTATTTGTTATGTTTCTTGTTTGTTATTCATGTTTGTCTGATCGATGTTTGGTCTATTTTATGATTATGTCTTTGCATGGTAAAATTACCAATGGAATGAACAGAAACCATAGTAGCTTGAATGATGATGGGCCACCGGCAGGCAGATTGTGTATGTGCAAGTCTAATGAGAAACAGATTCTAAAACAATTTGTTTCGACTTGCTGGAAGGTCTTGATACCAAAGTTAAAGCATTTAAAAATGTTAATAGTATAACTTTCTTAATTGCTTACTGTTTTGGATCCAATAGTTATTGGCTCCGCACTCATTTAATAAATAGCAGGATTGGGAAAGCAATCATTAATATAACAAAATCCTTATCGTTCGAGGTAATTCTGCAACTGTGGCTCAGCAGGACGCCAGGTTAAACACAGAATCTTGTAATAAGAAGTTTGGTTTCTCATGGTGAGGAGAAATTAGCTGTAGAAACCGTTTGATTGTCACATCAAAATTTTATTTTTACAATAGTCGCCCATATTGTTTTCAGAAAATGAATTAAGTGGTAAATAAATGTGCAACTTTAGATATAAAACATTGGACTTCTCATGTAAGGACAATCTCTACTTTTTCATCCTTTCCTTTGCCATGTTTTTCTCCTTAAATTTCTTAATTTTCCTTTTTCTGTTCTCACTGCAGGCAGCTTTAGTTATCTGTTTTAAAAGTTCTTGTTAATGTTATATCGAAAGGAGTTATACAGAAGTATATGGAGGCAGTGGGCCTTAGGTTAGCCCTATTCAGACATTGGTTTTCATTTGCTTCCCATTTTTTAAATGGACTTTCTGTTCAAGGCCATGGAATTTTGAAGATGGCTATATTGTATGATTTGTGTTTCTATAAGATTGTGAGGATCAGTCAAGAAGCCCTTTTGTTAAGCTGTAGATAAGATATGAGGATGTATGACGTTACAACGCATACTTTTACAACGCCTACCTTTACAACGCATTTTTCACACCGCAACATCCATTACGACGCATACCATTACAACGCATAACATTACATTGCATGTAAGGTAAGTGATGGATAGTGTAGGGGTTAAAATTACTGTTCTAACTCCAGGGGGTGCAACAGTAGGGTAAGTTTTGGATAGTGTAGGGGTAAAAATTACTATTCTAACTCCAGGGGGTGCAACAGTAGGGTAAGTTTTGGATAGTGTAGGGGTAAAAATTACTATTCTAACTCCAGGGGGTGCAACAGTAGGGTAAGTGTTGGATAGTGTAGGGGTTAAAATTACTATTTTAACTCCAGGGGGTGCAACAGTAGGGTAAGTGTTGGATAGTGTAGGGGTAAAAATTACTATTCTAACTCCAGGGGGTGCAACGGTAGGGTAAGTGTTGGATAGTGTAGGGGTAAAAATTACTATTCTAACTCCAGGGGGTGCAACAGTAGGGTAAGTGTTGGATAGTGTAAGGGTACTATGTGTTGTAATGCTATGCGTTGTAATGGTATGCAATGTAATGACTGCGCTGTAATGGCATGCGTTGTAGTGGTGTGCGTTGTAGTGTCATGCATGTAATGGTTGCGTTGTAAATGCATATGGCCGAGATACCCGCCACCCCCTCTCAACACAATCCCCAAGGATGGGACACCGGAAACGGTTCTGAACTTTTGGAAGACGGGAGGGAGTAACCCTTCCGGCCGTATTTATTAAAATATGAAACAAAATTAAAACATCAAAATAACAGTTTCATATTAATGTACAATTTCATTTCCACATTGCGATGTTTGGCTAACCTTAACATATTCTCTAATACAAAGGTTCTCCTAGCCGAACTAACATCCTACAAAACATTTAACTTGAAATTGTACATCCTAACGTTTAAGGGCCAACGGCAAGGTCGTAACCAGTGTCAGGATCCCTAAACCAGACATATCCCCCTCACTTGTGAGGGGCGACCGCACAGAGGCGTACCTCAAGTGCATTTACCAATTTCCCTTGACTTGACGGGGGCCCCAATAAACTCGACGCCATTTAAAGGTCGTCCGAGGACTCGTGTGAGGTATCTAGAAGGTAGCGTAGACCCCCTCCCAAACCCCACACAACTTACCACATCTGCCGTCACAGATGTCCTGGCCCCGGGAAATTCCCCAGGAGGGGGCTGTAGCCCCTCCTACCCAGGAAGGGGCCTTGACCGCCTTTCCTTTACTTTCGGCGGCCCATCCTTAGAAGGTACCGCCTCCCCGTTGAGGGGCCAATGGCCACCTCCCTTGAGCGCTCCCATCCGTAATGGGTGACGCCCACCCATAGGGATCCTCCAATTACTGCTCACCGATCATGACCTTACCGCCCGACCAAAATAAATACGACAATTCTAACTAAACTACTAAATTACTAAATTACTAAGAGACAGTAACAGTTACCACTTATTAACAGGCATGATTACTGATCACACTAGTGCATCATTACTTTATTTGCAAAACAAACTACAATTTGACCATTCTTTATTGCATATTCAAAGTTATCACGACAATCGTCACAACCTGTAAAAAATTAGCGTTACCACATCAAACTTTATTCAAAACCACTTGCTGTCCTCAGGGGCTGGTGGGTGGGTCAAAATTGGCTCTTCGTTCTGTCTCGAGCTCACGTGCAGCGAGGAGGTGCAGCTTTAGAGCACAGGAACAAGAGGATGCTTACTTGGCTTGTTGCTCCTTTTATCCGTCTTCGGGGCGGGCGTAAACCTGCCCCTGCCTGCCCCAAAGGGCGTGGCCGGCCGCGTCAGTGTCTAGGCCAGCCCACTCCAGGGCGGGAAAAGAGCACGCCCCGGCTACGCCGCTTCGGGCATACCAGCCGAGACGCGCCTCCCGCCCAAGATGGCTTCCCGGGGGGATCGTGGTACTCCGCCATACGTTCGGGGGGACCGAATGGTCGCCCCTTTCCATATGGCCGAGATACCCGCCACCCCCTCTCAACACAATCCCCAAGGATGGGACACCGGAAACGGTTCTGAACTTTTGGAAGACGGGAGGGAGTGACCCTCCCGGCCGTATTTATTAAAATATGAAACAAAATTAAAACATCAAAATAACAGTTTCATATTAATGTACAATTTCATTTCCACATTGCGATGTTTGGCTAACCTTAACATATTCTCTAATACAAAGGTTCTCCTAGCCGAACTAACATCCTACAAAACATTTAACTTGAAATTGTACATCCTAACGTTTAAGGGCCAACGGCAAGGTCGTAACCGGTGTCAGGATCCCTAAACCAGACATATCCCCCTCACTTGTGAGGGGCGACCGCACAGAGGCGTACCTCAAGTGCATTTACCAATTTCCCTTGACTTGACGGGGGCCCCAATAAACTCGACGCCATTTAAAGGTGGTCCGAGGACACGTGTGAGGTATCTAGAAGGTAGCGTAGACCCCCTCCCAAACCCCACACAACTTACCACATCTGCCGTCGCAGATGTCCTGGCCCCGGGAAATTCCCCAGGAGGGGGCTGTAGCCCCTCCTACCCAGGAAGGGGCCTTGACCGCCTTTCCTTTACTTTCGGCGGCCCATCCTTAGAAGGTACCGCCTCCCCGTTGAGGGGCCAATGGCCACCTCCCTTGAGCGCTCCCATCCGTAATGGGTGACGCCCACCCATAGGGATCCTCCAATTACTGCTCACCGATCATGACCTTACCGCCCGACCAAAATAAATACGACAATTCTAACTAAACTACTAAATTACTAAATTACTAAGAGACAGTAACAGTTACCACTTATTAACAGGCATGATTACTGATCACACTAGTGCATCATTACTTTATTTGCAAAACAAACTACAATTTGACCATTCTTTATTGCATATTCAAAGTTATCACGACAATCGTCACAACCTGTAAAAAATTAGCGTTACCACATCAAACTTTATTCAAAACCACTTGCTGTCCTCAGGGGCTGGTGGGTGGGTCAAAATTGGCTCTTCGTTCCGTCTCGAGCTCACGTGCAGCGAGGAGGTGCAGCTTTAGAGCACAGGAACAAGAGGATGCTTACTTGGCTTGTTGCTCCTTTTATCCGTCTTCGGGGCGGGCGTAAACCTGCCCCTGCCTGCCCCAAAGGGCGTGGCCGGCCGCGTCAGTGTCTAGGCCAGCCCACTCCAGGGCGGGAAAAGAGCGCGCCCCGGCTACGCCGCTTCGGGCATACCAGCCGAGACGCGCCTCCCGCCCAAGATGGCTTCCCGGGGGGATCGTGGTACTCCGCCATACGTTCGGGGGGACCGAATGGTCGCCCCTTTCCATATGGCCGAGATACCCGCCACCCCCTCTCAACACAATCCCCAAGGATGGGACACCGGAAACGGTTCTGAACTTTTGGAAGACGGGAGGGAGTGACCCTCCCGGCCGTATTTATTAAAATATGAAACAAAATTAAAACATCAAAATAACAGTTTCATATTAATGTACAATTTCATTTCCACATTGCGATGTTTGGCTAACCTTAACATATTCTCTAATACAAAGGTTCTCCTAGCCGAACTAACATCCTACAAAACATTTAACTTGAAATTGTACATCCTAACGTTTAAGGGCCAACGGCAAGGTCGTAACCGGTGTCAGGATCCCTAAACCAGACATATCCCCCTCACTTGTGAGGGGCGACCGCACAGAGGCGTACCTCAAGTGCATTTACCAATTTCCCTTGACTTGACAGGGGCCCCAATAAACTCGACGCCATTTAAAGGTCGTCCGAGGACACGTGTGAGGTATCTAGAAGGTAGCGTAGACCCCCTCCCAAACCCCACACAACTTACCACATCTGCCGTCGCAGATGTCCTGGCCCCGGGAAATTCCCCAGGAGGGGGCTGTAGCCCCTCCTACCCAGGAAGGGGCCTTGACCGCCTTTCCTTTACTTTCGGCGGCCCATCCTTAGAAGGTACCGCCTCCCCGTTGAGGGGCCAATGGCCACCTCCCTTGAGCGCTCCCATCCGTAATGGGTGACGCCCACCCATAGGGATCCTCCAATTACTGCTCACCGATCATGACCTTACCGCCACAGGCCGGATAGTTGACCGGCTATCCGGACCCCCCACAACACTCCTGCCTAAAGGTCATGTATTAAAGTTTTCAACCAAGCTATCAGGTCTCCTATGAGTAACTCGTTCCCCATTCTAGACAAATGAACACCATCCCCCAAATACATACCGTCCCCTTTAATACAACCATGCGAAATAGAATGCAGTGTACTTGAACGGAACAGTCTACTCACTTTATTATTAATTTTCCTTACTGAATGATTCAGAGCAGAGACCGAAAGAGCCCCCCGCCACACTTTCCGTGGGATCATATGGGACCATGCAATTGTGCACCCTGGAACTCTTCTCGCTAACCAACTTACCGTGGAAAGCATCGCCTCAAGAAGAAGTCGTCTACCAGTGGTCACCAAATCATTGCCCCCAAGATGTATTATGACTACAGACGGCAGTGACCTTGTCCGCCCTAACAAACCCTCGAAAAATGATCGAAACTGGTCAATACAGAGCCCGCCCTTTCCGTAGAAGGACACACTGTACCCGTATTCCCCAGCCACGTGAATCATGTCACCTGCTTTGAATACGTCCGCGGCACGCCTCACGTATGAGTGGCCCACGACCCACACCTCCTTTTTCACAGCCGGTGATGTCTGACCGCTGGCCCGGTGTTGGGTCGACTGCACAGTCCGCCCCGCCTCGTAGGCTCGCGCAACTGAAACCAAACAAAAACAAGAAGCGTGAGTACATCATTACAGCTTCACAACATGTGCAACCGCACATACCTTTTATAACAATTCGAGGACCAACGCCCCACACGTTTTACTTGATCGACATTCAGACCCCTGGCTGTAGCCTCGGTAGCAGCCCGGTCCCAAACTCTCCGGGGTTCATGCCCGCGGCAGAAATCGACATCGCAAGCACCCGCTGAAACTGAAACCTCGTCAGTGGGGTGGGGACAGCGTGTCTCAACAAGGTCCCCCCCCATGATGCCACCCTTTGCGCTAAATATTCCTCAACGCAACCCACCGGGCACATGGACGATCCGGGAATCCTTCGTATCATTATGCAGTCCCCCATCGAACCCTGATCGGTCTTGGACTTGACAAATGAGACAGTCACTGTCTCCCCCCTGACTTGGACGTTCTCTCGGCACAGTCCCCCCATGGTATCCCGCTTGTTCCTTGCCACTAGTTCGCTTACCCGCATAGCCCCATGGAATGCTAGCACAAAAGCGGCTCGGAATAACACTGCTTCATACTGGGATGAACAGGTTGCAGGAAGTACGGATAATAACAAAGCCAACCTATCCAGACCTATCGGGCGCCTTTCATCTACTCTGCGACCCTCAAGGCGTTGCCACCCACGTAGCGCTTTTTGCACAATGAAAGACGCAGTCGGGTCCTGGATCCCATGAGCCCTTGCCATAAAGGAAATGGCGGCCCGATGCCTCTGGGCCGTGGCCACTGATTTGCCTGCCTGATGTAGGGACAGCAGAAAATCCACTACCAGTTCTTCCTGACCCCAAAGCTCCCTCCTAGCATCCCCCACAAAGGCCCAGTAGGATCGGAACGCCCCTTGGTATGCCTTCCTCGTCCTGGGTGCTAAACTCTCTCCCACGAGGTTCTGTAATTCGGGGCACCGAGAGACCAGAGAGCTTCGGGGAAGGGTGCCGCCACCGGGTCCGCTGTGGGCAGGAAACCCCAGAAGGCCTGCATACGAAAACGAGAAAGCGCATCAGCCGCTTTATTCATTACCCCTGGCACATGCCTTGCTTTGAATAGTACATTCAACTGCATACATAATAACACAATTTCTTTGAGCAATCTCAGAATCCATTTGCATCGTGCTGCCTGGCTGTTGATACACTCAACCACGGTCATGTTATCAGACCAAAACACCACAGAGTGATCTCTGAACCCTTCGGGCCAAGTTTTCAGGGCCACAAGAATGGGAAAAAGTTCCAAAAAGGCAATGTTACTTGTCAGTCCACACTCATGTCACCATAACGGCCATCTTTGAGCCGACCATCGTGTGCCGAATATGGCACCAAAACCAGTGCTCCCTGCCGAATCTGTCCACAGCCCCAGCTCCTCGGAGGACACCGCCGGTTTGTTCCAGACAATTCGACCATTGAAATCCGCCAGAAATGCCAACCAAATGCACATGTCCTGACGAACTTCTGCCGATAACCGTGTGCGATGATGACCCTCCTTCAGGCCGACCATGGCTTGAGCGATCGAGCGGGAAAAGGGGCGGGCCATCGGCATGACTCTCAGGGCAAAATTCAGCTGTCCCACCAATTGTTGCAACTGATGCAGCCTGACCTTGGACTCGCTAATACAAGCTTTCAGGGCAGCCCTGAATCTTATCACCTTCTCTTTAGGTAATCTAAAACAACCTTCCACAGAGTCGAGTTCGATCCCCAGGAACTTGAGGCAAGTCGAGGGACCCACAGTCTTACCTGGTGCCAATGGCACACCAAAATGCTTCATTAAAATACAAAATTCATTCAAAGCCTGTCCACATTCGGGACCCCCGGCCGCCCCCAGAAATAGAAAATCATCGAGATAATGCATGACATGCTGTAAACCCGTCTTCCTTGTGAAGACCCATTCCAGAAAACAACTGAACTGTTCAAAATATGCACAAGAAATAGAGCAACCCATTGGCATACATCTATCCATGTAATACTGACCCTGAAACATGAAACCAAGGAGACGCTGATCGTCTGGGTGTACCGGGAGCAACCGGAACGCTGACTCAATATCTGACTTTGCCATCAGCGCCCCGGGCCCTAGGCGATTCAACATGGCCACGGCCTCATCGAAAGATGCGTACCGCACCGAACACACATCCGGGTCTATTGCATCATTTACGGACAGACCACGTGGGGCTGATAAGTTATGTATCAGTCGGAACTCACCCGGGTCCTTCTTAGGGACCACCCCCAAAGGAGAACAAACAAAGTTAGCCCACGGTGGCTCATCAAATGGACCGGCGACTTGACCTCGAGTAACCTCTTTCCCAATCTTTTCCTGTACCACGGTCGTATGTTGCAAGACCGATATTTGATTTTTACATTTTCTTACACCCCGAAACTCCCCCACTGGGATGCGGAAACCATATGAAAACCCGTTCCTCAACACCCCAGCGGAAGAGTGATCCGGGTATTCGCTGAGCCAAGGAATCATTGCCATGGTATCAACCGGAGTAGGTAAAGGCGCCCCTCGGACTATTTTAGACCTGTTTGGCGCCTCCTCTCCCCCCGTTATCACCTGTTTTGGCTCTGCACATGGACTCCGGATGGGATGGCTGCCCACACCCTCCACATTCATGACGGAATTTACATGACCCCTGGGGTCTCGTACATTTACCTCTATTGAAGTTCCAACAAATCCCCCTTTTACCTGTGTTGCCGTTCGGCCTCGAGTTGTATTCGTTACCTGTACCTGATCGAAAGGGGGTCCCGGCATATTGGCGGGAGGATTCACCCCCGCTACTCCCTACTAATGGCACTTTTAACATACCAGTACTCTCCATTTTTGACCATGAAACAGAATCGTAACAATCCCAAGTTAAGTTTTTATCGTGTTCCTTTGCTTTTCTAAAGATATTATCGTAACAGAACCACTGATTGCCCCCATATGATACGGAATATTCCATGATCCGTGTCTGGTATATCGGCAATTCGGACAGCAACTCAGGTCTACGTTCGCCCACGATGGAGGTAAAAATTCCCCACGCCTTCCCCCAAGTGCCAATGTTTTCATCAACTTTAAAGGCGGCCATCTTTGCGCGCCAAACACTCGGATGCATGAGCTCCTTTTGGCTCTTAACATGCTCCATCTCATAATGATCGGTAAGCAACGAGAAGATGTTTACATACTCATCTGCCCATATCTTCTCCTTAATAGCCAGAGGGACATGTTGACCCAATTTTTCCCTTCGTGAAGGTGCAGACTCGTCCCTCGCAATCGGCAATGGCCGCTTACCTGAACCGGAAGCTGTATCTGCGGCTGGACCTGTTCCTGGTGCTTTTTCTACTGCCGCAGCCGGCGTGATAACTGGCGATGATGCCTTCGCCGCCTCCCTCGTCTCACGCAGTTGCTTCATCAACACCCGTGCGTCGTCAGCCGTGGCGCCCTCACTTTCTTTTCCCAACCACGCTGCCAATTGTGCTGCCAGCTCGGGCGGCATATCCCCCCCGGACACGGGGGTGATCACCACGGGAATCGGATTCTCCTCTGCCGGCACCGGAGTTGGCTCTTCGAGTGGGGCACGGGGAACCGGGATGTCCCCCCCAGCTGCTCCCCTTCTGGGCCTCTTGCCTTTTCCTCCCGGAGCAGTTCCTGCCAAGGGTCGTTTCGGTCCCTCTTCCCCGTCTCTCTCCGCCATCCGTTTCTTCAGATCGGTCACTTCTTTCATGAGTAAACGCAGCATCTGGTCGGTAGTCATTCGCTTTCCGACTTTCTTAGGCATTCTCCGACAGAGTATCTGTAAGACAAAAAGAAAGATTACCACGCTCAAAATTGGCTCTTCGTTCCGTCTCGAGCTCACGTGCAGCGAGGAGGTGCAGCTTTAGAGCACAGGAACAAGAGGATGCTTACTTGGCTTGTTGCTCCTTTTATCCGTCTTCGGGGCGGGCGTAAACCCGCCCCTGCCTGCCCCAAAGGGCGTGGCCGGCCGCGTCAGTGTCTAGGCCAGCCCACTCCAGGGCGGGAAAAGAGCGCGCCCCGGCTACGCCGCTTCGGGCATACCAGCCGAGACGCGCCTCCCGCCCAAGATGGCTTCCCGGGGGGATCGTGGTACTCCGCCATACGTTCGGGGGGACCGAATGGTCGCCCCTTTCCATGCGTTGTCATGGATGTTGCGTTGTAAAAGTTTCGTTGTAATGGTAGTGCGGTGTAAAAGTTGCGTTGTAAAGGTTGTTTCCCATGATATGACATTGAAGTAAAACCCAGTCTGTGATCTTTGATACATTTACTTTTTTGGCACAATGACAATTTAATTGCTAATTTATAGGTTTACTACTTGCTGTTTGGATGACTAAGCTTGTCAGAAAATGAAGACTGAGCCATACGCACTAATCGCCCTTCAGCATTATTTTGCTTTACTTTGCTGTTATGATACCATGTGTTCGGATTTACAGCGTTCTTTGTTCAAAATATCATCAGGAAGAAGTAAGATTCCAAATTAGGAGAGCAGCACTGCATTGTTTCCCTGGGGGTTGCTGTGGCTTCTGGCTGACAATTGAACCAATTTAATTAAATCAGATGGTTTAGCATCATTTGCCACACAAGCATTCACACTGGTGATCAGGTAAAACTCTTAGATTACATGGTTTAATCATGAGTTCCTCCTCCTAAACCTATCAAAATGAACGTCAAGCATGTGGACTTGGTGTCGGTAAGGCCTCTCTCCATCTGAGTACATACTAGGCTCTTTAGGTTAAACTCTAGTTTTCTTTAGGGGCCCTCTCTATTTGCTCAGCCTATACATTAAAATCACAGACAGTGTTAACATTAATCAATGTCTAGAACACAACATAAGTACAAAGCTTCACTTAATTATAATCTAATGGAAGTGTTAGACCTGCCAGCCTTAGGGTGGTCTTCCCCCAAACTATTTGATTGTTTGCCTCATATTTTTGCTGATTTCCTTTTGTTGATCCCAGGACACTGAACACTTTACCACTGCCAACCAGTGCTAAAGGGCCTGTGCTTCTCCCCTAAAACATTGTTTGTTTGACTTATCCACAATTGCCATTTTTAACGTATTTATAAGTCCCTGGTACAGTGCATTACCTGTGGCCAAGCCCTGTAAATTAAATGCCACTAGTGGCCTGGCCTGCAACACTGATTGTGCTACCCACACAAGTAGCACGTAAAACATGTTGCAAGCCTGCCACTGCAGAGCTTGTGTGTTCAGTTTCACTGTCATGTTAACTTGGCATTTAAAGCCCCCTGCCAAGCCTTATACTCTGCTTTTCTTACACATGTGTCACCCCTAAGTTAGGCCCTAGGTAGCCCATAGGGCAGGGTGCAGTGTAATTATAAGGTAGGACATGTATCAGTACGTTTTGCATGTCCTGGTAGTAAACAAAAATATACATACTATTTCACCACTGTGAGACCTACCCCTCTCATAGATTAACATAGGGTAGTCCTTATTACACTTACACGCTGTAATTCCGTAATGAGAAGGAGTCGCTCTATCTGGTATCATATCATTGGAATGTTGATGATAAATCCTTTTTGCTGGCAAAGTTAAATTTATCATTACTATTTTTTTTAAATGCCACTTTAGAAAGATGGAAAAATAACAATTGATGGACAGAATGCCGAGCAATGTCAAACATTCACCCCGTCAAGAGATCTGGGTTGAATCCATAGTTATCTCATGCAGAGATACGTGTGATCCTAGCAAGTTCACCAGTAAGATAACTCTGATGGTTAATGCACATGTTTAAGAGATCTGTGTGTGTCTTGTCACAGATTAGATTTATTATGGAATATTATGGAGGGCTAAAGTAGAGGAGCATAATGCAAGCCCCTGAAGCCTCTAGTTTAAAGAGGGCCCACCCTTAAGACCCCCACCACAGTTAGCCTAGACCTAGGCTTCTGCAAGGAACAGGTTGAGGGAACTGTCACCACATTTTTCAAGGAGACTTTATCATTTTTACTTATACTCGTGTTAATGTGCTTTCGGCAAAGCATACCATGTAAAATGCAGGTGACACATGTTTATTTTATCTGGATGGCTCAATGAGTTGCTGCTTTTCTTGTAAGTACCCCAATGTGTTACTGCATGAACAAATAATAAAACTTTGAATGCATACAAGATGACCGGTAGAAAGAAGTCTATGGCTGGTCGGAAGAAAAATTTAACTGTTTATGTTTCAAAGAGTCACTTAACAATTGGTTTTATCCGGTTTTATTTTGAAGATGTTATCATAAATAAAAAATAAAAAATTGGAGGTAGTTGGGATTTTCCTGCGTTAGCCGTTTAGTACCTGTAGCCTTTCTCTGGGTCACATGACTGGGTGTAGCTGACAGTTGGGCTTTGCGTATTCCTCTTAGACAGCCACACATAATAGCGAGCTTAGGTGTGTCTGGATGAGCAATTACTGGCAGGATGAAAGCGAGGAGCTGGACACAGCCCCACATAAACTTGAATAGGCTGTGCCCTGCCTCCATATGAATGGATTCATACCCCTGTAGTTAGTCTGTAGCCAGGACAGGGAAGGCAGGTTGTCTGGGGACTTCAAAGAGGATTTCTAGAGGTTTCTCCCACCTTCCAGAGGAAGGGCATCAGGTATAAATATTGGATCTCAGACACCACCTCTTTAGTACACTTGTGGACCTGTGGATACTCTGGCAGGAAGAAGGACTGTTGGGCTGCTGAAAGGGTTGTCAATCTGCTGTACTGTTGCTCTGAAGGACTGTTGCCCTGCTGTTATGACCTGCCACCTTCTGCCCTCTTGACTGAGAGAGCAGTACTGGACCTGTGTCAGTTGACCACAGACCCCCAAAGTCACTTGAAGGGCTAGTTGGCTGGCCTCCTGATTGGAGCCTCGGGGACAGAATGGTCCAATGACCTCGAACCAGCACCTGGACTCTGCCATCTGTGAATCTACCCTGCCAAGTGGTGCCACCCCAGTCCTGGACCCTTGGAGTGGGCCTGTAAGTGCTCTGCCACCTCATCTGTGGACTCAGCATAACCAATGCATCTCCTCTGTTGTGTGGTGCAAACCAGAGCAGAACCGCAACATTGCCACTGCCGTGAGGATTCTCTCAATGCAAAGGACTACGTACCTACATGCCGCCATAAGGTAACCGGCGTCTGTGCGAAGGTTACCCGATGCAGGTCATCACATCTTTCATCGATGCAGCCTCAGCAGCCATTTGGTTTCTCCCATCACAGCTCCTTGAAACTGACGCATCGTCTCGACTGTTTGGTGCATCCTTGACACCGGACTTTGCATCGCAAGCCCTCATTGAGGAGATCCTCAGGAATGACGCAGGACCTTGCATCGCAGCTCTGCATCTCAGAACAGACTCATCAGTTCGGCTGTGCAACACATCCTCAGGCCGGAACTTCACAACGCTCTCAAACCAGGATTTAAGTTACTTGGTTCAGTGGGACCTGTAGCTGGCCCGGAGCTCTGTCACAGTCAGCCTGAACATTTGACTTTGTCCCAGTCCAGCATGACCAGATATGCACAGTTGGTGCCTTGTGCTTTTTGGTGCTGTTTTCAGTAAAACCTTGAAACATGCATATTTCCGGATCTACTGGTTGGAGTTTTATTGTTTTGGTCTTGTTTCATTTATTAAAAATGACTTTTTTTCTAAACTGTGTGGTGTTATCTTTTTATTACTAATAGATGTGTTGCACAAATATTTTATACATTGCCTCTGATTTAAGCCTGATTGCACTCTGCCAAGCTACCAGAGATTTGAGCACAGGCGAATTTAGGGTTGACTTATGCCTCACCTTGACAAGAATTGTGGTTGCTGCTTGACTAGGGCTCACACCCCTGTCAACAAACAACCTACTTTCTTACAGTTTAGCTATATTGTATTTAAAATAAAATTGACTTTTTGTTACTACATTTTTATGGAATAAGACAAGACTAAGATTAGACTTATCTTAATTAAGGTTGGGGAAACAATATGGTGGAGTTAATTTTCCATATTTTCAATTATGTCATAAATCTTTTCACTTCATACAATTGTCTTATTGATTTTCAGATGAAATGAATTCTATTTATCCACTCTGGGTTGATATTTAAAAATCCTTATTCTATATTTTTACTTTAGGAGAATTCATTATTCTTGGCAAAAAAACGGCCTGCTAGCTGTTGTGAAGAGCCCAATACTGCAAAATATCTCCTTTGTAGTCAGAGGAGTGAACTCTGATGGGCACAGGATGGGGGAGGCACATCTAAGGAATCAAGGACTCATTCTTGAAGAGGACAGCAGGTCCATTTACAGGTCCAGGTAGTTCCAGTGGCAGCAGGTAAGCTGGGCAGTTTCAAGGAGGCCTCTGGAGTTTGTTAGATCCCTGTAGCCCTGAGCAGGAGGTCAGTCACCTACCCATGGAGTCACTTCTGGTAGCCTGAGATCAAGGAAGCAGGTTAGTCTTCCTTCTTAGACATTACTCACAGAAAAGCTAACATCTGCCCCTGAAATCAACCTGATAACTATAAATGCTCCTCTGGCTAGTTTCCCCACTGGGTGCCAGTAATTATTTTCCTTTAGCCCTACAAAAGTGCGTGCAAAGAGGTGTAAATGAGCTGCATATATGAAGCTCATCCAAGACAATAGACTTTCTGTGGTTCAGCCTCCTCCTGCCTGAACCCCATTATTCAAAAGAGAGAAGTGTTGGTGTTTGATTAGCAGTCTTTAAAAAGTTGAGACAAAAAAAATGGGAGGGAATCGAAAGCAGCAATAGTGCCGTACTGAATGTATGACAGAGTCACACCAAGATTTAAAAAAGTATGTTCCACTCTAATTATGAGACCCTGGAAACAAAAAGATGGCCTTGTGGACAATGGCATGGCATGGATGATTTTGGTGCCCAACACGGTGAACAACATTAAAATACAAAAACCACCAACAAGGATCTGTGAAGGAATCATGATATTTAAGACTTTATAGTTACTGATGTTTTTTTGTTTCCAGGGTCTTGTAATTAGCACGGAACATACATTTTTTTTTAAATCTGGGTGAGACACATTCATTTCTTTCAATAAACAACTATTGCCCCTTAATAAGCACTGCCCTGAAGAAGCCTATGTGTTGGGCAAAATGCGTTGGCTGCTTGTGTCTATCCACTCAAACACAAACTGACTTGTTTCATACTTCAGAATAGAATTTGAATACAGCTTTGAAGCTTTCAATTGCCTCTCATTTTTTGTGTCTCAATATGTTTAATGTGGGACCAATTGGCAGCTGGTCATTTGAGATGGGCAAGAAATAAGGTGTCCATCCACCCAGATTGTTTATGGAACGCTACCAAAAAGTGCAAAGTGATAAGGCGGAATCTTGCTAAAAGAAAACGCATCTGTCTGTTTGTGGTAAAGGATAGGTAATATTGCTGTTTGGGCATGAAAGGGCAGCTAGGGCCGGGTACCTCCAGTTGTGAATGATGCACGTTTGCCCAGACACTATCCTCCTCTTTAATTACACCCTTCGCTTTTGTGGGGTTACTCAACGGGGTGTCAAAGTACTCACCCAACCCAATCTCACATAACCAATCCCTCACAAACCAAAGCCAGGGGATCTTCACAGACGTATCCAAATTCATTTAGTCTACTAAGATCTCCCTAGAAAACTGTAATTCTTCTGAGACCCACATTTTGGCGCACAAGAGCAAGGGGGCAGCGCCGATGCGGTTTTCTATGTATTCCATCCTCACTTCTAGACAAGAAAATGAGGTGGCAGAGCTGCGTGGACTCATCAGCAGACGTTTTTTAAACATATTCTCCACCACTTGTAGGGAGTGACTTCTTTGATAGCCCCACACGCCCGCCACATACGATGCAACCAACATGTATTTTGCATTGTATAAGGTAACAAGCTCGGCACTGGCTTGTGGCCTAACTTACAGGCAAACCTAAAGAGCCCCTCCACTACTTTTCTTGTTTGGTGTGCAATAGCTGTGATCAGGAAATCTCCTTTAATATCCTTGCTAAACATGTTCCCCAGGTATGTAAACTGTTCCACCCTATCAGAGGACTTACCCCTTACGTTAAAACTTCTGGTTTTAATCTTTTTTGGGCTGCATACCATTATGTAAGACTTTCAGAAATTAACCCTCAAGTCTAATACATCCATAAAATTTGTAAAGGTGTCCAGGGAGGTTTGGAGGCTACTGGCCGTCAAAGCCATGAGTACAGTAGCGAACACATACGAAAGCAGTGGAACTGGCTGACCTTTAATATGAGGAAAATCGATTTTCTTGCCTAACAAAAACGCATCCCGGCCTTTCATATAGATTTAAAAAACAAAAAGGAGCTAAAATGCACCCCTGCCGAACTCCTTCAGTTGAGGCAATAGGCTTTGTCCTTTTCCCTTGTGGTCCGAATCTTATGGGAACAGATGTATTAGTATGTAGCCTTTTTAGGAGCAAAATTAGTGCCCTTTCAAAGCCCATTTCTGTCATTAGTGCCCACAATTTTCCCCTGTTCACAGTATCAAATGCACAGGACAAGTCCATGAAGGTAAGGTGGATAGAGCCACTCTTTGCCTTCATGTACTTGCCCATGATCAGAGACAAATTTAGGCACTGCTCTGTTGTTCCCTGCTGACCTGCTGACCTTCAGGAGACACCTCAAGACCTGCTGTTCGAGCAGTAGAAGACCCCCCCCCCTCGGTGCCTTGAGACCCTCACGGGTGAGTAGTGCGCTCTACAAATGCCTTGATTGAATGATTCCCCTCCGGGAGCCATACTGCGTTTATGAGATAATCCCCTTACTAGTTGCCCATGTCTCTAGTCAGGCAAGGATTACCCTTCCCAGTACTTTAGCGGTAGAGTGAATAAGGGAAATAGGCCTATTACAGGCAGGATAATTTATATTGCCTTTTTAAAACACGGGTACAACTATGGCTCCTTTCCAGGGTACTGGGATTGGACCGGTCACCTCTGATTTAAAAACTTGAGTTAGCAGGGGTGCCCAAAGATTTATATTTAACTTAAAATGATCTAGTGGAACTCCATCTGGACCTGGAGCTTTCCTAAGTATCCCCTTAGCGAGTGCATCCTACACCTCAGTCACCGTAAGTGAGGCTCTAAGCTCTACTGCCTGTGTCATGTCGGCCGGGAGCTCCTCATTATGTATCGACAGCTCCCTACCATTTGGATTAAAGATAGGCGCAAAATGTAGTTCCCAGGTATCACCCAGGATCAATGACTCAATTTTTCCCACTTCCTCAGTAAATTAGGGCCGATTGATGATGGCCTAGAAACGTTTACTATCGCTAAGAGCACTAGCTCTCTCCAGATTATCACACGCAATGCGCCTCAGCTCCTCTTTTCTTTCACTGACGGTGGTTTTATATAAGCGTCTCACACATTTTATTTGTTCTCTGTTAAGGGAGTATGTTTGGAAGGCAATTTTTAAGATCTTGTGGGCTCTAGAGCATTCTGTGTTAAACCAGCGGCTCTCACGGTGCTGCCTGGGCCTGGCTGGGCATGTTAATCTATTAGCTACATTAATGCAGAGCCGTTCAAAGTTCTGTACAATCGTGGATGAGGAAGAGTCCTGCTCCAAGCCATCCATGATCAGGTTGAAGTTAGATCTAACTATTTCCTCCTCAAAAAGTGTTGGATATATTATTGTTTAATTTATGTATTGATTTTTGTTGTATTAATTTATTATTATTTTGTAATTGTCAATTAATATATTGTTAATTGTTAAATACTTTGTATTAGTAGGTAATTTTTTTAAATTAATTTTCATTCATATATGAAGTATTAATTTCCCTACTGTTGCACTCTCTGGAGTGGGAATAGTAATTTTTACACCTACGCTATCCAACGCTTTCCCTACTGTTGCACTCTCTGGAGTGGGAATAGTAATTTTTACCTCTACGCTATCCAATGTTTTCCCTACTGTTGCACTCACTGGAATGGGAATAGTAATTGTTACCTCTATGCTATCCAACACTTTCCCTACAGTTGCACTCTCTGGAGTGGGAATAGTAATTTTTACCCTTACGCTATCCAGCGCTTTCCCTACTGTTGCACTCACTGGAGTGGGAATAGTAATTTTAACCCCTACGCTATCCAGCGCTTTCCCTACTGTTGCACTCACTGGAGTGGGAATAGTAATTTTAACCCCTACGCTATCCAACGCGTTCCCTACTGTTGCACTCACTGGGGTGGGAATAGTAATTTTTACCCCTATGCTTTCCAACGCTTTCCCTACTGTTGCACTCTTTGGAGTGGGAATAGTAATTTTTATCCCTACGCTATCCAACGCTTTCCCTACTGTTGCACTCTGTAGAGTGGGAATAGTAATTTTTACCCCTACTCTATCCAACGCTTTCCCTACTGTTGCACTCACTGGAGTGGGAATAGTAATTTTTACACATACGCTATCCAATGCTTTCCCTACTGTTGCACTCTCTGGAGTGGGAATAGTAAATGTTACCACTATGCTATCAACGTTTTCCCTACTGTTGCACTCATTGGAGTGGGAATAGTAATTTTTACCCCTACGCTATCCAATGCTTATCCCTACTGTTGCACTCACTGGAGTGGGAATAGTAATTTTTAATCTCCCACTATCCAACGCTTTCCCTACTGTTGCACTCACTGGAGTGGGAATAGTAATTTTTACCCCCTACGCTATCCAATGGTTTCCCTACTTTTGCACTCTCTGGAGTGGGAATAGTACATTTTATCACTACGCTATCAACGTTTTCCTTACTGTTGCACTCATTGGAGTGGGAATAGTAATTTTTACTCTCCCGCTATTCAACGCTTTCCCTACTGTTGCACTCATTGGAGTGGGAATAGTAATTTTTACCCCTCCGCTATCCAATGCGTTCCCTACTGTTGCACTCTCTGGAGTGGGAATAGTAATTTTTAATCTCCGGCTATCCAACGCTTTCCCTACTGTTGCACTCACTGGAGTGGGAATAGTAATTTTTACCCCTATGCTATCCAATGCTTACCCTACTGTTGCACTCTCTGGAGTGGGAATAGTAATTTTTACCTCTACGCTATCCAATACTTTCCCTACTGTTGCACTCTCTGGAGTGAGAATAGTAATTTTTACATCTACGCTATCCAATGTTTTCTCTACTGTTGCACTCACTGGAGTGGTAATAGTAAATTTAACCCTCTCACTATCCTACGTTGAAAATATTGTATATGTTTTGTTAATAATATGTAAATATTTACATATATATATATATATGTATTAGAATTATAAAAAATCTATTTTTAAGTTACATGAATTATTTATTATTTTAAGTTTAGTTAAGTATTTTAAGTATGTTTAAATTAATTATATTTATTAATATATTACTTTTAAATTACTTTTAAGATATTTTTAAAAAATCGATATTTTGACTGTCTATATTTTTTTCAACGATATTTGGAGTCGATATTTTTGTACTTACCTGTTTGAAGATAGGAAGTCGATATTCTGGC
Organism: Lissotriton vulgaris; assembly: GCF_964263255.1. Taxonomy (NCBI): domain Eukaryota; kingdom Metazoa; phylum Chordata; class Amphibia; order Caudata; family Salamandridae; genus Lissotriton; species Lissotriton vulgaris. Next base: position 82,256,364 of record NC_141698.1, on the reverse strand, counting down.
ATTCAAAATGTTGTCCTTGATATTTTGGCAGGTTGATATTTTGCTCCTCGATATTCTGTCAGTGATCCGTTGGAGCCAGGGAAAGTCTATGTTCTGCGCGCTCTATCCCCTTGTTTATAGCTCCCACTGCCTGTTGCAGAAAGCCAGAAAAAGTGGTATCAGTGGTTTTCTGGGCCAGAGTTGGCTTTCGCTTCCCCATGTATTGAAAAAACACCTTTCAATACCTGTCATTCAAAAGCTAGCGCAATAACGTTACCTTATGTGGTCCTTTGTGACCTTAAGAGTTAACACAACTAGACTGCTTGCAAATAGCCTGAGTTACAGGACCAAGAGAAGGATCCCAGCCCAACCTCCTCCGGGTGCAGACGGGCCCGTCCTAGGCCCGATCTACGCCCATGCGCGTCTCGCGCAGGGGGAGCCTGGGGCAGGTTTTGAAGCTCCTGGCGCTGCACGATGACGCTGGCGGCTACACGCCGCAAGGGGGCACAGAAGGCTGTTTGTTGTGGTTCACCTGGACCAAGAATTTAGGCAGCAGGTGAAAGCAGGTCCTGCGCTGCGGGAGCCCGCGGCCAGTTTGAAGCGCCTCCTGGCACTGCACGATGACGCTGGTGGCTACGTGCCGCAAGGGGGCAAAGAAGGCTGGTTGTTGTGGTCCACCTGGACCAAGAAATCAGGCAGCAGGTGACAGCAGGCCCCATCACACCAGCTCTTAAACCCTCAAGTCTCCTGGGGAAAGTCCCCCATGAGCAATGCCACCAACTCTGCCTGGTCTTAAAACCACGCAGGAAAAAACCTCATACCTCCTGGCAGGATAGTAGGTAACAGGCAGACAATCCCATCCGATCTAATTAAGCCAGTGGGGTGTGTGGGGGGTTCACTGTGCTCTCTTGCAGCTTTTGCCCAAAGCCTAATGAGTCCAGAGGTGGCTGGGGCCCGGAGGACTAGAGGTTAATGGGCCGCTAATTCAGGCCACCACAAGCCACAAACCACCGCTCCGACCGTAACTATCACTGCGGGGGCCTTCCCTTATTGGGCACTCGAGGCTTCCCTCACCACTCGACACCTGACAGACCTGCCTCACTCTAATCACATCCGCAGCCAGGCTGAGACGCCAAAAACAAGTGCCTTCCAATGGCGTCCACAGCAGCCACAATGCACTGCTTCCACGCAGCTCTCCGACTCCAACATCAGAAGGGCAGCACAGGCCGTGAAGAGCTGCTTACAAGAGATGAAGGGTTTTGAAATGGCCAAGGAAACCACGGTGACCGCAGAGCCGTGAAGCACCTGAATGAATGCTGTGACTCATATGGAAGACTCAGACAGAGACATTCTGCATTAAGAGTGTGTATGAATAGGGGTAATTTCCAATGTACTATAGGCAGCTCTGGGGACCACTGTCACGCCAACCGATTACAATCAGTAGTTTACCCATGTCGGAATGGGGCACACAAACCTTTATGGCGGGACTCCAGTTTGCTAAACTATAAATGAGCCCCCAAGTACCTACAAGAATGCCAAGAAATCAGTCATCTGATAAACAATGACATACACACTAGAGATGCTCAAGGCGTACATTAAAGTGCCAATGGCAAAGGTTGTGTCTAGACGTATCAAGAGAGAGAGAGAGGACTAGTTAGCTAGTCCATGTCCCCGTGGGATTATATGTATCAACAAAGAAGACTAGCTCTATATGAATTTATGGTTGGGACTCTGACTAGTTTTGTCAGTGGACACCATGTAGGTGTATTCATGAAGCCCTCACCCACCAACCTAGTTGGTGGCATGCTTCATCCTCGGCCCACCCAGTAACACCTAGGGGTCGATTCTGATTCGGGAAAAAAAAAGTCCGTACGATTTGTATCCAGAGCCCTCTCCTTTCGAATCGTACCCGTCCGTCAGAGTCGCGTAGTACGATTCGTATTCCGTGAATCCGTCCGAATCGTCACGATCCGTACGTATTGCAAGGCTGAAACCGTGAACAATACGACTCGTACACATGCCGTACGACTCGTACACATGCCGTACAATCCGACGAGTACGATCCGGACTGGGGTATGAGGACGCGATCCGTACGGCCCACGTCAGGTAAGGGCGAGTCGTACGGAAAAGCACACAAACACATACACACCATACGGTCCGTACACCCCATGATCGCAGGGGTATGGTGCGTACCCCTGCGATCATGGGGTTTACGAGCCGTACCCCATGTATGATGGGTGTACCCATTGTACATGGGGTACGGCTCGTACACCCATTGTACATGGGGTACGGCTCGTACACCCATCATACATGGGGTACGGCTCGTACACCCATCGTACATGTGATACGGCTCGTACACCCCATGATCGCAGGGGTACGCATCGTATCCCTGTGATAATGGGGAGTACGCACGGTACCCGGGGGGGGCGTTCCATACCTGTTTCGGGGCAACTCTGCTTTTACGGCTGTTTTCAGCTCCCGTAGAAAAAGTGTTGTACGGTGCGTACTCGACACATATCGTACTTTCTGGGTCGTAAAAACCAGCCGCGAACCGTACAGATGTCACGTACAGCAGGTTCCGAGGGAGAATCGTACGGAGATTAGAGTCGTATGGTCTCTGTACGACTCGTACGGAGTACGGCTCCTGGTACGAATCGTACTTCGTCGTACGTACGGGGGACGTTGCAGGGTACGCTCCGAACTGCTATTCAGAGCAGTTTTTCCCTAATCAGAATCGGCCCCTTTATGTGACCCGGGTGTGCTTCAACACCTGGTTAGAGCGGAGCTGGTATGTTATTGAGAGTGCAGTGTAGGGTGTTGGTGACGTGACAGTTAAAACGGCTCGGCGAGGTTTCCAGTACCCGAGGGTAAATTACATTTTAATGACTGGGCCACCGTCAGCAGTTAAAAATAAGGCAAGAGGATGTTTTGGTCTGTGAAGACGGCGCTACAGGTACACGGCAGGCTCTGATCAGAAAGGCTGGTCAACCCCTTGTCGCTTCACTCCTGGAAGCACTGGCTGCTAATTTCCAGCGTATGCATGAGAAGGGAATCCCCCTCTTACACCTAGAAAAACACCTTAGCGAGTGTAACACATAGTCTGTATTACCCCTACTCACCTTTTTTAGCTTGCACCAGCACTCTTTTAAATAGGTCCTGAGGAAAGCCAGATTAATCTTAAGGCACTGGCTGAAACATGTCGACCAATAACAGATGTAGGAGGTCGTAACTCACCACCAAAGCATCCTCTTGCCTTATTTTTAGCCGCTGATGGCGGCCCAGTCATTAAAAATTTAATTTACCCTCGGGTACTGGGACCCTCGCCAAGCCGTTTTAACTGTCACATCACTAGCACCCTACACTGCACTCTCAGTAACATGCCAGCTCCGCTGTAATCAGGCATTGAAGCACACCCGGGACACATTAGGTGTTACTGGGTGGGCCCGATAATGAAGCATGCCACCAACTAGGTTGGTGGGTGAGGGATTCATGAATACACCTACAAGGTGTCCACTGACAAAGGTTGTGTCTAGTCATTGTGACTTCTTCTGATATTTTGGCTACTTGGTATGTTAGGTTGGCTTGGTGGATTATTACTCAAAATCATACCTATTACCACCACATAAAATGTGACGATGTTACTCCTGGATGTCTTTGTGAAGTTACTTTTTGTTGTGATTCTGTATGATATTGTATATTACAGATCCCATGAACACATGGCGGTAGCTGCCAGCAAGTTTAATTCCTCTCTAGCTATTCCAGAATTGGAAACAACACACAGGAGAACCTATGTGCAAACAAGCAAAATAGACGACAACTTTGATGATGGCAAGCAAAGGACAGACCATAGCACAGCGAAGAAGGTGGAAAAGAGAGAGAGTGAAGTGATGCAGAGAACATTGGAAGTGGTGGACATGAGAAGCCAACAGAAAGAAACACATGCTTTATTGAGAGCCCTGCCTTCCTTAAGAGGACTATCAGGTTCACTCAGTCCAGACAAGTCGCGAAGCCTTCTGTTCTCCTTCGATTGCATGTCCCACACTGGGGATGGGCAAAATAGATCACGTGGGGCTTCAAAAAGAATGAGGGAGGCAATGACCTGACTTCTCAGTCTGGCACTTGGATAAAGGAACAAATGCATACCTTAAAACAGGGTCCTCCATCTCAGGTGAATTATATTCAGGGATCAGCTGGCTGGTTAGGGACCTTGAAGCGCTCTGTTGAGGTAATTGAGCGGACTGGGATAGTGACTGGATCTTAAGATGTTCACTTATGTCCCTCAGCATACGATGAATGTGGAGTGCAAAGCAGGGTCGAATATGAGCCTTTTAACGTGATCTGAAGTTTGAGAGGCCCAATTGTAATGCTCTGGGGACCCCGGTGTATAACCTCTCCTTCACAGTGGCAGTGCCAAGCAAAGTCCAGGAAATTGTCATGGCTACTGCGTCAAACTACTTCCAAGTTACATGAAAGTATTTACTCTGCATATCTGCCTGATGAATTACACAGAGTAAGATCCTGCTTGGCCAGGAGCAAAGGTCTGGAACAATGAATCCGACACAGGAGTAAGGGCCAACCTACATTTACAAAACCCCAGCAGAAGACATCATTCACGAAACTATTCAATTAAGCCTGTCCTGGGTGGGTGCAAAATGATCTCGAATTTGCCAACTAACTAGCCTCGTTAGCTAACTAACCTACCTCTAAAAGATGCCTATATGTTTTTATTGATTACTGGTTTTTTTGTTTTAAGACCTTTATTGAATTAAATAAAATACAAGGTACAATATTATGCCAACGGTCATTAAAGAAGTGCAAAAGGTATCATAAAATGTATATGATAAAGGAAAGGTGAAAACCTAATGTAGCAAACCTTATCAAAAAATAGAACCAAGGTTGAGAGCAATTAATGAGTTATGTACCATAACAATTTTAGGTTTTATAAGAAAGAAAGAATAGATAGAGAGAAAAAGAAAGAAAAGAGGATAGGAAAAACAAAGTCAACATCCTTACCAAAATATATTAAATATAGATATGGAGAAGTGTGGCTCAATGGTTAGAGCGGCAGACCCTGATGCAGAGGTGTAGCCCGGGACCAGGGATCAATTCCCCGCCTCGGCGGGTCTTGGGCTCAAAAATTCGATGGACCTGATCATTCTCGCCTCGGTGCCTATTCCAATCATGGAGTCCCACTCTGCAACTCTGGGCAATAGCTTGCTTAATCTCCACAACGGCCCCCACAATGCTAAGGATGCCTGGCCTCCACCTTGGGGGTGCCCAGGAGTCGACGCCTCACAGGGAAAGCCAGGATGGGTTCCACAGCGGTGTTCGTACAAGCGCCTTGAGACCCTTGTGGGTGAGTAGTGCGCTATACAAGTATCAATTTATTTAGATATCCAATAATAAACATTATACAATCTCAGATAGCAAAGTAATAGCAATCAAACATGTACATTGTGGAAAAAGTTTAACACTATACTCATGGCAGTTGAAAAACAAAGGTATTGTCTTTGTTATGTAATGCAGAAGAAGATAAATAATTGATTACTGTTCAATTGGCTAAGCTACCAAAATGCCAGATGCACAAAGTTTCATGGTGCACGTGTTCCATGTGTTGTTATAAGTTCTAATTGCTGAGCGTGCTCCAGAGAGCTGACTTCCGGTGCTACCGGATACAGTGTAATAGGTAGTCGAGGTACACATTCAACCTTTCAGCACGGATAAGGATTAGTTTTTAGGTATGTAATTGAAGTTATACATACTGAGCCTTATCCGAAATTCCTACTGAGGTTTAGAAACATTATCCTAAACATACTTAAAAGGACCCTTTTGTGCAGGACTTAATATAGCTACAACAGCAAACACTTGGCACTCAGAAGGACAGGGCGCCTCGGGAGATCATCTTTCATCTCCTTGCGAAATCAAACAATAAAACCACTTTATGCATCTTATTGTATTAGCTCTGGGTCATTTTAGCAAATTAGATTAAACGCTGGAATAAAGGGGCTCGATTTACAAGATAAAGTGAGAGGCCTTTCATTAGGCGGCCTGCTCCACAAAGAACGGGCTGTGTGCTTGCTTGTCAACACACATCTGCTAAGGCATTTGTCAAGGGGTCTCGGCTGTTTTCAGAAAAAATAAACAGAAATGGTGTACAAATGAAGAGCGGCAACGCACATACCTTTACAGAGCTGACTTCCAAGTCAAGGAAAATGAAATCATGGCTCAAATTTGCAAACTGCTGCTAAAATGCGGAATTTAAAACTCTAATGTATACTTATTTCGTGAGTTAATTTCCTTTCTTTTATGCTTCTTGTTAGAGAAAATTCGAATGTGAGATCTTAATGCGAGGAACACATTTGCGCATTGTTTGAACACACCTAATTTGAAGGTTTTATGAACAGAAAGCATTTATGCACAGCTGGCTCAGAGAGGGTGTCTTGCTCTGAACATTATCTCATTGTGCTCCGACTCCAAAGAAACAAGATGTTCTCAGATGCAGAGAAACCACCTGGGCATAAAGCGAGCCTTTCCTGAAGGATATGCCTAGAATTATAGAATTATACTTAACTATATGTGTTGAGGACAGCACCGTCAACAAAAATTTAGGGGAATTAGTGTTCAAAAAGGAGCAATTAAGTAGATTTTTCTAAAAAAATGCAGTAAGACTATTTATAAATGGTTATAGTTAGTTTGTGTCAGGTAAACTTTGAGCCGGTAATTGAGAGGAACAAATATATCTAGTTCAACAGATAACACAAAATTCAACAACCCTATTCCCTCCCCATATTTCTCTCTCACGATATCTCCATCTCTGCCTTTTCCTTCGTTTTCTCTATCCTGATTGACATCTTTCTCGAAACATCTTTTTGTTTCTTGATCTTTCAATACTTCACTGTCTCCACCACTATCACGGCCGGACTGGGGGCAGCAATCAACTGTCCCCAGTCCCCAGATTCTGTTCGACCGGCCCCGGAAAGCGGGGGAAGGCTGGGAGGGAGGGATAGTGAAAAGCACTGCTGCAAAACCGGACCCCAGTAACAAAACTGACCCCACAGGTCTTAAAACCGGCCCACACCCTTCCAGCCCACCGGTGGAACACCCAGTGCCCACTACGGCCAATCCAGACCTGACCGCTATCCCTTTCCCAAGCTCTATCTCTCGTTCTAATTTTCAACATCTATCTCTAGCTCTGTTTTTCTTTCTATCTATCTCTGTCTCTATCTCTATCTCTCTATCTCTGTCTCTCGATAGCTCTCTGTCCTCATCGCTATCCTTCTCTCAAGCTCTGTCTCTTCTTCAAACTCTCAATATTTTTCTCTGTCTATTTATCTCTATATCTATCTCTATTCCACTCTATCTCTCTTTCTATAGCTGTCTATCGGCATTGAAATCCCTTTCTCCAGCTCTATCTTTCACTCTAGCTCTCCATGTCTGTATCTGTCTCATTTTCTATTTCTATTTCTATTTCTATCTCTATACCTATCTCTATTTCGCTCTATCCCTCCATATAGCACACCACCTCTATATCTCGATCTGTATCTTCATCTCTATCTGCCTCTATCTCTCTCTATATATCTCTATTTCTATCTATATTTATCTCTTTCTTCCTATAGCACTCCACATTATCTAAATCTCAATCTCTATCTCAGTCTTCATCTCTTTCTCTATTTGTCCCTATCTCTCTACCGCTATTTCAATCTCTATAATTATCTTGATCTCATTTGTTTTCCTTTCTTTTTCTGTATCTTCTCCCTTCTCTATACGTCTTGCTCTTAACTTATGTTTGTCTGCAGCTCTCTCCCTCTCTCATTCTTTCTCCGTCTTCATGAAGAAAACTGGAAGATTAGAGGTGAGTGAGTACCAGAAATAAATTGACCAAGCTTGCATGCATAATATTTGTAGTGTCAATATTATGATTGTGTGTTGAGAGAGATGTAAGGGATAAAGGACCCGCTGCCATACATTATAAGGATAGTGCAAGTTCCTGAGGAGTTATAGAACTATATAGAGGAATGAGGCCAAAGGACGAGTTCCTTCATAAGGTTATAGAACTTTGAGGCAACTCACAATATCCTTCTTATGTACGCCATAGGTTACTTTATCCAATATAATAGATGGCCAAACATCACCTTTCCCAAATAGAGCTCAAAACCTTGGTGCATAGCTCTTTCATATGAAAGAGCGAGCAGGTTTGCAAACATGAAGAATGAAAATAAAACCTCTAGTGCAAACTTAAACACATTCACAACCTGTTACATATTTGTGGCAGACAAGCAGTAAGAACAGTTAAATACAAGCCAGTTTATTAAAAAAATTAAGCTGCAGCAGCTCGGAATGTGTAGAAACATGCAGAAAGATTATAGCTTTTCTCTATCTAAGAAATGCAAAAATAAACATATGAGCCCGATTCACAGAACTAACTTAAGACAAAATCCTAAACTTACTACTTTTGGTATTCACAGAAGTTAGGATTTTGTCTTAAGTTTGTCTTACGACAGACTTAAGACAGACTTAAGACAAAATCCTAAATTAAGTCTGTCTTAAGTAGGTCTTAAGTCTGTTTTTAAGACAAACTTAAGACAAAATCCTAACTTCTGTGAATATCAAAAGTAGTAAGTTTAGGATTTTGTCTTAAGTTAGTTCTGTGAGCCGGCCCCATTCTCTTTGCATGTCATTGTAAGCTAATAAGTATAGCTGAAGAAAGAAAAGCAACATTCTGTTTTTGTCACTTTAACCCGTTAAGTGCGGCGCACGTTCAGCTGACGTTGCGTGCACTACCTCGGTAGTACTGCGCACGTCCGCTGAACGTTCCGGCCCCGCCCGCGCAATAGAACGTTCCGCACCAGCACGGAATTTGCGGCGCGCTAAAGGGGTTAAAGAACTGTTTCCATTATGCTTCATGACCTGACCTGCCTTTCACCTCAGGTACTGGCTCTGGCAGCAGGCATTGTGACATCAGAACTCGACTGTAATAACATATAATAGTCAAGTTCTGGCTCCTTTTCTTTATAATCAGCTACTGGGTGCATTTATAGAAGGATTACAGAATCCCATGTATTATATAAAGGAAAAAGTCTGCCACTCCATACAATATAAGGATATTGCAAATCAACGAGGAGTTCAATACCATATTGAGGAACAAGGACAAAGTTATGAAACTCCAAGATGACTTGCAATATCATTATTTACACCAGAGAGTACTTTATACCAGTTAATACATCGCCACACCATCACCTTTCCCACAAACCACTTCAAACCTTGGTGCATTGCTCATTCAAAAGAAAGACTGAGCATATTTGCAAACATCAAGAATAGAAAAAAAACTCTAGTGTAAAATTCAACACATCAAAAGCCTGTTACATATTTGTGGCAAACAGATATTAGAAACAGGTCAATGAAGGTCAGTTAAAAAAAAAAGGCTGCATCAGCTCGGAATGTGTACAATTATATAAAAAGATTCCAGCTTTTCTCTAGCTAAGCAGTGCAAAATATAAACATACTCTTGTCATTTTAAAGGTGTCCTTGTAAGCTAATAAACTAGAGCCCAAGAAAGAAAAGCAACATTCTGTTTTTGTTGCTTTAAACTGCTGCTTCACTTATGCTCTGAGACCTGACCTACCTTTCACCTCGGCTGCTGGCTGTGGTAGTGGCAGCAGGCATTGTGACATCAGAACTTGACTGTAATAACCTTATAATAGTCGTGTTCTGACGTCTTTTCTTTATAATCGCCGACTATAAAGACACCAGAGATGTCTATTTATACAGGGAATATAGAATTCCACGTATTATAGTGAAATATATTGCTGCACATGTTTATGTGTGTGATAAGAGAGAAGTGAGGATTAATGCTCTCGGTGGGTGCTGAAAGTAGAGCCGAAGGTGAGGGCAGTAGAGCTACAAAGCAGTGAAATGTCTTGGTAGAGATTCTCCAGGGCACACATGCTCATCCAAAGTTGCCCTTGGGCTCTCACCCAACTACCTAAGGAAATGCGCAAAATTGCTACACCTCACCCAAGGTGGGAGCCACTCCTCAAAAACTCAGAGATGGTGAGAAATAGATTCTGTGATAACAGTATCATAGAATGCACAATGATTTCTTCTATTTTCAGACAGTACTAATCGGATAAAATCATGACTGCAACAGACAAGATGATATCATGATTTTTTTTCACTCCCAATGCACAAAGGTTTGAGGGATTCCAATGACTCCAATGTCATGATGAGATTCACAAAAAATCTGCACATTTCCTGCTGGTATAAATAAAATAATTTATTCACCATAAAAATTGTTTTCCAGGGAAAAAGTAGGGTTAGCAAATTCACAATTCTGCAACATCTTCTCTAGTGAGCTGGACAATCCACAAGAGTTAGTTTGGAAGACGTGGAGTGCTGGAGCAATCCATGATGTGTAATAAATACGTAGCTTACATTTTTAGAAAAAATGGATCATCGTGTCACAGGCTGACTTGTGTATTCTTCTTTTTACCTTGAATGTATCCATTGATTAAGCACATTGGTCTCAACATCTATACACCTCTCTTCCTTAAAAGATTAATTTCATGCCACAGTTTGAGTATGACTTCAAATTATAAAGTGGGTGTTCTCACACAGGGATTACATGTATGACTTCTGAAGTGTAATCCTCTAAAAATAAGGGGAATGGTGAAGAGCATAAAAACAACAGGAACGTCAAGGTTACCCAGAAAGGAGGAATAGGCGCTTAACGGTAGCAGTGACATTTGGTGAACTTTGGTGGCGGGGCATAAATACCTAACTGAAACACTATCAAGCGAATTAGTGAAGTGAGTGAGGCTGAATCCCATTAAGAAATGGATACATGCTGCAGCAGGTCCGACATATAATGGATAAAAGTACAGATGTTCTGAATGACCTCAAGCAATATATATATGAGGTGTCAGGACGTCTTATCCTCACCAGAGGTGTTGGAGCTCACCCTCCCAAGAAAAAAAATTAAAATATCCATGCAAAATGGTGGATTTTCCAGCACAATTCCATACAAATTGGCTAAAGAACTGTAGTGGAGGCAATGAGAAAAATCTCATTATGCAATGCTATATGGCCCATCCAAAATGTATATAGCATCATGTTTAACTACATTTTTTCATAATGACTGGTAGATTCTCAGTCATTGATTATGCTGTACAGAGATCCTTCTATGAAGAGCCAGGGTGGAAACATTAAAAGTAACACAAACATTATAATTGCAGGCCACAAGCTTCAATGCAAGCCATATTCAACAAGCTCGCATTGCAACGCTACAGCTTAATTGCTCAGAACTTAAATACTCAGGCAGATTCCACTAAATTCACTTACTCAGGCCTCAAATCCAACTAAGGCTAATATCAGAGAAAGCTTTATAAATGCAAATGAAAAAAAAACAGTCATAAAAAAAGTCCAATCTTGTTCTTAGCAAAACCAAATCAGCAATAAACCTTGTGAAGAAAGTGTGAGGTATCCCTTAAAGGCCATATTTAAATTATATTTTATGACTTCAATCATTATGTCTGAAACACTGTCTTGCCATTTTCAGGAAACAAGGACATTTTACACTTAAATACAGAGGTGCAGATTCACAAAGGTGAACTGAGATGAAAGTCAAATTTTACGACTCTCGGTATTCACAAAGGGCAATTACGAGTTGTAAAGTTAGACTTTTGTCTCAGTGTTGGTATCAGATTAACTTAAGACCAAAGCGTAAGTTTAACTGAGACAAAGTCTAACTTTACTACTTGCAAATGGCCTTTGTGAATGCCGAAAGTCGTAAAGTTAGAGTTTTGTCTTAGTTTACTTTTGTGGCTCAGGCCCAGAATGTTCATTTTATACAAAGTAGCTTAATCCTTTCAGATGCATGTAATTTTCACCAACACAGACAGATTCTGCCTTTCCCTCCCATTTACTATCAACAAACATTAGAGATGTACATCATACACCAGGGGCAGTATTACATAAAGTAACCCAGGAGAGCAATGTGCACCCGAGGAACTTAGGCATTACAGAAGGGTCTGCAAACTCTTTTGCAGTCCCTTGTGTAACACAGATAGCGCTGACATACATGTATCACCAGCGCTATAATTAAAGGACGTTCCCTCATTTGCATTGTGGCCTGGACCCATGCAAATAAGGGAATCTCTTTGCCTCTGCACCTTGTTGTATTACTGACATGGGCACAGAGGTAAACATGCCTTCAGTCAGCGCAACTAAGGTGTGCCACAAAAAGTAAGCACACTTTCAGTGAACCTCCTGAAGGCAGCCCACTGGAGGGAAGAAAAAGGGTCCCATGAACCCCCCTGACTTCCCCTTGCAGGCAGGTGCAGTCGCTCACTGCACCCGCCTGCAAGGGGAGATCTTGCTCTTCTTGAAAGTGCAGGCAGGTTGCCATCTGAACATGGAAACACGGAGCAGCATTTAAACAGCCGCTCCATATTTCTCCTGAATGCGCTGCTCTTGGGGCAGTATGAGTTCACAGCTGCCCTGAGGGCAGCACATACTTCACAACAGAGGGTGCACTTTTCTTGAATGAATCCGGTACCCTATCCGTATTAGGGGCCCACGGATTTTCACCACCACTATGGCAGAAATAGTCAGAATTATGTCAAGAATGGCCATAGTATATGAATATGTGACGTTACAACGCCACATATTACATTGCGGTAGGTAACAAAGCGGACATTATATCAGCCGTGTTGTTACCACACATGACATTACAATGCACGTTCTTTCTACGACTTGCACTAGATGGCGCGCTGGACTTAGGCATAGTATAAATTACTATTCCTGCTCCAGTTAGAGCAATTGCAAAAACAACAAGTGATGGACCGAATGTGGATCAATGTCACACACTCCCCCAGTCAAAAGATCTGGGCCCAAATCCATCGTTTTTTTGCACTCCACACCACCCTGGGTTAGACAATGGCGATATGCAAATCAGCTCTGACCCTGTTGCCCAATGGGAACAGTCCAGTCCGAACTACAAAAGCCATGTCCTTCCCAGAACGGAATCAAGCATCCGAGGACCGGACCGGTTTCGAGGTAACACCATTCATCAGCCCGGCTAGCTTGACTCCAAGTGGTGTGGAGTGCCTGGGACCCACGTCTGGGCATCCCCAGCGCACTTAGGGCGGCAATTGCAAAAACAACAAGTGATGGACCGAATGTGGATCAATGTCACACACTCCCCCAGTCAAAAGATCTGGGCCCAAATCCATCGTTTTTTTGCACTCCACACCACCCTGGGTTAGACAATGGCGATATGCAAATCAGCTCTGACCCTGTTACCCTGTTTGGGCCCAGATCTTTGGACTGGGGTGAGTGTGTGACATTGATCCACATTCGGTCCATCACCTGTTGTTTTTGCATATTCCGCCCTAAGTGCGCTGGGGATGCCCAGACGTGGGTCCCAGGCACTCCACACCACTGGAGTCAAGCTAGCCGGGCTGATGAGAGGTGTTACCTCGAAACCGGTCCGGTCCTCGGATGCTTGATTCCGTTCTGGGAAGGACATGGCTTTTGTAGTTCGGACTGGACTGTTCCCATGGGGCACAGGGTCAGAGCTGATTTACATATCGCCATTGTCTAACCCAGGGTGGTGTGGAGTGCAAAAAAACGATGGATTTGGGCCCAGATCTTTGGACTGGGGTGAGTGTGTGACATTGATCCACATTCGGTCCATCACCTGTTGTTTTTGCATATTCCGCCCTAAGTGCACTGGGGATGCCCAGACGTGGGTCCCAGGCACTCCACACCACTGGAGTCAAGCTAGCCGGGCTGATGAGAGGTGTTACCTCGAAACCGGTCCGGTCCTTGGATGCTTGATTCCGTTCTGGGAAGGACATGGCTTTTGTAGTTCGGACTGGACTGTTCCCATGGGGCACAGGGTCAGAGCTGATTTGCATATCGCCATTGTCTAACCCAGGGTGGTGTGGAGTGCAAAAAAACGATGGATTTGGGCCCAGATCTTTGGACTGGGGTGAGTGTGTGACATTGATCCACATTCGGTCCATCACCTGTTGTTTTTCCAGTTAGAGCAATAGCAGGGAATGTCTTGGACTTAAAATCCAACACATTCCCTGGTGTGCAACGCCATCCAGCGCAAGTCATTGAAATGACTTGCGATGTAATGCCATGCATGGTAACAACGTGGATGATGTAATGTCTGCGTTGTTACCAACACGCGTGGTACTAACAGCGCTGTAAACGCTGTCTCCCATAGTATATAATCTGTGCACGGTGTTCATGATATCTGGGCTCTGGTTTATATGATAGGAAATTTAGTAATTATATGACACCCACTTTTATGGCAGGGGGTAATTCTTACCAAAAAGTTGAAGAGGCATTCCTCACAAACCCTATGGGCAGGCTTCATTGATGTTTTTACTCACACTGCTATGCTACAGACTAAATGTAGAGAAAGAAAACCCTTTTTGCCCTTACCGGTCCTCTAGCCTCTGAGGGTGGGGCAAGGTTTGAGGTAGTCTACTCTTTATCCCACCAAAACCCTGATTAATGAAAGACTGTCCCATTTTTCTATCTCAGGCTCAGCATGGATAGAATTTAATGTGGACAGGTTTAGAGTGTTGTTATTGTTGAGGTGGGTTATGTAAGAAGGAGCAGCTCCTCATCTAACAACTACCCAGATTGTACTATTCAGATTTCTGTACATATATACAAGTCACTTTATCATTATATAATAGGGAGAATCTACAGGCCACTTTAAGTGTCTGGTTCGAGATGTGGTTTTGAGAGCTTAGAGTGCCGCTGGGCACTGGCTCATGATCAGCAATGTTAATGACGATCATGGAATTTTAAATGCATTTATATACCTTTAATGTGTTTGAATTATTTGTTGCCATAGAATAATTGTTGTAGTGTTATATGTTTATTTTACTGCATTTTATGTAGCGAAAATGCAATCTTAGCACTTTACAACAATGCTCCTTTTGCACATGGCATTGGACTCTTTACCCTATAACAGGGATTGCACTTGTCACTTTAAATAATTTACTATGCACTGTCACTTTAACGTTGTTGAAACTTTATTGGTTTATAAATACACAAGAAAATGGCAACAGCCCTAGGTTTCGACAAAGAGAGCTTGGCGGTTGAAACGAGTTACCAGGTTGTGAGTGGTCACAATAAATAACACCTGTAAGCGAGCCTGAGCGGGCTGGAGTCTGTGTTTAAGGGAAGCGGTTGCCAGTAAGTAGGTATAGTTAGGACCTTGTTTCTATTTAAAAAGTGTTGTTTGTTTTGCCAATATCTTTGGAGCCGGCTGACGAAACTTCGTGAAACTTTCAAAACTAATGGGGCACTCCGGTCAGCTCCTGTCTTCAAGGTGATTTGTCAAGCCAGGTCGAGAAAAAAAAGGGGGGGTCCCAAAACACGTTTTCCCCATGTTCATTTCCATAGGACATTTTAGACACGCTACAGCCCAAACTGCTGAACGGAATTACACCAAATTTGGCAAAAAGGTAGGTCTTGGTTCAGAAAGTGACTTCTTTTTAAATGGTGTAAATCCGTTCAATAGTTTCTGAGAAATTCAAAAAAGGAAAATATCGATATCTGAGCACAGAGGAGGAGTTGCGACTCCTCCCGGGCACAAGCTGCCTTCTGATTGGCTGCCAACACTCTAAACCAGGAAGTTTTGGCAGCCATCTTGTGACTCGGTAAACAAGTCACAAGGAAAGAGAAAAAAAGGTGAAAAACAAGATGAAGGGCAGGGTACAAACCCCCTGGACCCCTAGGCCTGCTCAGGGGGTCCCACAAGCACAAACAAATCATCCAAATTTGCACTGGGTTCTCGAATCCGACCGGAAAAAAACAGGGGCAGGCAACAAATTAATTTACCACCTCCCCGGGGCTTATTTAATTGTCTGCAGGGGGCACTGCGTCCCCCCACAGCCCCAGGGACCGCCACCTCTCCCAGGTTTTGATAATGAAACTCTGGGGCAAGCAGCCCCCCCCGCAGCCCCGGGGACCACCACCTCTCTGGGGCTCTGTTTTAAAAAAGAGAAGATGAGTGGGGGGGCAAGAGCCTCCCACACACCCCGGGGACCACCACATACTCATTAAAAATGCGGGGTTTGTAGAAGACCCCAGAGCCCTGGGGACCACCACCTCCCAGGGCTATAAAAGAGAGGCCAGGCCCGGGGGATTAGGTCCCAGAGGCCAGAGGGGGGGCGAAGCAGCCCCCTCCCCATTAATAAAAAAATTATATAAAAAAAAATAAAAAAGGAAAGGCCGGCCCGGAGACCCCATCCAAATATGAATTTAAAAAAAATGCAATTCTGGCCATGCCCCGGAGGATAGGATCCCCGGGGCCAAAATTGGCCTTGGGAGGGGGGCCATGCAGCCCCCTTCCTTTTTTTTTCCTTCTTTTTATTTTATAAAAAGGGGTCCCTGGGGAATGGGGTCCACAGGGCCCCATAAATGGTAAAAGAAGGGGGCCATAGAACCCCCTTCTAACAATATTTAAAAAAAAAAAAACAGCATCTCCCCAGAGGTCCTGCTCTCTCCCTGCACCAATCTGCAAACGCTCCCCCTGGTGCGTTGTAAGTTGGGAAATTAATTCCCCTTGAATACTGAGCTATCCCACCAGGTACCTCTAGTATGCACCACAGACCTGCATTGCATAGAGGTGGCCCAAGGCCATGACCGTTTTAACACCACTCTGCAAACCCGCCTCTTGGTGCACTGGTGGTGGGGTGATTAGGTCCTCTTGTGTCCTGAGGACCTCAAGACACAAGTGAACTTCATCCCCCGAGTAGCATTGCGCCAGGAGCTGCATTTGCAGAGTGATGTAAAAAGGGGGCGTGGCCTCTGACCACTCTCAGCAATCCAGGTGTGTGGTGCTTACTGGCGGTACCTGGTGGGCTAGTTGGCCTCCAGGGACCCTCATGAATGAAAGGGACTTAATACCCCAACTTAGAATGCACAAGGAGGCGCGTTTCCAGAGTGGTGGGGAAAGGGGGCAGGGCCTTTGTCCACCTTTCAGCAATCCCACTGTATGGGGCTTATTGGAGGTAAGAGGATGTCCTTGGGGGCCAACTACCCCTCTTGTTACCTCCAGTAAGTCCCACACAGTGGGATTATTTATTTATTTTATTTATTAAAAGTTTGTATAGCGCTAGCTGGACCCGAGGGTGTCAGAGCGCTTCACAACAAGTACAAATAGGCATCAGAAAGACAGTGAGGACGGAGAACAGGGCAGGGAGCACATGGGTGAAGTAAAAGTGTGTACAATAGCAACAAGAGTGCAAAACAGGCGGAGAAATCGAAAGCAAGTCATCCGGCTCTGTGATCGCAGAGATAATGGTCTTTCAAAGTCAAACGTGGAGTTCATAATACGATCCAGAACGCTCAAGGAAGAGGGCTTTGAGTAACATCTTGAATTTTGTCATAGCAGGCCATGCCCCCCTTTCTCCACCACTCTGCTAACACACCTCCAGGCAGACTATGGGATGGGGAAACAGTCCAATTTACTCCTGAGGGACATTGGGGGCCAAGAAGCCCTCCTGGTACCTCCTGTAATTCCTGCAGAATTCCTGTGCGCTGGTCAGAGGCCCAGCACCCTTTCTCCACCACTTTTCAAACGCGACTACTAGTTGTAGAAGTGTTTGCAATGTTATAAGTTTCACATTTTCGAGAGTTAGAGCTATTGGCAATGTAAATGTAAACATTTTTTAAAGTTTTTCAGGGTGGAGTCGATGTACATTGTGTGGAGTGGAAATATGTGGTAAGTTGTGCAGTGAAATTATGTGGATAGAAAGTATGTGGTATTTATTTTATAGGAATTATGTAGAGTGGGATTATGTGTTATGGAGAGTAAATATGTGGTATGGTAGTCTGTGCTGTGGAGTGGTAATGTCAGGTTTAGTCTTCCTCATTTCCATAGAAGCTCAATTATGAACTCAATGAGACAAAAAATGAAGGAATCACTGAGGAGCACTTCTGGACCTAGTCAGAGGTATGAGCAGGGCCACTGGAATTATGCAACTGTTTGGCTGCACCGAGTTTCGCACAAATATACATTTTCCGCATTAGCCACATAATTCATCATCTGCTCCCTAATCTGTAGATTTGAACAAAAAAAGCCTTGTTTCTAGCTCAAACGGCTCAGTGTTACAGTGTGTTGGAAGGCCCTTTGCAAACCTAAAATGGTCATTTGTTACTTATTGCTAAAGGTGGGTGTTAAATTGGCACTAATGGTGTGCAAGTTACGTGCTTCCTTCTGCACCTCACTCTGCGCCTCTCTTGCCTCTTTCTGCATCTCTCTTGCCTTTTTCTGCCTGTCTGTTGCCTCTTTCTGCACCTCACTTTCTTCTTTCTGTACCCTTTTGCCTTTTTCTGCACCCTTCTTCCCTCTTTCTGCACCTCTGCTACCTTTTTCTGTAATCCTCTTATGACTTTCTGTAACCCTGTTCCATGTTTCTGCACTTCTTTTGTTTCTTTCTGCACCTGCCTTGCATCTTTCTGTACCCCTCTTGTCTCTCTGTCCACCCCTTCCCTCTTTCTACACTTCTGTTGCTTCTTTCTGTACTTATCTTGCTTTATTCTGTACCTCACTTGCCTCTTTATGCACCCCTATTGCCTCTTTCTACAGCTCTCTTGCCTCAGTCTGCCCACCTGTTTTCTCTTTCCGCACCACTTTTGCCTATTTCTGCAACTCTGTTGCATCTTACTGCGTTCTATGGCCTCCTTCTGCACCTCACTTGCCTCTTTTTGCACCTCTGTAAGTAGGTTCTTTTGCACTGCTCTTGCTTCTTTCTGCACCTCTCTTGCAAAATTCTGCACCGCTCTTGCCGATTTCTACACCCCTGTTACCTGTTTTGCTCCTCTCTTGCCTCTGTCTGCACCTCTGTTCCATCTTTCTTTACCGCTTTTACCTGTTTCCGCAACTCTCTTGCCTCTTTCTGCAGTTCTATTGCCTCCTTCTGAATCTCTGTTGCTTCTTTCTACACTTCTCTTGCCTCTTCATGTACCCCTGTTGCTTCATTCTGTACTTCCCATGCTTCTTTCTACACCTGTCTTGCTTTTTTCTGCCCTCCAGTTGTCTCTTTCTGCATTTGTATTCCCTCTTTCTGTACCTTCCTTTCCTGTTTATGCACCTCACCTGCCTCTTTCTGCACTTCTCTTGCTTCTTTCTATATCTCTGTTGCTTCTTTCTGCACCTTTCATGCCTCTTTCAGCACCTCTGTTACTTCTCTATGCACTTCTCTTCTTTCTTTCTGCATCCCTCCTACCCCTTTTGTACCTCTCTTTCCTCTTTGTGCAGCCCTCCTACCTTTTACTGCACCCTCTTGCCTCTTTCTGCACTTCTGTTGCTTCTTTCTACATCTCTGTTGCTTCTTTCAGCAATTCTCTTGCCTCTTTCCGCACTTCTCTTCCTTCTTTCTGCACCCTTTCGGCCTCTTTCTGTACCTCTCTTGCCTCTTTGTGCACCTCTGTTGGTTCTTTCTGCACCATTCTTGCTTCTTTCTGCACTTCACTTACCTCTTTCTGCATTTCTCTTGTTTCTTTCTACACCTTTGTTGCTTCTTTCAGCAAATCTCTTGGCTCTTGCTGCACTTTTCTTCTTTCTTTCTGCACCCCTCCGGCCTCTTTCTGTACCTCTCATCCCTCTTTGTGCACCCTTCTGACTTTTTCTGCACCCCTCTTGCTTCTTTTTGCAGCTCTGTTGGTTCTTTCAGCACTGTTCTTGCTTGTTTATGCACCTCACTTGTCTCTCTATGTACTTCTCTTGCTTCTTTCTACACCTCTGTTACTTCTTTCAGCAATTCTCTGGCCTTTTTCTGCACCCTTCTTGCTTCTTTTTGTGACTCTGTTGGTTCATTCTGCACTGCTCTTGCTTCTTTCTGAATCCCACTTGCCTCTTTCTGCACCTCTCTTGCTTCTTTCTACACCTCTGTTGCTTCTTTCAGCAATTCTCTTGCCTCTTTCTGCGCTTCTCTTGCTTATTTTTGCAACTCCTTTGCAAATTTCTGTATCTCATTTGCCTCTTTCTGCATCCTATTCCCTATTTCTCCACCTCTCTTGCTTCTTTCTGCACTTCTCTTGATTCTTTCTGCACTGCTCTTGCTTCTTTCTGTATCTCTCTTGCAAATTTCGGTATCCCTTTTGCCTCTTTCTGCACCCTTGTTCCCTCTTTCTGCACCTCTATTGACTGTTTATGTACCTCTCTTGCCTCATTCTGTACCTCTGTTGCTTCTTTCAACACTTCTCTTGCCTCTTTCTGCAACTCTGACTTAGAGGTAGTTTTAATCTCCCTGGCCTATTATGTACTAGGGCCTTACAGGGAAGGTCATGCCAATCACAGGGGTACCCCAACCCATAGTGTACCCTAGTGTATGTAGGTTTTTTCACTGTATTCTAAGTGTATTTCAGGATAGCACTCTCTCCGGGCCTGGTCAGTCAAAGTCAGTTACCAGCAGTACCAGTCAGTAAAAAGTTGAGGGCACAGATGACTTTGCAACAAAGCGTCTTTCTGCACCTCTGTTGGTTCTTTGTGCTTATCTCTTGATTCTTTCTGAACCTTTCTTTGTCTTTCTGGTCTTCTGTTGTCTCTTTCTGCATTTCTCTTGTTTCTCTCTGAGCTTTTCTTCCTCTTTCTGCACATGTCCTACCTCTGTAGGAATAGTTAGATGTTAGCATTTAAAAAACCTTTAAAATTCACTAAAAAAATGTAGGTTTCAGGGACGTTATAGTTAGAAATTAGCATTTAAAAAAGCTTAGAAAAGTCATAAAGCCAGGTCTTGTATCCCTTTCTGAGTTCTGAGAGAGAGGCTCAAGTTTGGAAGTGATGGGGAGGGTAGTTCCAGGCAGCGAGGTCGGAGAAGGGGCATCCGTCATTTTAGATTCGGTAGATGCAGGGAGTGCGTGCAAGGGAACAGAAGGTGGAGCACAGGTGTCTGGAGGTTTGGTGGAAGATCAGGTGGTGGTTGATGTATCCTGATCCTTGGTCATGGAGGGCCTTGTAGATGTGTATCAGCATCTTGAATTGGCATCTTCTGTGGATAGGGAGTCAGTGGCAGTTCCTAAGGTGAGGGGTGATGGAGGTACATCTGGAAAGGTCAAGGATGAGTCTGGTAACAGCGTTCTGTATTTTCTGGAGTATCTTCAGGTATTGGGTGGTGATTCCTGCGTAGAGTGTGTTGCTGTAGTACAGCCAGCTGGTGACTAAGGCTTGAGTGATGCTTTTCCTCGTGTTGACTGGGAGCCATCTGAAGATCTTTCAGAGCAGGCGGAGGGTGTGGAAGCAGGTGGATATATAGATAGATAGATAGATAGATAGATAGATAGATAGATAGATAGATAGATAGATAGATAGATAGATAGATAGATAGATAGATAGATAGATAGATAGATAGATAGATAGATAGATAGATAGATAGATAGATAGAATGTATGGCTTCAGTGGCTTATTCGCATTCACAATTGTCCCATCACTTTGAAATCAACCATCAATCTTTAACTCTGTAATTAAATTTTCACTATTTCAATTTGTTTTTAGAGCGCAACATTCAATTTAATTTTATTCTCTACTCATACTGAAATTAAGGCCTTACTTCTATCAAAAACACTAACTCATAATGATGATTATTACAGTACAAATGTACATGTTCATCATTATTGAGGTCAAACAGCTTCTTTGTTCTTAGTAAAATTATATACTTTAATTCAAACCTGCACATTATAGTTTTATCACCACTTGTTCATGTGGCAACACCATAACTTTGCCATAGAATCTCATTATTTTCTAGTTAATATCATGTTCTCACATATAATGTTTTGCAATGACATAGTTCACATCTCTGTTTTGTACTTAATGTATCTGTTACAAAATTCTCTTTTTTAACATACAGTTTGTGTTTCGGGTGTATATTAATCCACATTCACTTTCAATTTGCAAATACTACAAATCAAGATTCACATTGGATTTTTCTATACCGGATTGTAATTGAATGATTCCTTTTATATGTTATACATTTCATACTCCTGCCAATCATGCAGGTCTTGCAGTTATTATACTTAATATAGCCAGTCTGTAACTTGTTTAACCAGGTAGTGGACCCTTGTTCACAAAAATTACTTCTCACCAATGTATCCTTTAAGTAAGGTGCTTTCCTCAAGTCTCTTGCCCAATCTTTCCCCAATACCAGGGTCTTGGCTTAATAAACTCTAATACTTATTGAAACTTTTTTGTGATATCTTCACTTACTTTACCATAGGTTAACACCAATCTGATGTCTGTATTTATATATGTTTCATTTTCCTATTCTCTTTTTGTGATCAAAGTCTGCAATCGAAGGGTTTGTTTCACTCTTTCTAGGCTCTTTTTCAAGTTTTTCTATTGACAGCTTCTGTCTTTACTGTCCCACCCTCATCTGTGAATGCTCTACTCAATCCTCTATGCTCAGAATCTGTACCTCTGTCAGTACTTAAAAGTGTAATGACAGCTTCCTGTTTTTTGGTTTTGTAATAGTAATAGTAGTATGGTACCAAAGGTTTTCGGACCGTTGTTACCCGAAGCCAGTTAAAAAGGGTTAAGAACATAGGGCCATATGTATCAAGCAAAATTGCATTCGCAAACGCCGAAATTCACAGAATTTCGGCGTTTGCAAATGCAATTTTGCCAAATGGTATGTATTAAGGCAAAACAAGGAATCGCAAATTTTGCGATTCCTTAAATGCAATGTAAGAAGAACCAAAAAAGTGCAATTTGGCCTTAAGGAATCGCAAATTACCACCAACTTCAAGTTGGTGGTAATTTGCGATTTCTTTGAAAAATGCACTTTTTTGCATTTTTCAAAGTGCAATGTGAAACACATACATGCCCTTAGGGCATGTATGTGAACCACATGTGCACCCATGCTTATTTCAGGGGTGCACCATGGTGTCCTTTTGACACCCCTGCACCCTTGAAATTATTCTTCATTTGCGATTCTCAAATTGCGAATCGCAAATTGAGAATAACTTCCCATTCATTCCTATGGGCCTCCTGGCCCATAGAAATGAATGGGAAAGTATTACTTAATTGCGATTCGCAATTTGCTAATCGCAATTAAGGAATATTTAGAAATTGCAAAAAAATTGTGATTTTTTACATACATCCCTATTTGCAATTCTCAAATAGCGATTTCTAAAAATTCGCTTTTTGAGAATCGCAAATCAGGATATTGATACATATGGCCCATAGTCTCAAGTAAAACCAGGAATTAACTGATATATAGTACTCAATGTAAAAAATTGGCAACTAATTTGGAGGAACGAGAGTCGTTGATAATTATTATGAAATAGAGTAGTGATGTGTTGCAAATTAACAAATCCTACCAAAAAACATTGGAATATTTTACTAACGAATAATATTCTCAGGGGGATTATTAACTCAAAGCCAAGAATAACATATAGAAAAGCTAAATCACAGATGGATGATTTAGGGCACAGTTACTTATTTGATGAGCCAAATCAGGGCAAAGTAACTCAGAAGGGCTTCTTTCTTTGCAAGAACTGCAAATCTGGAAATCAAATACCTGCAAAGAAATATTAGTCCTTACAGCAAAAGACGTTTTCAAATACTAAAATGTATTACCAGTCAAATGAGCTATGTGGTATACCTACTGGAGTGCCCTTGCAAACAAAGATATGTTGGAAGTACAAACATAAACATGAAGGAAGGTATTTTACAACATGAAAGGGCAATTACTTCTTGTGATTTCACAGAAACATTTTGCAAAAGAATATGACAGTGATGCATGTAAACCTATATTTGTGGGCATTGATTGCGTGGAAAGGAAACCGAGAAAAGGTTACAGATTAAAAAGCATGAGAAGGTTGGAATCAGAGTGCATTATCTCACTTGAAACCAAATATCTGGTCGGTATTAATCAGGTCAAAGAACTGTAAGTTTATTTTGAACAATAACGTTGTATAAATATATTTTACCAGCAGCACCATAGCAACGAAAAATTGTTGTGACAAGCTGTCTGTATTAGAAACTGTTTTTCTTTGTTTTTTTTTAATTATTTTACTCACTTATGGAAAAAAAAAGACTGCCAGGTTTTCCATTTGTAATTTTTTAAGGGACATGAGTGAATAATATAGTTTTACATATATATTAATTAAATCAGTGAAATGTAGATGTTCACTTATATGACTTGGTGACAATGGAGTACAATCCATTCACAGTGATAAAATGTCCACTTGGACCCGAGTGGTACAATATCCAAATATTCAAAGGGAGATTTGAGATATTGATTATCCTCCAAATTCCATTCAAAATTCTTTTTTGTATTGGCTTAATGTACAATACTTTTGTGAATCCTACTGGCAGCAATAAATTAACTGTAGTGGAGAACCCTAAGCCCAAAATAGGAACTGTTTAAATAATGTTCAACATCCTATCTTTTTTTACTGCAACATAATATGGTTGAACTTGTTAAAGTTTGGGGAAACGTGCAAAATAATGTTCAGAGGAAGGCAGTGTTTAGACCGAAATGAGTTACCTCTGTTTAATGCCATGCAGATTAAATGAATAACATTTGCGCCAAGAGGTGATGACTCTTTATTTGAGAAGTATTCAGGGTTTCTGTTGTATTCATTTAATACTTTTACGCATGAAACCGTGATAGCTGTATGTGTGCGCATATGCATGTCTACATTTTCCTCTCTCCTGTTGCTTCCTTCTAACATCATTATTTCGCCCCAATTTTGGTGCAATTATGGTTTATACATGTTTTTCCTCCTTGAACTCAGACAATCCAGCATCTTTGGCTCACCACCTGTTGCTTGCACTTAATTTTTAAGTTGTGCCAGTCAGTCTTTTATTCTTGCCCCTTCTCCATGCACTAGTTACACCTTTGCATTTTACATCATTTGTACCATGCAAAAGAATAACATTGATAACAACACCTATGACATCTCAAATTACATGATTTGGGAGAACACAGTGCATGGTGAAGTGGCGAGTAAAGTGATGTATTGTGGCAAGTATGGAGACAAGACTGTTTACAGAGGTTCCAGAATTATAGTAGTTTGAAGGTGCCACGTAAATTCTAAATGGAAGTTATAACTATAACTTTAGAATTTCTATTGTTTGTATAGTTTAAGTTTGATTTCTATAAAAATATTTTAAAAAGTTTTCCTAACTATAATTTAGCCTTCACCTTTGTTTTTTTAATTGAATTGCAATTTTTTAATCAAAAGCGTTTACTGAAATTGTATAGTTTACTGTCATCAAGTGGAGTGTCTTACAGTAGAGTGGAGGTGAGTTGAGTTGAATGTGGTACAAGGGAGTGGTGTACAGTAGAATAGGATACAATGGAATGGTGTAGAGTGGAGTGGCTTAAATTAGAGTGTTGTACAGTTGAGTGCGGTACATGGCGTATTGTGGAGTGGCATAGAGTGGAGTAGCGTAGAATGGAGTGATGAAGACTGGAGTGCCATAGAGTGTAGTTTGGCAGAGTGCAATAGCGCACAGCAGGGTAGATTAGAGTGCAGTAGCATAAAGTGGAGCAGCGTATAGGGGAATGAGGTACAGTGTAGTGCAATGCAATACAGTAGCATAGAGTGCAGTGTCATACATTGCAGTGGTGTCGAGTGGAATAGCTTATAGAGGATCGTCGTACAATGGAGTGTCATAGAGTGACTGACGTAGAGATGAATAGCATGTAGTGGAATTGCTTTGAGTGCGAGTGAGCAAGATCTCACAAGATTGTTGATCCATGCCTTTAAGAGTAAGCCTGGGCAAAGCATTACGCTACGCTTGCATAGTTTGGGTAGTTTGCGCTACTTCGCACTACGTGGATTGCACGTAGCACAGTGTAAACACGCGTAGCATAGCATAGCATAGTGCAGCTGTCATTTTTTTGCTTGCTCGTGGTCCTCAACGTCAAGTTGGCGACGGCGAGGAAGCAAACTGACATTAAGTTGCCGATCACAAGCGTGAAAAATAAACCTCCCGGCTAGCTTCTCAACGCGGGGAAGTCAGGTTTCTCAGTGCGAGTGGTCGCCTACGCTCGTGACCGCTCGCGATGACAAACTACCAGTCCGCATTTAGAAAGCTACCGCTCGAGTAGAAATCTACTAGAGCGGCAGAAAACGATCCCTTGCACTGTGCAAGACGCTGTTTGCACTGATTGCACAGTGCAGACAAGCATCCGGCACTGTGCAATCAGTGCGAACAGCATCTTAAACAGTGCACTATGCAGTTTGCGAAGCTATGCGTAGCTCCTGTAGTGCGAAGTGCACTTCGCATAGTTATGCGTAGAGCTACTTCGCAAACTACGCCCAGAGTTATTGAAGAGGGTATCCCATGAATATACCTTCATATTGCTGAATGCTGATTTCAAATGCGTTTCAACAACAATGGGCAACCCAATCTACCCTTGAAGGCTTGGGCAAGTAGTATTAGCAGGTAAAGCGCCTACAAGAGATTTGTTATATGTAGCATTTGAATTGATTAATATGACTTAGTCTTGATAAGCTTCCTTGATTTGCCTTTCACAATAAATGTTTGTATCACAAAAACACCTAATCATTTTTATACAGACATAGCATATCATAAAGACACCTGTGTATGTATTCAAAAGAGTTTTATATTAACACAAAGTAGATTACTTAATAGAAGGTACAAAATCATTACATTACACAATGAAACTGGAAGTTTAAACCCTATACAAATCAATATTCTTCCTGGTTACAATTGTGAACACCTTTTTCATTATTAATTATTAATTAATTATACAACAGTAAAAAGAAATAGGTGTTATTGACGACGTTTCTGTCTACTTAAGGCTTTCATCTTCAGGACTGTTAATAACAATGGTTAACCCTTCAAAGTATGTGTAGATAGAGTTTTTTCATCCAAATAACTTAGATGAATATGGGCCATATGTGTCATATATGGTGATTTTTTTATAGGTCAGTAGGAAAAGTTCATGACCAACTCAAAGTCAGGATGATGTATGGAAGAACCTCGTGGTACTAATGTTTTTTGCCACTAAGGGAACCTTTGGGCAAGGAGATGTGCAATTTATTTAGATGCAGCATCCATTACGCGTCAAATAAGTCAAAGACATCTGGCTGAATTTCACGATAAAGCAGATCACTCAAAGAACTGGTATCCATTTCCAGGCCGCATCTTTACTGGTTTCATAGTGTAGTGGGAACTGTTGTAACAGTGGATGTAACTGCGGCTGGGCCACTTACAGTAGTACTCAGGGTTACGTAGAGTGGAGCTGATGTTAAGGGGGCAAACCACGCTCAGGGATCAACACTTGAGTCTACATGAATAATAGATGAGGTCCTTCCAGCCTGTTGAGGCTCTCCAGCCTGATGGACAATATTATAGGGAGGAGGTCAAGAGCCAATAGATCATCCAAAATATTGGCACTAGAATCAATGTCTCTAGTCCCATCTTTCTTACCTTGAAATCCACCTTCCTCACATACTGTCTTCATCTCTGCACTGTCTCTTGTTTATGCTAGAGACATCCTTATGCCCCCAATTACATTCTCCCTCCACTCCTTTTGTTCTGCATCTAATCTCACTTCGATTCAACTATGGACCTTATTCTTTGTTTTTGGTCTGATATTTCTCCTTCTCTTTCATATGAACCACTCCAGCCATGCATTCAAATCCTCATATTGTCCAGATCTGAGAGGGGAGTTCATCTCATATAACATTTGCATCAAATTCTCAAATATTCTCAAGTTAATGTTACAATGTGGGTGAAACTGAAAGGACCCTTTATTTGCTGTGATCTTATTCCACTGTTTGATCCAGATACACATGTGTAAACTGACCTTGGTAACTGTGTAATGTGTGGGCATGCCTCCTCTGTCTCACAGACAGGTATTCTGGCATCATGGCTAAAAAAAGCTCTCAATTTCTGGAAACGTTCACTCTTTACCCAAATCCATAAACTTCAATTGAAATAACTGGTAATTCCCAGCACATCACAAAGCAATATACATCAACACTACAATACAATCTCAGTGTGACACAACTGAATTGACCACTCATAGCGCAGTACTTCCTGGTGTATTGATCAATCCGAGCACATCAACCAACCAATATCAGTGTGACACCCGGTGACGCAACTCAGCACCTCACAGCAGCTCTCACTCAACCTGCAATCAACTTTGCAATAGCAAATTATTATAAAACCCCAAAATAAAATGATAACTCTTGTGTGTTCCTCTAATCATAAATTCAAAGTCACCAATCATTCTGGAGGAAATAGCAAATAATACCTTTATTGGGGAATCACACACATGGAGAGAATTCCCAGTCAGCGGAAAATCCCCCTGAGATTAGTGTGTTCTACTCCTTAACCCAAAAGGAGTAACCAAAAGCCAATCTCAGTTAGTACACCCTCACAACAGCAGTTTAATAAGTCCCTATCTTTTTGTGCAGCCAATAGAGCTTCACTGTCTGACACCGCAAACCATAAAAAACAAGTTACAGCTTAATATATTCAATATCAATCCTGGAATCAAAGACTATGCCAAATTTGATGACCAAACTTCAACTTTTGCATAAGCGTGTTTCTCTTCATAAGTGCAAGCAAAATATGTGAAACAGCATTCCAGGTCGCACTTCAACATGGAGCCCTTCTGGACTCAAATGGATACCGCACATTTAAACACACTAATCATCAAAAACGCAAACACCACAACACTCTACAACAAACAATCAAAGACACGTAACCCGACTATTCTCACACTCCTAGGACACTACAACACTTCAGGAAGGCTGGAACACAACCAAACAGGAACATGCAACCTCTGGGACATAGAATTTGCTGGGGCAGATTCTCCCTGTTCCTGTAGCAGATTCTCAATGAGAACCATTCCCTGCTACCTCATGGAAGCAGCATGGAATGGGGTTTGCACCGTGTAAATCATAGGTGTAAATTCAAGTACACGCAGCACTCGAGTGGATGGACCTTTGTCTCAAATTGAGGCTTAAGATCAAATCATCAACAGTGTAGCAATGGCAGTGAAGTGCTTTAGACTCAACAATAATTATAGAGAGTACTAGATTTGAAAACTATTAAGGCTTATGAGAAGATTAAAAAAGTTACGATCTCAAATCCTTCAGATTAGTCACAAATCAATAATCATCAATCAATCAATCAATCAATCAATCAATCAATCAAAGACATTTATAGAGCGCACTACTTACCCGTAGGGTCTCAAGGCACTGGGGGGAGGGGGGTGCCGCTACTGCTCGAACAGCCAGGTCTTCAGCTTCTTCCTGAAGGAGAGGTGGTCTTGGGTCAGGCGCAGGTCGGTCGGGAGGGAGTTCCAGGTCTTGGCGGCCAGGTAGGAGAAGAACCTTCCTCCTGTAGTCGCTCTTCGGATGCGGGGGATGGCGGCGAGGGCGTGGTTGGCTGATCGGAGGTGGCGTTTGGGAGCGTAGAAGTTGATTCGGTTGTTGAGGTAGCTCGGGCCTTGGTCGTGTAGGGCTTTGTGTGCGTGGGTGAGGAGGCGGAAGGTGATTCTTTTGTTGACGGGGAGCCAATGTAGGTCTCTCAGATGTCCGGAGATGTGGCTGGTTCGTGGGATGTCGAGGATGAGTCTGGCTGAGGCGTTCTGGATCCGCTGGAGTCTCTTCTGGAGCTTGGCGGTGGTACCGGCATAGAGGGCGTTGCCGTAGTCCAGTCGGCTAGTGACGAGGGCCTGGGTGACGGTCTTCCTGGTCTCGGTGGGGATCCACCAGAAGATCTTCCGTAGCATGCGTAGGATGTTGAAGCACGCCGAGGAGACGTTGTTGACTTGTCTGGTCATGGAGAGGGAGGAGTCCAGGATGAAGCCCAGGTTGCGTGCGTGGTCTGTCGGTTTGGGTGCGGTGCCCAGGGCGGGAGGCCACCAGGAGTCGTCCCAGGCGGAGGGTGAGGAGCCCAGGATGAGGACCTCCGTCTTGTCTGAGTTCAGTTTCAGGCGGCTGGTCGTCATCCACTCGGCTACCTCTTTCATCCCTTCGTGTAGGTTGGCTCTGGCGGCGGCGGAGTCGTTGGTCAGGGAGAGGATCAGCTGGGTGTCGTCGGCGTAGGAGATTATGCTGAGGTTGTGTTGGCGTGCGATGGCCGCGAGGGGGCTCATGTAGACGTTGAAGAGGGTGGGGCTCAGCGAGGATCCTTGAGGGACGCCGCAGATGACTTCGGTGGCCTCTGACTTGTACGGTGGTAGGCGGACTCCCTGTGTTCTTCCGTCGAGGAAGGAGATGATCCATTCCAGAGCCTTCTCCTGGATTCCGACGTTGCTGAGGCGCTGTACTAGGGTGCGGTGGCAGACGGTGTCGAATGCCGCGGAGAGGTCTAGGAGGATGAGGGCCGCTGTTTCTCCGTTGTCCATCAGGGCTCGGATGTCATCGGTGGCGGCGATGAGGGCGGTCTCTGTGCTGTGGTTGGCTCGGAAGCCAGACTGTGAGGGGTCGAGGGATCCATTCGTCTCAAGGAAGGCGGCCAGCTGCTTGTTGACGGTCTTCTCGATGACTTTGGCTGGAAACGGGAGGAGCGAGATGGGGCGGTAATTCTTGAGTTCGGTGGGGTCCGCTGTGGGTTTCTTGAGTAGAGCGCTGAGTTCGGCGTGCTTCCAGCTCTCAGGGAAGGTGGCGGTGTCGAAGGATGTGTTGATGATGTCTCGCAGGTGGGGTGCGATGACAGCGTCGGCCTTGTTGAAGACGTGGTGAGGGCAGGGGTCGGTCGGCGATCCGGAGTGGATGGAGTTCATCGTGCGGATGGTGTCTTCGGTGCTGATCGGAGTCCAGGCGTGGAGGGTGGTGGTGGGGGGTGGTTGTTCGGTCTTGGTGTGCGTTGGTTGGTTGTTGAAGCTGTTGTGTATGTCCGCGATCTTGTTGTGGAAGTATGAGGCGAGGGAGTTGCAGAGGTCTTGCGATGGGGTGATGTCGTTGTTTCCTGCGCTGGGGTTCGAAAGCTCTTTCACGATGTTGAAGAGTTCCTTGCAGTTGTGTGCGTTGTTGTCCAGCCGGTCCTTGAATGCAGTTTTCTTGGCGGCGCGAATCAGCTGGTGGTGCTTCCGGGTGGCAAGCTTGAAGGTGGTCATGTTGTCCGGTGTTGGTTCCCTTCTCCAGACTTTCTCGAGGGCTCGGCAGTTCTTCTTGGAGCTCTTGAGTTCGTCGGTGAACCATGGGGCTTTCTTGCTGCCAGGTCTGCTGAGCGGGGTCCTCAGCGGGCGAGCTCGTCTGCGCAGTTGCTGATCCACTTCGTGAGGTTGTCGGCGGCCTGGCTGGGGTTCGCTGAGCTGGCAGGCGGGTGCTGGCTCAGGGAGGTGGCGAGCTGGTCGGCTGTGATCTTGTTCCAGCTTCTGCGGGCAGCCTGTTGCTGGTAGTGGTGGGTCGTCGTTCTTTTGAAGGTGAAGTGGACGCAGCTGTGGTCCGTCCATTGAAGCTCTGTGGCGTGGCTGAAGTCGATGTCTGTGCTGGATGAGAAGACTGCGTCGAGTGTGTGTCCGGCGAGGTGGGTGGGGGTGGACACCAGTTGCTTGAGTCCAAGATTGGCGAGGTTGTCGAGCAGGGTGCTGGTGTTGCGGTCGTTGTTGTTCTCCAGGTGGAAGTTGAGGTCCCCCAGTAGGATGTAGTCAGCAGAGGGGAGGGCATGCGGGCTGACGAAGTCGGCGATGTCCTCGCTGAATTGGGTGCGTGGTCCCGGAGGTCGGTAGATCAGGGTGCCTCTGAGGGTGGTCTTCCGGTCGGTGTGGATCTGGAAATGCAGGTGTTCGGCGGTGGTCAGGGTGTTGTCGGTGCTGGTCGTGAGACAGATGGTGTTTCTGTGGATGATGGCGATGCCTCCTCCCATCTGATTGGCGGTGCGATCCCTCTGGGTGATCTTGTAGCCCTCTGGGATGGCGATGGCGATGTCGGGAGCTGAAGAGGCGTTCATCCAGGTCTCCGTGAGGAAGGCAACGTCAGGAGCTGTGGTGTCGAGGAGGTTCCAGAGTTCGATGGCGTGTCTGTGGACGGAGCGGGTGTTGAGCAGGATGCACTTGAGGTGGGTGCTGGTGGTGTTTGACTTGGCTGGCGCTGGTGCGAGGCAGGTCCGGATGCAGGTGAACTTGCAGGCGTGGTAGCTGAAGGGTCCGTGGGTGCGTCGTGGTGTGGCTCGGTAGCATCCTGGGAGTCGGCCGGTGTTGAGAGCGATGAGGGTGGCGGCGGTGTACGTCAGGCGGGTCGGTCGGGGTCCTCGTGGGCCAGGGGTCCTGGCGCTGGGCGCGGTCCGGTCGCGGACGGGCGCAGACGGGCTTACCTTTGGCGCGCCCTCGACGCACAAACGGCGTGCCCGCTGCGCGTGACCGCTGCGCGTTCGCACGGTTGCCATATATGGCGAAGTGCGCGGGGGACGGAGCAGCTGGGAGGCGGGAGCAGGGAGGGTACAGAAGGCAAAAGGGGCGGGGTTAGTGGCGGTGGCGGGAAGCGGGGAGGGAGGGCGAACGGCGGCAGATAACAGGGGGAAAAACAATTTACAAATAAACAAGCTATACTAAACGACAAAACTATCTAAAGACGGCAAAAAACGGCAGGGGCAGGGAAATACGATTACAGAGAAACAAGCAATAATGAATGACAAAAACAGACAGAATACGGCAAAAAATAGCAGGGGCAGGTCAGCCGATCACGGACCACGCCGCTCGGGGGCAGGGGGCGTGGTCACGCGGCGGCAGGCAGCAGCGAGGCAGTCAGGCAGGGGAGGCGCTCGCAGCAGCTGCATCACATAAAGAGTTGTTCAGAACAATCCAAAGCAAGTCCAAATAGCAAATTCAAAGGCAAATTATTTACAGATAGTCATGTGCAAATCGAATTCACCTAATGCTAAGCTGGCAGGAGCGGCTGATCCATTGGGGCTGAGGGGCCACGCCCCTCTACCTTTTGCCTCTCATGAACAGTATCTTTCAGGCTGAACAAAGGTCAGCCTGACAGACACTGTTCATTTCAGGTCAGGCAGCCCGGAGCCAGAACTGCGCTAAATGTGCAGGCTCCTGGCAGTCTAAGCTGAACTTTGCTGGGCTGAGGAAGTCACAGCTCCTGTGGGTGGGACCTACTCAGCTCAACAAACGTCCCTGAGACCCTCCCCTCAGTGATGAGGGGTTGCGTCACTGATTGCCTTGCATCTGAGTGCTTCAGTTATAAGCCCTGAAGCGCCCAGGGTCGAGTGTCAATCAGTGACACTTCATCACAGAGTGGGGTTGGGTCTCACTGAACCCTTCCCACTCTGTGATGACATTGGGGATTGCTGCCTTCCCTCATTGGCTGACGCAAGGCAGCAGTTCCAAGCCTCCTGGAACCACTGAGGCAGAGCTGGCTGATTAATGTTTGGTGCGCGCATGTATGTATGAATGTTTGGAAAAGAGTGTTCTGAATGGATGAGTTTCTGTATGTGTTTGTGTGTTTGTGAATGCATGGCTGTGAGTGTTATGTGTATGTGTGCCTGTGTGGCCAGTCTGCCCCCCTCCCTCCAAAACCTACCGGCCACCACTCTAAGCTGAAGCTTCAAATTAAATTAAAGGAAGTTAATCAGCAGGTTATGCTTCTGACAGCAGAACCAAATGAAGATTCAGCTAGGGAAACTGGAAAGGATTTGCTCATGAGTCTAATTCTTGAGCAGGGGCAAATGCAAGTAACAGGTCTCAAGAGCATGGAAAGGGGCACCTGCTTTCAAGAAATTGTGAAAGCACATCTGAACTAACTAGCTCAGGAACACACTTTTAAACATACACATATACATGCTCCCTTATGGTTCCCAAGATGGGAAGACCAATCAAAACTCAGCATTTTCTGTTAAGGTGGCTTCACCCTCTTTCACAGGCATCACACAAAGGAAGCTGACTGCTGCATGGACTTCAGGAGATATCTTATAAAGGATGGTGCATTGTGACCAGCCCATCTCAGGTACAGCTGTAGAATCCTCATTGTTCAGCTTCTGGTGAAATTCGCATTATTAAATAATTGCAACAATTATAACTACCATTGCTTGGCTCCTGAAACAAGAGAACGATAACACAAAGAGCCAAAAGCAATTTTACAAGTTGGCATAAGTCTTTTTTTACTGAGGCCTACATTAACTATGGCTAATTTAACATGAACACTCTTTAATTACGGTTATTTATGACTTGAAAAATCACACCTTGAATATAGATACACATACTGTGTAGATTAATATATGTAAAGCAAAATGAGAAAAGTGACAAAACGTCACCACCATATGTCCCTGATTTACAGGGACAGTCTTAGTTTTCCACCATCTGTCTCTGCACATTTCAGCATACATAGCACATGGCCCAGTTTTCAGAAAGGATCGGCAGAAAACAGAGTGAGGTCCGTTTTCATGTGTAACAGCGCAGGATTGGTTAGAAGGCCTTATCAGATGACCTGTGTATACACGTTTTATCTAATTTCCCTCAGTTCATTGTTGTCTGTTTTTTCTATCCTGGGGAGCACTGTCAATGGAGTTGTTCTGTGCCACCCATTCGATGCAACATGCTAGTCGCTCTTCTATATTTGTGGAATGTCCTGGTTTTTGGTGTTCAAAATGAGGTTATCCTAATTTGGTCAGAGTTGAGGAGAACATACAGGGGGGGGAATAGACTGAAACTCTTTTTCATCTTTTATTTCTAGACAGGTCTGCCAAAAAACTGCAAGTCATGGCTTTTTTGTGGATAATAGTTTCTTTGTGATTTTATCTGCAATAATTCTGTCACCTCCACGACCTGTTTAGAGTAACCACTACTACTTTAAATTGTTTATTTATTTTTTATTTTAAGGTTTTTGTAGAGCGCGTAGTAACCCGTGAGCATCCCAGCTCATGAAATATGAAATTATCAGAACCAACAATCCTAACATTGGAATTATCAAAAGAGTGAGTATCTGTCCAGTCTTTAAAATCAGCAGCACTGTGATCTGTGGAACTGGGTGTCAGGACTGTTGATAACTCATAGGAAAGACTGAAATTTAAACAGGAGCACCACCTTCCACCTTCCAGGTGAGATAACCAGGGGCGGCCTGTACAGGTAAGAGCGGTGAGGCGGGGGGATTCCACAACGGCGACGAGGGAAAAGGGAAAATTAATTATTTATTTAATTTCACCTCTGGTTGTCTTTTGAATACCCCCCCCCCCTCCCCCAACCCCAACCCACCACTCCTGCTTGAACAGGCCGCTCCTGAAAACCCTCTCTCTCTCTCTCTAGCTCTCTCTCTAGCTGTATCTCTTTCTCGCTTGTCTCTCTCTCTTCACTCTCTCTTGTCTCTATCTGCACTAGAACCTTGTTGAGGTATTCATACTGTACTACAGGAGGTGGTGTGTATCCGCTGAACCTTGTTGAGGTATTCATACTGTACTACAGGAGGTGGTGTGTATCCGCTGAACCTTGTTGAGGTATTCATACTGTACTACAAGAGGAGGTGTGTACCCGCTGAACCTTGTTGAGGTATTCATACTGTACTACAGGAGGAAGTGATGTATCTGCTGAACCTTGTTGAGGTATTCATACTGTACTACAGGAGGTGGTGTTTATCCTCTGAACCTTGTTGAGGTATTCATACTGTACTACAGGAGGAGGTGTGTATCTGCTGAACCTTGTTGAGGTATTCATACTGTACTACAGGAGGTGGTGTGTACCCGCTGAACCTTGTTGAGGTATTCATACTGTACTACAGGAGGTGTTGTGTATCCGCTGAACCTTTTTGAGGTATTCATACTGTACTACAGGAGGAGGTGTGTATCGGCTGAACCTTGTTGAGGTATTCATACTGTACTACAGGAGAGGGTGTATCCGCTGAACCTTGTTGAGGTATTCATACTGTACTACAAGAGGAGGTGTGTATCCGCTGAACCTTGTTGTTTTCTAATAACATAACATGGTCCTGATGGTGTAAACGCTGATCATTCCTCTATTGCACATATGCTATATATGCTTGGGATCTACCTTTCGCATTGGCTAAAGAGGTGCAAAGTCAATAAACTACTTATGGTTATTTACTTTGCCTCATTCTCACAATGTGGACCCTTTTTGCTCCAATCTCCATAGATTCAAAACACTAAACTTCCAAAAGGGATGTCGGAAATCAAGGCTTGTGTCAATGTTTTGCCTAGACTTTTAAAGACTTCGCTGGATGTATTAGGTTCTCAAAGAATTTCATCAATACTCAGAGAATGCTGTGAATCTCACAGTCACCCAGGAGGCCTGACTTCAGTAAATATTTATGCATACAGCAAAATATCAAATCTACATTTCCCAGAAATTTATATTCACTGATTTGCATAGTTTTTGCTAGTTTCTCCACTGGGAAAATAGTTTGCCATTGAAAACCTATACCCTTACTACGTTTTAGATGTGTTCCCTTTTTTTCCAACCTAAAAAGTTATTTAATATTTCCCTTGATCACAGTAAATCTCTATAAGTTTTCAGTAAGGAACTGATTATAGAAGTTAATGGGAATTCACTCCCTTTTTCAACCCGTCCATGAGAGCGGAGTTACTTGCAAGTGCAATATGATTAAATCAATTTACAAGGGGGGAATCAACGAGGATTTTGCCTCATTGAGTGGATTTTCTTACACTTAAAAAATACATACTTGCATTTGCACAGGTGGAACGCATTAGATGGTGCATTCTATTTATTCTGTGCTGCTAAAGATGCACAGACTCTATATTATCCCATATATTCAGGTTAACTAGTTTGACATTTGTGCCAATTTTGCATCAGAGAGTATAGCTCCAATTATCTTTTTAGGCCACAATCATGTCAGGGGCTGATGAGTTGTTCCAGCCTCAAGCTAATGCCTTTGTAAACTCTGTCAGTCTCATTTGTCTACCCCCTCTGGCTCAAGTATAGGAACAGCATAATTAGTTTCTTCTTGGATCTGTCCTGATGAGTGCAATGCAAGTTTTAATATCCACTTTAGCTAAACAAATTCCTTAAATCTTTGAAATGTAGGTTTCCTGGTGGTATGAAAGGGGCTAGGTCAGCAAGATTAGATCAGCCTTTCAACTTCTCTTACTCCAGACTATGAAGTGATATATTTTCGGATGTGTCCACCTTCTTGAAACACAGGGTCTTATTTCCAAAGCCCCTTGCGCTGCCAGTGAGTCACTTTTTATGACACTCTGGCAGTGCAGATGGCAGTGGAGAAGTGTGGCTCAATGGTTAGAGCGGCTGACCCTGATGCAGAGGTCTAGCCCGGGGCCAGGGTTCAATTCCCCACCTTGGCGGATCTTGGGCTCAAAATTCCACAGACCTGATAATTCTCGCCTCGGTGCCTATTCCAATCATGGAGTCCCACTCTGCAACTCTGGGCAATAGCTTGCTTAATCTCCACAATGGCCCCCACAACGCTAAGGATGCCTGGCCTCCACCTTGTGGGTGCCCAGGAGTGGACGCCTCACAGGGAAAGCCAGGAGGGGTTCCACAGCGGTATTCGTACAAGCGCCTTGAGACCCTTGCGTGTGAGTAGTGCGCTATACAAGTATCAATTTACATTTTACCTCTTATCTGCAAGGCCAAGCAAAGGCACTTTAAGTGGCTGTTCATGGCCTCGTAAATATGGTGTAAGGCAACGCAGCGCAAGCCGCTGCGTTGCCTTACGCTGCATCAGGGAGGCATTTCATGGGTGATGCAGTGGTTGTTCCCACGCAACACCCATGGGTTTTGATGCATTCCCAGATTTACAAGAATCTGTAAACATGGTAATGTGTCAAAACTGTACGCCTCCCGGGGCAGGCATAACGAGGAGACATATGTTTATTTATCCTTGTTTTTTCCTCTTTCTGTGGGTGCTGCATTCTGCAGTACACATAGAAAGAGAAAAAATGCCTCC
Source organism: Lissotriton vulgaris (assembly GCF_964263255.1). NCBI lineage: Eukaryota > Metazoa > Chordata > Amphibia > Caudata > Salamandridae > Lissotriton > Lissotriton vulgaris. The sequence goes on along the minus strand of NC_141698.1, from coordinate 82,218,534 downwards.
ATGGATTGCTTTTGTGCAGGAAATTGTCCCTTCCTGCACAAAAACAATCCTGCAAACAATGCAGACACCCTTGCACCATGGTGCAAAAAGGTGCCTGCCTTGGCGCTAGGCACCATATTGTGCATTTGGGCTGGCTGAACGGACAAGAATGCAGCGTATCTCATAAATATGGTGCATTCCAGCCCTTGCGATTTGGCATAGGGCAGCTCCAAAAAAGATTTGCGGTGCTGTCCTACACTAAATAATTGTAAATAAGGCCCCCAAAGCATGTTCCAAGAAGCGCTTCGAGGAGCAAAGGTATGCCAATTGAATATCCCCTTCCCAAAAAGGGTCTCTCAAATTCTGTAAAAATTATCAAAGCATACAACAAGCTGGGGGCATATGTACAAGCCCCTAATACCACCGGAGCATCACTTTTTTTAGATGCTCCGGTGGTAGTATGACCTGCACCAAATTTGCAAACTGGCATTAAGCTACTTTCTGAGGCTTAATACAGCTTTTTTCATATACTACCCTTTCATGCAGGTATCTGTGTGAATGGGGCGTGCAATAGGGTGTTCCTGTGGGCATTCCACCGCAACACCAATTCCTTTTTGAAGTTACCCCAGATTTACAAGGAGGTGTAAATCTGTGGCAGCAAAAAAAACGAATGCCATACAAGAGCAGGGGTTAGAATGGTGCACAAGGAGAATTGCTTTTATTTCTCCACAATTTTGCTTCTACTATGTCTACTATATTCTGCTGCACACGTAGAAAGAGCAAAAAGTCATTAATGACTGTTATATGTGGAGGAAAATGTCCCTTCCTGCACATAACCAATCATTAAATAATGACGATTTGCTACTTGTATGTGTGTTGCTGAATGCCACACACATAGAAGTAACAAATAGCCATTATGGATTGTTTACGTGCATGAAGGGACACCTTCCAGCACATAAACAATAATTTCCTGCAATTTCGGAACATTTGCACCATGGTACAAGGGTGCCTGCATTGATGCTAAGCAGCTAATTTTAGCAGCAGCGCTAGAGAAAACTCAGGGGTGCACCATATTGTTAAAAATACAGCGCATCCCTGCGTTTTGAAAATGTCAGAGCACTGCGCTGCCAAATTTGGCGCAGCTCCGGCATTTTCTAGTAGATATTCCCCTGTGTCTGTAGCCTGAATTATGCGTTTTGTATTGTGATGGTTGTTTTCATTTTTTGGATAGCTCCCTAAAGCAAACACAGAGCAATAAATACTACTATAAACTATACGTTATGTACATCAGGAAGTAAACGCATATTTATTAGAACAACATCTACCAATGCTTAACACTAGGCTGGCCTTTTAAGTCAACATTTTTAGACAGAAGGAATACCTAATCTCTTGATTAATTGAAGCAGTGCAAAAAGAAGCTTTCATGTTCCCTCTGAAGCAAAAAATATTAATTTCAGTTTGCAGGGCACAGTGCTGTTCAGAGAAAAATGCATACGGATGTTATAGTCTATTAATGAAAAGAACAGTGGGAAACTTCAAGGCGAGAATTTCACCAGCTGTTGTAAGGCATGGCTAACAGCCAGTCTCCTGGGAAACATTTCTCTCCTCCTTTCTGCACAGGATCTGCCTTTTCTGTCATTGCAGTGGCTGATGCTGAAACGCGAGACAGGTTTTAATAGGATCTCAGATATCCATTAACTGGCCCGATAAGTCTGAATTTCCATCTAGCAATATGTTATTGATGACCATGGCATTTTTCACCCTAAAAAGGGTTCACTGACAAAATATCAATAACAAAAATATTGTGTCAAAAATATAGAACTCAAAAATGTTGTTTTCCTATACTTTTTTTGTAAATGACAAAAATATTTTAAAAATCATTGTCAATCATATTGCTGCCAAAGATATATATATATATATATATTTTCCATTGCCGGTTCCTTTTGCCACTTAGACAGCGCTCAAGACGGGTGCGGCGCCCTGCAGCTGAACCACGCTGCTAATATATTCTCCACAGCTCCCTCGCAAAGGAAACAAATGGGTCGCACTCCCCGGGTTATCTTTTGCAGTTTTTTTAATTTTTTCATTACATTCCACAGGCAGATGTTACGATCTACGCGTTTCGGTATTTCAAATACCTTGCTCACGATCGTGAGCAAGGTATATGTCATCAGTGATGTCATTTGAGATGTCATCAGTGATGTCATCAGTGATGTCACTGACCATGTCATGAATGATATAATATGTGACATCATCAGCAGTGGATTGCGGGTGCGCGATATATAGTTAGTGCAACTAACTATATATGGAATTTCAATGGTTTTGTGTGAGTAAAATAAGGTTTTGTAAATGCGAATTCCTAACTATATATGGTCTATAACCTATGGTTTTTTCAGTGAATTTTCAAGGTTTTGTAAATGCTAATTCCTAACTATATATGGTCTATAACCTATGTTTTTTTCAGTGAATTTTTAAGGTTTTGTAAATGCTAATTCCTAACTATATATGGTCTATAACCTATGGTTTTTTCAGTGAATATATATATATACATACATATATAAACATATATCATCTGTATATCTATATAAATACAAACATAAATGCATGCATACATATACTTATATGCATACAGATGCATGTTATTTACATGAAAGTTGAAAAAACACTAATAAAAGCAAAGCTAAAAAGCCACCTCATTACAAACAGAATGGCTTTAACTTAAACGAGGGCGAGATCTATTGCATTTTCAATGCTTGTTTACTTTGGTTCCATCAAGAAGGCATTCAGATGTGTCACACATTTGCCATAAATTCTGAATGTTAGCACTCTAGTTGCATATTAGATCACTGTAGTAAAGCTACTGCTCACCAGGGACGTCTGCTGCTGGTATTCAAAGTGCATGTTTCAGTCTGCATGTCAGAATTTTTTTAATGAAATAGAAGAGGATTTGAGAAGTCACTCAAAATGATCCCTAATTTTTCTTTCTGAAGCACTAATCATACTTTCTATGGCAAAATTAACCCCCTCATGTTGTTCCTTTTTAAATTGAGTGTTTTCAGACTTACCACTTCATTCCAATCAAGATGGCTTCTGGTGTGCCATACTTTTGTCATAAGTAAGACTGTTAGCGCTCTAGTTGTTCTTTAGAACACTCTGGGACATTCTGTCATTGGGCTATACTTGGGGTACATCTGGGTGATATTTGGGCTACATTTAGGCTCTTTTGTCTCTGGTGGCCATCTTGGGAGACTGTATGTCAGAATTTTTTAATGAAATTGAAGAGGGTTTGAGAAGTCACTCAAAATGTGCCCTAATTTTTCTTTCTGCAGCACTAATCATAATTCATATGGAAAAATATACCCCCTAATTTTGTTCCTTTTTAAATTAAATGTTTTAAGAGTTACCACTGTATTCCAATCAAGATGGCTTCAGGTGTGCCATACCTTTGTAATAAGTAGGACTGTTAGCGCTCTAGTTGTTCTTTAGAACACTCTGGGACATTCTGTCATTGGGCTATACTTGGGCTACATCTGGGTGATATTTGGGCTACATGTGGGCTCTTTTGTCTCTGGTGGCCATTTTGGGAGACTGCATGTCAGAATTTTTTAATGAAAATGAAGAGGATTTGAAAAGTCACTCAAAATGTGCCCTAATTTTTCTTTCTGCAGCACTAATAATACCTTCTATTGCATAATATACCCCTCATTTTGTTCCTTTTTAAATTAAATGTTTTAAGAGTTACCACTTTATTCCCATCACGATGGCTCCAGGTGTGCTATACCTTTGTAATAAGTAGGACTGTTAGCGCTCTAGTTGTTCTTTAGAACACTCTGGGACATTCTGTCATTGGGCTATACTTGGGCTACATCTGGGTGATATTTGGGCTACATTTGGGCTCTTTTGTCTCTGGTGGCCATTTTGGGAGACTGCATGTCAGAATGTTTTAATGAAATAGAAAAGGATTTGAGAAGTCACTCAAAATGTGCCCTAATTTTTCATTCTGCAGCACTAATCATACTTTCTATGGCAAAATATACCCCCTCATGTTGTTTCTTTTTAAATTAAATGTTTTAAGAGTTACCACTTTATTCCAATCAAGATGGCTTCAGGTGTGCCATACCTTTGTAATAAGTAGGACTGTTAGCGCTCTAGTTGTTCTTTAGAACACTCTGGGACATTCTGTCATTGGGCTATACTTGGGCTACATCTGGGTGATATTTAGGCTACATTTGGGCTCTTTTGTCTCTGGTGGCCATTTTGGGAGACTGCATGTCAGAATGTTTTAATGAAATAGAAAAGGATTGGAGAAGTCACTCAAAATGTGCCCTAATTTTTCATTCTGCAGCACTAATCATACTTTCTATGGCAAATTATACCCCCTCATGTTGTTTCTTTTTAAATTAAATGTTTTAAGAGTTACCACTTTATTCCAATCAAGATGGCTTCAGGTGTGCCATACCTTTGTAATAAGTAGGACTGTTATCTCTCTAGTTGTTCTTTAGAACACTCTAGGAGGCTGCAGTAGAACACAAAGGAATCAACTGACAGTCTCTGTCCTTGTTGGATGTACATGTTTTACTGAGAATGTCAGACTTCATTTTCACATGACTGGGAAAGATAATGTGAATTTACAGAAAATATGCTTTCAGTTTAGCTTATAGATCCCCTTCCAAACCACTGTGGGAAAATCATGAGATATTAGTTTTCTTTCAAACAATATTCCTGATATCACAGCAGAAGGTTTTTTCACATGGTAAAATCACCTTAGAACCCACCACAATTCCTAAAACGAGTATGGTACCATCAACAAATGATTTATAATGTAACTAAAGTCCTAAAACCCTCTATTAACTACAATGCTTTTTAATGAGGTGCTATCATGTATATTGGTCCCAAGATGGCTGCCAACACTTCTTGGATGAAGTGCTGACAGCCAATCAGATCAGATGTGTGGTTAGGCTCCGCCCAGATATATATCTTTTTTTGAACCTAAATTACTCAAAATCCACTGGAGCACATATATTGAGACCTAGCAAAGGCACATCGGGCTAACAGTCCCTACAATTTTGCCAAGTTTCGTGCAAATCCATTCAGCCGTTCGAGGTAAAAGTGAGGCCAACCGCCCAATGGAAATTAACATGGGAAAAACGCGTTTTGGGACCCCCCTTTTTTCTCGGCCCCCCCTTGATGAAACCCCCCCAAATTGTCAGGGGCTGCTCAGAAACAAAATGTTCCATTTTCCTGAAAATTTCAGCCAATTCCGTCCACAAACGCCAAAGTTATTAGACATAGAATTTTCAAAAATCCCATAGAGAAAAAATCCTAACTATATATACCTACTGGCGACCGCCAGTAGGTAATATATATATATACATATATATATCATATATATATATATATTACCTACTGGCGATAGCCAGTAGGTATATATAGTTAGGATTTTTTTCCTATGGGACTTTTGAAAATTCTATGTCTAATAACTTTGGCGTTTGTGGACGGAATCGGCTGAAATTTTCAGGAAAATGGCACATTTTGTTTCTGAGCAGCTCCTGAAAATTTGGGGGGGGTTCGTCAAGGGGGGGCCGAGAAAAAAGGGGGGTCCCAAAACGCGTTTTTCCTATGTTAATTTCCATAGGGCGGTTGGACTCACTTTTAGCCCGAACGGCTGAATGGATTTCCACGAAACTTGGCAAAATTGTAGGGACTGTTAGCCCGATGTGCCTTTGCTAGGTCTCAATATATGTGCTTCAGTGGATTTTGAGAAATTAACGTTTAAATCAAGATATATATCTGTAACAGCGCTCCGGGCAGCGCTCCGGTTCGCGAACTTTTCGCGTATCGGAACTTTGCAAAGCGAAGCTGATTGGCTCTCCGGTGTCTGTCAACATTCTAAACAGTCCGGTGCGGCCGCCATCTTGTCTCTCGGTAGGATCGAGAGACAAGAGGAGGCCAAAACAAAGGGGGAAATGAAGGAAAGGGGGCAAGGTAGACCCCTCCTGACCCCCTGGGATTGATGAGGGGGATATTATAGAGCCACGCCGGGCCCAAAAAAAAAAAAAAAAAAATCCGATTTTTTCGCCGTAGAGACGCGTCTTGGTTCGCGAACCGGGCAGCTAACCGGGCAGCTAACCGGGAAGCTAACCGGCAGTGTAACCCAAAAAAAAAAATCCGATTTTTTCGCCGTAGAGACGCGTCTTGGTTCGCGAACCGGGCAGCTAACCGGGCAGCTAACCGGGAAGCTAACCGGCAGTGTAACGGGAGTCTGAGGAGTAGCTGATTGGCTGTCAATATTGTAAACAGTCCGGAGCGGCCGCCATCTTGTCTCTCGGTAGGATCGAGAGACAAGAGGAGGCCAAAACAAAGGGGGAAATGAAGGAAAGAGGGCAAGGTAGACCCCTTCTGACCCCCTAGGATTTATGAGGGGGATATTATAAAACCACGTGGGGCCAAAAAAAAACAAACAAAAAAATCCGATTTTTTCGCCGTAGAGACGCGTCTTGGTACGCGAACTGGGCAGCTAACCGGGCAGCTACCGGGAAGCTAATCGGCAGTGTAACGGGAGTCTGAGGAGAAGCTGATTGGCTGTTATCATTGTAAACAGTCTGGAGCGGCCGCCATCTTGTCTCTCTGTGGGATCGAGAGACAAGAGGTGGAAAAAAAAAAGGTGTAAATGAATGAAAGGGGTAAGGCAGACCCCTCCTGAACCCCTAGGATTGATGAGGGGGCTATTAAAGTTCCCTGGGGGGTGAAAAAAAAAAATTTGCGATTTTCGCGGTAAAGGTGCTTCCTGGTACGTTAACCGGGCAGCTAACCGGCAGCGTAACGGGAGTCCGACATATTGTGTTTTTTGAACGTTTGTGATATGTGCACGTGTGGATTTTGTCTAATTAAGGTTAAAAAATATATATATCTTTAAGCGTGTTCTGGCGCGCTTACGTTTTGGGTTTGGTTTGCGCTGCAGAGACGATACGTCACGGTTATGCGATGCATCATGAGGCGTCTCACGGGCTACGTGATACGTCACTTAATAAAGAATATATTTTACAGCTATAGATATTAGCTTTTAAAAAAACAATGAAATTCACAGAAAAAACCATAGGTTATAGACCATATATAGTTAGGAATTTGCATTTACAAAACCTTGAAAATTCACTGAAAAAACCATAGGTTATAGACCATATATAGTTAGGGATTAGCATTTAAAAAACCTTATTTTATTTGCACAAAACCATTGAAATTCCATATATAGTTAGTTGCACTAACTATATATCGCGGACCCGCAATCCACTGCTAATGATGTCACATATTACATCATTCATGACATGGTCAGTGACATCACTGATGACATCACTGATGACATCTCAAATGACATCACTGATGACATCACTGATGACATCTCAAATGACATCACTGATGACATCACTGACATCTCATTTGACATTACTGATTACATCACTGATGATATCATTTATGTGATAATACATCTTCAGACTCTAATATAACCTTTGATACACTCAGTGTAAACAGGCACTCACAGACTGTCACACATCCATGGAGTTACTCACACACCTATTCAGTCATGCAAAGAATCAATCACATCTCCATTTCCTTAACTATACAGTTATACACACCTTACTTATTCAAACATATACTAACACATATTTACTCTCTTATACAATCCTTGATACAAGTTCACAATGATTCATACAGCCACTCTCACATTCACTGACTCTTATGTTCAGTTATTTATATATGTCAACTCTCACATGGAGTGTGCTTTACATATGTACTTACTTTGACATGTAGAACTGAGATATCCATTCACTCACCAATATACTCATGCACACAGTCAACTGTCCATACAGCTGTTTCTACATGCACTTTTGAACCCATACACCTAGGGAATCAACCGCTCACACATCTATGCACAGAGTTATACACCTCCCAGCCACCCACACACACACTCAGTCTCCCATACAAATACTTGGGCAACCATTCAATAACCCATATAGTTACTGATATAGCTACTGATTTAAACATGCAGCAGTTTACAGAAGAACATAAAAATTGATTGCCAAATTAAAACAGTTTAGTCACTAACCCATGCACTCAGTGAGACACATTAAATCACTCACTCATACAGTCAGTCATGCACCTACTAAATCCTTCATCCAGACACTTATACATCCACTCATTCTTCAATATGTAAGACATATTTTAACTTTACAGAAACATACAGTCACTGGGTGTTGTCATCAGTGATGTCATCAGTGATGTCATTTGAGATGTCATCAGTGATGTCATCAGTGATGTCACTGACCATGTCATGAATGATGTAATATGTGACATCATTAGCAGTGGATTGCGGGTCCGCGATATATAGTTAGTGCAACTAACTATATATGGAATTTCAATGGTTTTGTGCAAATAAAATAAGGTTTTTTAAATGCTAATCCCTAACTATATATGGTCTATAACCTATGGTTTTTTCAGTGAATATGTATATATATAAATACATTTACATACATAAATTAATATAATTTTAAATACATAAAAACATAATTATATATATATGTAAACAACATAAACTATAGCAGTATACAAATAATACATATAGTATACCCACTCCAATGTATACAACAGTAGGGAAAGCATTAGACTCAGGAGAAGTACAAATTACAAATTACTATTCCCACCCCAATAACTACAACAGTAGTGAAAGTGTTGGATTGTAGAGGGGTAAAATGTACTATTCCCACTTCAATCTGTTATCACGTGGCCCATAGGGACATTGCCGTCTTCACTAAGTTAGCATGAGCATGTTGCAGTCAGCCTAATGCTTTGCACATGTTACTACACATCTTTATTGTTGCAATATTTTCTTTGATTGCTTTCACAAGAGAACTCATCGCTGTGTTCACTCTCTGCATGTTCCTTGGATTTTGACGGAACATTATGTGCAAGGTCGAACAACATTGCCCCTTGTTATTTTGTTCTGGCCAGGCCTTAGCCCTTAGACAAAACATACCGATGCAGCTGTTGTTTGGATAAATGTACTTGGGTTTTATAAGAATATATGAACAGACACCCATGATGTAGATTTACCATCTATAGGCTAAGGTATGGGGTCTGCTGACAACGCCCAGAGATCTTCCACTTATAATGCCTCCAAATTATGGAATACTCTCCCCTTGCATCTGAGAACTAATCCCAATCTGTTGAGCTTTCGCAAACAGCTCAAGACCTTTCTTTTTGATTAAATAGAACCTTGCTCTCTTGTTCTCTTCCTCTTGAAGGCACTGTTTTTAGTCTCAGCGCCTGGACGCCTCAGGGCAGCTGTAGCGCTTGATAAAATCCTTTTTCATTTCATTTCATTTCTGTACAATAATACTGCTTCTTTGCGAGGGGAGGGGGTTAGGCTCTATTGTCTTTCCTTGATGATAGCTCCCTTCATGATTTATGGACTAGCTGCTATGCTGACTATGGGCCTCATTAGGATGGCGGACGGACCTGCATCCGTCCGCCACCCCCGAGGTGGAGGGTCCATCCGCAGGGGCAGCGGCGGTCCCCCTGTTGCAATTAGGATGTGACCGCCACCCTGGCGGTCACATCCCATATATTTAACCTTGCGACGGGTGCTGCTTGAAGCAGCACCCGCCGCAAAGTTAAAAATGCAAGATTTGCATTTACATGCACAAAGCGGCAGGCATTGCGTGGTGCCTGCCGAATTGTGCATGTAAATGCAGGGTGGTACCAGAGGTACCCCCCATGTGCACCCCTACCCCCCAGAAGCAAAGTTCCACATGCTTTTCCACGGCGGTAAAGCCGCTGCGGAAAAGCATGTTCCTACACACATCCTAATTTGGCAGATGGTGTCTTGCAGACACCGCCACCAAATAGCGCCCAACAACCCTCGGATCAGAGGCGGACGGACCTGCCGTCCGCTTCTGTTCACACAACCATCCCACCGCCATCCTAATCTGGCGGTGGGTGTTTCCTGTGGCCGCGGCGGGGAATCTGCATCCTCCAGGCCGGCGGTGGCTTCCGCCGGCCCGGAGGATGCGGATTCACCGCCATCCTAATGAGGTCCTATGTTTGTACTATGCATTTTCCTGCTTGTTGTGGAACGTATACTGCATGCTAGGGCTCGTTAATTAAAATAAATACTTTTAACTATTTCATTTCTCTGTCAGATCATATTGTGGAAATGTACAAGAGTCCAAGCGAAAGGGTGTGTCTTGTTACTGCGATTCCTGAGATATCCGGGAGCGTTGTGTTCTGGGGTGTCTAATCAGTTTCTTCTCTGTGAGTAGGAGAGCAAGTGAGACACTATAGCTAGTCAGTCCTAGGCTTATGGGTACTAAGGTGGTAGGATAACTCAGTCCCTATACACGAAGGTCCTGTAATCCTGTGCCTGGTTCTGCTTTTGGGCAGAAACCATGCAACACTGTGTAAGTAGGGAAAGCGTTAGACTCACTAGAGGTAAAATTCACTATTCCCACTCTAAACTATGCAACAATAGGGAAAACGTTGGACCGAGATAGGTGAATAATTGCTAGTCCCACTGCAGTCGGTGCAATAGTAGAGAAAAGGTTAGACTCAAAAAGGATAAAAATTACTATTCCCACTTCAATCTCTGCAACAGTAGCAAACCATTGGGCTCGGTAGGGGCCACATTTACTATTCCCACAACAATCTATACAACAATAGGGAAAGCATTGGACGAAGATGGGGAAAAATTACTACTTCCACTCCAGTCAGTGCAATAGTATAGAAAGAGTTGGACTCAGGAATGGGTAAAAATTACTATTCCAACTCCACTCTGAGTGCCAGCAGGGAAAGTGTTGGTTTGCGGGGGGTTAAAATGTACTATTCCTGTTTGATAGCAGAGGGGTAACATTTACTATTCCCACTCCAGTCAGTACCACAGTAGGGAAAATATTGGATTGTGGAGGGGTAAAATGTACTATTCTCACTCCTGTTAGTTTAATAGTAGGGAAAGTGTTGGATTGCTGTTGGGGGTCCATCCATGGGAATTACAATGCAACTGCCTTCAAGGTGGTGGCAAAGTAAATTTTTGTATTGCCTTGTGTGCAGCGGGCTACAGCACATGCCACAGTATAAAAAATACACATTTTGCTTATCCCTGCACTATGTGGAAGGCACCATGCAGTGCCTGCTACATGGTGAAGGGATATGCAGCGGCGCACCATAGATGCCCCCAAGGTCTCATGCCTGAGGGCCAGGGAGAGAGGGGGCCTGCTACGGGCCCCCTATGTACCTTTCCCCCTGCCTTTTCATGGCGTGTAAACCGCCATGAAAAGGCCGGCAGAAAGGGGCATCGTAATCCCTACAGCAGTGCCTGGCAGGCATCACCACCATTGTAGGGATTGCGGTCCCCTCCGACAGTCCGACAGCCTCCTTGAGCCCAACGGATCCGTGGCGGTCGTTCTGTCCGATCGCCAACCATCCGCCCATCATCAAAATGTGGCAGGGGATGAGGCAGGGTCTGATGGCTGTGGGACCACCACCGGTAGACTTACAGTGGTGCTCCCACTGCCATCGTATCAAGGCCCTATATTTTCAAAATATTAACAACCAATAAATACAGTGTTATTTACAACAAAAAAAGCACAACACCATCAACACATAAAATAATAAAAAACACATTTTTTTTTCTTTTTTTACATTTGTTATTACTTCAATAGCTTCCTACCCTATACCTATACAGACATATCTAAAGTGTATTTTTAAAATTATATTTATACATTGCATGATTATTAATTAAAATAGTAATATTAACTAATACTAAAATAATCATATTTAATTACCTTCCCACCATATTCCCTACAAAACCAGCAACCTGCACCTAATATATAAATTTAAAAAATCATAATTGCATAACTTACATAATTAATCATCAATTAAACCATAAATAATTATGAACTAATAATATTGTATTTAATTAACTTCCCACCCTTTACCCCTAGAAATCCTATAACTCACACCTAATATATAACTTAAACAATATCTTAATTACAATTTAGATAAATAATTATCAATTAAATAATTAAGATTGATTATTAACTCTTATGATTAATCTTCTGCACACCCTTTAACTATACAAACACAACCACCAACACAAAAAAACATTTTAAAAAGAGATTATTAAAAAATTAAAATATTTAATTATCAATTGATTCGTTAATTATAATAATAAATATTCATGAATTGATTATACATAATTTACTTTCCACCTTATACCCCTACAAAAGCCACTACCCACACTTAAACTCTAAATTTAAAAAACAATTATACAATTGAAATAAATATTTATAAATTAAATATTTAATATTAAAATTAAATTAATTATTAATTAATTTAATTAATTTACTTCCCACCCTGTACTTCTATAAACCCCACAGCCCGCTACAGTACAAAAATTACAGAAACATATTACATTAAATCCAAAAACTAATACTAGTAATTGTACAAACCCTTTATAATACATACAATTAAAATATTTTGTAAAATACATACAAATAATAAATAAATAAAATATTAATGACAATATTTTTGTAAACGATATTAACAACACAGATATTTTTAACATCGATATTAACAACATAGATATTTTTGTAAACATTATTAATACTTTCTATATTTTTTTAATCAATATTACTTACCTTAAAATCGATATTCCTGTCAATGATCTTCTTTCACATGATATTGCTGTATCATGATATTTCCAACTCGATATTTATGTAGCTCAAAAATAGATTTTTATATTTTGTTCGAATATCGTCATAAACATACATGCACAAAAATAGCACTTTACAAATGTAAATTCCTTTTGCTCACATAACCAGGAGTGATGGATTTCTACATATGTATGGTGCACTTACATATGCCAGGGCATGCATCTTGATTGCCCGCCTAAATCTGAATAATGTTTCAGAGATTTATGCAAATGATCTTTAGAAATCTCCATTTTCCCTCCCCTCATATTTCTTTTACTTCAACAAAATTGATAGTTCTCAATATCACTGCCAAACTACTCTGTTTTTTTAAATAGTTCTTAATTTACCAACCTCCTGGTCCTTGCAGTCCCTTGCTAAACATCTGACCCACATGATTATCCTTTTAGCAATGCAGACTTTATTTTGCTCAGTGATTTTAATGTGAAATTCAACAGCACTAACCCCTTACATGCCATGCTTATTTTGACTCATTCTTAGCAAAACTGAACCAACTAATCTGGTGGGCTGTTTATTAGATCTCATCATCAAGCTTATACACTAAGCTAGAAAAGCCATATTATCATCCAATTGCTTCTCTCTCTTCATTAGTTCAATTGCTCTCACTGCACCCTCCCGGCCAAGAATGGATTTTAGCTAAATTTCAATGAAGTCGGAGTCTTCACATTTATTTGTGACCCTCATTTGAGGGCATAGGGAAGATCTCTTTTAACACAAATAAATCTGATCTTTGGCTTTCTCATGATGTCCCCACTAGTGAAAACCCTTTGTCCCCAACGTGCCACGCTTTTACACATTTCGGCTGGCATTAGGATGTCGGGCGGAATTGCTCCCACCCGACACCGCATCGGTCATAGGACCGACCAGCACCCTGTTGGGAGTCCCGACCGCCTCATTAGAATGCAACCAAACAGTGTTCGGTCTCCTACATTTTACTATGGCAGAATGCATTCCGGACGTAAACCAGCCATATTGCATGATCCCATAGTACAGTGGGAGGTGCGGTTCATCCCTGCACCCTGTGGCAGTCACCTCAAGGTGCCTGCCAGAAGGTGCAAGTATCAACAGGGGGATTTCATTGGTGCCCTCTTGGCCTCCAACCAGAGGCTGTGCCCCCAAAGTGGCCCATGGGTTCCATGTCAGACAGACTGGCATGGAAACCATGTTGGAAACCGTCATTGCAATTTCAAGGGTGTAAAGGTCAGCCCTTGAGATTACTTGCCACATTCAAACTGAAGGACAGGCTATCCAAGCCCATCGAAAGCCAGCCAGAATGACCGGTTGGATTCCTTTCCGACCCCTTTCAGCAAAATAAGGTGGTCCGAAAGGAATCCAACCGGCCTATTACAATGCAGCTCCGAAGGCTCCGACCCATGGTTAGAGCCTTCCAAGCCACATGGTATTTGGCCCCTTAGTATACTTCAGAAACTGCGACTCTCAACTTCTGTACTCTCAAACATCAATTTTTGGGAATCCCAGATGTTCATCATTAATTCACTCTGACCCTGTTCTGACTTATCCAACAAGCCGTGATTCCGAAAAAATATAAGTGGCATCTATTCTTGATTCCATGTCATGTGTCGCTCAGAAATATGTTTCAAAAAACAGTAACGACTCTTCTTACATCAATTTTAGATATTTTTTAAGCTTAGTGCTCAGCGCCTGCCAGTTGGGAAAGGGCATTGATGGCCCCTCTCTTTAAGAGTCTCTGTGCAGGTGCAGATGTTCTGGTCTGAATCTCATCTATTCTCCGCTGCACTTTCTATTCAAAATCACAGCGTGTATAGCCAATGCCAGCCATGTGATCTGCATGAAGAATTCTTTTTTCCCTGATGATTCTCAAGTCGAGGTTCGCTATGCTCATGCAAATGAGGTTGTGCTTGTCTTTGTATTGAATGGCATCCGAGTCCATCTTAATTTGGGAAGTGTGGCTACCCTATTACTATTAGCCTTTTCAGCTTCAACATGCTCCCCATCTCAATTTTCCTAAATCACTTGTACGAGTATGGAGTAAGACATTGCTCTTTTGATTGTGCACTATTTAATTAAGCCATTGTCAGGCAGCCTCCATACCTCCTTTTGCTTCTACGTTTATGTCTCCCACTTATGGGGTGCCACAGGACTCTGGTCTTAGCCAGACCCTATTCAATTTATATGCATCACATCTTATCTCATCTTTAATTCTTATGTTGATGATACTCAACATGAAATTTACATGGACCAGGATATCTTTTCCATTTAGAAAAGGGTTTTGGGAATGTCTCTCCGGCATCACACACTGGATGTAACTAAATTTATTACAGGGGAATCCAGACTAGCCCAAGATTCATATCTTCATATGCTCAGTACGTTTTTTACCACCAGCTGGATCCACACCTAGTGGTCGTCCACTCTTGGTTCTCCTCCATTTCCACTGGGCACTGTCTGAGATTTGGGAATTTCTGATTGACTGCATTATGAGATTTTGTCTCAGTCATATTTCTAAAGTCTGTAACTGCTGTTACCTGTTTAAACATGTGAACAAAATTCTTCCCATTCTTCTTCTTTTTGGAAAAGAGCAGTCCAGTCCGTAATCTGTTCACAGACAGACGACCTCAATTCCCTTTACTAAATATGTTTTACTAATGTATTATAAAGTGTAATAAGCATTTTTATTGTACCAGTGCAGCCAAGGCCTTAATCTCTTCACATGTGGACAACCATCATTCCCTTACTTGGGCCTGCCTAAGTATTCCACCTCCAAATTGGGGGTTGCACAAAACACATCTGCTGATCGTATTATTTACATTAATCTTTAACATAAACATATTTTTACTAATTTCATATAACATTTAATAAACTTTTCTGATTGTCCTATACCTTACTGTAGCAAGAGCTCCACCTAGTGCTTAATTTGAGCCAGTGGTTTCTGTTGCCCTTCTTGTCAACACCAGCACCTATGACAGCAGCCACATGTTTGTGCTTTTCATGTAATTTAGAGATGAGCAGAACAACAGTTTATCAATTCAATATACACTAAAACCAAATAACACCTGGCCCCAAGCTATTCTTTTTGCTGTGGTGGCCTCTGAATTGTCACACTTTTAGCTGTGTGATGGCTAGTACTTGTGCAGGTATTATCATTGCCAGTGCTGGAATGGGAAATGGGGAGCACAAGCTGCAGTGGCCTCCGGATGAGGACTCTGGCACATACCTATTTACAAATTAGCAACAGTGGAGTGTCCGTATGATAAAATATCAGGAAAAGTAAAAATGTTCATTTAACTTTAAAAAAAGTTACAATATTTTAATGTTAAATATTAATCTAAATTAACTATATATTTATTTCAAAGGCAGAACAAAACTTAAAAAATGGTACAACATTATTGACATTTTTTCATAAAATCTTTGCTTTATATAAATACCTTAAATATATTTTTCTGAAGTTTATTTTAAACAATAAATTCCCACTTAAAGAAAAAATTTGTTTTATTATACATTCTTATTTATTAAAAGTAATGTAGCCCACAATACAATAATTTAACGACTGTCTAGTAAAAATAATTGTTACATTTATTTATATGTTCAGAAAAAGGTTGTTAACATATTTTTTGAATTAATACTTTTTATTTTAATATATTGCTTTAACATTAAGGGGTCGATTCCGATTCGGGAAACAAATCCGTACGACGATTCGAATTCGTAGATGTTTCCGTACGAATCGTACAAATCTGTCCGAATCGCGTAGTACGATCCGTAGTAAAAAAATACGTCTGAATCGTTGCAAACCGTACGAAAAGCAAGGGAAAATCCGTACGATACGGACCCTGAAAGTGAACCGTACGAATCATAAACATGCCGTACGACCCGACAAGTACGACCCAGACCGGGGAATGAGTACCCGATTCGTACGGTAAACGTGGCGTATGAGCAATTCGTATGGAGAGCCACACAATCACATAGGGTACGGTTCGTATACCCCATGATCGTAGTGGGACGGTTCGTACACCCCATGATCGTAGGGGTATGGATCATGGGGTGATCGTAGGTCACCCCATGACCTACGATCATGGGGTGTACGAACCGTACCCCATGATCGTAGGTGCTCGAACCGTATCCCTACCATCATGGGGTGTACGAACCGTACCGGGGGTCCGTTTTGCACACATTTCAAGTCAAATTCTGCTTTTCCAGATGTTTTGAGCTCTCGTAAAAAAAGAGTCGTACGGATGGTTGACTGGACGAATCATACTTGCTGGGTCGGAAAATGAGGCTTTGATCCGTACGGACATCACGTACTGCGCATTCCGAATGCGATTCCTACGGATTATTGAGTCGTCCGGGCTTTGGTACGATTCGGACGGAGAACTGCTTCGGGTAAGTATCGTACTACATTGTACGCACTGGGATGTTCGAGGATAGGATTCATACGGGAAAAATGCTCCATACGGCTATTCGTGCGGGATATTACCGAATCGGAATCGGCCCCTAAATTATATTTATTTCGATTTTTACTTATTTTAAATAATTGAATTTAATTCAACATTATTTTCAATGGGGTTAGAATGTAAATCTCTACCTTCATTATTTTATTTTCTATAGGAAGCTGTACCAGTACCAGTGGTTGGCCTAGTGTGGTGCTGGACATACTTGAGTTCTGAGCTAAAATAAATTGCTACAGTTTGGGAGTCCAATTTTGTCTGTAATGTCTTTATAAGTACAGTTTGTGTATAGAGAAGGAGTTACCCTTTTGTGGTGTGTGGGGCCCTTCCCTCCATAAACCCCCTTCCCAGTCCTCGCTTCACCAGTCCTATTAAGAGGCCGATTACAGTGCCGTAGGAAACGGCTCGGACCATCGCAGCCCTTCCTACAGCATAGTAATCGGCTGTGGGGATACCCTTCCTACCGACCCATTTGGATGGAGTCGGTCGGAAAGGAATCCAAACCGGATTTCTGAATTGCTTCTGACGAGCTCAGAGAGCCCGGCTGCCATTCAGAAAGCCTCCTGTAATCCCAAGGTTGGCTCTTTCTGCCCGAGGGATTACAATGTTGGATTCCGACAGCCTTTCTGTGCCGGCCATTCCAACACAGAAAAACTGTTGGAAGTCAACTTTGGGCCCCCAGCAGGGCCCCCATGGGTGTACGGCCTCCATTTGGAGTAGCAGGGGGCACCTATGGTGCCCCCCTCTTGATCCCTGCACCCCGTGGCAGGCACCTCAAGGTGCCTGTCACAGGGTGCAGGCATGAACTGCACATCTTCTCTTTGCAACGAGAGCATGCATTCTGGTGAACAAGAGTACTCCTGTTCTCGAAATGCGTTGAGTGAGCATTTGCTGAAATAAATCAGTTCAAAGCAATTGGGTGTCGTAGATTGTCGTCTTTTGGAATATGATGACAGATGTTGGATATATATATATATATATATATATATATATATATATATATACATAAACGCGCTATGCGTGCCATGCTAATAAACCGGCCTGCAATTTGCTCGCTGTTTCCATTTTGTTTCTTCACTGGAGGCGAGTGGTTTTGGATGTATTCTTGCTTTTCCATTGCGCAAGTTAAGGGACCCGCCCTGACGACTCAAGCACATCAGTGGTAATTGGAGGATGTGATTCGTGTGAGCAGATGGTGTTTGAGACGCTGCGGCCACTGGAGGGCATGTGTTCGGCCCCAACGGGACTGTGACTACACAGAGAGACTTGCAGCATAGTCTCAAGTCTTCCCGAACTTTGCCCGAAACGGAGGCTGCAGAAGGCGTTGGGCAGCTCAGGTGCTGTGGTTTTGTGAAAAAACTGGTTTTCCATCCAGGTAGCCTTTCTGTCATCCGCCGAGATAGATGCTGGATCTCGCAGTCCTTACGTGTTTCGCCAATGGGGAGGAGGTCAACGCCATTAAAGGCGGGACTGTGGCAGGTACCTGAACAATATATTTGGCATCTGACGAAGGAAGTTGTTCCGAAATGCATTATGCCATGCTAATAAACCTACCGGCAATTTGCCCGTTATGTCCCTTTAGCTTTTTCACTGGAGGCTATATATATATATATATATATATATATATATATATATATATATATATCCAACACAAATGCCCCAGCTTTTGAGAGGTCACACGCATTGCTCTGCCCTCCGGCATTTGTGTTGGATATATCTATATATATATATATATATATATATATATATATATATATATATATATATATATATATATATATATATATATATATATATATATATATATATATATATATATATATATATATATATATATATATATATATATATATATATATATATATATATACGTCAGCAAATGTTCGCCAATCTCCCAGCCTCACACGGCGGCGGGCTCGAGTGAGGAAGCGACCCTCGCAAATTCTATCAAAACAACTTTGCCACCAAAGAAGTTACTCGAGCCCAGGTCCTTTCAGCGTGCAATTTATTTAATACACAGAGTGTCAAACAACACCCTGTTTGACACTCTGTGTATTAAATAAATTGCACGCTGAAAGGACCTGGGCTCGAGTAACTTCTGTGGTGGCAAAGTTGTTTTGATAGAATATATATATATATATATATATATATATATATATATATATCCAAGTTTCTAGGTTGCTCCAAAGGGTTGCGGTCGGCCCCGTGGGAAGTGGCGTGAACGCCGGCAGAGCACGCCGGTAACTTCAATTGACAATACTTCGTCTCACCATTCACCACGCTCTCAGACACCAAGTAAACGCCAGAGATCAGCAAGGTCCAAGGGTGTTTATTGACACCTTACGACATGTTTCGGCTTACGAGAAGCCTTGTTCACGTAAGTTTGTGCATCGCATCTGTACAGCGTAAATACTGAACAGCAACAGAAACAAAGGACTCAGGTCGCAAGTCAAATGACAAAAAGTGGGTCGGCCATGTTGGAACGGTCAAATTATGCTGTTAATGCGTCTTAACCAACATAACAAATGCACATATATGTAAAATCAAATCAAATCAAAGAGTCATGGTCATGACACAATGTATATCTTGACAAATCAAATTAAGTGCACACAAACGAGACAAGTGCAGTCTGTGCTGGCGCTCGCGTTAAATGGCCAAGCTAGATCGTGAATGATATATTGGAGGTGACCAACATGCATGGCACAAAAGGTAGAAGACTGTCCAAATGGATGACAGTGTCTAAGCCAGTTACTAGGTAAAATACCTGGGTTCCCATAGTGCCTACAGAGTAATGCAGTAGGCGGAGAAGCGCCAAAGTTCTATCAGGCGGCCTGGTCATAAAAGTCAATATCTGTGAAGTGAAGCCAATGAAGGCGTGCTCTTATCTTATATCAGGAACGTGCAGGGAAGATGACTGGTGCAGGTGCAGTGAAGGGTCTCAATCCCAGTGATGTTCCTGTGAATTTAAAATAGCAGATGTTAAAATCTAACATGAAAAACAGCGTATGCATAACGTCAATAAACCTGATGATAGGCGCTAGGAAGGGAAGATAAGGACATGGAGAGCATGTTGTATCACAGTAAATTCAATGAGACAATAACAGGGTGATAATAACAGGAGACATTTTTAATCACCCTGTTATTGTTCTAGGGCTTATCTGTTTCTGACAAAAGATTCCCCGCCCTAAAAATTGCAATTGCAAACACACTTTCCGTCGCAGTTAGAACACTCCTACTGCATACAAAATAACCAATCAAATGCTTCCATCATTGGTGAATGTGCCCTTTAAATTTCTTGCACCTCTCTCAGTGCGCCATGTGACCAAGGCCTCTGTGTAGGCCGAAACGTTATGCTGCCGTGGTGTGCTGATGAATAAAAGAAACTCACCTGCACTCTGGGTCTTCCGTGTTCTTTCCTGTGTGGTGGTCGGTTATTGGAGACTGTTGCAGTGAAAAGTGCAGTGCGGATACATTTCGAGCCGGTTAAGTGTTTCTCCGGCATTTGGAAGACCCCTCCTCCGTAAGCGGCTGAGCAGCAGGAAACCCTGGCGTCCGGTGACCCGGAAGTCTTTATTTCTCCCGTTGGGGAGTTACTGCTCGAGCCCCTGGACATCTGGAAAATTGTTTTGCTGTTGCGGTTTGCTGGTAGCCGTGTTGGGACGGTTGTCCCAAATCCCTGGTGCCCGCCTATCTGCGACGGCGAACTGAGGCAAAAGAAGTGTTCCGGTGGAGGAGTTGTGCAAAGGCGGAGGACGAGCCGCGATTACTGCAGCTTCCCCGTTTAAAGTGAGTGCGACATTAGTTTCAATTACAGCAAATACCATGGCGGCCGGCGCACGCAAGGCGAGAGAGGTTGCCGCTTTGGAAGCGTTTGACGACTCCCCGGCTGGGGGGCCGTCTGTGACTGTTTCAGAGGATACTGGTGCCAATGCTGCGGGGGGTTCCAACCTTCGTGATAAATTTAAATTATTGGAAAAGCTATTGAAAAGAGAGCAGTCCAAATGGTGGGAACATCGCTCATTGAGTCGCTACCTAGAAGTTAACCGCATACCACGTGGGCTAAGGGTTATGCTAGCTCCTAGTTATGAAGATATGGACCCAGCAATGCTGAAGGACTGGGCGGAGGGGAGTTTGGATTCATCGCGCCGCTTAGTTACCATGCTGGTGCGCTATGCGGAGAGTGACAGGTTGAAGCTACAGGCGGAGATTGATGTTTTAGAGGCAGAAATATCAAGCCTATGTGAGGAGGATAACAGCATTGTGGTGGAGTGTAAAAAATATCGTGAGACAATGGATCAACGTGTGCAAAAAGAAGAAGACATTATCAGAAAGCGCAAAACTTTTAAATTTCAGCGCGATAAAACAGATTACAGTGAAGGGAGAATCTTCACGTTTGCGCGTAAGTTTGATGCAATTAAAGCCTCAAAACAAAAGAACTCGCGAACAGCGCAGAATAAAGCTCACAGCACCACTCAAGCACGATCCACCTCTCCGGGGGGCTCAAGCCTCACAGACCTAAGCTCAAACATTGATAGCGGGTCTGAAGCTGAAGCCGGTAGATACTCGGATCGCTTGGGGT
Source organism: Lissotriton vulgaris (assembly GCF_964263255.1). Lineage (NCBI taxonomy): Eukaryota > Metazoa > Chordata > Amphibia > Caudata > Salamandridae > Lissotriton > Lissotriton vulgaris. The sequence goes on along the minus strand of NC_141698.1, from coordinate 82,196,797 downwards.
TTACACGGCTGACTCGGAGGAAGAACTGGAGTGTGTCAGGCAGGACAGGCGCGAGACGTTGCGCCCACGCATCCCAGGGCCAGACAAAGCCCCAACGAAAAGCGACGAGAGCGCAGAAAATGTCGCGCCAAACGAAAAACCCAAAAAACGAAACTACAAGCGTTGGAACGCCACCAAAAAGAAGTAATTAGCACAGCACCAAGTACCAGCCACCAAACATTGGACAATGGTCTATCTGTCATCAATCTGACCAACACTGCTTTCTCTGACGTTGAAATCAGCATCCTGTCTAAGGGATTATCATATTGCCCTCCGAGTAGTCACAACTATGCGGATACTAGAATAGATCTTTTTAAATTTACGCGTAAGTTGAAACTTAAGAAACATTTTGCCAACAGTAAGTCACGGGGGACTGCTAAAAGGCCAGGTTTGGAATCCATCACTCGAGGCCTGGCAGTTCATGATATCCCGCTGATGCAGGACTTGGCGGGCTTGCAAGCAGAGGCTCCAAATACACAAAGTACGCAGGAAGAAGGGAACTTTCATACTGGTGGCCTTAGTGACCTGAAGCCACGGTCCACCTTTACTCCCATAACTCCCTATGATAACATCGACATATTCCAGGATGCTGCTGTCAAACAGATCAAGGCATTGCATGTGAAAACACTGAAGGCCAATTATTGGAAACATCATGATAATAATGAGTATCGGAAATTGATCAATAAAATGAATGCAGATGGAAATATAATTGTCAGACAATCAGACAAAGGTGGCAATATTGTGCTTTGGCCCAGAACACTATACATGGAGGAAGCTTACCTGCAGCTCAATGATCCGAGCTGCTACAGACATTGTGATTTTAATGCACTAAAGAAGGCACAATCAGACTTCCACTCTCTCCTAATGGGATGGCGATTCAGCGGACTGCTCAGTATGGATGAGCTGAGGTGTCTAAAAAATGACCACCCTGTAACCCCAGTATTGTACCTAATTCCGAAGGTGCACAAGGACGCAACAAAGCCGCCAGGTAGACCCATCATATCGGCGTGCGGGGGGTTGTTGGAAAAGGCCACCATTTATATTGATTTGTTCCTCCAAGAGCATGTTCTATCACTTGAATCATACATCCAGGATTCAAGTGATCTGTTGAGGAAATTGGAGGGGTTTGAATGGAACAATGATTTCTGGTTGATTACACTAGATGTGTCATCGTTATACACGAGTATAGTGCATGCAGATGGACTAAGAGCTGTGGAGTTCTTTCTGGGCAGGCAGCCCATAGAGTTGAGCACAACAAAATGTTGCTAACTATGATCAGTTTCTGTCTGCACCATAACTACTTCATGTTCCTAAATCGATATTACCAACAAGTCAGGGGTGTTGCCATGGGGGCCTGTTTCTCTCCCAGTTACGCCTGTCTCCACATGGGGTACTGGGAGAGACAGGTCCTCAGAGGCATTCACCATGACACCTGTACCCATCATATCATCAGATGGTACAGGTATATCGATGATATCCTTATGTTTTGGCGTGGGACACGTGAAGAGGCAGTCAATTTCATTGAAACCTTAAATTCCAACTCATTTAATTTGTCTTTCACGGATCACTGAAATAATATCGAGGGACAAAATATCGACTTGCCAAAATATCGTGGACAAAATATCGACAGTCAAAATATCGAGTTTGTATCTACAAACAGGTAAGTACAAAAATATCGAGTACAAAATATCGTTAACAAAAACATAGATGTAAAAAATATCGACTTTATTAAAAACAGTGTTAAATTAAATTAATATTAAATTTTAATTACTAAAATATACTTAAAACGACTTAAATTAAATTATAATAATTAAATAATAAATTAAAATAATAAAAATAATTTTTTAAAATCTTATTTGTTGACCCTGAACCCTAAAAATACCCCTTTACCCAAAAACCCAAAACTGACCCTGAACCCTAAAAATACCCCTTTACCCAAAAACCCAAAACTGACCCTGAACCCTAAAAATACCCCTTTACCCAAAAACTGAAAACTGACCCTGAACCCTAAAAATGCCCCTTTACCCATGACCTGAAAACTGACCCTGAACCCTAAAAATACCCCTTTACCCAAAAACTGAAAACTGACCCTGAACCCTAAAAATACCCCTTTACCCATGAACTGAAAACTGACCCTGAACCCTAAAAATACCCCTTTACCCATGAACTGAAAACTGACCCTGAACCCTAAAAATACCCCTTTACCCATGAACTGAAAACTGACCCTGAACCCTAAAAATACCCCTTTACCCATGAACTGAAAACTGACCCTGAACCCTAAAAATACCCCTTTACCCATGAACTGAAAACTGACCCTGAACCCTAAAAATACCCCTTTACCCATGAACTGAAAACTGACCCTGAACCCTAAAAATGCTCCTTTACCCAAAATTTATCAATATTATTTAATTACCAATTAATTATTAATTAACAATAACAATAAAGTAAATATATTAGAACATTAGCTGTAATTATTTTAATAATTAATATTATTTTTTCCAAATTAATTACTTAAAAATAACACAAAATTATATATATTAAAAATGTACTCTAATTAATGTAATTAACTAATTACAATTAATTAATTAACAATTATTTACTAATACAAAATATGTTCAAAATTATATTAATTAATTAACTAATTAATATTAATTAATTATCAATTAATTATTAATTAAAAATATTAACAAACATATATTAATTAATTAATTATTATTAAATTACTTCCCACCCTATTCCCCTATAAACCCACAACCCGCTACAGAATTACATTACGCAATTATTATAAAAACAAAATTCATGTAATAAAATATTTTATAACATTAATACACACTATTCACACATATTATTACATAAAAATACACTATAAAATATTATATATTATTAAAAAATCGATATTTTTGCTATCTATATTTTATACAGTCGATATTACTTCACTTACCTGAAAAACGATATTTTTGTAGTCGATATTATGTCCAGTCGATATTTTGTCCAGTCTATATTTAAAACTCGATATTATGTCCAGTCGATATTTTGGAGTCGATATTTTGTCTCTATACCGTCTTTCACGTCTCAAATCAGCCAGCAGGTGGCACACTTTCTTGATGTTACATTAGAGGTCAGCCAGGGCAGGCTTGAAACTAAGCTGTATAGAAAGCCCACATCGGGCAATACCATCTTGCATGCGGGAAGTCATCACCCCCCACATTTGATTAGAAGCATCCCCTATGGGGAGATGCTTAGAATCCGTAGGGTGTGTAGCACGGACTCCCACTGCAAAAGTGCACAGGCTGCTAGCAAAGAAAGATTTCTTGCACGCGGGTACAGCGAGCAGCTAATAGATACAGCCATTAGAAAAGCCAATGCATTGTCGCGCACTCAAGCACTCAGAAAGATTATCAACCAATACTGGAATCTTATCAAATTAGATCCAGTTATTGGCGAGCACATGCCTAACAAACCAGCTATTACATACAGGAAGGCATTCTCTTTGCAGGATGCGCTAGTTAAGTCTAGCCCTGAGGTAATACCACCCAAAAACTGGCTAGCTGCCAGTCGAGGGTTTAGGAAGTGCTCCAGCTGCAAAGCTTGCTCTCAGGGGCTCAACAAAACTGAGTTCCTCACAGCATTTTCGTTAGTACCCCGTAAGATCAACAAGCAACTAACGTGCAAATCGGAGTATGTGGTGTATGTGCTGGAGTGCCCATGTGGCCTGCAATATATTGGTAGTACCAAATTGCAGGTCCACAAAAGGGTTCTCCAGCACATCAGAGCTATCAATACCAATGACACCGCCTACCCGGTTGCACGGCATTTTAAGGAGTTCCATGGTAACAACAGCAGTCTCCTTAAATACTATGCTATTGACTCTGTAGCACCATTAAGGAGAGGTGGTAACCGGGATGGGATCTTGAGGGCACTTGAGACCAGATACATCCTGGAGATGGATAGCAAGAGCCCTAATGGCCTCAATTCCACGGAGGACTTTTACACTTGTTTGTAAATAATACAAATTTGAATAAGTCTCTTGCTGTAGTTTTACCCCGTCTCCGTTCAGATAGTGTATGGGCATTTCCTGTTTCTGTTTTTGCAGTCACCTGCACTAGTGAAGGTGGTGTTGGCCTAATTTGTAACTAAAAAGATGACTATATATGACATAACACACTAGTTCATCTAAAGTAGTTTGAGATATATGGTTGCTATATTCCTCAGAAAATAAATGTCACCAAATTTTTTTTTTAACGTAATTTGAAAAAAACATGTATTCACTTAGCTTATTTTGCACTTTTTCTTAGTATGCACATTAATGATGGGTGATTGGTGTTGTAGATAGATAATTCTCGGAAAGGTATGGGGAGATGTCAGAAGGTATATAAAATAGTGCCCTGCATAGCCGTCCGTGATGACAACTATTACATGGTATTCTAGTAGTATGTTGGGATAGGGGTATAAAATCTATGGTGTATATAGATGTAAATATATTAAATGTGTTGTATATATTTTAAACATGAGGTACAACTGTTATATTGTGCATTGAATGGGTGTATTTATAGCATTTATGCTGGCAGCTTTATAATGACCCTATCATAATGACATCTGATAGACGTTTGCCTTTTGCACTTTATGTAAATACATGTAATTATGTATAGCTTGTTGTATATACCTCGTTTGCCCACTGATTACCCCAAACAATTTTCAAAATTGTCGGAATTCACAAATGTATTTATACAGTTATCAATGTTCTAGGGCTTATCTGTTTCTGACAAAAGATTCCCCGCCCTAAAAATTGCAATTGCAAACACACTTTCCGTCGCAGTTAGAACACTCCTACTGCATACAAAATAACCAATCAAATGCTTCCATCATTGGTGAATGTGCCCTTTAAATTTCTTGCACCTCTCTCAGTGCGCCATGTGACCAAGGCCTCTGTGTAGGCCGAAACGTTATGCTGCCGTGGTGTGCTGATGAATAAAAGAAACTCACCTGCACTCTGGGTCTTCCGTGTTCTTTCCTGTGTGGTGGTCGGTTATTGGAGACTGTTGCAGTGAAAAGTGCAGTGCGGATATATATATATATATATATATATAACAATAAATCCGATCCATAGAGAGATGACCAGGACACTCCTCGTCACCAATGCGTCTCAACTATCGCCTTTCTCACGGTGTGGCACTCGCCAAAACAGTAATCAGTTTTCTATTTATTATTACTATTCAATAAAATAATTATCAATTATTAAATAATTGTTATTCAATTATTAATTAATTAACGCTCTCACCCTATAACGCTACAAACTTAGCAGCTTGCACTTACAAAAATAGGTATTTCTAAATATACATATTTCAAAATTAATTAAATTATCAATCAACAATTAATAATTGTGACATCATTATTACGTAATTACCTTACCAGACTAGAGCCCTACACACCAAACTGCCCAAAAGTAAAAAATAATTAAAATAAATATTTCATAATTTAAATATTTAAAATGGATTATATAAATAATTTGCAAATAATAATTCTTAATTAATTAACTTCCCACCCTGTACCCCTACTAACTAGTATTCAGCAACTAAATTATCTGTAAAATAAATCAATATGGAATATTGACATAATTAAAAGTTAATTAAATAATTACATAAAAAGTATTAATTAATTATAAATGTATTAACTTCCCACTCAAGACCTCTACAAATCTAGCAGCCTGCAACTCAAATATACCTAAAATAAATAAATGGTCTATAGATTACACTATTAAAATCAATTAAATAATAAATGAATAATTAGTTGTTCTTCAATATTTTTAAAAGTGAAATACAATAAGATGTGGATTAGCGATATTACCAGAAAAAGAACGTAAATCATGAAAGATAACATCTAGATTACGGCCAGATGAAACTGGGGAAGGTCAATTTCCCCCTTATTAGGCCTCCAATTGTTTGACCACTGGAAGTGGCATATCTGAATATGAGAATCTCAGCCTAGGGGTCGATTGGGATGTCGTTCGGAAGGGCTCTGAACCTGATTAGAATTTGCTGAATCCAATCCCGAAACCTTGCTTTTGACCGAATCGTGCACACCTTCCAACAACCGATTCTGATGCCTGGAAACCTTTAGGGCGGTCCGAATCGGTTCAGAAAGGTATTGGGACAGGTCGCGTCTTTTTCAGAGCTAAATCATACAGCTCTATAGACTCGGTTTCAATGACCGATTCGGACAGTCGTTCAGATTTGGTTACTCCGAAACAAATTGGCTGCTGGAATCGCTCTTTGGAGGAGCATAGCAGGCCCCCCTTTACCCGGTACCCTCCGAATCGGGCCTGTGTGGGTACCTATGGGTCCCCCCTCCCCCACCATGCAGAGTGTAGCAGGCACCCTGGGGTGCCTGCCACAGCGTGCACGTTTTTCCCCAACCACCCCTTTCTTCAATGGGAGCCTGTGTTCGCGTTCGGAACACAGGCTCCCATAGAAGTCAATGGGAGTCCGACCGACTCCTATCCGCAAGCATCCAGGTGTATCCAAATCGCTCAGTTGGACTCCATGATCCGAGTCGTTCGGGAATCATTCCGGAAACGATTCGGTCAGAATGCTTTCAGAACGACATCGGAATTGGCTCCTTAGTTGGAGTGGCGTTTAAGGAACAGCAAAAATGCAGATGTAAAGATTGGACTTGTGTATTTCCTGGTTCCCATCAATTCCTAACTCAACCTGAGTGTTATCTGCATAATATTCAGCGAAACAATATAAAAGAACCGATAATCGTTGACAATAGTTCTAGCACTGTTAAAACAAAGTAAGACATAAGGAACTCAGAAGCAGTGCTCAGGTAACAGGTACATGCAAGTAAAATGTGTTAGTTGCTACTTTCACCTCCTTCATGAAATCTAATAAGAACGAGTTAAGAGACTGTAAGGCTTTGACTCTGGCACATGTCTCCAATAATCTACTAAAAGGTTTTGTGCGAGACAGCGTAATTTTTAACAGAGGCAAGAGCAGCCTCAGACAGTACAGGCTGATGCTCCTAGTCAGGCTTGAGCAGGATCCAATAACTTGTTAGTCCTGGTGGAACAAGTAATTTGTGAATTAACCTCTCTCTCAACCACATTTGCCACAAAAGGTATAAGCGACATAGGGTAATAGCTGTTGAGAGAGAAGCAGAAGGTTGCTACAGCAAAGGCACCAGTATGGTTGGCTCCCAAGAACTTGGCATGGTTGCTCCTGAGAAACGGATTTATAATATTGACAATTCTAGGAGCAATCAGGGAATGGATAAGATGAAAGCATCATGCAGGACAGGGCTCTAAAGGTGAGCATGATTTGGCTATATAGGCCTTCTTGAGAACAGAATCTCAGACTGCTGAATTAAACAAGCATTGGAAATGCAATAGGTCTCGGATTTATTTGAGTTAGAGCTAATGGCATTGTAAATGGCAATGTCTTTTAGCCATGTGTTATGGAGTGTATGCATGTGGTGTGTAATGGAATTATGTGGTATGGATTGGAATTGTTCACCCTGCGCACTCACTGCTCTGCACTCACTGCTCTGCACTCACTGCTCTGCACTCACTGCTCTGCACTCACTACTCTGCACTCACTACTCACTACTCTGCACTCACTACTCACTACTCTGCACTCACTACTCACTACTCTGCACTCACTACTCACTACTCTGCACTCACTACTCACTACTCTATACTCACTACTGTGCACTCACTACTGTGCACTCACTACTGTGCACTCACTACTCACTACTGTGCACTCACTACTCACTACTGTGCACTCACTACTGTGCACTCACTACTCACTACTGTGCACTCACTACTGTGCACTCACTACTCTGCACTCACTACTCACTACTCTGCACTCACTACTCACTATGCACTCACTACTCACTACTCTGCTCTCACTACTCTGCACTCACCACTCACCACTCTGCACTCACCACTCACCACTCTGCACTCACCACTCACCACTCTGCACTCACCACTCTGCACTCACCACTCACCACTCTGCACTCACCACTCACCACTCTGCACTCACTACTCTGCACTCACCACTCTGCACTCACTACTCTGCACTCACCACTCTGCACTCACTACTCTGCACTCACTACTCTGCACTCACTACTCTGCACTCACTACTCTGCACTCACTACTCTGCACTCACTACTCTGCACTCACTACTCTGCACTCACTACTCTGCACTCACTACTCTGCACTCACTACTCACTACTCTGCACTCACTACTCACTACTCTGCACTCACTACTCACTACTCTGCACTCACTACTCACTACTCTGCACTCACTACTCACTACTCTGCACTCACTACTCACTACTCTGCACTCACTACTCTGCACTCACTACTCTGCACTCACTACTCTGCACTCACTACTCTGCACTCTGCACTCACTACTCTGCACTCACTACTCTGCACTCTGCACTCACTACTCTGCACTCACTACTCTGCACTCACTACTCTGCACTCACTACACTACTCTGCACTCACTACTCTGCACTCACTACTCTGCACTCACTACTCTGCACTCACTACTCTGCACTCACTACTCTGCACTCACTACTCTGCACTCACTACTCTGCACTCACTACTCTGCACTCACTACTCTGCACTCACTACTCACTACTCTGCACTCACTACTCACTACTCTGCACTCACTACTCACTACTCTGCACTCACTACTCACTACTCTGCACTCACTACTCACTACTCTGCACTCACTACTCTGCACTCACTACTCTGCACTCACTACTCTGCACTCTGCACTCACTACTCTGCACTCACTACTCTGCACTCTGCACTCACTACTCTGCACTCACTACTCTGCACTCACTACTCTGCACTCACTACACTACTCTGCACTCACTACTCTGCACTCACTACTCTGCACTCACTACTCTGCACTCACTACTCTGCACTCACTACTCTGCACTCACTACTCTGCACTCACTACTGTGCACTCACTACTCACTACTCTGCACTCACTACTCTGCACTCACTACTCTGCACTCACTACTCTTGCACTCACTACTCACTACTGTGCACTCACTACTCTGCACTCACTACTCTGCACTCACTACTCTGCACTCACTACTCTGCACTCACTACTCTGCACTCACTACTCTGCACTCACTACTCACTACTCTGCACTCACTACTCACTACTCTGTACTCACTACTCTGCACTCACTACTCTGTACTCACTACTCTGCACTCACTACTCTGCACTCACTACTCTGCACTCACTACTCTGCACTCACTACTCTGCACTCACTACTCACTACTCTGCACTCACTACACTACTCTGCACTCACTACTCTGCACTCACTACACTACTCTGCACTCACTACTCTGCACTCACTACTCACTACTGTGCACTCACTACTCTGCACTCACTACTCTGCACTCACTACACTACTCTGCACTCACTACTCTGCACTCTGCACTCACTACTCTGCACTCACTACTCTGCACTCACTACTCTGCACTCACTACTCACTACTGTGCACTCACTACTCTGCACTCACTACTCTGCACTCACTACTCTGCACTCACTACTCTGCACTCACTACTCTGCACTCACTACTCTGCACTCACTACTCACTACTCTGCACTCACTACTCACTACTCTGCACTCACTACTCACTACTCTGCACTCACTACTCACCACTCTGCACTCACTACTCACTACTCTGCACTCACTACTCACTACTCTGCACTCACTACTCACTACTCTGCACTCACTACTCACTACTCTGCACTCACTACTCACTACTCTGCACTCACTACTCTGCACTCACTACTCTGCACTCACTACTCTGCACTCACTACTCACTACTCTGCACTCACTACTCACTACTCTGCACTCACTACACTACTCTGCACTCACTACACTACTCTGCACTCACTACACTACTCTGCACTCACTACTCTGCACTCACTACACTACTCTGCACTCACTACTCTGCACTCACTACTCTGCACTCACTACTCTGCACTCACTACTCTGCACTCACTACTCTGCACTCACTACTCTGCACTCACTACTCTGCACTCACTACTCACTACTCTGCACTCACTACTCACTACTCTGCACTCACTACTCTGCACTCACTACACTACTCTGCACTCACTACTCTGCACTCACTACACTACTCTGCACTCACTACTCTGCACTCTGCACTCACTACTCTGCACTCTGCACTCACTACTCTGCACTCACTACTCACTACTCTGCACTCACTACTCACTACTCTGCACTCACTACTCACTACTCTGCACTCACTACTCACTACTCTGCACTCATTACACTACTCTGCACTCACTACTCTGCACTCACTACTCACTACTCTGCACTCACTACTCTGCACTCACTACTCTGGACTCACTACTCTGGACTCACTACTCACTACTCTGCACTCACTACTCACTACTCTGCACTCACTACTCTGCACTCACTACTCTGCACTCACTACTCTGCACTCACTACTCTGCACTCACTACTCACTACTCTGCACTCACTACTCACTACTCTGCACTCACTACTCACTACTCTGCACTCACTACTCACTACTCTGCACTCACTACTCACTACTCTGCACTCACTACTCTGCACTCACTACACTACTCTGCACTCACTACTCTGCACTCACTACACTACTCTGCACTCACTACTCTGCACTCTGCACTCACTACTCTGCACTCACTACTCTGCACTCTGCACTCACTACTCTGCACTCACTACTCACTACTCTGCACTCACTACTCACTACTCTGCACTCACTACTCACTACTCTGCACTCACTACTCACTACTCTGCACTCACTACTCTGCACTCACTACTCTGCACTCACTACTCTGCACTCACTACTCTGCACTCACTACACTACTCTGCACTCACTACTCTACACTCTGCACTCACTACTCTGCACTCACTACTCTGCACTCTCTACTCTGCACTCACTACTCTGCACTCACTACTCTGCACTCTCTACTCTGCACTCACTACTCTGCACTCACTACTCTGCACTCACTACTCTGCACTCACTACTCTGCACTCACTACTTTGCACTCACTACTCTGCACTCACTACTCTGCACTCACTACTCTGCACTCTGCACTCACTACTCTGCACTCACTACTCTGCACTCTGCACTCACTACTCTGCACTCACTACTCTGCACTCACTACTCTGCACTCACTACTCTGCACTCACTACTCTGCACTCTGCACTCACTACTCTGCACTCTGCACTCACTACTCTGCACTCACTACTCTGCACTCACTACTCTGCACTCACTACTCTGCACTCACTACTCTGCACTCACTACTCTGCACTCACTACTCTGCACTCACTACTCACTACTCTGCACTCACTACTCTGCACTCACTACTCTGCACTCACTACTCTGCACTCACTACTCTGCACTCACTACTCTGCACTCACTACTCACTACTCTGCACTCACTACTCACTACTCTGCACTCACTACTCACTACTCTGCACTCACTACTCTGCACTCACTACTCACTACTCTGCACTCACTACTCTGCACTCACTACTCTGGACTCACTACTCTGGACTCACTACTCTGGACTCACTACTCACTACTCTGCACTCACTACTCACTACTCTGCTCTCACTACTCTGGACTCACTACTCACTACTCTGCACTCACTACTCTGCACTCACTACTCTGCACTCACTACTCTGCACTCTGCACTCACTACTCTGCACTCACTACTCTGCACTCACTACTCTGCACTCACTACTCTGCACTCACTACTCACTACTCTGCACTCACTACTCACTACTCTGCACTCACTACTCACTACTCTGCACTCACTACTCACTACTCTGCACTCACTACTCACTACTCTGCACTCACTACTCACTACTCTGCACTCACTACTCTGCACTCACTACTCACTACTCTGCACTCACTACTCTGCACTCACTACTCTGCACTCACTACTCTGCACTCACTACTCTGCACTCACTACTCTGCACTCACTACTCTGCACTCACTACTCTGCACTCACCACTCACTACTCTGCACTCACTACTCTGCACTCACCACTCACTACTCTGCACTCACTACTCTGCACTCACCACTCACTACTCTGCACTCACTACTCTGCACTCACTACTCTGCACTCACTACTCTGCACTCACCACTCACTACTCTGCACTCACCACTCACTACTCTGCACTCACTACTCACTACTCTGCACTCACTACTCACTACTCTGCACTCACTACTCTGGACTCACTACTCACTACTCTGCACTCACTACTCTGCACTCACTACTCTGCACTCACTACTCTGCACTCACTACTCTGCACTCACTACTCTGCACTCACTACTCACTACTCTGCACTCACTACTCTGCACTCACCACTCACTACTCACTACTCTGCACTCACTACTCTGCACTCACTACTCTGCACTCACTACTCTGCACTCACTACTCTGCACTCACTACTCTGCACTCACTACTCTGCACTCACTACTCACTACTCTGCACTCACTACTCTACACTCACTACTCTGCACTCTGGAAACTCACTACTCACTACTGTGCACTCACTACTCTGCACTCACTACTCACTACTCTGCACTCACTATTCTGCACTCACTACTCTGCACTCACTACTCTGCACTCACTACTCACTACTCTGCACTCACTACTCACTAGTCTGCACTCACTACTCACTAGTCTGCACTCACTACTCACTACTGTGCACTCACTACTCTGGACTCACTACTCACTACTCTGGACTCACTACTCACTACTCTGGACTCACTACTCACTACTCTGCACTCACTACTCACTACTCTGCACTCACTACTCTGCACTCACTACTCTGCACTCACTACTCTGCACTCACTACTCTGCACTCACTACTCTGCACTCGCTACTCTGCACTCACTACTCTGCACTCACTACTCTGCACTCACTACTCACTACTCTGCACTCACTACTCTGCACTCACTACTCTGCACTCACTACTCTGCACTCACTACTCACTACTCTGCACTCACTACTCACTACTCTGCACTCACTACGCACTACTCTGCACTCACTACGCACTACTCTGCACTCACTACGCACTACTCTGCACTCACTACGCACTACTCTGCACTCACTACTCTGCACTCACTACTCTGCACTCACTACTCTGCACTCACTACTCACTACTCTGCACTCACTACTCACTACTCTGCACTCACTACTCACTACTCTGCACTCACTACTCACTACTCTGCACTCACTACTGTGCACTCACTACTCACTACTCTGCACTCACTACGGTGCACTCACTACTCACTACTCTGCACTCACTACTCTGCACTCACTACTCTGCACTCACTACTCTTGCACTCACTACTCACTACTGTGCACTCACTACTCTGCACTCACTACTCTGCACTCACTACTCTGCACTCACTACTCTGCACTCACTACTCACTACTCTGCACTCACTACTCACTACTCTGTACTCACTACTCTGCACTCACTACTCTGCACTCACTACTCTGCACTCACTACTCACTACTCTGCACTCACTACGCACTACTCTGCACTCACTACTCTGCACTCACTACTCTGCACTCACTACGCACTACTCTGCACTCACTACTCTGCACTCACTACTCTGCACTCACTACTCACTACTCTGCACTCACTACTCACTACTCTGCACTCACTACTCACTACTCTGCACTCACTACTCACTACTCTGCACTCACTACTCACTACTCTGCACTCACTACTCACTACTCTGCACTCACTACTGTGCACTCACTACTCAGCACTCACTACTGTGCACTCACTACTCACTACTGTGCACTCACTACTCTGCACTCACTACTCTGCACTCACTACTCTTGCACTCACTACTCACTACTGTGCACTCACTACTCTGCACTCACTACTCTGCACTCACTACTCTGCACTCACTACTCTGCACTCACTACTGTGCACTCATTACTCACTACTCTGCACTCACTACTGTGCACTCATTACTCACTACTCTGCACTCACTACTGTGCACTCACTACTGTGCACTCACTACTGTGCACTCACTACTGTGCACTCACTACTCACTACTCTGCACTCACTACTCACTACTCTGCACTCACTACTCACTACTCTGCACTCACTACTCTGCACTCACTACTCTGCACTCACTACTCTGCACTCACTACTCTGCACTCACTACTCACTACTCTGCACTCACTACTCACTACTGTGCACTCACTACTCACTACTCTGCACTCACTACTCTGCACTCACTACTCTGCACTCACTACTCTGCACTCACTACTCTGCACTCACTACTCACTACTCTGCACTCACTACTCACTACTCTGCACTCACTACTCACTACTCTGCACTCACTACTCTGCACTCACTACTGTGCACTCACTACTGTGCACTCACTACTCTGCGCTCACTACTCACTATGCACTCACTACTCACTACTCTGCTCTCACTACTCTGCACTCACTACTCACTACTCTGCACTCACTACTCACTACTGTGCACTCACTACTCTGCACTCACTACTCACTACTCTGCACTCACTACTCTGCACTCACTACTCTGCACTCACTACTCTGCACTCACTACTACTCTGCACTCACTACTACTCTGCACTCACTACTCTGCACTCACTACTCTGCACCTCGGAAACTCACTACTCACTACTGTGCACTCACTACTCTGCACTCACTACTCACTACTCTGCACTCACTACTCTGCACTCACTACTCTGCACTCACTACTCTGCACTCTGGAAACTCACTACTCACTACTCAGCACTCTGCACTCAGCTGGTGGTGTCTGTGTGTGCATGGCAGTGGTGGTGTGCGTGTGTGCATGGCAGTGGTTGTGTGCGTGTGTGCATGGCAGTGGTGGTGTGCGTGTGTGCATGGCAGTGGTGGTGTCTTTGTGTGCATGGCAGTGGTGGTGTCTTTGTGTGCATGGCAGTGGTGGTGTCCGTGTGTGCATGGCAGTGGTGGTGTCCGTGTGTGCATGGCAGTGGTGGTGTCCGTGTGTGCATGGCAGTGGTGGTGTCCGTGTGTGCATGGCAGTGGTGGTGTGCGTGTGTGCATGGCAGTGGTAGTGTCCGTGTGTGCATGGCAGTGGTGGTGTCCGTGTGTGCATGGCAGTGGTGGTGTCCGTGTGTGCATGGCAGTGGTGGTGTGCATGTGTGCATGGCAGTGGTGGTGTCCGTGTGTGCATGGCAGTGGTGGTGTCCGTGTGTGCATGGCAGTGGTGGTGTGCATGTGTGCATGGCAGTGGTGGTGTGCGTGTGTGCATGGCAGTGGTGGTGTCCGTGTGTGCATGGCAGTTGTGGTGTGCGTGTGTGCATGGCAGTGGTGGTGTGCGTGTGTGCATGGCAGTGGTGGTGTCCGTGTGTGCATGGCAGTTGTGGTGTGCGTGTGTGCATGGCAGTGGTGGTGTGCGTGTGTGCATGGCAGTGGTGGTGTGCGTGTGTGCATGGCAGTGGTGGTGTCTGTGTGTGCATGGCAGTGGTGGTGTCCGTGTGTGCATGGCAGTGGTGGTGTGCGTGTGTGCATGGCAGTGGTGGTGTGCGTGTGTGCATGGCAGTGGTGGTGTGCGTGTGTGCATGGCAGTTGTGGTGTGCGTGTGTGCATGGCAGTGGTGGTGTGCGTGTGTGCATGGCAGTGGTGGTGTCCGTGTGTGCATGGCAGTTGTGGTGTGCGTGTGTGCATGGCAGTGGTGGTGTGCGTGTGTGCATGGCAGTGGTGGTGTCCGTGTGTGCATGGCAGTTGTGGTGTGCGTGTGTGCATGGCAGTGGTGGTGTGCGTGTGTGCATGGCAGTGGTGGTGTGCGTGTATGCATGGCAGTGGTGGTGTACGTGTGCATGGAACCTACTTGCAATCAGACGTGTTGGTTGTCACCAGAATGCTTCGTTACTGCTGCCGGTAATGCTACCGGATGCTAGGACGTGAAGAGCACACCACTCACTTGAGTCGGGTCCAGCAACTTTTTGAATATCCGACCTCACTTCCTTCCAGAGGAGGATGCGAGGTCACAGCCACGACACACATAACCACTGCCCGGGTCTCCATACTATTAGGCAGTGAGTCAGTGTTCATCTTTCTTTTCCCGCTCGCCAGCAGTTAAGTCACCCATTCTTTCAGCTCAGTTTGATTCTGGTGGTTAAGTGACACCGCGGGAGCATTTCTTCATCGCTCCAGCGGTACTTAGTAATCGTCTCGGGCGGCATCAATGCTGTAGCGGCTGGGAGCCGACAGAGGGCGCATTAACAGCAACAGTCAGTGAGGTAATAAATAGCATGTGAATAAATGTGACATGCAGTAGACACGGCCCTGATAGGTAAGTGCCGGTGCTAAGCACCAGAAAGCACTGGCACAATTAGCAAAGCAACCCGCTTCTCCCTATGTACTGGCGACCTTAGGCCTGCTGCTTCAGCTGCGGGGGGCGCGCGCAGCCGTGAACGGCGGCTGCGCGCGAGCACTAGCACGCAATCTGAGAGGCAGGGACGGCACGCGACTGGGGCAAGCCGGTGTGTCCTGTTGAAAGAGGGTGCCCCTCCTTAGGCGCTCGGTGACTTGTTGGGGGCCTGTTGACGACTGTGCACCTGCCCGTCCTTGTGCAAGACAGTCTGTCCAGTGCTCACCCTCATTTGGCGAACGTCACCATGGAGCGCAAAGACACGCCGAGACGAGGTAGGAAGGGGGGGGGTGTCTCTGTGTGTGCTTGCGCATGCGCTGCGGCGAGGGGGGGATGTTCTGTATGTGTGTGTGTGAGTGTGTGTGGGTGAGTGTGTGTATGTGCGGCGAGGGGAGGGGGGGGGGGTCTGTATGTGTGTGCGTGTGTGTGAGTCTGCTTCCAAGGAGCCATGGGAGACAGGAAGCGCGCGCGACCTGATCCCAGTTCCAAGGTTGCGTGCGCGTGCACCTCGCTTGTCCGTCTCCCTTGACTCCTCGAAAGCCAGAATGATTACAAAAGAGTCTCGGAACGACAGATTGCTTCGCAATCTGTTCGCAGTTCCGAGACCTAAAAACGGATGACTGGAAGATGGCAAGAAGAGAATTGAAAAATGTAATCTGCAAAAAGAACGACGAAAACTTTCTGAATGGTAGAATATGTTTTTGTGGAAAAAGAAGCTAACCTGTTACAAATATTTGAGTTGCTGGAGATACACCTTTGTGATTTAAAAATGTCTTCTACAACTTTAGAGATTTTGCGTGTAGAGTTTTGAGCGGCTATCAAGTAAGGAGTCTGAGTAGCAGGGAGCTGATGGGCCCGTATTGAGTGAGACTTACCCTTTAGTTAGGGCAATGATGACATTTGCACTGTAGTCATTGTAGCACTTTATCCATTATGAGGCTGAAACAGACTCTTCCTGAACAAAATGAGCATGGGGCTGGCGAGAATAGACAAGAATGATAAGGAGCGCAGCCTAGAGATGGAGAAGAAACACACGCATTTACTTATGCATGATACACAATGCAGAAGATAGAACTGTGTATTATTGTGCACCAATTTCTACAGCATGATTCAGTTTCCAAGATTCGAAGTTTGATTCTCAGTGAATGTGTTTATGCTAATATCACCCAGCTGACATTATTTTCTAAAGTTGTTGGTTTCTTTAACGCCATTTAATTTCTCCTTACAATGGAAACCCAGTTTCTATTCCACAGGATCTTTCTCTAAAGCACAATCGGGGACTGTGCCCATTAAGTGGTTGACACTAGTCACACAAGGGAGTTTATTCATAATGTAGCCGCACATTTTCTTGTGCTTGGCTCTAAAGACTTTGCTCAGAAAGAGTGGGTTTCTCGCGAAAACAAATTTGTATTCCTAAAGCATTCCATTCTAGATAGTTTCTACAAACTTCCACTACTTCTGTCTCTCTTGTCTATTCAAAGATAACATTTCTGGTTCAGCATCTCTGTGTCATCAATTCAATACATGTTTGACCTGATCTTTCAATGATAAAATTCAACAATGTCCTCAGTAGGAGAAGTGATCATTTAAACATCATTTTCATCCTTTCAGAGATTCCAATGCAAACCACAAAATAGTCACCAATAGTATTAGATAAATAGAAAATCACTGGTTTCAGAGAAAATAAGTAATTGTAAAAAATAAATCTATATTTCGTTTTTTTTAACTAGTACATTAGTCATTTTGACACAAATTTGCTTTATACTATCTTCACCTGTAACAAGGCTTGATGTTTGCAAGATAATAACATGTAGGCCAATTAAGGGAAAATATAATACCTTGCCTTAGTGACCCTGTATTAAAAAACACAGGAAAGTGTATATCAACAGTAGTGTGTGAGGGACCACGGCACTCCATTTAGGGCCTTCTTTAACACCTACCAAGAGTGTGAATGGTCCATTTTTCTTGTCCTTGCAACACCTCTGCATGTACATTGTTTGGCTATAATTTTTGTAATTATTTTAATTGTCTTTGTTTCAATTGTTTCAGTGTTAGTAAAGCCAGTATCTTCCAAAGGATTTGATACAATTTTTGCACACTGTGTTTCAAAAACCGTTGTATACCTCGCACACAGGAGCATATGGTTCCCTCGGTATAGCTTTACCATCAACATAAAAATAGCTCTTAAAATGAGATACCATTTTAATAATGCAACTGGTAAAATACTGGCTGTGCTAAAACAATGTTATCGAAATTGCATTTTGCAAAGTGAGAGCTCCAAAATTGTCTATTTAAGATACCTAAGGAATTGCTGAAAAACCAACACATGGTAAAAGCCAGAACTGTATATGATCTAGTCAAACAGCTTTCATTTTTTGAAATGTCTTTATTAAGTATTAACTTAAAGGAAAAATAAAACTACAAAAAAAGCGGGCACATGCCTTTACATTGCCATCAATATTGGAACCACATGTTCAAAGCAGTCATCCTTACAGGGCGTAGGTTGGTTGCCTCACCAATGTGTGTTCCACCAGAGAGCATGCCAAAAACAGAGGGGTATATCTAGAATGGCCGAGGGTGGCGTTAAGCAAAACTTGCTAATGCCGCGTTCCGCCATTCTGAAAATGCAGGGACGTACCGTGTTTACAAAGAACGGTGCACCCCTTTGTTCCCCTAGCGCTGGCGCTAAATTAAGCTGCCTAGCGGCAAGTCAGGTAACCTTCCACCATAGTCCAAGGGTGTCTGCATTGGGGGGAATGATTCTTTATGCACAGGAAGGTGTCCCTCCCTGCACATAAAGAATCACAAATGGTGATTTATAACCCCATGTGTGCCTCATTGTGCAGCACACTTTGAAGTTGCAAATCTTCAATTTTTTAATTATTGTTTATCTTCAGAAAGGGACACCTTCCTGCACATAAACAATCATTCATGGTGTTTTGCTGTTTCTATGTATTCTGCAGAATGCAAAAATGGGGAGAAATAAAACATTTCTCTTCATTTCGCTATGTTGAAATCAGGTTTACCCTGGTCTTAATGTTGGCGCTGCCCCATATGTGCGCCACCCTTGTACATATGGGGCAGCGTGAAAAATAATGGATGTAGCGGTGGAAAGCCCACGCAACACCCAATTCCCAAAGGGTACCTTATTTACAAGTCTCGTTAAGCTACGTTAATTGGCTTAAAGACGCTTTGTAAATAAGGTGAAGCCCCTATCGCCAAATGAATGTCGTAAAAAGTGAAGTTCCTGTGGTGATAGGGGCTTGTAAATATGCCCCATTGTATTTAAACATGCAGTAGAATAACGTATTGGAAGACACTTTGTGTCACATCTGCAGTGCATAATTAAGGCTGTGATGTTTTGTGTCTCAAGACATGATTTTCTTACCCAGGGGGAGACCATGCCATTTACAACAGATCGCCTCTCTGTCCTTCCATGACTTGGGAGTGGTAGTATGGTCCCTCCCATAGTTTATTATAGTGTTCATGGGTATTTTGGATTCAACTGTTTAGTGTATAATAATCGTGACAGGAGCTGTTACCCTTCTTATGGTGGTCTCTCATCACTCTTGGCCTCAAATTTCATGGTATATATGTCCTAGATAATACCAATTTGGACCCTTTCCACTCAGAAGTCGCCCCTTAGTGACTACAACCGACTCCATCTTAGCCCATTTTAAGATTTCCCCTAGCTAGCGCTTCGTTCCAGAACATTGCTAGCTGCTTCCTAAAAAGTATTGAGGACAGGTCTGAGAACCTGCGGATATATCTGTCCGCTTGATTTTGGGCCTCATACCCAGTAGGCAGTATACGGGGGTGAGTGGTATTATGCGCTCTGCTAGGTCTCATAGGATTCCTGCCATTTCCCTCACCATGTGTTAAAAGCTGGTATCATGATGATGACATTTAGGACATTCCAATTGGTCCCCCAGGAGCACATGTTGAATGTGCTTTGGTGTAAGGTAGGCCTGGTGTAGAAAGTTAAATTGTGCGGAACTGAAACATGGATTTCCGGAGATCTCTTTTATCTGTAGTGTAGCGCCTGCCCAATGTTTATCGGTTAGTACCAATCTGAGGTCGGTTCACCACATATCCCTAGCCAGCAATTCTACTGTGTATTGTTGTGAATACAAGGTGTTGTAGAATACAGTAATAGCTTTTACTCAAATTGCTATGTATTATTATGATTTGCAGAGGCAATAATGTTGTTGGTCCAGAACGTCTGTGTCCCCAGTGGGTGATGATATCATGTTATGTTATGCTAATAACACTTCTATAGCGCACAGCTGCCCCAGCCAAGGGGCGTCCCGGCGCTTCAGGAAGGGTATCCAGACACAACATAGCAGTACGAGAGCAGAAACACACAGATCTGGATCCTAAGAGCTATGAGGGAACAGATGCGTTTTAATGGCTTTCCTGAACTTCAGCAGCTCCTCTATTTCACGAATATGGGACAGAAGAGAATTCCACAGTTTTGCAGCCAAAACCCAGAAGGAGCGACCTCCCGCCCTACACAGTCTAAACCTTGAAGGAAAGGCACAGGGTCTTAAAGTGGATCCTCTGTGCCATAGGCAGCCAGTGTAGAGAGCGGATGGTACTCTCTGCAGAACAGAACCTCGGTAACCCCACCAGGGCTCTGGCTGCAGCATTCTGGATACGTTGCATCCGGGCGATTTCAGCTTGGTTGGCCCCCAACAGTAGTAAACTGGCGTAATCAAGCCGCGATAGTATGGATGCTTGTATGACCAACAGTCTAGTCGAGGCATCAAAGAGCCTCAGAATAGGTCTCAGCCCTCATAAGATGCCAAAACAGGTGGCCGCTACTTTTTTCGTGTGGCCACAGAAACTGAGGGCAGGATCTAGCCAGACCCCCAAATTCTTTACCTCTGTGACTGGAATAGGGGTTACACCCAGCTCAGGGGGCCACCACGTATCACCCCAAAGATCCGTTTGCTTGCCCACTATCATGACCTGCGTGTTTTTAGCATTAAGCTGGAGACAGTTGGTATTCATCCAGCTGGCTACTGCCAAGAGTCCCTCCCGAAATCTGGGGGCGTCAAGGTCAGAGTCCCCACTCAAGGCGACCGCCAGCTGCGTGTCATCAGCATAGGAGACCATAGTCTGACCCCAATGCTTGACGACAGCAGCAAGCGGCCTCACATAAAGATTGAATAATGTGGGGCTCAACGACGAACCCTGGGGCACACCCAGCTCCAGGGGATAGAATTTGGACTCAAACGGCGGGGTGGCAACCTTGAAGTGTTGTATAGTGTTGTACTCTAGAAAATGGCCCACCGGTATCCCATTTGTGTCCCCCAGTTCTTGGAACAAATGTATTTTCCCTCATTATAGAGGCCGTCTGTGAGTAGTACCCCTACTTCTGTGCAAGACTGAGTGTTGCTCCGCCTTATAGTGTCTCTTATTGTCGTAGTGACAAAATTGGTAGTTGGGGGCATAATGTGGCTGGCCCTCCTTACCACATATATATTTATGCCAACATCTGCACGCGACTACCATTTGCCTAGTTTCCGGTGTTCATCGGTGAGCTTTGCGCAGCAGCAAAGTTAGGATATTTTTGCCATGCAAGGTGCATTTAACTTCTTCTCTCTCCTCATTTTCAGTCCCAAACCAGTGAATCAGCCACTGCAGTTATTCTTCGGCGTAGTAGAGCTCATAATTGGGGGCCCGAGTCCCCATCTATTAAGTGACATTAAACTACCTGTTTACATTCCACAATAAAAAATTAGGACATAAATCCAGGATAGATTTTTTCTTAATAAGCAACTCACTTCGAGATAAGGTCAAAAGCATCGAGCATCATCCAGCTCACTTATCGGATCATTCGGCTGTCCAATTAAAAATCTTATTTACACAAAGTCTAACTCCGACTAGATGGACCCTGGATCGATCAATTCTAACAACGGATGAAAGTGTGGATCAATTGCTAAGATCAACAACTAACTATTTTGCAGATAATGGTGAAGAATCCTCTGTAAGAATTAAATGGGAAACGTACAAAGCAGTGATAAGAGGACAATTACTTAGCCTGGGTGCACACAAAAACAAGGGAAGAAAAACCGACATAAAAAAATTGGAGTCAGAAATTAAGGAAACAGAATCACAACTGGGAGCCAGCCTTTCACCGTCTTCTAATGAAAAACTAACTGAGAGGTTATGTAAGTTAAAAGAGACCCTAACAGATTACTTGGAGAATATAGTACAAGAGAAATGGGAGAACAGTAAATTGGCTAAACACGAATATGGGGAAGGATGCGGGAAAATGTTAGCGTGGAAGTTGAAAACAGACCAGACAAGGAATACTATACTATCCGTGTATACCAAAGACCAATCAGCATTATGTGAAGACGACTCTGAAATTAGACAAGAATTTGCAGATTTCTTTTCAACAATATATAAAGAGGATATAAATCCATCAACTGAGTTAATTAAGGAATATCTAGAAGGAATAATAATGCCAAATCTAACAGAAGAGGAAATCGTTTCCTTAAATATTGATATAACACCTGAAGAAGTTAGATCTGCAATAGGAAGCCTAAAGAAGGGTAAAGCGGCAGGTCCGGATGCCCTACCCAACGAATTCTACATTGCTTTAAAAGATCCTTTAACTGAGCACTTGACAAAAGTCATGAATAAGATATACATGGAGCATGAAAAAATCCCTGATTCATGGAATGATGCCACAATAAGTCTCATATTAAAACCGGGGAAAAATCCCAAAACCTGTGAGTCTTACAGACCAATATCTCTACTTAATTGTGACTATAAATTATTTATGAACATAATAGCAAAAAGATTATCAAAGCTAATGCCGAATTTGATCGATCGGGACCAGAAGGGTTTCATAAAGGGCAGACAAATTCAAGAAATAACACATGAATTAATTGCGACAATAGATGTAGCTATATCAGAACAGTTACCCCTCACGATCATCACTTATGATGCGGCAAAAGCCTTTGATCGCGTAAACTGGCAATTTTTAAACAATGTCATAGAAAAAAAATAATCTGGGAAGTAATTTTAGTCACATGGTGAAGGAAATTTACTCCAACCCTAGAGCAAATATATTAGTAAACGGGAGTTTGACAAGTAACATCACTATTCAGAGGGGTACGAGGCAAGGCTGTCCCTTGTCGCCACTACTTTTCAATTTATATATTGAACCGTTAGCTTGCTCAATTAGAAACCATATCAAAATAACACCTTTTAAATACAAAAATTGGGGAAAAAAAGTGGCCTTATATGCAGATGACCTTATGGTGTTCACAGATAACTACAATAACTCAGAATTACCAATTAAGGAATTAATGAATAATTTTGGCAGGGTCTCAGGCTACTTAATAAATATTAATAAAACAGAGGCAATGAGTTGGAACTGTACGACAAAACCTGCCTTCTCAAAGGAAAAAATAAGATACTTAGGGATCATGCTAACTGAAGATCTGAATAAAATTCCCCAACTAAATTTAAATATAGTAGCAAAAGAAATGAGAAGTCTTCTTAAAACATGGTCTGGTCTACCACTAAACTTTTTGGGTAAATCAAACGCAGTAAAAATGACCATCATCCCCAAATTTACATACCTTTTTAATACAATTCCGTTGGAGTTTAATAAAGCTGCCCTAAAGAAAATACAAGGAGAATTATCCAGTTTTATTTGGTCGAAAAAAAGCACAAGAATTGCTTGGAACAAACTCAGGAGAAGGAAGAATCAAGGGGGCATTGCAAGTCCAGACATTATTGAGTATTGCAGGGCTTTTCAGTTTAAAAACTTCAGAACGTTACTAATGAAACACGGTAATTTCCCAAGTTTTCTTCAACATATCACGAATGGAGAAGACTATTTCCTTTTCAAATTTGGCCATCCAAAATTTTTTAAGAAAGTAAAATTGAAGCTATTAACTAATGCGGTCAAACTATGGACGCAATTTAGAAGTATTTTGAGGATCCCATACTACAGCAATATGGCCCCAATTTGGAACTCACCTGGAACACCAGAATGCCTCAAAGATGCATTATCCAGTGTAATTAGACAGCTAGGTTTTGAAAAATGGGGACAACTTTTATGCGAAAATGAATTAATATCATGGGAACATCTACATACAATAACGGAAGGGAAAGTGTCGAAGTTTAAATATTACCAACTGAAGAGTTGGGCTAATGCTATCCCGAGAGAAACAACAGACCCAGGAAACTTTGAAAAGGAAATGACAAAGGAAGCCATAATAACAAAAGAAATATCAAAATGGTATTGGGCGTTAATTGAAGCTGGAGAAGAAGATCAATCAATATCGGAAAAAATATGGAGAAGAGAGTTTACCAACAAAGAAATCGATTTAAAGATGATGTGGAAAAAATCCTCTGAACTATGTTAGGAGTGTGTAAAACCCGCTGCTCTAAAAAGAAATCATCTGTTCTCAATACATAGAGCGTATTGGACTCCAAAGAGATTATCAAGGTTCAAAGGTGCATCAATAAAGGCCTGCAGTAAATGTGGCGAAGAAAAGGCAGATGATACCCACATGTTTCAAAATTGCCCGGGGCTTGCGCAATTTTGGCAAGAAATTGGTAAGACACTCTCGGCTCTAATGAGAACCCCAATAACTGTAAGTACCTCTTTAATTATTTTCGGGATCGCTTCAAACACCATTACATTAAGTAAACATCAGGAAAAGCTATTGTTCACACTGATATTATTGGCACGCAGAGAGATCTGTATAAACTGGATAAAACCGACACCTCCATCATATGAGGACTGGTTAAATTCTGTAATCAGGGTATGCAGGTTGGATAGGAAAGGGATTAGTACAAAAAGAATGCAGTATTGGGATATATGGGCAAATTTCTTTACACCTGAGTAAATACCAAGACCCTTATCCTTGTGTCTTGATCAGTGCTTCTCTTTTTTTTTTCTTTTTTGTTTCTTCTTTTTTTTCTTTTTCTCTTTTTTTTTTTGTTTGCCAATGATTAAAGCGGAGACAATAATCTCCTGGCAGATATGGATTTCTGCCGAGTAGCTCTAGGGCTAGCTCATCACAGATCCTTGGAATTATTGTGTTGGATAAGGGTGAAATGGAGAAGTTTGACGGGTCTTGAGAAAAAGCTGGGAAACTCCCCTTTGGATACTTAGCAAAGTTTTGGGGCAGTGAAGACATATAACTCGAACAGACCGTCAATTCCCCCGAACACCTTATTATTCACATTCTTACCGCAATATGAGGTTTAAAAAATAAAATAAAAAAAAATAAAAATTAAACTACCTGTAGTACAACCCTTTTGCTACCTGTCCGCCAAATCAAGTCCGACAGTAGTCCATGAAAGTCATTGAATAAACACCTACTAAGTATTAGCAGCAGGGCTGCAAACAAATACAGTAAGCGGGGTAGTAACATTTTAGCTATTGCCACCCAGCCCATTGGGGATAATAGCAACGAGAGGCAGAAGGTGAGGGAACAACGTGTCTAGGATACCGCTCTGTCCAGGCTTACTTCTATTAAATCAGTATTAGAGTGATAAATGTTCACCCCCCAAGTATTTAAATGTGTCAAAACATCATATCAGTCTTGTAGTCATCACTGACTCTCTCCAATTGTTCTGGTACCTGTTGGAGCGAGAACAGGCAAAAGTTGGACTAGTTAATTATGAGGCTGACATCTCTCCAAACTTGTTAAACATCTCCATCAATGGTAGGTGGGAGGTACGGGCTCAGCATAAGTAAATTATTAAAGTATACTTAAAACCTTAGCTAGCGAGAAACCAATCCAGGGTTGCTCGTGTTTCGGTTCAGGTGGGACATGGCTTGGTAGTTTGGGCTGGACTGTTTCCATGAGGAACAGGGTCAATACTGATTTGCATGTGGCTAGGTCCAAACTGAGATAGCATGGTGAGCAAAAGGACAATGGGTTGGAGTGCTACCCAGAGTGATTGCCAGTGGGTAGACTCATTGCAGTCAGCCTTCCATTACATTTTGTGTGTTTTACACAAGTCAATTAGGTCGTTGTCCGCATATGATGATATTATGTCATTGTGCAGTGTTGCCCCCCTTCGAAACATTTCACCATAATTTTCTCCCCAACATTCTCTAATATATATCCCCATCTTTCCTGTGGCATTCTTTCCCCCCTCCTATGACTGTCTTCTCCCTTTGCTCTCTTTTTACTCACTACATCTCTTACCTACTGCTGTGTTGTCTTTTTGTCCCTCTTCACTATTCTTTTGCCATCAGGCAGCGTGTTCTCGCAGCAGGAATGTGGAAGGCTACACAGATGAATGCCGATTAGCGGCCTAGAGGAGGGGCACGGCTCACAATGGGAGACACATTGGAATTGTATCAACTTATTCAAACAATTAGTCGAAGAAATTTACTGAAGGGTCAAAATTACATAGGTGTGAAATATCTAATCAATAAAATAAATAATCCAATTAACAAAATCAACAGAATGCATTCAATATGTATGAACAAAGACTTCCTTATTAAAAAATACAATTAGAAGATATAATACAATTTTGTACAGTCAAGCGGTTCAACAAAATCTTTTGACCTAAAAGGACATCATATCATTTTTCTAAATTTGAATGGTTCGAGAACACCTTTTGATGTAAAAGGATATCATATTTGTACTGAAAAGCATAGTGCATTCAATCTACAGTGAAGAAAACTGTTCCATATTAAGAATAGTGTGGTGGAGTCACTGTAGAACAATTTTGTATCATCAAAATGAAAAAAACAACTCCATATTTATTCGTCAAAATAGATGTTAATAATCGATTACAATAGATTGCAATATTCCATTTATGCAGGGGACCTCTAAGAAATAAACACGTTCCATATATGATACCAACATCAGACTAACATGTTTCATTCTTCAAGGGTGGTCAAGCCCTGAAATGGTTGCTGCTCATTTCAGAATCCATTTTGATTCACATCTGTTCACAGTTCGTGTATATTATCCCTATGAGGGGGATGTTTTACAGGGTCAATAACTTGCTACTAGAGATGTATTTTGTGTTTGAAAAAAACATTCTATCAACAATGCACAGGTGTCTTCATGGGGGCATGTTTTGATGCTAAATATGCTATTTGGTTTGTAGATTATTTTCAGAACCAACTCATTCTACCCCAGATCAATCCTTTCTACCCACACATCAGACTCTGGAAATGTTATATTGGTGACGGGTCATGATCTGGAGGATCAATCCCACGGAACTCACAGAATTCTTCACTTGACTAAACAATAGCCATACCCATTTACATTTCACCTACAGTTTCAGTAAAACCTCGCTCCCCTTTTTTGACTTATCTATACAGGTATATGATGGTAAATTGGAAACTAATTTATACTGGAATCCAAATGACAGGGGCATGCTCCCAGAAACCCTCAGAGAAGCCCTTATTGTTGTGCTGTCCAAGCCAGGACAAGACCCACTAGACATATGGTCATATAGATCACTTTCCGTACTCAACCTAGAATATAAAATACTAGAGAAGCTCTTGGCCCAGAGATAGTTGCCAGTAATTGGACAAATGGTCCATACAAACTAGAATGGTTTTATACCAGAACAAAAAACATTTCTAGATATCCACCGACTGCTGAGTTTGATGGTGGCGCGCCCCTAAGACATGGATACCTGCCTGGCGGTGCCGATTCACATAGAAAAAGCATTCCACACCCTAGGCCGGGTATATCCTGTTGCAGTGCTGGAGAGACTGGGAGTGGGACCAGCAATTCTACAAAGGGTGGAAACACTATATAGTAGGCCGATCGCGATGGTTAGGGTGGGTTGGAAAATATCAGATAGATTTGAAATACATAGAGGCACCAGGCAAGGATGTCCTCTGTCTCTGCTAATCCTTGCACTTGGCGATTGAGCCTCTGCAAGTTGGCTGCGCACGAGGGCCCGGTGGTGTGGTGTCCGGCACACTGGTAACAGAGATTGCATCAGCCTATATGTGGCACAGACGTGTATGTGATTGCAAATGGCACGCCGTGCATTGTCTATATAGCATGCATGGTTATGGTGTGAATTCCTGTTTGGAACACATGCTGAGGTGATAGAATTTGCTGATACCCTCAATGAAATTCACTGCGCAGTGTGCAAATAAATATGACCCTCAGCAACAGGAAGTCTGCAATGCTGGGGTAGCATTAGAATGTTTTTCCTGTCCCAAGGAACAGTAAACATTACTACATATCACCCATCTTAATTGGGTGGGCGGATGTGTAGCCATTTCTCCCAGGGCCGTTGGAGAAGTTTGGTCACAGCAGAAACAGAGTAGCTTCCACTGTGGCTAAACTTAGGATCCACCTGAAATTATATTGACATGAAGGGAACTACATCACCACTGCAATAGAGTACCGTCTCCGCCAATATATAAATCGGCCCTTAGTCTGCTGTTTCCATCTCCACTGGAAGGAAAGTTCATAAGTTGCCAAGAAGTGAAGGCTGAATGCACCTCCTGTTAGTTATCAGCAAATGTAGGAACAATTCTGCATGGTCGGTCCCATCTCAATCTCCCAGCACAAAGTTCCTTCCTAACCCTTTTTCTGTTTCAAACTAAGGTAAAATTATCGGATTGTTATGGAACCTTTCATAATAAACAATTAGACGAAAGTGGCTGCATGCCAGTTTACTTATTAATATTCATTGAAATGTGATCTTTCAATTATAACAATAAACAGGAAACTACATTACCAACTTCCATGAAACTCTGTTCACAACTCAGAAATAATCATTTTAAAACATAGAATGCAAGTCAGATTAAATGCTGTGAATGCCTGGTTTTGAGGGTCACAAAAAGAAACAAGTATGAAGAGTGATAGCAGATTTTCAATTGTGGGAAGTGTCATACTAATTCTAGGAATTATGCTGAGTTCTAGAGTTATTTTACCCTGTGAAAAATCCTGATCCACTGCTAGGAGTTGATGAACCATGTTTGATAGAAAATGGGGTTCTTTCTTGATTTCCACATTGAAGTTATGGAAGGTGTTTCAGATGCTAAAATTTGCAGAATAATTATCTAAATTCGCCAATATCTTCCTCAGCCTTATGGGAAAATGGTCTGACATACAAAGTAAAACATCTAGTTCCAACAGCAGGAACAGTGTCAGTTGATTTCTCAGTGTTCTACTGCAGTGGCACCATAGAGCGCTAAGCAACAACTAGAGCACTAACATTCTATATTCATGACAAATGTGAGGGACACCTGAGCGCCATGTTGCTGGAATCAGAGCTAAGGAATTGAAACCATTTTCTAAAGAAGGAACTGCTGTAAATGAACATAAGGAGTGGATACATTTTGTATAGAAATTGGTGTTAGTGTACCAGAAAACTAAAATTAAGACATGTTTTCTATGATGTTTCAAATATCTTCCTCAGTGTCAGAAAAAAGTCTGGCATACTGAGAGAAGCGTGTACTTCCAACATGAACAGCAGACTTTCAAGTGACTCTCTAGTGGTCTACATTAGCTTCGCCACAGAGTTCTAGTTAACACCTAACATTTGGTATTTAAGACAAAAATATGAAATTTCTATAAACAATTTTGTTGCAATATGTGCTGTTGAATTGAAAGCTTTTCCTGTGGAGTAAGTGAGCATTGAGGTGTTGATACAGATATGAAACCATCTGGTTAAAAAAGGTGAGGAGAAGTATAGGTTGCTAATCATTTGAGGCATCACATATTTTTTAAAGAGTTAAACATCATTAAAGTGAGAGATTCCTACCTAAGTCCAGCATCCTCTTTCCACATCTATTTACTCGGGATACTCATCTTCTAAGTGGCCTAATACATCCCTAATTTAAATATAGTAAAGTTTGATAGGCATGGGAGGTATTTTCTAATCTTCCATTTAAATGTATTTGAATAGATTTATCAAGAAGCACATGAAACTATTTACAGACAGATCTTATATTTAAAAAAACTAGAAAGATTTGTTCTGCAATTTATAGTGAGATACGCTGAAGCAGTTGCTGTTTGGACATTTTTTTCTTTTTCTTTTTCCCACTTCTTCTTTGGAGTAGCTGAATCTTCCTGCATGAATTGGCACTGACTTCAAACTAATTTTTGCAGTTAGGTCAATATAAGGATGATAAATCATATTAAAAATATATATGTATTGTCTATAAAAATGACTTTTATACCTTATAAACTGCTACATTCGAAAATAATCAATTTACCCGTCTTAAAATAACTACCATTGTAAATATTTTTTAAAACACAGGGACAACTGTCATGGAGTTTTTATCTATAAAGAACACTTTACATATATAATATAAGCACATAGAAAGTAATGTTTTCCATGACTCCATTTTTTCAGGACATTGTAGCAGCAGAAATATGAAACATTTTCATGTGCATAGTGTACTTGCTGTATAGAAAAGTGAATGTTTCTAAAGCCTCGTGTCTTGCAGTGAAGGTACATTTTGTGGCCTAGGTCAGCATTCTAGTTCTTTATTAGTGCACTGTGAACTTCAGCTTATAGTTGTAATGAATGATATGTGGGTTCATATTCTGATAAGGCTTGTCCTAGGCACTAGTTATAAATCTCGTTGGTAGGTATCTACAGCCATTGAGACAATTAAAAGGCAGCCTTTTTGGTAGTGCACAGCTGTCTGATTTAGAATGTGCCATAAGAACTCAGACAACGAGTATAGAGATATCATTCCAGGTAGCCTCAATTGTACATCTGAGGGGTATGAAATCTTCATGAAGAACAGGACCAGTATAGCCAGCTGCTTTGGAGCTAAACAGGATCTCCTACCACATGTGGAGTGGTGTGGCTCACTGGTTAGAAGCGGCAGACCCGGGAGCAGAAGTCGGCCGGGACCAGGGTTCAATTCCCGATGCGGCAGGGTCGTGGACTTGGGTCAGCGGACTCGATATTTCTCGCTTCGGTGCCTACTCTAATCAGGGGTCCCACTCAGCAACTCTGGGCATTAGCTTGCCTAATCTCCACAATGGCCCTATCAACGCTGGGGATGCCTGGCTCCACCTTGGGGACTCCCAGCAGCGACCATCCCACAGGGAAAGCCAGGACGGGTTCCCCAGCGTTATACAGCGCCAGGAAACCTACGGGTAGCAGTGCGCTTTACAAGCTCAAACATTAATTAATTAATTAATTAATAATTTAATACCACTACCTCTGGAAATGAGCATGGTGTCCTAGCTGTGTTCACTAATACCAGCAAAACAAGTGTATCCCAAATTAGAAAGGTGCCAATCCCATCAATGACACATAAATAACCAGTTCACTGTTGGCTAGTATTTTGAGTGAGGCCAGAGGTATCATGGAGTTAGGATAATGAGGGTGTGATCTTACTGGGGTGGTGGAGAACTGTTGGTACGAGAAATCTTGTCATTTGCCTTTGAGGAAAACAATGTGTTATTTACAAGATATTGAGGACCAGTGGTAGAAAATTCAAAGTAACTTTTCCGGCAGCAAATTGCCCCAATTGTCTAACCATGTAGTTTCAGCTGTGATAAAGCCACTAGATTTGATTAAAGGAGAAACTTCCCTTGGCCTTGTGGACCTGTTCTCAAACAGTATACTGGATGGCTATAACATTGTATGGGATTACCCTTCACTTTACAGTCTGTCCAAAAATGCGTTCTGCACATAGAGGCCAGGGATAATGCAATATCTTACCAGAATACTGAGACTTAAATATCTACAAGCAAAAATATCATGAACAAAATATTGTAAGCATAAGTATGTTTGGATTACTGTACTTAACTCTGCAGTTAAACACCTTGACACTATGTATTTATTATAAGAAATAGTGTATGGTTGCATGCTGTATCCTACAATGGGGTCCAGCTAAAATGTATTTACTCCTGGCCACTTCAAGGAAAAGGCCTTTACCAGCTTGTTGTGTCCATATTAGCACACCAGATGTCTGG
Organism: Lissotriton vulgaris; assembly: GCF_964263255.1. Lineage (NCBI taxonomy): Eukaryota > Metazoa > Chordata > Amphibia > Caudata > Salamandridae > Lissotriton > Lissotriton vulgaris. Next base: position 82,164,376 of record NC_141698.1, on the reverse strand, counting down.
CCAGCACTTCAAGTCTCCTCACAGGTCTGAAAGAGCAGGTACAGTCCTTCTTCTGTTCTTCACAGGTCCAGACAGTTTTGCGAGGAGAATGTCTTGTGGGGTGGCACATTTATGGTTGACACTTGCTAGTTTGTGGGAGTGACTCCTGACTCATCCCTAACCAATAAGGTAAAGGTTCCCAGGGATAAACCTACACACGTTTGCAGTAGTTGCCCTACAGCAAACAATCCCACAGTGCATCTTTCTCCTAAAATTAAAAATGGAGAATACATTTCTCCCCTGTGGCGAGGTTCTGTGCCCACCTGAAGGTATGGCCAGGGAAATGAGCAGTACCCTTTTCTGTGTTCATTTAAGACTGGTAATGGGGGTAAATCCTGTTCCGTTGGACTTGGAGCAAGCCAGCCAAACTGGGCAACCAAAGCTTTTCCTTCTCCAGCTTTCACCTTTATAAGAAAACTAGCAGCGCGCCCCAGCGTTGCCTGGGGCAGAAAGAGGCTGGGGGCAGTACACCCGCTCCCGCCCCGACCCCCTCCGGCACCGGCTCCCTCCCGCCCTGACTCACTCCCGCCCCCCTCCCGCCCCGACTCACTCGCACCCCCCTCCCACCCCGACTCACTCACGCCCCCCTCCCGCCCCGACTCACTCGCGCCCCCCTTCCGCCCCGACTCACTCGTGCCCCCCTCCCGCCCGACTCACTCGCGCCCCCCTCCGGCCCGACTCACTCGCGCTCCGACATTTTCCTTTACTGCTGCCTCCTTCTTGCCTCCCCCTGCATCACACAGTCTCGCATTGAACTTTCCCTTTACTTACCTGTGCCGCCGCTCCTCACTGCACAGCCGCTCGTCAGTGCACCTCCGCTCCTCCTTCGTCATCATCATGCACGTCACGTCGCAGTCATCACGCTCGTCGCGTCGCGGCCAGCGCTAGGTCTTGACCGGCTCTACTTTCAGTGGACAACTTTGTTTACAAACTTAATTTTTTTTATTTACTTTTTATTTTTTTATTTATATAGCCTATGTCCATCTACACACCCTGACATTTTCATAGATGTATCGGGTGCGTAGATTGGCACTGTGGTTCCCGAGTTTACCTGGCAAAAAGGTGGAAGTTCTCTCTTTATAATAGTAGTATAGATTCATTTTTCAGGTCCTACCTCACTAATCCTGCTGCCAGGGGAAGAAAAACACATCCTCAAACCCAGCCAACATGCTCTGTTCTGGGATCAGTCATCATACCTCAGTAAGGTTAAGCACTGGATGTGCAGCTGTTGGAGAGTTAATGCAAATTCACCTCTAAGAGCTGCAGGCAGGGAAAAACTAACTTTCTAACATTTATTGTTCCTGAACATTACCTGAATATTTAATAAAAATACAATGCCAATATTGAAATGGGCTCTTAATAAATATAAAAAAATAGGGGTTGAATCTTTTTTACTAGCTGAACCCATCCCAGAGATAAAATAATTAATTTCTTAATGTGCATTTGATTTTCCTCATAGGATAGCCAGAGTCTCCCACGGTGGGAATAGCTTTGGTAATTGTAGGGACATGACATTAACAGTACTATTTTTATGATCTACAAGACCTACACAGATAATTTGAAAGGAGGGTTTTTGCCGTCTCAAAATGGATACTTTGACAGGTCGGGCTGCAGATTTAAAACTGCAGAAGTCAAGCTAGCATTGTGGGTCATGTTTTCTTTTGTGACCATAGTCAATGGCATAATAAATAGGTACCTCAGTCCACAGGTGACATCTAAGTTTCCATGACATGGATGAAACTTAAACACCATATACTATGGTCTTATTGGAGAGTACAATATGCCAATGAACAATTTTTACATGTTCTAGGGGTCACGGTACACACACTGGGCACTGGAAATTAAAACAATAAAAAATAGTTAATTATAAAAGAATGCACTTGAAAGACTCATGAAGAATGAGACACAAAACAGAAAAGGTCGATAAAGCACCCAATGCCTGCGGAACTGTACAATAAGACCGCAAGGACTTCAATCTGTTTATTTTTCCAACCTCATTCATCCCTAGCTTCATTACTGTCTCATGGCATGCCATCTCCCTGAGGCTTGACATACCTATCGCATGTCCTTTTCTTGGGGGCCCCCTATCCTGACAGTCTCCACTGCTATTGTATACCTTGCTTTCTGAGAGAGGGTCTGTCTGACATCAGGACCTTGATTTCTCGAACCATATTCTGATTTGTGCATTACTGCTGGCATTTCTTGGACGAATAGGGGGTGGAGTTAAATAGAAAAAGTCCAGAGTTAAGGGGTGAAACATGGAAGTAAGGTGGGTAGGAAGGAAAGCAAGGAGAAATGGGATGATTGCCATACACATCAGTTGAAGGGATAACAATTAACCTTTGTTCGGTTATGTTATTTTTTTTACATAGCACTTGATCGCTAAGATTATTGGTGCTTGTAAAAATACATTACTGCACTAAGACCTAGGAGCGATGGGAAAGAGAAACACTTCCCGCAAAAAATTAACTTAGTAAAAAGCATTATTTCAACAGGGGTCTGACTAGATTTGTCTCATCATAGGCTCCCCATCCAAAAGAGAATCACCTTCAAGCTTCTCTCCCACACCCACAAAGACATCTACAACACCGGACCGGCCTATCTTAACCACCGCCTCTCATTCCACGCCCCGCTGAGATCCCTCCTCTCAGCCCAGCTCTCCCTGGCTACGGTGCTACACATCAAGAAAACCAGGACAGTTCTTCTCCTTCCTCGCAGCTACGGCATGGAACACCCTCCCACTCCACCACCGGCAGACACTAACCTAACACTCTCCAAGTTCACGAAGGACCTCAAGACCTGGCTCTTCGATGAACCCTGATGAACATCCTGGAGCTGCGACCCCCAGCGCCTTGGGACCTTACGGGTGAGTAATTGCGCTTCACCAACCTTGATTGATTGATTGATTGATGGTCCCCAAAGGTGAACGTTTTTCTTCTACGAGCAAAGAGAAGAGAGTGATTGGATAAAGTGGGGGAGCACGTAGATTGCTAAAGTAAACATTTGTTGGCGATAAAAGTGTGTTGTTTCAAATGTATAACGTTATGCACAATCATCAAGGCAGTGGCTGCTACCACTCATAATGTAAGGTGGGGCCCGAAGGAGCCAGCCATACTCACCGTAATGCAGCATCTCTCCTTCTCCCCAACATGAAACTTCTCTTCCCCATGTCCACTAGCAGGAATGAAAGGTCTTCCTTCCTGCTCAGTAGAACGTGAATCCAACCAATCCTGGACCCATGTGTGGCCTTAGGCATGTGCAAGCTGTGCACCTGCACAGGGCCACCAAACCCCAGGGGCCTCCACGCCAATATATATCCTTAATATAATGATCCTCTGAGGATGGATACATATTTGCATGGCGGGGATTTGGCTGCCTCAGGCTCTGTTCCACTTCCTAACATTCTGACCCCCCCTCCTGAGCTCCGGGGGGCTCCACCCCATCCCGACCCCCTTTCCGGGGTGCGCTACCCATGCTCCCTGCCCAGGGCTACCATGGGCTTAGAGCCCCTGCTGGTCCTGCTCTCATCAGCGTAAGAGCAGCTCCAGGACTGGTAGGAGCAGGTTAACCAAGCACTCATTTTGAGGCTGAGGACCTGTGCCAGCAATCCCTTGGGTCTACAGTGCACATATCGGGCTGGCCTTAGATAGACAGGTGGCCAACCCAACATGTGCACTGAAAGGGGCAGCAGTAATCCTACAATAGCAGGATTCAGCCCCGCCCCCTGCAACACGCTCGCGCTGTACACAGCGCAAGCTGTGGTGGCAAAATAAAATGCCATTTCACGAATTTTGTGCACCTACTGTGCCAGCAGCAGGCGGGATGACGTCCCTCCATTCTTGTGGAGAAGCCGCTGCCGCGTCAAGGTCTTCTGAGTCACACAGGATGAATGAGCTGCCACTAACCAGTGTTCAGGTGGTTGCCTGAATTCTTTCGCAATTATATCTTGAAGTTTGAAAATCGTATCTAAATAGATGGGGAGAAATGCAAGACCAGCTCCATAAGCTATCTGTGTCAACCAGGAAGCAGGTAAAGGACTGTTTCTCTGACATTTACGCTTTGATGCTACAGAGTAAGATATATCCTTGGGAGTAAACAAGCTGCTGAGCTGCAGCCTGCCTTCACCTGTCGCCACACTACCGCATTGCATTACACTTCAAAGGTCTCTCCTTTGAAAAGACACCACATCTCTCTATTTCTGTCAAACAAATTGATAGGCCTATTATTGCGGCAAGGTCAGGCTCCATTTCACTGTTCCTCTCTCATGAAAAGCTGTTACATCTCTTTATTTCTGTCTTACAAATTAAAGGCTTCCCATCAACAACAAGCTCCTTTCCCAATCATAAAAAAACAACAGCAAGACACATATTTTTGGAATTGGTTTTTTCACCTTTGTATTTTTAGAAAGGAAATAAAATATTTTAGCATTTAGTCTTTTGCAGTGGGAGGTGGGGGGGGGGGGTAATATATATGATGTTGCATTTTAGCATTGCAATCCTTTTTTTTATCTATTTTTTATGAATCTATACTATGTTAATGTGCCTCGTTATTGCGAAGCTGCCCTGAACATCGTTGGCCAGCCTGAAAGGTTTGCCCTTAATCAACATCAAAAATGAAAAAAATAAATGAGTGGGAAGAATAAAAAACAATTCAATTAAACATTACGGGCATTAGTACATCAGTTTAAAGAATAAAGCTTTGTACTTTTGGAACACTTTTACAAGCTTTATTTTTTTTCTTTTTTGATTATAGTGAATGCGTTTTGGAAAACAAAACAATTTAAAGCTCTAAAACATATTATCAATCATTGTCTACTGCACTGATATTTTTTATGTTTGTGCTTATTTCTGTAATTTTGGATTTACAATTTTTAAGTTTTACGTGTCTGTTGGTTTTCAGCTTATCCACATTCCAAGCACTTATGATCATGTTTCTCTGTATCAAATGGTCAGCCATGTGCTGAGGGACTACACCACTGGGACCTGGGTTGAGACAATGATGATCAGCTCCATCTAACTGTTTGTGTTCCCTGTCCTAATAGTGGGAGTAAAGTAGCAAGACCAAACCCACAACTTTGTTAACAAGAAAGCGGGGATGCCCCTATAACCTCAATGCCCTTGGGCTATTACGATAATAATATAATATGGGAAGTGTGAGAATAAATCAAGAACATTTATTTAATGCAAGACAAAATTAATTAGTTTGGGTAACTATGAATTTTTTCACATCTTCAGCTAAAAGTCTTTTTTTTGTTTAACACTGCTGTGTAATTATTAATGCAACAAAGTGGGAATGCATTACATCACATTACATATATACGTTTCGTCATTTACATAATTTATTTAATAAAAATACATTGACATAAATACACAACAACACATCATAAAAACACCACTTATTTTTTGTAAATTCTTTAATTCTTTGGTCATTTCTTGTCTATTCAAACAACAATTTTATATGTAATAGGTGGGGCCTACAAATATTTTGAGTCCGTAATCCACCATAATGGTTATTGACATACAGGTAGATTCATCAAGCAGTTTTGCGAGCGCAAACGGTGCAAATCGCAATATTCGGCGGTATGCGCTCGCAAAAATTGCATTTGGAATTCATCAATGGGTCATGAACTCGCAATTTGAAAAATCGCAAATAATTGCGATTTCTCAAATTGCGATCGCATTTAAGGAATCTCAATTAGAGATTACTTAAATGCTAATCAGAACCTTTGAAAAATTGCGAATTCGCTATTTTTTACCGCTATTTACTGCGAAGTCTGACTTCGTGGTAAATAGCGAAAACTTAGAAAAATGCATATTAGTGCATTTTTCTAAGTGGTATGTTACACACACACATGTCCTTTGGACATGTGTGTGCGCAACATCAGTCTACATTGACATTTCAGGGGTGCTAAAGTGTGTCCTTTGGACACCCCTGGCACCTTTGAAATCGCATCCTTATTTGCGATTAGCAATTTGCTAATCGCAAATAAGGAGGCTGTAGGAATCGCAATTTATTTTGCGATTTCTACATGAATTCCGATTTGCAAGTCCTTAATAGCGTTTCCTTAATAATCACTATTAAGGACTCGCAAATCGGGACATTGATGAATCTGTGTGATAATTTATTAAAATAAATCTTTTTACATAAATACACAACACATCAAAATTACACCATCTATTGTATATACATTCTTTAATTTTTTGGTCATTTATTGTCTATTCAAACAACAATATTATATATATAACAGGTGGTGCATACAATATATTTTGAGTCCATAATCCACCATGATGTAGCACAGGTAAGGACAAATCGCTATCAGTGTTTTGAAGAATTTTATACTCCTCTCTGAAAGTTATCTCTCCAAAATTAATCATGTTCATAAATCACTCGCATTACACAGCACGCGACACACTACTTTTCCCCTCCTGACTAATCGATATTAATGACCACGCAATCACCTAAGATATCTGTCGGACTTTGAATTACAAACCCTACGGCTATCCTATGAATCGTCATCCAGTCTCCCCCTTAAGCTAGATAACATAACATTCAAGCAGTCCCAATCAACACAAACAGCCCTATGCAATCAAATCACAGAAGGATTAACCTCAACAACCTGAAAAAAGTAACTCTGACTGGAAATCCCGTGAGTATGAGATTCACCCGACACAACTACAGGGTAAGCGCTTCTCCTCTCCCACCGGTTGTTTAACGCCCAATCCTCCCTCCCTATGGTCAACCCCCTTACTGCATCACTACAGGAAGGCAACAAAGCTAATCGCTAGCGTGAGATACTTACCCTTACGTCATTATCACTTCAGAGTTTGTGCGATGCTCGTTTCTTAGCCTCACCACGCCAGATATCCCGCATAAACCACTAGCAGCAACATCATTGCTGCTACACTTTCGTCGTGCTATAGCCCCCCCCCCCCACGGAGCACTTACTACCGGAAATAATTTTCTGTGACCTTAAAAGAATTGCTAAATGACTCTCTACCCTGTATGCGCTGTTTTGTCACTTTATGTTATGTGTTCAGGTATGCGTGGTGAGGGAACCCCCCTCGCACACTTAGAGCTCCTTAGTGAGTGCAACACATAGTCTGCGCAACACTCACTTAAATATAATTTTTAACTTTCACCACTTATTGGTCCTGAGGAAAGCCAGCATTAATAAAGGCACTGGCTGAAACATGTCGACCTACACTGGATGTAGGTGGTCTTAACTTAACCACCACACATCCACTTGCCTTGTTTTTAACTGCTCTTGGAGGCCGAGTTATTAAACTTTAATTTACCCTCAGGTACTGGGACTACCAAGAAGCCGTTTTAATTCTCACTTTATCACTCACCTCACTGCACACTCAGTAAAAATACCTGCTCCGCTGTAATCAGGCGTCGAAGCACACCCGGGACATATTAGATGTCACTGGGTGGGTCCGATGATGAAGCATGCCACCAACTAGGTTAGTGGGTGAGGGCTTCATGAACACACCGACTTGGTGCCTGCTGAAAATACAGTTCAGAGTCCATCAACGGTCACACACGGCTAGTCCCTGTTTATACTACATATAAACCCCAGGGGATTCGGACTAGCTTTCTAGTCCTCTCTCTCCCTCTTGATACGCTAATATCCTATGAATCGTCATCCAGTCTCCCCCTTAAGCTAGATAACATAAAATGTAAGCAGTCCCAATCAACATAAACAGCCCTATGCAATCAAATCACAGAAGGATTAACCTCAACAACCTGAAAAAAGTAACTCTAACCCCCGAAAAACAAGTTACAAAGCTGGATAACCCACCGAAATCTATAAAGTGCCTACTATCCAACTGTTGCTCAGCAAAGCAACATGCAGCAAACATCGCTGACCAAATCTTGAGCCAGGAAATCGACGTGGCTATGCTAATGGAATTGTGGTTCACCAAATCTTCTTCCCTGTGCCTAGATATATTGGTTCCACCAAATTACTTTATTGTGAGACTAGATAGGCTGAACAAAACGGGGGGGGTGGTGTGGCCTGTATCCTTAGATCCAATATCGCCATCACTAAAATTCACTAGAACCACATGGAAACATGTGAATACCTTGGTCTCTCTTTAAGATCGTCAGATAACAAGCTCTACAAACTACACTCATTCTACCATCCTCCAGGTAATAATGTCTCATTCACTGACCAGCTGATGGGAATTATTACAGCCAATTCCTCACCTCACTCCAATGATATTTTTCTGGGGGACTTCAATCTTCACTGGAACAACCTTAAGAAGAGGTCAATATGACTAAAGATTTCCTAGCAGACCAATCGTTGGTGCAAGCCTGTATGTTACCAACCCACACTAAAGGATCTACCCTAGATTGGGTCATTTCCAAAGAAAACGCTGTTGATACTATCTCTATTGTTCCGTGCGACTGATCAGATCACCTCATCATTACTTTCAAAATTCCATTCACAGTTAGGAATCCTGTCACGCAATCAATCAAACAAAAGCATTGGGTTTGTGATACTAAAGGCCTGAACATGGAAACTGGCTGTACTCTGAGAGAAAGATCTTCAACTGCCTAATTACCTGGATGACGTCAACAAACTCACGGATCACTACAACCTCCCAATGACACCAAAGCCCTTTTAAAACTCAAAAGAATTCAGGTTAAAGACACAAATCCATGGTTCAACGGATCCCTGAATGAGGAAAGACAAAAACCCAGGCTAACTGAAAGGAAATGGAGACAACACCCTTCACCCCCCTATTTAAATCTGCTAAAAAGGACCTGGAACGCATACAATAAAAGCGTGCTAATATAAAAAAATGCCTTTTTTAGAAGGGTACTCAATAAATCAAGTAACAGACCAGGCAAACTATTTGAAGTGTTCAAAGATCAATCTAACAAAATGGCCAAATCCTCTCTATCAACACCTAAATCGGAAATAACCTAGGAAGAATTCTTGTCATTGTTTACAACGAAAGCTGGCTCCCAGTAGACTGAACTTAAGAATGCTGCAGAATACCCTCAAACCTAAATAGTACTCTTGCCGAACTTCAATTGCAACTCACACCTCAACTACAAAGAAATTGAGGGCATATTATCAAGGGATTTATCTCCGCTTTTTCGGCTTATAAAGCCAAGAAAGCAGAGATAAAATTATCTCCCTATCAGCAACAGGGTGCTAACACGCAAATTCGCACGTTAGCACTCTTTTCCTCTACGCTTCCCCTTGCATCTCTAATGAGATGCAAAGGGGGCGTTCCAGTGAAAAATAATAGGAGAAATGCTGTTAAGCGACAGTTCTCCTATTATCAAGGATTTCGCTTACCCTGTTAGTGACAAAAAAAGCTGCGCTAACTGCGGATTGCACTGCTTTTTTTACACCTGATATTTTCCTGACTTAGCCATGATATCCTATGGAAGGTGGATATCATGGCTAAGTTTGTGAGCCCCTATCATCAAGCTAACGCCAAACTTTGAGAGATTATCGTTGGTTTTCCAGCGATAATCTCTCAATTGGCAGTTAGCGTGAGGATTTTTATCAGTTCTGAGATAAACGTTGCTAATAGCAAGTTATCTCTGCGATAATTTCCGGCGATGCTTAGCGTTAAAAAATTTTTTGCTAAGCATCGTTAGCGATAAATATCGCCTAACGTTGGTAATATATTCCATGGTCCATTGGTCGACCTTCAAGCTCTATAACCATCAAGACATCGCCAAAACCTTTCTGTCCATAAAACCGAACTACCACTACAATGATACTATCCCTTCAAAATGTTGGTCTACAATCAATCATATGCTTAGCCCCAGCTGGACTAAGATTATTAATGCTTCACTTGCCCACGGTTCCCTACCAGACTGCCTAAAAACTGGCCAGGTCATCACTTTCTACAGAAAACCCCCCGAACCCAAATAACTTCTCACCGGTTTCAAACATTCTCATGCTATCCAAAGTTCTGGAAAAATGTCCACAACAACAACTGAGCCAACACATTGCTGAATTCAAGCTTCTCGACGACTGCCAATCAGGTTTCAGACCAGTTCGCAGTACGGAAACTGCAATCCTGCACATAGTGGATGACACTCTAGGCCGTAATTAAACTTGTCTTCTAGTTCTTCTTGACCTATCCTTCGCGTTCGACACCGTAAACTATGTTAAATTACTAGACTGTCTTGAGAAAAGGACGGGTTTAACAGGACCAGTCCTAAATTGGATTTAAATCCTTCTTGGAGAACAGATCACAAAGATTCCTGGTGAACCAAAAACTGTCTCTAACATCCCGATTCAAATTGGAGTCCCACAAGGCTCAACCCTTTCCCCATCGCTATCTAATCTGTATGTCGAACCACTAACAGAAATATTACAGCACTCAAACATCTCCTACCACATGCATGCAGATGACAAGCAGCTATATATGAAGATTACATCATTGGAAGAGATCAACATAATGAATCAGGCACTAAAGAGGACCTTTCAATGGTTATCTAGCAATCATTTCAAGCTCAACTCGCAGAAAACCAAATTCCTTCTGATTCCCCCCCCTAAAAGTTCCACGGTGATAAAGGAATGGACTAAGATGATCACTGTGCTAAACTTTACCCTGATCCTAGTAGACTCTACCAACTCACTAGGAATCACGTTGGACAAGGCTCTAAACATGCATTCACACATCAACACGATGGCAAAAACAGCCCACTTCCATCTAAGCTATCTCAGAAAACTAAAACCATCCATCGATACAGCTGAACTCAAAAACAGCAGTCCAGGCTTTATTCATCTTGAGGTTTGATATGGATGCACAACTGTTTCATGTCTTCCCAAGTTCTCAACATCTCCCCTAAAAGCCTGCCTTAACGCAGCAGCTAGCTAAACTCATAAATGGATCTAAGAAATTTGCCTATATCACTCCACATTTGAAAGTGATCAATTGGCTTCCATGCAAAGCTAGAATCCACCTAAAGATGGCATGTATCACTCACAAAGCACTACACTACAAAACACCTCTTTACCTGGCATAGAAAATGATGTTATCTGGAGGTAGCAGAGTGTCTCTGAGCACCGGAGATCTTTTACTAAAACCTGCATTCTTCCATAAGAAGAGAACATATGATAGAGCTTTCTCCGGAGCTGCTCCAAGAATCTGGAATTCGCTTCCACAATACATTAGAAGAATCACGTCCTCTATTCAAAAAGGAAGTTAAGGTCTTCCTTATGAGCAAATTCTTCCCATAACTTTTGGCGGTCTCAGCTATGGGTTTAATTGAATCGTATAGACAATCTCTCATTCTACGTCTATCAGCTGATCCTGTAGGATACATGGTACAGGATAATAGTACAGAACATTCTTATTAATTGGAACTTCGGGGCATCTTACTCCAGGTCGCTATAATTAATTGACAAGTTCGGCCAAACATCCTCAAGAAGTATTTGGTTATTCACATAATACTGTTTCAAGAACTGTAACTACGCAATAATCAATATTTGCATGAATAGTTAAAGTAAACTGAGTATCAATTTTTGAACAATCACTTAAATGTGGTAGCCCACTTAAGCCATGTATAACTATGGAAATTGAATACTTTTGTACTGTAAAGCGCTCTGACATCCACTTGTGGATCATGTTCGCGCTATAGAAAAGAAGGGATAAATAAAAAATCATCAATAAGGTCAGGCCTAGAAAACAGTCCATTCAAATGATTCAGACACTGAAATATTATATCAAAGTGTCTCTTATACTAGTTCCTACAATGTACAATAGTAACAATTTTCAACTCTGTCTAAAACCCCTTTGCTTCCACATGAAAGATCCCTGGCACAGCAGCCTATGAAACAATAGCTGTCATATTCAAAGAGGGCAAAAACTATATAGAACTGAAAAACTATAGGTACATTTCCCTAATCAATATGGAAGCTAAAATGTATGCACAAACTCTAGCTAAATGAGCAGAACCCATCATTACCAAGTCTGTACACAAGCCTCAATCAGGGTTCTTAAAAGGCAGGTTGGAGAGCAACAACATCAGCACCTTTTGTCAGATAATTGAAAAGGCTCAACTTATTGCCTCCCCACCAGTGACTAGTGCCTTAGATGCAGAAAAGGCCTTTGGCAAAGTAACTTAGCCTTTTCTAGAAGTCGTGCTGCAGCACCATAATTTTGACCCCGGTTTATCAGTATTGCCATGGCATAGCAAGGAGGGAATGATTTTATGCTGCATAGTTTTGGAGGATACGATGGCAGAGGTTCCTTTATTGGGAGGATCTTTATTCCAATGTTGGAAATTTGGATGACAGCAAAGATAATTTTTTGAGTAAGGGAGTGGTTAATAGCTTGTTAATTTTAGAAGTGTTGTGCCCAGTTGCAATCCATATATGCAGTAGAGAGCCACTTCAGGGTCATGAAAAATGCTTATTTTGGATAATTTCACTTTTATTTTTCATATAGTGTAAAAATCCAAAATGGATTCTGTTGTAATCTTTTCTCTCTCTCTTTTCCTACCCATCTATCTATATTTTACTTGGCACATTCCTTCCTCCCCTCTATCAGGTGGAACGTTCTGTGGAGTTTGCTTTAGAATGTTCACAGGGGCACTGGTATACAGAGAGTGGATTACTGGAATAAAGATGCTTTTACCTCTCCTTGGCTTCAGCGTCATACTTTATATCAGATACTTTTTTTAATTGTTGGAGTTCAATAAATTACAGCGGGCCGGAGACCCTTGACTAGAGATATACCTTTTGTCAGCCCAGCTGTTGCCATTTACTGATAGCAATTTAATTTTTGTCATCTTACATTTCCAGGGAGATAGAAGTTTGGCGCTTGTAATACCTGTAGTCCATTTTTTGTCTAAAAGGAGAATTGTCCTCCCTTTGTCTGTTAAGACCTGTTTTGAGTGGTGGGGAGCAAAGTGATTTCTTGTTATTATGGAAATATTATGATTAGGAGACGCAAGAACTTTTTCTATATGATTTCAATAGGATTGGAAAGCAATGTTAATTATGAACCACATCGCTCTTTGAATGGTGTGGTAGGCGGGTTGGTAAGTAAACCAGAAGTGGATTTTGCATTTGCCGTTGCTGTAATTTAGGCTTAATTTCTTAAGGGAGATTCTGGCCCGTTTGTTATTCTAAAGGAATTCAGACATCATCCTATCGAGAAGTCGTACTGCAGCACCATAATTTTTGACCCAGTTTATCAATATTGTCATGGCATGCCACAGTTACAATGGCTAGTGTGAGTATTAATGGTTCATTATCAGATGCCGTCCTCACCAACAAGGTACCCTGCAAAGCTGACCTCTCTGTCCACTTTTGTTTCTTCTAGCTATTACCATCTCTTACAACTAACAAGCCACTGCGGCGACATCTGAACATTTAGTTGTAACTCACTCCAACTTTAAAATGGTGCCTTATGCGGATGGTATACCTTTGCTCCCAGGAATTGATGGATTCCTCTGCGACTCCTGCACTGTTAAATATTATACGAGGCATCTCTGGGGTTTCAGGATAAACACTGACCAGGGTAAAGACCAAAGTCCCCTCTCTAAATGTACATTGCCCTTCCAAATGTATCAGTAAGTTAGGTCTCCACTAGCAGATCGACTACATTTAATAGCTTGGTACATGGTCTTCCAATGATTTAGCATTGTCAGTTAAATATAATGAAACTAATATCCTGGAAACAGTTAGAAACCTACTTGAATCCTGGTCTCCAAAACACATTTCATGGTGGGCAGAGTTGAGTCGTTCAGACTGATGATCACTCCACTTATTCATTTTGTCTTTAGCATGTGCCCTAATCACCTCTCTCAATGATTCTTAGGGCCCCATTAGGATGGCAGGCGGTTTGCCCCCGCCGGGTGGAGGTAGCCACCGCCGGCCCGATCCGCCCGCCATCCGTGCACAAATTACCCCCCACCATATTCGAATGGCCGGGGGATCCGCGGCGGACGGAAAGACCGTCCACCGCTTTTCCGCCCGGTGCGGTGTCTAATAGACACCTCCAGCTATATTAGCATGTGCTTTAACAGATGCCTTAAAGGCATGCAAAGTCTGGTTGGGGGACCCGCTGCAGTCCCCCAGGGACTCCGGGGAGTGGGGGGTGCACATGGGGGGTACCATGCACAACCTGGCAGGCACCGCGCAGTGCCTGCCATGTTGTGCATGGAAGTGCACAACATGCCTCCCTAACATTGTGGCGGGCGGTGCTTAGTGCACCGCCCGCCACAATGTTAGTGATGCAGGATGTGCCCGCCACTGTAGCGGGCACATCCTAATGGCACATACGGAACCCCTGCCCTTATGGCAGGTGGTCCCTGGTTACGACAGGATGGCGGGCGGACTTTGTCCGCCCGCCATCCTAATGTACCCCTTAGTGTCAGTTGATAAGATGATGTATGCATTCCTATGGAAGAACAAATGGGCTAGAATCTCCCTTAAGAAATAAAGACTGCACCCTGCTGCACACGCCGCAATACAAAAGATGCACTTTTTGACCGCCTTGTAATATTATTGGCATGACCGCCGACAGCAAGTCGGGCAGTACCGTCTCCAATACGATGGTGGTCAGAGGTAAGTCTGACCCTTATTATAATGAGGCCGTAAGGGCTTCATTATGATGGTGGTCGGACTGCAGTCTGGCAGCCATCATATCAGGGATGGGGCTGCACAACTTGCTGTTGGCGGTCCCACCATAGGAATTACAATGGGGCCACCTTCAAGGCAGTTGCAATGTGTACAATTTGTATTGCAGCATGTGCTGCAGGCTGCAGCAAACACCAAAGCTAAGGGCCAAAGGTGAAGGGGGGCCTGCTACTGGCCCCAAATGTCCCTTTCTGCCAACCTTTCCATGGAACCGACATGAATGGGCCGGTGGATAGGAATACCTACGGCGGTGCCTGCCATGCACCGCCACCATTGTAGGTAGTACAGCACCTCCGACCGTCTGGTCCGTTGCAGTCGGTCTCTCCAACTACCAAAGAACTGCCAGCCATCATGATGAGGCGGGCGGGAACGCAGTCACCGATGGTGGTGCGACTGCCACTGACTGGGTGACGGTGGCGGTCCCACCACCATCATAATGAGGCCCTAATTTACAGCAATGGCAAATACAAATTTCTCAACTGGTTAAATTACCAAACCGCCTGCCACACCATTCAAAGAGCGATGTGTTTTGTGGATAACCCTGCTTTCAAACCTTACTTGAATCAAATAGAAAAAGATCCTGCTTCACCTAATCATATTAGTTCAATATTAACATTGAATCACTTTGCACCCAACCACTCATAACAGAGCATCACAGACACAGGGAGGACAGTTCTCCTTATAGACAAAAAATTGACTACACATATTGGAAGGTTCGAAATACCTATCGAAACACCTATCACTCAGGAAATGTAAGAAGACAAAAATCTAATTGCTGTCATTAAACGGCCACAGCTGGGGTGATAAAAGGTATAACTCTAATCAGGGATCTCTCCTGTTCGCATGACTCTCTGTCATTTACTGAACTCCAACAAATCAGAAAATGATCCATTTTGGATTTTTACACTATTTGAAAAATAAAAGTACAATTATCTGGAATAGGTCTTTCTCGTGATCCTGAAGTAGGCTCTCTACTTCTGACTTGGATAGCAACTGGTCACACCACCTCAGAAAATGAGCCGATTTTGATTTTTACACTACTTGAAAAATAAAAGTGAAACTATCTAAAATAGGTTCTTTTAATGTTCCCGAATGCCCTCTGCTTCTGAAATAGATAGCAACTGTGCACACCACTTCTGAAATGCACAGGCTGTTCACCCTTCACTTACCCAACACATTATCTTAGCTACCATCCAAATGGGAAAAACACTTCAAAAATGTGAATAGAGATCCTGCAGATGAAGAAACCTGGGTCATCATATTTTCCAAACCTGTGCAGCATAAAATGATTCTTTCCTTGGCCCAATCAAAACTCCTTACTATTCACTTAGCATACTGGACATCAAGTAGATTAGCCAAAGGCAAACGAGCTGATTCAGATATATGCTGGGATTGTAAAGAGAAACTGGGGGAGTTTGAACACATGATTTTCAACTGCAGTTTAAAAAAAACATATAGGACAAAAGTCACAGAACAATTATTTAAACAAAACATTATATTCAACTTCACCATGGTGAATTTTGGCACACAAGCATCTTTACACTCCAAACAAGCAAAATGTGCTCTTCTTCACCTATTATTAACCACTACAGCTAAACAAATCCTTAGAGACTAGAAATCTGCCAACATCATTTCTTTCCATGCTTGGTGAGAATGATAACTTATATTTGTAGTGTAAATAACTAGCAATGCCCTATGCAATGCTCAAATATGTTCTCCAGCAATATTTGGTATCTACTAGATAGATTTATTGAAGAAACTGCTTATTACAAAGGTGCCCTACAACAGTGAGTTGTTCTCCTCAATACAAGTGCTGCCTCCATAGATACAAGGCTTTAGCTTGTTTGCCTGCATATCCCACTCTTCCCTTTTCAGGCTTATGTTTTACTTCTTTATATTGTCTTTCCGTCCCCTCTGCCACCTCTTTTGGTTTCCTTGGTTCCTTGGGGCTACGGCCCATTGCTTGTGTATGGTTTTCATCACTTTTCCAAGCCAATTTGGTTTCTATTCTTGCATTCTGAAATAATACATTAAATAAATTGAGCTATAGTTTTTACTCAATGTTAATTCAGGCATTTGTTTAGTGTTTGACGTAGGTAAGCCAAAGCCTCTTCCTGCACTGCATGGTCTGTGCAGTCCAAGCCATGCAGGGACAGGGGGTGCATACAGATAGGGGGCACACAATGTGCCCCCTTGCATGCAACCCCAGGTCCAGAGGCAACAGGGGGCCCAGTGGGCCCTCCTTAGTTTTCTCACCGCCACCCTTTTCATGGTGAGCTCACCCCCATAAAAAGGAGGGTGGTGAGGAAATTCGTAATATGCTTGGCGGTGTTCCAACAGCACTACCAGCATATTGCGGCCTCTAACCACTGCACCACCACCTCAAGATCAAGGATCCCCGGTGATAGCAGCGGGCCAGCGGCAGTCCAACCGCCATACTCATAATATGTCACGTGGACCGCCACCACGGATTTGGCAGACCCATTGACCGCTGAACTCATAATTGAGCCCCTAGTTTTAAAGTTTGCTGGACAGTTGGCAGTGGTCCTCTAGCTGCCTACTCTCTACCAAACATTATCTTTGCATTCACAAAGGGAACAGGTCCAACAGGGACCTCTTCTCATTCGGTGATGAGTTACCGCCCCAACTTGGAAGTCAGTTTTTTTTCAATGTTTTGCGACCTGGTTGTAATTGTTGTCTGGCACCTCCAGCCAGGCCCTGAACCCAACCCTGCTGCAGCCATTCAACCTCCCTGGTTCTGAAAAAGCCACCACAGGTGGTGAATCAACATTTTATGCCCCTTTTTAAAGAAAGGATAGCTGCTAAAATGTGATCAAATATAAAATGTGTGTACCTCGCATATGGTTAGATCTGTGCCACCAAAATCTTTCAACATACATGCTTATATAATGTATATACTGTATAGCCCTGTCTTTAATAAAATGTTTCTTTAAAAAAATAGTTTTTTTAAAAGAAAGGATATCCAATTGTCAGTGTGCATCTGCCATCTTGAGGTCGAGTAACACGACTAATCTCTAAATAGATTTACAGATGTAAATAAATGGGCTATATATGGTATCCCTAAATATTTCCTTCACAGATTTCCTAGTTCCAGTTTGCAGCAAATGAAATCAGCAAGTGGAATCCTTGTCTTGCTATATTTTTTCTAAGATGATTTTGCCAAAGCTATTGGCCTTTATTATAGCTCTATTCCATGTCAGGTACTTGTACTGCACTGGGGTGATAGCTGTCTTTTCTGGAGATTTTCAGGGATCAAGAGACATCGAAGTCAGCCTGTTGAGCAGCATGCGGCAGCCATCTTAGGGTCAGGCACTCTATTATGCTCTCTTTACTGCACTATAGGAGAGTATTTAGCCAAGCCCCTGTGGGTAAAGTATAAGATTACGCTGCAAGCCGTGCGTAAAGTATAAGATTACACTGCAAGCCGTGCTCGATTACATGTGCCTTACGCACGCTTATAGAGGAGGCTAGTGGAGGTCCTTGTGGATCCTTTCAGTGACCTCCATTTTAGGTTAAGACATTGGTGCCATATGCGAGTACGGCGTTGAATGAATATGCAAGTCTTACTTTCCTCTTTTTTGGTATCAGGTATTCTGTCTCTGGTACCGCATATTCAGTTGAAAGGTTATTCAGGAATTTCCGAGTATTTTCGGGGGTCCCCACTATCTGTGTACCGTGGTGGATCCCGCCATGGCCTCGGGGCATCACGAGGGCCGATTTGTGCTCTGGTGCTTCCCCCGTTGTAAAGGATTTTATCTTCCACACATTTCTTAGGTGTGCTGGTTTATTAATCGTTCCCCGAAACGCCGGTAATTTAGTATGTGATAGATCTAGTGGAGCTCCTTGTGGATGTCCGCCATCTTAGGTTCAGGCATCAGTGCACTGTGTGAGTATGGAGTTGCCTATGACAGTCTTACTTTTCTCTTGTTTGGCAGTGGGTATTTCGTGGTCGGACCGCCTCTCTAATTGAACGGATATTCAGGAATGTCCAAGGTTTTTCTGGGGTCTTCACTGTCTATGCACCGCGGTGGAACTTGTCTAGGCGTCAGACCTCTGTCAGGACAGATTCATGTTCTGGCGCTTCCCCCGCTGTGAAAGTTCTTTTCTGCCATGCATTTCTTTGCTGTATTGGCTTATTAAATGTTTTCTGCTATTCTGGTTGCATAGGGTGACAAGTAGACGGTGAACTTTGCATAAAGGTGTCCTGTCGAGATGGATCTGAGCGCTCAAACCGCCATCTTCTTTGCACTCCAAGCCAAGAGGGGCCTTCCTGCACTTAAACAGTCATTGGCGTTTTGCTGTTTCTATGTGTGCTGCACAAGGCAGCAGACAAGGAAAAAAGAAATAGGAGGAAAAATAATACATTTATCTTTGTTTTGCCTGTTTAAGACCAGCAGGTTTTCCCTGGTCCTAATTTTGGCGATGCTTCCTATTTAAGCTGCTCTTGTAAATAGGGGGCAGCGTCAAAATCAATGGGTTTTGCGGTGGAACGCCCACCACAACACCCATTGCCTGCATCTTTCACGCTAAGTGTAGCCTGAAAGGGGGCCTTATTTACAAGGCAGCGTTAAGCCACGCCTATCGCTGCCTTGTAAATAAGGCAACGCTCCTATCACCATCACAACGTCACTAAGAGTGACTGTTGTGGTGGTGATAGGGGCTTGTAATATGCCCCTGAGTTCCTTTGTGTTCATTTGTATAATTTCACAACAGTACACAATTTCAGATCAGGCACCTAGTAAAAAAGTAAGAGACGTTTTAGAGATCAAAACCCAGCTGCATAAAAGACAGTTTTGACGACCTCTTTTATTTGGCTCTTCACGAACTTCTTTCTGTTCGCCCTAGAATATGTCTGCTCAGCCCATGCGGTGCGGCTCTATTCACCGGACAGTGAGTGGTTCAAAGTCCATCTTCCACACCAGGCCAGATCAATGCTCTGCTGGCAGGCTCTCCATGGCTGGGCAGTTTCCTAAATGCTTTCCATCCCTCTTGGATGAAACTGACCCCGGGGCTCAGACTCGGCGCTCTTTGTTGTCCTTTACAAATGCGCAGAGATTGTAATGCACTGCGCGCAGTTCTCTGTCTGAACATGAATGCCTGGCCCGGAGCGTCTCTTCAAAGAACCGTCTACTCGTCTGAGTTAAAGCGCTTGTCAGCTCGACTCTTTAAACACTGCACACAACTTTCACGCTACTGTGGAGGAGCAACCAGCTGCATCAGAGCAAAAAATGCAAAGATAAATAATGTATAGTGACGGGAAAAAAAAGAATGAATGGGGAAACAGGAGCAAAACTGGTTATTTATTCATGGGTAACAAGGAAGGCTCAGTGAGTTAAACGTTAACTGTTGGGTGCAGTTATCAGGTCAGGATATCGAACACAGCATTTCATCCTTCGAGGATGGTAAAATTGAGGGCCCGTAAACTGGCATCAGAAGAACATCATGTATTTACAAGCCCCTTGCGCCTCTTTTACGCCACCGTTGCGTCACTTTTGTGATGCAGCGGCGGCGCAAAAGATGCGCAATGGTGCGGGGAAATTACAACGTGACACATCTAAAGCTCTGCACCAGAATGAGGTGTTCCTGCGCAGGGGGGGGGGCGTTCCTACGCAGGAACGCCTCCTAAAAGTGGCTGAGTGAAATCCACAAGATTTCACTCAGTCACTTTTGGGCCAATGCTGCGTCAAAACCCTGTGTTTGCTTGAAGAAGGCGTAAGGATTGACGCAGCATTCTGGAGATAGGACCCCCCAGAACATTGGTGGAGCTGCGTCGCTCTTGCGACGCAACTCCAGCAATGCTCCGCCTATACTGCACAGATGCGTCACGCATCTGTGCCGTTTTTGCCCCTAAATGCAGCGCATCCAGGGTGGCGGAGCCGTGACGCACAATAACTGGCGCATCCCTGCTGATATGCTGGGATGCGGCAGTTATTGTAAATCTGCCCCATAGTGCTTTGATATGGCAGAAGGCTGGTGAGGAGCGCAGAGAAGTTATTATTTTTACTGAAGTGCGCATTATAACAATTCAGAAACACAGGAAATGTGTCGTTTTAAAAATCATAAGGGCTGGTTTGCAAATTGCAAACCCACTGCTCTGGAATTAATTTGACACCCCCATTTGCAAATACCTACCAGTGCAAATAACGTGACCTTTCAAGAGAGTGTTGCAAAAAATGACATTTACGGGCACTGTCAGATGCATAAACATAATTGCTAGACTGATCTGGTTGTGCAAATGTCACAGCACCCGTTTTAAGCTGCAATCTTGGCATGGGACGCCAACAGTGAGAAATATAATAAAATAACATATTATCGATTGAAGAGGGAAGATGATTGACAATTAATAATACAACAAAACCGATCCATAAATCATTCGTCATAGTCTGAAAACGATAAAACTATTTATCTTGGGAACCTTTCATTATGTTGAACCCTCGATTAAACAGAGGCAAAAAAAATGAATCATTCCATATTTACAAGAAAAACAGAATACATTTTTAACTGAACTCCTTTAGGTTTCAGTTATTAAAATATAATTCAGCGCCAGTATGCTTCATATTAGAAGGGGAAACGATGATATCACATACTTTCTTTATCACACCCATAAATTTACAAAACCGATTAGTAACGCATTTTCCCGGGTGCTACACAGCTCTGGCTATTCTGACCTCAAGCGTGCCCCTGGCAACGCCTTTGAAACCTGTCCACGTAGCGGTGGCAAAATCAGTGCCAAGAACAAAGGGGTAATTTGTTCATATGGTCGTCAGGGATCCACTCTCTTTGTAGGTTGTAGGAGTGTGCGAAATTCGAAAAATATGGGGGCATATTATCAAGGGGGTTTATCTCCGCTTTTTTGACTTTAAAAGCCAAGAAAGCGGAGATAAAATGATCTCCCTATTACCTAGCTGTCGCTAACACCAGTTAGCGACAGCTAGTAGGAGATAGCGACCATCTTGGGCCCCACTTTGCATGTCAGTGATATTTATCACTAATGACATGCAAAGTGGGCGTGCCAAGATGTTAGCGACTGGAAACAGTCGCTAACATCGCTATCTCCTATTACCAACTTATGGAGATATTCGCGCTAAGAGCGAATATCTCCAAAAGCTAACACCTGCCCTGAGCAGTTCTTAGCCATGTTATCCAATGGTAGGTTGATAACATGGCTAAGAGCATTAGCTCGGTAATGCCTGAATATCGCTGACTTTTCAGCGATATTCATGCATTGCGGACGATTTTTATCGCATTTGCGATAAACCTTGGTAATGGTTTATCTGCGATAAAAAGCGCCGCACTTCAGCGGTAAATTTTTGTCTCTAACCAAGCAATAGCGATAATTATCGCTATTGCTTGGTAATATGCCCCCAAGCTTTCGTGTAATTATGCCGAATTCTGACCATATTACGCGTGATTACCCCCATGCAATCTATCCTTTAGGACTATATTTTAGTGCGAAATCCCTTCTCGCGTCGTTTTCTGAAGCAAGAATGGCCTGTGGTAAAAGAAAAATTGTGCAAAATTTTTTTTTTTAAAAGCATCGAAAATAACAGGCACTCGTGTTCTGTTGCTTCGATGCACTACTCTAGAGGTGTTTATTGGCATTATAGGCACCCCTAGTGGTACTAGCAATAATAGACACAATTCGCGACATATGTGGCACCCTTGAAAAAATGCTGGCACTGGCGGAATTTCTTGGTCTAGGGGACCCATGGCCAAATGTTGGCACTGCCATATATATTTTTTTCTTTTAGGAAGTTGTTTTAGTGATATTTCATACTTTAGCAAATACAACATAACAATGTTAGCAGGCTTTTCATCAAATAAGATCTCTAACATACAGTACAGCATAAACTTAGAGACAATCGGTTGAACGTCCCATGGTCCCCACCGCCGCTGCAGGTTTACCGGGTTTTTCCCCACCCATATATTCACTCCCTCTCCAAGAGTCCTTCCAGGCAACTAGCGCAAGGCCCTCTCAATCACTCATCCCTAGGTCTCCAATTTCACCCCTTCGCCTCCCCAACTCTGTCATCCCTTCAGGTGAGTGGCACTGGCATATTTGAAATGAACCCCTTTGCCGCGGCCGCAATTTCGCGGCAGTGCGGCACTTCTGCAAAATGGGCGGGGCTGCGTCGGCCGTTGGCCGACGGCAGCACTAGCGAGGTAGTGCTGCCGTCGGCCAACGGCTGACGGCAGCACGCAAGGGGATAATTCTTGCCAGAAGGAAGGACAACAATGGAAGGGGACAAGCATGACAAAAGGCTGGCTCAGATATTCTAGAGGTAATTTTTCACATAAGGTTCACCTATAGTATATGCCGGACATTAATGGCAAAATTCCGGCACTACCAAACTGTGTGTCATTTTTTGGCATAAGGGAACATCCATGCCAAAATACTGGTGCTGGCACAATATGTTGAAATACGGGAGAACCAATCGGACACGTTGGAAAAAAAAGGGGGCAATGCTTGGGGAAGAGTCAGGGTTTCATTAGCAGAGAAATACATGAAGGGGCTTGAGTATATGCTTAGTGTCCTTTCAGAGCCTTTTCGCATGTGTTTGTGAATATTGAGCTATAAAAGGAACTATTTGACCATATTTTTTTCAAACTTTTCTCATGGTGCAGAACTCAACCAAAATGCTTCGAGAAGAGGTTAGGCTTTCTCAGTGCACTCGCTGGCTAAGCACTACTGCTTTCAAAGATCATTTCAGCACCCTAATTCAGGTGGTATCTAAACTAGGCATTTACCTGTGTGGATTGCCATATTAATCATGCATTAATTATGGAACTTCAGCAATATCAAATATTGTGCTCTCATCAGGGTTACGGTAATGTAGCATTGCTTCTTGGCAAGATTCAAGATTTGTTGGATTTCATTGAGGTCAAAGGGTGTGTAATGTCACCTTTGCTACCCCTGGTGTTTTGGTGAATCGACATACAAGCACATTTGTGCACATTTTTCCCATTAAAACTAGCCTTAATTACCTCAAACCGGATACATTTGACTTCATTATGGACTCTACATTAGAATGTCTTCCTGAATACAACAAGCAACTCGATAACAATACATGCATCTTCCTTTGACCACAACCTTCTCAAAGTCACGTGCATTTCCTTTAAATCTCTATTTTTGTATTTCTGCAAACTGCCCACAACTCATTTTAACTATTACAACCTTTCCTTTTTTGAAAGTCATAGCCCTGCAACCTTTGAATACTTAACATCTCTTAGTCAGTTATTGCACCCACCAACCACCTACACACATCTTCACTAATGCTCACACCTAATGCCTTTTAATTTAATCTACCACAAAGAAACCATAGGGAAAGCATGAAATGGTTTTTGTTTGAGCATACAAGTTGAATCCCATTAACTAACAATACAAAATAACACTTGACTATAGACCCATCTCTCTGCTCCCCTTCCCAGCTAAAGTCATCGAAAAGCCCATCAAAGCCCAACTCTCTGAGTTCATTGAAACAAACCACATCCTAGAGCTCTACCAATTGGGCTTCAGGGGCAACCACGGCACCAAGACCGCACTCCTGGCTGCTACAAACAACAGCCAAACCCTTCTCAACTGGTGCTAAACTGCAGCCCTCATTCCTCATCCTCCTGGACCTCTCGGCCACCTTCGACATTGTCTCCCAACAAACCCACTGCGCAAGACTCCATGATGCCGGCATCTGCCACAAAGACTGAGCATGGATCCACTCCTTTCTTACCAGCCAAACACGCAGACAGATTTCCACCTTACTGCTCTGAACCCACAAAGATCAGTTGTGGTGTGCCTCAGGGCTCCTCCCAGACACCCTCTTCAACATCTACATGGCCCCACTTGCAGCCATTATCAGAAACCACAGACTCAGCATCTTCTCCTATGCCAACGGCACCACACCCAGCTGATCCTCTCTCTCACCTCTCTCACCAACAAACCCACAGCCACCAAGAGCAACTTCCACAACGGTATAAAGGCAGTCACCGCCTGGATGAAGGACAGCTACCTCAAGCTCAACTCACACAAGACTGAAGTCCTCATCCTGGGTTCCACCCCCTCCACCTGGGATGACTCCTGGTGGCCCACAGCTCTTGGAACCCCTCCCACCACATCCATGGATCATGCACGAAACCTCAGCCTCATCCTGGAATCCCAGCTCTCAATGAACCACCAAACCAATGCTGTCTCATCCTTCTGCTTCCACATGCTCCTCCTGCTTAGAAGATTTTTGAGTGGATCCCCATCGAATCCAGGAAAACAGTCACCCATGCGCTGGTCAGTAGCAGACTTGACTATGGCAATGCACTCTATGCCAGCATCACCCAAAAACTTCTAAAGAAACTGCAGAGCATCCAGAACACCTCCGCCAGACTCACCCTGAACATCCCCCATCACAGCCACAACTCCGGGCACCTGAGAGACCTCCACCGGCTCCTGATCAACAAAAGAATCCCCTTCAAGCCCCTCACACATGCCTAAAAAGCCCTCCACAGCACTGGACACGCATACCTCAACCACCGCCTCTCTTTCTACACTCCCACCAGACATCACCACTGCGCCCAACTGGTCCTGGTCACCCTCCCATGGATTCGCAAGACCTCAGCTGGAGGAAGATCCTTCTCCTACCTCGCTGCGAAGACCTGGAATTCCCTGCCTCTACATCGCAGGCAATAACTGTCACTGCCTCAATGAAGGAAGGCCCTCAAGACCTGGCTCTTCGACTGAACCGCAGACCACCCTCCCTTCAGACCTTAACGGGTGAGTAAACGTGCTACACAAGAAAACTGATTGATTGATTGACTAACCACTAATGCCTAGAGCAGCATAATGCCTGGGGTAAAGTACGTTTATGCCTTGTCAGGAATAGTAAGTGCTATATAAAACCTCTGATCAGCCAACGCCCCCCAGGCCACCGTCCCACGCTTCTAATGGACCAGAGCGGGCGGAAAGTCCTTCTCCTACCTCACAGCCAAGACCTGGAACGACCTCCACCTCCGGCAAAGCATTAAACTGCTCCAGTTCAGGAAGGTCCTCAAGATCTGGCTCTTCAGATGACCCCAACGGAGTCATAGTTACACCTCCTACCGCCTTGAGACCCTAACGGGTGGGTAGAGCGCTTTACAAACCCCTGATTGATTGAATGCAATTACAATATAATACAATACAATGCAAAATGAGCTTGTGTATAACAATAATTACAGTTCTGTTTCAGTGGAATTTCTAGATGTTAAGATTCATGTTATGAATGAACATTTTTCAATCTCATTCTAGGGTATATCAACAAATATTCTCTGTGCAGAAAACTGCCACATTAAAAATATAACGTGAAGCATAGTAGTAAAGAATACCACACTGAACAGCCAACATGGCAAATATGTTCTAAATGAGAGAACACCCTGGACTCATTGCTGAGCAGGCCTACGTCTTAGCAAATAAGAAACTGGGAGCATGGACTGAATTACATAAAGAGAGCACTGGGAGCTCTAAGTTAAGACACAGTGTCTGCCACCGTTTTGGGCTGATGGGAACCTTAAGTAGTTGTAGAGCTGAAGCAGCTTTATTTTATTACCTTAGACAAGGATAAATGGTGACTGGTGAAATGAACTTTATTGTTGCTTGTGGAAGGAACTGCCAAAGCATTGACTGCTTTTAGCTAGAAATTTAGTGGCATGTATTCACACATCTAAAGAAAACAACTAAGCATAGAACAGTAAAATATAAAGCAACATATCAATACAATTAAAACATAATAGGCAGCATCACAAGAAAACAGTCAAAATGGAACGCAGCCTCATATCTGAAGTACAACGCAAAGCAATCACATTGCAATAAAAGAGTGCAAAAATACAGTGGCAAAAAAAACAGAACACATTGCTGCCACAACCAAGTGCCACACAAAAATATATGCTAAAATGTTCTTGTCATCCATTATCTTCACCACATTCAGTTTTTATATTATGCTAGTAAAAGGTGTTTTAAGTATGCACTGCCTTACCTTTCAACCGGGTACATGAAATAGAGCCAGTCAACAATGTTTCTGATTAGGAACTACTTACAGAAACTGAAATAAAATAAAGAACTTCCTCTTCATATTTGAACAACCTGGCAGGAGGAGACTCCACTAGACACTGAAAAGGCAATCAGTAGGCCCCTTGAATTTCTTTTCTCCTGACCACACTTCATAGATTGGGATTGGGGAAATACATGTAGGACATAATACCAGTGTTATATGCAGCACCCATTGCTAAAGTATGAGTTAATGGAGATTTAAAAAAAATCTGTGGTATTTCTCCAATGCTTTTTGTCAAAGCCATGGAGGCACTTGTGCTGGCTCTGAGAAAAGCATGTACATTGAGGTCTCACCATTAAGAGGGGCCACCTGGGGGGCGTGGCTTGGCACCCGGACGGCATGGTGGCAACTTTGTGAGGCTCCGGGGCTGAGGACGGGAAGACGTGCACAACCGTACTTCCTCGCGCAACCAAACGACAGTCCCGGTATGTGATAGCACCGGACGCTGAACGCAGTATTTTCAGTCTCCAGCGCATCTCTAATCGGCAGCGTTTTAAAGAAAGACGCAGGGAGGCGGGTACACGTTATCGCGGCCGCCATCTTAAGTGCGGAATGCATGGAATGTGAGGCGGCGGCGCTTCTCCTATTCCACCTCAGCTGCAGTAAATGCCACAGCCCAAAACGCTCCCAACGCCTTTTTTCTTCAAACACCCATTATTGTGTCTCTATGAGGGCTCCTGTAATTTTCATTATGGCATGTGCACATTTTTGTATTACCTCATCTCTTCTAAACCAGCATTTTTGATGACGCCATTTTAAGGAGGTATGCAGGCTTTCACTCAGGAAATATAAGGGTGCTTTCAGCTAGCCCGTTTTTCCTAATGCACTGCTGTATACATATATTATGCCTGGACACTTCTACTTTCTCAGAAATATAACAGTATTTTTTTTTGCTCCAGAATTAAAGATATCTTTTTGCCCTCATATTTGTATGACGTATTTTCAGTGGTGGTTGCAGTAATTTCTGTGCATGTTGGTGCCAGATTTTCTTTGGATAATGCTATAATTGCAATCCCCTTTTCACCAAGCATCTCATAGGTTTGATCTTTTGATGCACCACGTTTATTTGTCACATAATATAAAGGTGACATTAACCAGCCTGTCTATTTACATGTAATACTGTCCACGTATAACATGCCCAGGCAATTCTTCTGCTTTTTATGCAATATAAAAGGAACATTTTTGCGTCAAATTTAAAGATATCTTTTGCCTTATCTTCTGTATGACTTATCCACAATGGTGATTGCAGTAGTTTCTATTCGTACTGTCGTCAAGTCTTCTTTGGAAGGTGTTACAATTGCAGTCTTTTTTAGTTTTTTCTTCACCACGTGCCTCATAGGTTTGATCCTTGCTGCACCATGTTTATTTGTCACACAATTTCCATTTCATGGAGTTAATAAATAATTAATGGACAGAACTAAAATCTCTTTTTCTTTCTCAGGTAAACCGAAACGTGTTTTCATTAAAAACTCAAAATTATTTTCTGAACTCTCAAAAATTGGAAGTTTCAGCCACAAAGCACTACTGTCACGATGGATCAATCAAAGTCAACACCAGGAAAGTCTAATGTGAAATGCCTAAAGCAGGATCCTCCGACTCCACCCAAACCAGAGTCTCCAGTATCCATGGATCTATTACTGCAAGAAATAAGAGCTTTGAGACCCTTCATGGAGGAAACTAACTCCAAATTGCAAGTACTCTCAGATAGCTGGTCACAACTTGACTCTAGAATCTCAGTAGTGGAACACAAGGTTTTATCAGTAGACAAAACTTCCAAAACAGTTTCCTTCATGCAGTCGCAAGTTTCAACACTCCAAAAGCAGGTTTAGGATTTGGAAAATCGCAATAGGAGGAACAACCTACGTATTTATGGTCTGAATGAAGGAGTCGAAGGATCATACCCTATTACCTTCTTCAAATCTTTTCTCCACAAAATCCTACACCTGCCCGAGGACACATCTCTGAACATTCAGAGCGCTAATAGACTTGGTTGGATTTCCAGCCCTTCATCTTCTTCGCAAAGACCCAGAGGTGTTATCCTATACTTCTTAGAATATACGGATCTACTAAGAGTTTTGACGGCTGCCAAGGCAATTCAGCAGATTTCGTGGTCTGGGTCTACATTAATTTTTTGCGCAGGATTATTCAAGAGCTACAGCAGCAAGGTGCAAAGCCTTCGTCAACATGAGATCTGATCTCCGTGCCATGGGAGCAAGATACTGTCTCTTTCATCCCTGTTTATTTAAAGTTACGTTCAATAACAAAACCTCTACCTATGAAGACCCTCTTCGACTGCAAAGTTTCATCAACTCAAACAAAATGGATCACATGAATTCTTTGAGTTCTTCATCCTCACATGTTACCTGATTTTGATATTTGTGTATAATTGATTTCCTGTCAATTCGTTCACAGGTATTTCAATGTTTATTGATTATTACACTTGTAGAGTTATTTAAAACCATTTTTGACACTATGATTAATGTTGTTTAGTTTTAATGATTTTTAGGTTTGCTGTTTTAATCCTTCACTCTCTTATTACTTAACGCCTTCTAAACATTTCTATTATTCCATTTTATCCTCTATCTAAAAAAGTGCTGCTCACGGTTTGGCGTGTTCCCTCCTTGGTCACCCTGGTCCTTACCCGAAGTTCCGTATGTCCTGTGTGGTTCCACCCACCCTCGACTTGTATTACCTCATTGTAAGTATGTTTTTTGTGTTGTCCTTTGTTTTTTGTTTTGTCTTACAGTTTTCCCTTCATTTTCTATATGGTGACCTTAATACCCTGTTTTACCTTCATGTTTTTAACTCTCAAGTTTACTACTTTATCTGTCTTCTTTTCTACATATTGCATTCCAATCTTCTTTTCCTTCTCTTATTCAATTCCTTGTTCTTATCTTTCTTCCTCTCTCCATACACTGAACTCCTCCTTCTCCTATATTTCCATTATGCATTTTTCAATGGTAATCAGTACTTCTGTAGGAACTTAGACTATGATGTCTCCATCATGATCTTCCTTATTTATTCCTCTGATATTTTCTGTCGCTTTTGCTACAAACTTTTTTTCCTCTCTTATGGCATTACTCTTATCTTATCATTCTCTTTTTCCTCTTTCTTTCTCATGGTTATACAATGTTTTTGCAACAAATTGGACTTTTATATTACTTGCCTGAATTATCATATTGTTGGTTCTCTGTTTAATTTACTAAACTGATTTGTTGCTTCACACAATGTTTTTACTATTACACTTTAGTACCTCATGTCAGTTAAATTAGTTTCATGGAACATCAGGGATTACATTCCCCATTAAGAGACAAAGAGTCTTATCACATTTGGCTAAACTGAACGCTGACATTGTGTTCTTACAAGAAACCCACCTTACTGATACTGAATTTATGAAATTGAAAAGAGGTTGGGTGGGTGAGACGTACTTTTCTCCTGGGGATGGTAAACAGAATGGAGTGGCAATATTATGTCGTAAAACTTTACAATTCAAGTTTTTATCACAAAAATCGGACAATGAAGGGAAGTGGATCATTGTAAAAATGTCACTGAAGGGTGTTGTAATCTCTCTTCTCAATGTCTAATCACCCACGGGAGGTAATTCCTCCTTTAGGCCCACATTGGCCAATCATAGTTCCAATTGCATGGAAGACAATTTTATTATGGCAGGCGACTGCAACCAAGTGATTGACTCTTTTTTAGACAGAAATTCAAAAGTGTCCTTTGTCCCAACAAATCGCATAAATCTTTTACTCATACCATACATCAACACAAACTGTTTGACGCTTGGCGCCTTTTCAACCCGACTGTTAGAGAGTAGTCCTTTTACTCCCCAACCCATCATACCCAATCAAGAATTGATTACGTTTTTGTATCTCATAACATTTTGCAATCTCTCACATACGCAAATATTGGCCCCATCCTCCTCTCGGACCATGCACTAGTTTCAATCGGTTTTGACATCCTTCCCAGGAACAACGCTCCCAGAAGATGGCATTTTAACAATTCACTCCTCTTAGA
This sequence comes from Lissotriton vulgaris, assembly GCF_964263255.1. Taxonomy (NCBI): domain Eukaryota; kingdom Metazoa; phylum Chordata; class Amphibia; order Caudata; family Salamandridae; genus Lissotriton; species Lissotriton vulgaris. The sequence continues at coordinate 82,133,602 of NC_141698.1, read as the reverse complement.
TTCCAACTTTACTACAGCTTTCACCTCCTTTTCTACGGATTCTTTTTGTGAGAAACTCCACAAACTCTTTGTCTCCCGTTACCTTCTGGGACGCCTTTAAATCATCGGCCAGAGATTTCATTTTAGGTTATGTAGCATAAAAATGACAAACTGCACGTAAGATTACTAATGACCTTCTTAAAGATATTAAGGCGTTAGAACATTCATATTATACATCACACACAGGAGATTCTTTAAAAAATCTTATTAATGCTAAGTTACAATTCAGCAAAAAGTCTACAGAGGATGCTTCCCTCTACTTACTCAAGTGCAAAATTCTATGGAGGTAAAAATAAAGCAGGGAAAATCCTGGCTAATTACTTAAAGATTTGTCAAAATAAGCTAAATATTGAGTCTATCTTTGATGACCATTACAGTCCTAAAATTTAAAGATGTTGAAATTTTAAAAGAGTTCTCTCTCTTTTATAAATCTTTATATTCTTCAGAAACTCAACCCACAGATTATCAACTATCGCATTTCTTTTCAACCATCCAAAAACCTCAACACACTCCTTTGGATTTATCCCCCTTAGACTCAGATCTTTCTCAACATGAACTTTTAACAGCCCTTCAGAAACTCAACAAAAATAAAGCTCCCAGACCAGATGGCTTTACTGTTGAATTCTATACTCATTTCTCCAAATTGTTAGTACCCAAATTACATTCACTTTTTAATTTCTTTTGTGCTTCTAATCATTCTTTTGGCTCATTCTCTGAGGCCCACATTTGTCTCATTCCAAAAGAAGGTAAAGACTCTAAACATTGTAAAAACTACAGACCTATCTTATTGGTCATCCTTGACTTTAACATTTTCTCTTAAGCTTTGGCCATACGTCTTGACTCTTATTTACCAATCTTACTGGGAAATGAGCAATCTGGTTTCGTCAAAGGACGAGTTATCACAGATAATGCAAGGCTTTTCTTTGATATCCTTTCCAAATCTTCTCACCTTGGTTATTCCCTAGCAGCAATTGCTCTAGAGGCCGAGAAGGCTTTTGACAGAATTGAATGGAAATATTTATTTTATACCCTTGAATGGTTTGGATTTGGCCCTAAATTTGTTAACCTAGTATCTCTCCTTTATTCTAATCCGAGAGCCTCAGTTTGCTCTAATGGCTTGATTTCTTCATTTTTTGAGTAGAGGAGTTTGCCAGAGCTGACCTCTTTCCCCTTTCCTTTTTAACTTAGCCCTAGAGCCATTCTTATCCAAGTTGCATCAAAATCCAAACATTTATGGCTTCCAAACACCGAAGGCTCACATTAAACTTGCAGCATACGCCAATGATATTCTGCTCTTCCTTTCTAAACCAGAAGTCTCAACCTCGCCTTTTTTAGAAGAGGTGAAATCCTATTCACTCATCTCCAGATACAAATTAAATAATGACAAGTGCAAAATACTCCCATTAACAAAACATACTTTCAACTCACAATTTCAGGCTTCTCAATTTAAATGGAGCCGAAGCCATATTAAATACTTAGGTCTGAAATGTAAACCTTCCATCTCTGAAACATTAGCATTATGTATGAGTACCTGTCATCAAAAGATTTCAGAACTCACTTCTAAGTGGCATCCTCTCTACTTGTCCTGGTGGGGTCGCCTAGATACCATTAAAATGATGTTATCACCTATAGTTTTATATACAATCTCAAATTTACCAATCGCTATTTCCTCTAGATTAATCACAAAAATTAATTCTACACTATCCTCCTTCTTATGGAACAACAAGAAACCTCGAATGTCCCCATTAAAACTGATTCACCCTAAAACAGAGGGTGGAGTTAATTTTCCAGATTTTTAGGCGTATCACAAAGCTTTTTTATTACGGCAGACTTCTTTATGGTTGCTTGATTCGGAAGAAGATTGTCCCCTTTGGACCTTAACTGAACGTTTATTTTTATCTCTGTATTCATTTTGTGAATATCTTTCTTTCTCACGTAAGCCGCAATCCATTTCCACCCCTAAACTAAAACATAAGGCCAAATTGCTTGGTTTCCCTTGTGACTATGTTCTTAACTCCCAAGGACCTCTTTTTCCATTCAACAATTTGGCATAATTAACATTTAATAATTCACAATAGACTCTTTTATTGGAAAACTTGGAGGGAAAGAGGCTTGATTTGGATTCATCAGTTGTTTCCGGATTCAGAGTTTCTGCCTTTTACTGTACTCAAGCTAATTTTTCATCTCCCAAATTCCTTCATCCAAAAATACACTCTACTTAAAAATACTATCTTGGGGATTTGCACTACTAATGAAAGACAGAAAATGAAGATTGAGGAAGCATGGGAGAAAGACTTTGCTGTTTGTTGGCCACTTTCACTTTTGAAAAATATTTGGTCCAAATTACGTATAGCTTCTAGAGCAGCTAACACCACACAAACACTACTTTTTTGTCTACAATAAACTTTTATTTACACCAGCCTTTCTAAGTAAACGCTTCTCCACTACCCTCGATACATGTTGGACATGTTTCTCTCCAAATGCCGACCTCTTCCATATGTTATTCACCTGCCCTCAAGAACACACTTTTTGGAAGCAAGTTTGGTTACAAATTAATTTGATTTACGGTACTAAGTTTCTTTTTTCCTTCATTCACATCTTCTTAGGTAGTTTCTCTTCTATCTGGGACAAAAATCTACTTAACGTCAAGATTATTGATTTATTATTAGCAGTCGCTTTTCAACAAATTACTGTCAACTGGAAAGATTTTTCAAAAATTTCATACAGAGCCTGGTGGTATAATGTTTGCCATAATCATAGATTAGACACTGCCTTTGTATATCCTCCTTACATGGCTACAAAACCTGCTGTCTTATGGTCACCTGTAACAACGTTTATTGATGTTTGCGCCCAAAAATGTTTTTTACCTCCACCGTCTCAACAGGAGGTTCCCAAACCACCCTAATTTCCTGATTGTTCCATAATATCTTCTTTTATTATCCTTGAATGCATATATATATATATATATATATATATATATATATATATATATATATATATATATATAAATATATATATATATATATATATATATATATATATATATATATATATATATATATATTGTACATTTACTATGTCTTTTTCTTATTTTATTAGTCCAATTCCTTTACCTTTTAAACAACAACTTTGGATTGTTATAATGTAAATTCATTTTATTTACTGTGTATGGTCACCTTCTATGCTCTTCAATAAAAATACTTGAACTTAAAAAAGAGGTTCCACCTATTGATATCCATGAATGCAGATAACATTTTGGTGCTTCCATCAGAGAATCTTTCTCTGATAATTAGGAACATATTCAAATTTGGGCAGTATTTTGGCATCCATGGCAGGGAGAACATCAATCATAAAATTAGTGGAACGTAAACTCTTAGACTTGTTTCGAACATTTTCATCCCCTGAATAAATGTTTATTTAGCACACTGAGAATATCACTTATCGAGTTGGTGTGGGATGATATGCAACCAATTTTAAGTTGAGAGTTTCTGATGTTGCTACTCTAGAGGGTTGGATATGTGTTCCCAATTTAGAAATACATTAGTTTGCAGCCCAGAGGCATTGGTAGCACCATATTTAAAACACCCCTCCACCGCAGGGTGTACGCACCGTACCCCATGTTCGCTGGGTGTACGGTGCATACACCCTGCGATCGCGGGGTACAGTGCGTACATCCTAAGATCGCAAGGGTATGCACCGTACCCCTGCTATCATGGGGTGTACGCACCGTACGGTGTGTAAGTGAGTGTGTGCCTTTCCGTACGAATCGCCCTCCGCCCGGATCGTACTCGTCGGGTCATACGGCATGTGTACGAGTCGTACGGTTCACTGTTTCAGCCTTGCAATACGTACGGATCGCGACGATTCGGACGGATTGACGGAATGCGAATCGTACTACGCGACTCGGACGGACGGGTACGAATCGTACCACGATGGCTCCGGATAAAAATCGTACGGACGTTTTTTTTCCTGGATCAGAATCGGCCTGAGATGTTTTGTGACCATCAGAACAATTCGCAAACCTGTTAATGCATTGTGTACTATTAGTGTAAATATGTAATCCTTTGTTAATTGCTAGGACATTGACTGTGATCAAAGGTGGGATTCAATGGGCAGATTCTAGTGCTGTATTCAACCAGATGAAGGTCGGAGCCGTCTGCGCCTTAGGTGCCTTCTTCGGTGTCGCAGATCTGCGGCAGTGACTTCACTCCTGAGGTAAACAGCATGGCATGCCTGATTGGTGAGAGATCATCCCCTGCAATTTTAGCCTCCAAGCTGTGGGGCAGGTCTGATGCTTTGATGGAAATGATGGATCCTTGCAGCATATTCCACGTATTGGAAAGCAGCAGCACTAAGTTCTTCGGGCACACTAATGGAGTGCTGGAAGGCACGACATTGTTCATGCTTTTCTTTCTTCGTGGAATTCGCCACAGGAACCTCATCTTGGAGACTGACTGAGTCCTCACCACTTGGGTCAGCACTGGCTTCAGTCCAGATGGCAGTTGGCTTGTTGTGGGTGCTCCACATGCAGGAAACATGTCTGAGTTTCTCCTTCTGAACAATCCCTCCTCCTGCAGTGCCACATGCTCTCCTTCCCTGTGTGAGCAGAGGATCACTGAAACAATATCGATGGCAAAAATATAGAACTACAAAAATATCGAGTAAAAAATATAGAATGCCAAAATATCGACTTCCTATCTCCAAACAGGTAAGTACAAAAATATCGTCAGAAAAACATATAGATAGTCAAAATATAGAATAATTTGAATAGTTAAAAGTAATTTAAAATGAATGAGATGATAAATATAACTAACTTAAACATACTTAGAATACTTAAATAATATTAAAATTAATTAATAATTAATATAAATAAATTTAAAAAATGTAATACACACACATATATATATATATATATATATATATATATATATATATATATATATATATATATATAAACATAGTATTAATACAAAATATACAATATATTTACCATAGGATAGCGAGAGGGTTACATTTACTATTACCACTCCAGTGAGTGCAACAGTAGAAAAAACATTGGATAGCGTAGCAGTAAAAATTACTATTCCCACTACAGTGAGTGCAACAGTAGGGAAAGCATTGGATAGCGGGAGGGTAAAAATTAGTATTCCCACTCCAGAGAGTGCAACAGTAGGGAAAGCGTTGAATAGCATAGGGGTAAAAATTACTATTCCCACTCCAGTGAGTGCAACAGTAAGGAAAGCGTTGGATAGCGTAGGGGTAAAAATTATTATTCCCACTCTAGAGAGTGCAACAGTAGGGAAAGCGTTGGGTAGCGTAGGGGTAAAAATTACTATTCCCATTCCAGAGAGTGCAACAGTAAGGAAAGCGTTGGATAGCGGGAGGGTAAAAATTACTATTCCCACTCCAGAAAGTGCAACAGTAGGGAAAGCGTTGGATAGCGTAGGGGTAAAAATTACTATTCCCACTCCAGTGAGTGCAACAGTAGGGAAAGCGTTGGATAGCGTAGGAGTAAAAATTACTATTCCCACTCAAATGAGTGCAACAGTAGGGAAAGCGTTGGATAGCGGGAGGGTAAAAATTACTATTCCAACTCCAGCGAGTGCAGCAGTAGGGAAAGCGTTGGATAGCGTAGGCATAACATTTACTATTCCCACTGCTGTGAGTGCAACAGTAGGGAAAGCATTGGATACCGGGAAGGTAAAAATTAATATTCCCACTCCAGAGAGTGCAACAGTAGGGAAAGCGTTGGATAGCGTAGAGATAAAAATGACTATTCCCACTCCAGAGAGTGAAACAGTAGGGAAAGAGTAGGATAGGGTAGGGGTACAAATTACTATTCCCCCTCCAAAGAGTGCAACAGTAGGGAAAGTGTTGGATAGCGTAGGGGTAAAAATTACTATTCCCACTCCAGTGAGTGCAACAGTAGGGAAAGCGTTGGAAAGCAGGAGGGTAAAAACTACTATTCCCACTCCAGTGAGTGCAACAATAGGGAAAGTAAATACTTCAAATATCAATAAAAATAAAATAAATATTAATACCAATTACATATTAATTAAAAAAATTAACACTTTTATATAATATATTAATTAATCAATTAAAAATAAAAATACAAACAATTATTAGAAATATTTACCTACTAATACAAATTATTTACCAATTAACAATAAATTAATTAACAATTAAAAAATATATAAAAATTTGATTAAAAAAAGAATTTAAAAATTGAATTACTTACAATTAAATTACTTCCCACCCTATTCCCCTATAAACCCATAACCCACTACAGAAAATAAATTAATAAAATTAACATACTTATCTATTAATTAATTAATTAAAATTAATTATCCATTATATTTTAAATAATTACCAATTAATAATTAATTACCAATTAATTCAAAATAAATACAAATAAATAAATTAACATATTTAATTATTTATAATTAAATAACTTCCCACCCTATTCCCCTATAAACCCGCAACCCGCGACAGAAAATAAATTACTAAAATTAACATATTTATCAATTAATCAATTAATTAAAATGAATTACCAATTATATTTTAATTAAATACCAATTAATAATTAATTAACAATTAATTCAAAATAAATACCAAAAAAATAAATTCACATATTTAAATAATTATAATTAAATTACTTCCCACCCTATTCCCCTATAAACCCACAACCCGCTATAGAAAATAAATTACTAAAATTAACATAATTATCAATTCATTAAAATTAATTACCAATTATATTTTAATTAATTAACAATTAATAATTAATTAACAATGAATTCAAAATAAATCCCAATAAATAAATTAAAATGTTTAATTAATTATAATTAAATTACTTCCCACCCTATTCCCCTATAAACCCACAACCCGCTACAGAATTATATTATGCAAAAATTAAATACCATAAAAAAATTAATATAAATAATAAAATAAGTATACACTTTTCAAACATATACTAACATAAAAAACACTTTAAAAATTGATATTAACTTACCTCAAATTCGATATTTTTGTAGTCTATATTCTGTCCATTCTATATTTTTGTTGTCTATATTCTGTCCATTCTATATTTTTGTTGTCTATATTCTGACCATTCGATATTATGTCCATTCTATATTTGTGATTCGATATTAATACTATCCTATTCAATATTTTTGTTGTCTATATTCTGACCATTCGATATTATGTCCATTCTATATTTTTGATTCGATATTAATACTATCCTATTCAATATTTTTGTAGTCTATATTCTGTCCAGTCGATATTGTGCCCATTCTATTTTTTTTAATCGATATTAATGCAAATCGATTAAAAACTCAATATTTTGAGTGTATACCCTGAGCAGATAAGCAGACTTCTAGTCACTCGGCAGACCCAAAGCTTCTCCTGCAAGTTTGACAGATTTCATGTGGTAGGCAGATGGTAGACAGCCTAGAAATAACTGGGTTTAGTTGGCCAGGCACTTGGAAGATCTGAGAAATGGTGCAACAACCTAAGAATGAGCAAAGGATGGTTTGGGAGAAAGCCTACGGCAATGACCAAACCTATTGCAGCTTCTACGTGTCAGAAACAACAGGTTTTACCATTACCCAGTATAACTGAACTCAATACCGACCTCTTAAGGAAGGAAAATAGGCGATCACCTTGTCGGGGTTGAAACTCGTTTAATGCCCATTTCACTGTTGCCTAATCAGAACTGTTTACTCTATAAGCCATCCTACCAGTGACGTAAACCATTTTACTCTGGATTGATCAGAACTAAGGGCCAGAATTGAACTTTGTCAGTCTTCCCATTGGACCGCAGACGCTGTGGTCCCAGGAAGACCGAAAAGCCAGCTGTCTTCTGCCGGCCTTCGATAGTAATCCAGGTGCTGGCGGTGTCACGGCGGCAATATGTATGACCATAGGAGAGTCTGTAAAGTTTACCGCCACTGTGACAGCTGCTCTAGGCTGCTCTAGGTCTTCGATAGTAATCCAGGTGCTGGCGGTGTCACGGCGGCAATATGTATGACCATAGGAGAGTCTGTAAAGTTTACCGCCACTGTGACAGCTGCTCTAGGTCATGCGTGCACTGTGTGGCATGCACCATGTTGTGCATGCCAGACAGTGCATGCATGGGGGATCCACATGTGCCCCCCCCACAAAGCCCAATGGGCAAACAACCCAGAGGGGTCCTGTCTGGGCCCTCTTTCCTGCCTTACCGCCAACCTGTTCAAGGTTGGGTTCTCGCCATGAACAGCTCATCAGCAAGACTGTTCTTAACCTTCACGGTGGTGCCGGGATCACCACAGCTGCAGAAGACCACTGCCTTGACCACTGCCTCCCCGTCGGGTTCCAGGATCCTGGCAGTAACGGCATTGTTGAGGCTGTCTGACCATCCTACTCATAATCCGGCTGTCAGACCATCAGACATGCGATGGCTGGACTGCCACCGACAGCTGCATGGCAGTCTGACCGCTTGGGTCCTAATCAGGCCCCAAGTCTAATGCCCACATGCATCAAGCATTTTTGGAGTCGCAAACAGTGCAATTCCTTAAAATCGGCCGTTTGCGATTCCAAAAATGATTTTTGAGATGCATCATTATTTTTTGATGAAAATCGCTAATTTTGCGACTTTCCAGAATGCGATTGCATTTAAGGAATCGCAATTTTGCGATTCCTTAAATGCAATGCATCATTCTTAAAACAAATTGCGGATTCAAAGATTGCAAGTGCAAATTACCACGAGGTTGAACCTCGTGGTAATTTGCGAAAAATGTTTAAAATGTTCTAATTTGCATTTTAAACAATGTCATGTTACAGACACACATGTCCTTAGGACATGTGTGTGTGAAGCATCCATTTTAAAATACATTTCAGGGGTGCAGGGGGGGGTCCTTTGGACCCCCCCCTGCACCCATGGAATGCATCAACATTTGCGAATTCAAAATTGCGAATTCGCAATTTCCATTGATTCCTATGGGCCTTTTGGCCCATAGGAATCAATGGGAATTGCGAATTCGCAATTTTGAATTCGCATAATATTTGCGATTCGGTAAAAATTGCGATTTTTACCGAATCGCAAATATTAAGCACTTTCAATAATGCATCCTGTTTTGCGATTCCTTATTTGCGATTCGGTAAAAATCGCAAATTTGGAAACGCAAAACGGGAGTTTGATGCATGTGGGCATTTGATCTCTGAGTCATCCTTCCAGTGAAATAAACAATTGGTAAACATTTTCACTTGGCATTAAATTAGTAAAATATATTTTCATATTTTTTGTGCACAGAAAGGATCCTTCCTACTGACTTTGGACGATATAGATAAGAATGATCTATGTATCTCAATTTTAAATGATATAATATGGACAAACAATGATGCAATATATGAATTAGACACCGCCCAGATTGTACATCTGAAATCAAAAGCATCGCTGCGGCATATTGTACATGTAAGAAACATTAGAGAAGCGTGCAATATTCTTTGCAAATGAGTATGTTGAGTAAAAAAAAAACTAGATGAACAGAAGCCACATTCCTAAAGGGTTAATAAAGTTGTAACAGTAAATGTCATGCCCTCTGTGAGTCTAGCAGTGGCGTAAAAAAGCCACATATGCCAAAATAATGACACAAAGAAATACATGTCCTTGTAGTAATACTGCCAGGATTCTACAAACTCATCACAAATGCCAGAGTATCAAAGGCTGAGGAAGGTTAGAGCCAGCTGACAGGCTCAGCACATTTCTCCCATTTCAGCGGATTTGGAGTAAAGTACAAGATTGTGGAAAAAATGCAAATGGCTTCAGCTAGGCAAAGGCTGATGGAAAACTAATGCAAAAAAAGTGTTAGAATATATAGAAAGGTGGCAGAGGCATTAGCATCCACTGTATTGAACATTTCTGCACGTTTCTGCCCTGAATTCTCATTGAAGGAGTAATACTACACTTCCCCATTTGACTTAGAATTAGCGCAGGATCTGCTTGTGTATTCCACTTTCTCCAAAAGGTCTTTTTGAGTGAAGAATCAGGTGATAATAGAGGGGCATATTACCAAGGGCATTATCGCCGCATTAGCGGGACTTTTTCCCGCTAATGCGGCGATAATTTTATCGCCCTATTACCAAGCTGTCGCTAACACCAGTTATCGACAGCTAGTAGGTGATAGCGGGCATTTAGGGGCCCACTTTAGATGTCAGCGCTAATTCTCGCTAATGACATGCAAAGTGGGCGTGCCAAGCTATTAGCGACTGAAAACAGTCGCTAACATCTCTAACTCCTATTAACAACTTTTGGAAATATTCGCGCTAAGCGCGAATATCTCCAAAAGCTAACGCCTGCTAAAAGCAGTTCTTTGCCATGTTATCCAATGGAAGGTGGATAACATGGCTAAGAGCATTGTCACGATAATGCATGAATATCACAGATTTTCAGCAATATTCATGCATTTCGCAGGATTTTTACCGCTTTTGAGATAAACCTTGATAATATCAAGGTATCTTAGCGGTAAAAATCCTCGGTGCTCGGGGATATTTTGTTCCCGCTAACCAAGCAATTGCGATAATTATCGCTATTGCTTGGTAATATGCCCCAATAGAGTGTTTTGTTAAATTTGCATTCCCATTTGTTTTTTTGGGAGTGGCCATTTAGCTTTAGAAGCAAAATGGTATTCACTCTCATAGGAATTGCTTACAGTAGCTGCAACTGAGCTTAAAAATCTCAGGGGCCAATTACACTCATGTATCCTCAGTATGTAAAATGTCTCACTCACCATCACCACACACGCATATAGTGGGTGCGCATGGTGTGGAGCAGGACAGTTTGCAACGTTGAATACAAAATCCTCCTATACAGGTTTTCAAATGTTGAGCTCTCAATCAGCAACAAAATGCTTCTTCTTGTTCATGGGTGAGTGCCATCAATGTTTACTACTGACAGCTTTCAGACTACACAGCTTGGCCATCAATTGTAGTGTCCATCAAGGGATCCTCACCGATCAAATTCAACATGTTTGAATGCGTGTAAGAGCTATGATTGCACTCTTTCTAACCTTACAACCTTGTCACAGGCTGATGATACACAGCTCTATCATGCCTCAGAGTTGCAACTGTTCTCATGTTTTTATGAGATTGGGCAGTTTTCTCAAGATGGTGCAAAGCAGGATGACTGACAACTTTTTATAATTAACCCCTTCGCTGCTGATGACGAGCTCAGCTCGTCATCAGCCACGGTGGTCGTGTGCGGATGACGAGCTGAGCTCGTCAGGCAAAGCTGTTTTTCATAATTTGCCGCACACAGCAGGAAAAGCTGCCGCAGCGATGGGGTTAAATTGTGACAAGTGGAGTAGTGTGGCTCACTGGTTAGAGGCGGCAGACCTGAGAGCAGAGGACAGCCCGGGACCAGGGTTCGATTCCCGGCGCGGCAGGTTTCTGGACCAGGGTCAGCGGACTTGATAATTCTCTCGCCTCGGTGCCCACTCTGATCAGCGATCACACTCGGCAACTCTGGGCATTAGCTTGCCTCATCTTCACTAACGGCCCCACCAGACCGCCGGGGATGCCTGGTCTCACCCTGGAGATACCCATTAAGGGACCATCTCTCAGGGAAGCCAGGAAGGGTTTCGCAGCGGTCGAAGCGCCTTGGGACCCTACGGGTAAGTAGTGCGCTATATAAATGCCTATACATTTACATTTACATTTACACAAGGTTAAAATACTGATCTTTAGAAACAACAACAAATTATATAAAGATACCCTATTGCCGAGCACACTGGATCCTCTCCGTATCTTTCTGGAAAAATCAAATCCCTAAGGGTCTGGATAGAATAAGATCTTTCTTGTAAGGCTCAGATCTTTGCTCTTTTTAACAGCTTGAATATTATTGGGAAAGTGTTACATTTCCCTTGTAAGGAAGCACACAGGCCGACACAGTTCCGGCTTGTAATAGCTTGTATTGTGTTTAACACCATAGGTCAATGCACCAACATCTATCAAGCTACTTCTAAAACCATTCTAGTATGGAATCAGCACTTTCAAAAACCTTTGGTCAGAAGGGCAGTCGGGTTGAGAAGATTCTGTCACTGGATGTAGACTAAATGGGATCTCCATCAATTTATTCAAAGTTGGCTGTTTCACACACAAAGTGAATTTTGGGATTGGCAGTTCTTGCATCAAAAATAGATTCTCCAAATATTCATTGGCGATCATCTTCAATCAAATTTCTCTTGACTATTGTGCATTTTTGTGTAAACTTAGTGCATGCTTGTAGCCAGTCTTGATAAAAATAGAACCTACATTTTGACCTTCACTCCCTGTCAAATACCTTGATTTAATCCACAAACAGTTAAAAAAAGTATTTTCTGTTAGTCCTCTCCTCTTGCCAGCTCCCTTTCCTCTGCTCATTTGCACTACTTGCTACCAGCTCCAAAATGCTGGCAGGAGTACATTTTTGCATTCCAGAAATAATAAAGTCAATGACCAAAATGTGGTGTGATGTAAGATGCGGTACCGCTTTGTTTGCCATAAGTTGGCAGGGTATGCTCAGACGTGAGTCCCTTGCTCACTCTGAACTGGATTCAAGCAAGCCTGGCTGAAGACGGCTGGAATGCCAGAAACCGGTCCTAGGAAGCTTCTTTCCGGTCCAGGGAAGGCATGGCTTGGCAGTTCGGGCTGGACTGTTCCCATGAGGCACAGGGTCAGACTGATTTGCATATGGCCATGTCTGAACTGAGGTGGCAGAGTGAGCTAAAGAACGGTGATGGATTAAACCCAGATCTGTAGTCTGGGTGTGAGTGTTTGATTGGTTCAGATGCTCTGTCCATCACCTCCACCCCCTTTTGTACTGTAAGATGTGGTAGGCAGGAAATCTTCTAAAGAATACGTTTATTGATTCTTAGTATTAGATGAAAAATGGAGACAAAGCTTATGTGCCCACATACAGCCTGCTCAAAAAAGATTCTCTCAACCCCTACCACTTGCCCTGGAATGTTGTTCACAAACGTTCCTAACAGGAACTCTCATGAACATGACATCAGGACATACCATGGTGGTTTCAGAAATCTAGATCTGGTGGGCCCACCACCACCATTTCTGGTGGAGTTATCTCTGCTTCTTGATGGATTTCATTTAAGCAAGGCTAGCACACACACCTGCTCAGTGTCAGGATACCTTCACTGGTGATAGTGCACTTTACAAGTACACATAACATAACTTAACATGTACCCCATCATGTACAAATAATTATTGTGATGTTGCAGTATTCATAAATCTTCAATTCTTTTAGCATATTTACCTTGTGCACCATTCATCTCAGGGCTGTCTATGTTTTCCAGTCAAACTCCTTTATAATGTTTGTGACTCAAAAATATATAAACTCTCAACTCATGTGTTCAGGTATTACAAAGGTTCACATATACTCAAATAAGTAACTTCTGAATATCGACCCCCAGAATATTGTGGTACAAGAATTTCAAGGGCAGAATATCAGGTGTCAAAATGTCAAAAGGTAAGTGGCTATAGCAAAGTATAGATTTACTATTCCTATCTCCACATCTACATACCTTGTAGATATATGTACTGCGTAGGTACATATATGTAGATTTAGGTATGGAACATCTAGACTTACTTACCTGTCAATATTTTTGGGGAATATTTTCTTGTTGATAATGTGTCCTATCACTGCGCTAGTGCCAATAATCAGAGTGCACTCCATTTTCAAACGCGTGTCGATAGACGTGGCGGTTTCTGTGCAAAGCTGTGCACCATAAGTTATTGTTATGTACAGGTTCAAGCAATACAAGTCTCTACATGCAGCACTTGTTTATTCATCAATTTTCATCAGTCGTTCATACCTGCAAAAGTGTAATTCTGCCTAACTCTTATTCACTAACCCCCAGATGCATCAAGCATTCATTTTGCGATTCCTTATTAGCGAAAAATAACGATTCGCTAATAAGGAATACCAAAATGCTATGCAAGAAGAACTCACTTAAAAAATAGCGATTTCTTAAAATTCCTCAATTTGCGATCCTCAATTAGAGAATCACAAATTGAGATTGCAATTTCAAGGGTGCCAGGGTGTCAATAGGACACCCTGTTGCACCCCTGAAATCTGCATATGGGTACATCTTGCACACACACATGCCCAAAGGGCATGTTTGTGAGTAAAAGTTTTTGCAAATTACCATGAAGTTCAACTTCATGGTAATTTGCGACCCCTATTAGCAAAATCACTATTTTTTTTACTTTATTGCATTGCATTTAAGGAATCTCAATTTGAGATTCCTTAAATGCAAGTAATCGCAATTTTGAGATTTCTTAAATTGCGATTTTTGCATTTGGGATGATGCATCCCAAATGCAAAAATACCGGTCGCAAGGGGCAAATTCTGAAAATCTGCCCCTTTGTGAGCGGATTTCAGCTTGATGCACCTGTGCCTAAGGCTGATAATTACCAGTCTAAAGTGGACATCAATAATGCATTTTCATTTCTGCAGCCATGGTGTCGGCCTTCTGGAAATGGAGATAACCAGGTCTCATTACCAATAGCCAGATGTTGATCTGCTTTAGAAATATATGGTGTTAAATAGACAACTGACTGTGAAGCAAGGGGTGCGGTTCATTTGTTTGTTTGCCTATTGACCTTCTGACCTTTGTGCTTCTCTTTAAAAGACTAGTAAATTTCTCAAATACCCATTTTGAGTCAGTCCTCAGATTGCCTTTAGTGGTGCATCAGGAGATCCATTCTAATTGTATGGGCCAAAAGAATCCATACATGCTCCTCACAATTCAAAAACGGCTATTCTCTTGGCTCACTCACAAATTGCATGTTTATGTTGCTTTGCTTATAGGAAAGAGGGAAGACAGCAATGGCTACTAATTACTAATATATTTAAATAGTTTCTAAAAATGAGTTTTCATGAATTTACCAGGGTCTTGCATATCCCTGGGTGCAAGCAGAATCTAATTTTAAAAACTCCTGTGATGGACAGTGATTTTACCAGCACAATGGTCACATTGTTGGTGCTGAGCCTTGTATTACAATCGGGGCCACTTGAACTGTCCAGCAAAGGAAGTAAGAAATTATGTGACAGAGATAATTAAATTATGCAGCAAGAAAATGCAAATTATTCAGCATAACGTGTCACCTTTTTGGTAACATTAGTTCATTATTTTGTCATTTTTACACGTAGAAACTGTCTGGATAAAAGCAAATAAAGCAATATACAACTACAAGGTGAACAGCCAACCTTTGTGAAACGTCACCACAGTTTTAGTAACTTTTGAGCCAGAAACCATTTTTTTGTTAAAAAATGCTAATTATGCAAGAGATGATGCATTATGTGGCAAATGCAGCAAATTCATACCTGTGCGAAAAAGCGAATGCCGAATCACCTAATTCCATTGCAGCCGCGGTCCGTGCAGGTAACCGCGTTGGGGCAATGGGGCCGTGTACGGAGGGATTTCGAGGCAAAATTAAATAAATAAATAACTTTTACCTCTGTATCGTCCATCGAAATACCCCCTTGCACAGCCCCACTGCCCCGCCACTGTTACGTGCACGGAACGCGGCTGTTCCATTGACGGTCAATATCACAGCAAGGGATCCAGTAATTAAAATGCCCCCTCCGCTTTATTGTTATTAAATATGAAATACCAGCATTTGTAAAGTGCACAGCAACCTCCGGAGAAGTGTCCTGGCGCTGGGGGCCTTCGGGAAGATTTAGCGAGCTATTATCCAGAGTCACATGGTGCTGGGCTAACCTCCCGCTGGCACCAGAGATCGAACTGTGAACCCCGTGATCCAAAGTCAGGCACCCTGGCCACTGCGCTACACCTCTTCCAAAGAGGGCCGTAAGGGAGGTGCACTGTGCCCCTCACATAAGCCTTTTTTAGGGCTCCAAGAATTGTGTAATATGACACCAGGACCCAAACTATTGATACCATGATTGCGCATTGTCGCACTCTATAGCCTTATAGCCTGCCGTAGTGGGCTACACCGGCTATTACAGGCCTGCTGAATCGATAAAGGCCCGAGCCGAAGGTGAGGGACTTTAACGAGACAGCGGGACTTTAATAGCCGGTATAGCCATGTTACGAAGGGCTATAAGGCTATTAGAACATTCTGCCACTAGAGGGCAGAATGTTCTAACAAATTAAACAAAGGGTTCTCGAAGTTCGAGGGGATATAAATCCCCTCGAGCTTCGAGAAGCGTTTGTAGAACATTGGAATGTTGCTCTGCGGGCCTTTACCGGCCCATAGAAGCAAGGAGCACTCCATTGTCTGCAATGAAGCTCCCAACATTCCAATGTTCTAATACAACTTAGCCCACATTTAAGTCTGTCCGCTGGACGCAACTTAGCACAGTAAACCAGCACCGTATCACGACAAAGGCACAGTTCACAGTGCAGGAGAGAACCCATGCCTGCCCTGGGAACAGTGCATTAGTGAAAGGTAGACATGTTTCAAGCTCCTGGCCTGCCTTTTACCGTGCAAGCGGGAACCCACTTGATATTCAAAGGTCAATAGAAATCTCTCTGCCTTCAGAGAAATGCTGACATCCTGGGAATCCCCTTCCCCTCTATCAAAGGACCTACCAGGCAGTGCACTGATTGGGTGTCAACTCTGTGTTGCACAAATTCAATAGATTCCCTCATTTGCATTGAGTCACGCTCCCATGCAAATGAGGACACATCCCCATTGGATGCACTAGCGAGCATTGGAGCCAATTGTATTACTAAGAGTCCCGCAAGCGTCTGTGCTCCCTTCCATAATCCCAAAGTGTTCTGGGGGTGCAAAAAGTGGGCTCACATGTCTGTTGAAAATATAGGGCACATTCAATAAAATGACCCTAGTCACATGACCATCGCATTATAAGAGCCTCTATTGTATGCACGTTATTGTAAAATATCGGAATAATATGAAGGTTTATATCAAAGTGCCAATAGAAACAGCTGCAAGAGGGTGTAACATTTGACCTGCGATTGTACAACAAGTCGATAGAATGACCCTTTTAATTGAAAGATTGGTAGTTAGCTAGAATTCCACAGGGAGCAGTTCACCATTTCCAATGTACAGGGCTTAAAGACTTGTACTGCCTCTTTAAATCACCTCTGCTCCACCAAACCACAACCAATGTACTAATGGCATTAAAAACATTTCCAAGCAAGATGACAAGCAATGACCGTAATTAATCTAAAACGCGGTAGGTTGAAAACAGCTCATTGTGCTTGGCAAGCTAACCCTGTGTGGCTTAATTTTAAATGGAGCAAATGACTAGCAGGAGATCATTACTGCCAGAAACTTAAACTCAAGCCATTTCAAGAGTCATTTTTAAGCAGTAGCATTAATGTCTTCCAAGCTGGGCATGTCCTTTGACGTAACGCTAGGCTAGGTCCCTGCCCCTTGGCTCAATTCCCTCACTGGGGAATAATCGAACATTAAAATGTCTGCCCTCTCAGCAAGTACAGCCAAGTTAATGACCTGCTACAAACCAATTGCCTCACATTTCTGTACTTATCATCACTGCAGTGCCCCCCACCAGCAAAAACATTTATTTAATATTGTTGACATTGTGTAATGTTAATTTAGCGAACTTCCGGAATATATGAAGCAATGTCACGTGGTGAGCACACTGGCGCTGTCTGCTTTAAAAGTGTGGTTCGTATTCTATGGAAAGTTAATTTATTTTATGCTTGAATTAATAATATTGGGCCCGATTCACAAAAGTAATCTGAGACAAAATCCTAACATTATGACTTTCGGTATTCACTAAAGGCATTTAGTAGTTGTAAAGTTAGGATTCCTAATTTTACTACTACTAAACTGAGAAAAATCCTAATTTTACGACTTTTGATATACACAAAGGTAGCCTTGCTTCTCTTCATTGGTTGCATGTGTAATGCATAAATGGATCTTTTATGCATTTCCTCAATTTCACTGTCATTGAATGTTAATGACACAACTTGCACTGTTTCAAAATCAAATAAGTGTTTTTCTTGTGTAAGGTGCATCGGCAACCTAGATATTCCCCTGATTAATGCATTGAAAGCTGCCTAATGATTGCTAGAAAACTTAGCATACATTGGTTACATGGGCTTTGAAACATCTCAAAACCTTTATAAAGCACAGGCTTGAACATTTCCAAAGAATTAGAGTTACAATAAGAGTCATAACATAATTTAGATAGTAGAGTAATGTGACAAATTGGGTTATTGGTTGAGGGTGATGGAAGCCCCACTCAGACAACAAACACAATCCTTGTCAGGATTAACCACAAAAGGCACTAAATTAACCTGTGCTTACACCTGTGGTAGCTTGGAACAAAAGCAGTGAAGCATTTGTGTAAAGTATTTGTGCAACGCACAAACAGTAATAACATGAAAACACAGCACAAGAAATAACCAGAAGATATTCAATTTCAAAGTTTCAAGGGAAAATAGCAATTAAAAGTACAAAGCACCACTAGCTTGACCAGTGGAAAGTCACAGGTTCAGGCAAATCGCAATGGGGTGCTGGTCAGATACAGGGAAGAAGTTAAACTCGCTGAAGAGTTACCTTAAAAGTCCAGCGCAAAGAGTACAGGGTGGAGGAGGCTGCAAGGAGCAGGCATAGTGTCGCGGACAGTCGTCTCTATAGCACAAGGAGCTGGTGGAGTCCCTCGTTGCCATTGTCACTGGCAGTCACTCTTAACGAAAGAACAGGTCTCACCAGAGTTTTGCATTTGTGGTCATCATGGCCCGGAAATTCTTGATGCGAACAGGCAGGATCTAAAACATCAGGATTTTCACCTTTTCTTTAGCAGGAGTACACTCTAATGCTAGCCAAATGTCCAGGTCCTGCGTAGGCACCTCTTGGACTTCAGCAGGGGCCAGCAGTGCTCAGACCAGTCCAGTTGCAAGTCCAGGCAGGCCCAGTTGCAGCAGGTCAGGTGGGCATGTGCAGGAAGGCATCTGAACCTTGTTGCGCCTCTGTAGTTCAACCGGGAGGTCAATCAACCGCCCCTAGGAGTCACTTACTTTAAATGCAGGTAAGCAGGTCCAGTCTTCCCTTTCAGACAGCAAGGCAGTACTTCAAGCAGAAGGACAGTCATCAGGCAGCAGGGGAGTCCTTCTTCTGTAACTTCCACAGGTTCAGGAGTGTTCTGAAGAGTTGCTCTGTAGGGCGAATATTTATACCTGGGGCCAGCCTTTGTATGGGGGGACTCTCTGTCCTAACTAAAAGTGGGCTGGATTCGATGAGTTTCACTCTGTGGAATTCTGTGAAGTTACAAAAAAACTCTGCAAGATTCCACGGAGTTCCACCAATGGGTGTGAATATGCATGTCACACTGCTTGGGATACAATTTAACACATGTAGCACGAGCAGCACCATGTGTTGAGCAAAAGCGTGCATCTATTTCAGTTGATTTTACGGCTACTCAAGTAGAACACGTACTTAAGAGGCAGCAAATATACTTGAGAAGTAGCTCTTTAACCATGACTGCTCATGGCCGCTCGCAACCACCCTCGTCAGAAAATGGCAACGCAAATTCCAAATCTTACTCGTGCTCACATTTCTCAAGCCTCACAGCAAAATGTCTGCTACGCTGTGATTGGCAGAATTTGGCCGGAACTCCGCTTGAGTCACCAAATTTCCACAAGTTTATGGGTGGAATGTTAGTCCCAGCCTCACATCAGGTTCTAGAAAGTTCTTCCTCTTCCCCTTTCAAGGCTTCAAAATGTCGGAAGCAAAAAAGATACAACAGGCCTGGGATAAGGTTCCTTTTTGTGTGCAGAGGCAAATCCCTTTTGAGTGTAAGTGGGGCTGGAAACAGCTCCTCCCCAGCCATCTTGCCAGGATGGCCCATTCTGCCTACACCTAAACTCCTTTTGTGTTTCTGTCTGGAAACAATACACAGATCCCAACAGCAGAGCCATTCACAGTTGTGTGACCCAGGACACTCGGAGAAGGTACAAATGGCAGGGAGAAGAAAATGACAACTTTCTAAAATTGGCATATTCAGAATTGTGACTTAAAATCCAACTTTAACAATAAAGATGATTTTAAATTACAATTCATTTGAATCCAAACAGCATATCTCTATCTGCTCCCAATCCAAAGTTAGCACCTAGGTAACCCAGTGTTACTCAATGTGAGAGATAGTCCTTACACAATTAGTGCTCAGACAGGATAGGCCTTGTCGACTTTTGGTCATATCAGAGCAAAGAGTGTGTCTCCACGTGTGAGCCTGAAGGCAAGAATAGCTCTTATAAGGGAAGGCAGTTCTGCTTACCTTCAAGTGATTCTGATCAGGATCTAAATAAATGATGGATAAATGGGAAACACATGAATGACTGATCTAATGAACATATTTGTGGAAATAATAGTGAAAGGACTGGATGCGACTTACAAGGAGCTTTCAGGAAAGGAAACACCTAGTGACAATTCGAGTTCAAGGGCCAATGGTTAACGGATATGTCTGCAGAGACCACAGACCGGCATAGGGTGTGTCGTCCTTTCCAAATATAGATGTCTGGTGTATTTGAACTGCAACTCTCTCCTGGATAAAGCAGGAGCAGAATTCAAATATAGCAATGCCACACATGTACACGTGTTCCCAGTGGTATAGAGTCAGAAAAGAAATGTGGGTGGTACTCACTTATTGGTACTCTATCAATGCTGGGTGGAAGTTATCTGGAATCTAAAACAGGTCGCGTCCGCGACCCTCAAACTCTCCGTAATTCCATTCTCTGCGGCGGATGCGTAAGTCCCTGTATATCATGTTTGCATCAGCCACCAATTGATGAAGTGGAATTGACGTGAACCGGGTAATGAGAAGAAATGCTAGACTTCCTTTTGTTATAAAAGGCTGCTAGGGGTGCCCACCACGTTGCATACTAATGGCTAAATATAGGCTTGTTGCTGCAAAGGTTTTCTGCTTAAAGAGCTAACTTCAATGTAATCTCTGCTGGTGCCTGGTATAATGAAATGTCTCAAAGTTAGGAGACAGTGTTGTTACTGTGCTTGAATGGCATGCAAAGAAACGTAATAACTAAATGTTCTACACCAAACGATGATGATAATTGGTGGAAAATAGCAGAATGTGAAAGAGATACTGTTAAATTAAATCCAAGTGTTGTATGAAATACATTTCAAAGTGGTCAAATAAAAAAGAAGGTAGATACAATGAATTATTTACCATGGGCTAATCTGGAGGAACCAAGAAGTACTTCAAATCACATGACAGAAACAATACAGATTGAAAACCAAAAAGTCAGATTGTAAAATGACAAAATGCACGGCAAAATCCTAAAATATTTGTCTAAATCATACAAATAAAGAAATAATTTCAGGGCACCAAAGTGCATTTGTGATTGTTATTGAAAATACGAAAATAAATTCAAATGGAAATTACCAACCTTGCATTTTTTTTAATATCAGAGACAATACAGCCTGGTTTCATCAATGGAAATACATTAAAGGACTGGAATGTCCAATGACTTGAAATCCCACCGTTTTTTATCATGTATGCTGCACAAATTCTTAATTAATCCGTCTAGAATGAACCCCACTCTAATATCTAATAAGTGCCCACAGTTCTTCTTGTTGGTTAGGGCCATTTTCATAAGTGTGGTATTTAGTGATTAATTTGGCCTCGGTTTGGAGCAGCAGCAATTCCATCATGCCGCCGCATTTGTCTGAACAAGCTACAAAAAGCACTGACCATTTCAAGTCATCTTCAGAATGTCTCTCAGAAAAATGTTCCACTAGGAGAGCCGCCACTTTTTGCATTGAATCCTTGTTCTGTGTTGTATAATGCTGTATTGGAGTATGTACTTGAAGCCCTGCCCACTCTCCGCCCCTTTTTTTAATTGGCTTGTGTCATTGTCCTTCTTAAATTCTAGCTTCTGATTTGTTAGTCGGATTGTTAGTCCCTTCTTAGTGCCCCGTGTCTTCATTCGTAACCTCCCATCAGGACTGGCAATATTACTTTGGTTGTTACAAGGTATGTCCAGTAGCGGTCGGTGGTGGGAGTAGCTGCCGGGCGGTGACGAGGGGAGGGGGAGGGGCAGGGTTTGGAGTAGTAATCTATGGATTATGGAGTATTACAGGTAAGTAAACATATAAATAAATACAACAAATTTCATTTCACGTACTGCATCCCCAAATGCGATGCAAATGTCTGTTTTTCTATCAAAGTCTTTAAGCATAGGAT
Organism: Lissotriton vulgaris; assembly: GCF_964263255.1. Lineage (NCBI taxonomy): Eukaryota > Metazoa > Chordata > Amphibia > Caudata > Salamandridae > Lissotriton > Lissotriton vulgaris. The sequence goes on along the minus strand of NC_141698.1, from coordinate 82,111,377 downwards.
TACTCTATGCCTGAAAGGGTTTTGTTTTGACTTATACTGGGTGCTCCCTTGTGTCTGGACAAAGCTATACCTCTCTGAAGAGCTCTAACTAGAGAGAAACACTGTGTCAGGGGTTGCTTTTACTCATTTCAGCTTGGCTTGAGTTGGTATTTTACCAGTTCAAAGCTGTAATACTGTGCCTGGAGTGATAAATGGTGTTTGTCATTTTACAGCTCGGCAAGGACAGCACTGTGCTACTCCTATGCTTAAAGACTTTGCTGTAGAAATGGCAAAAGACTTTGTCCTTTTCTGTCTCGGTGTGGATGGCACTGTGCTAATCCTATGCTTAAAGACTTTTATAGAAAAACAGACATTTGAGGTGAGCAGATCTAGAGTGTCGCTGGTGTTGAGAGTGCTCTACCAGGAGCTGCTTTCCACCTAAACTCAAGAACTACCCAGAGTTCTCTCCTTCTTTATTGTATATATATATATATATATATATATATATATATGTATATATATATATATATACATATATATATATATATATATATGTATATATATATATATATATAAATATATATATATATTATAGTATATCTTTGTAGTTTGTAGTTATTCGCCTATAATTCATGGGCGCAAACAATTTCGTTCATACATACACACCTTTTATAATGATTACAAAGTGCATTTAGAATTAATTGTAATTTAAACTGGCCTCGTTGAACAAAGTTTCAACTAGAATGGACTTCATTAATCACACATCTATAAGTTCATTGTGAAATGAAAATCTACAAGATTATGATTACCCATGGCGCCTTCCTGCTGCCACGCTGAACCAAGAAGTCCTCTGTATTTATAAGTTGTTCCCCTCGATTTCAATCTCAGACACCAAAGGATCTTTTCAAAGAAAAAACAATATACAAAATGCACACGATTCTTGAAGAATACTTATGAGTGAAAAGCTAGCTACTGAAATGAATCAAGATAACAGAAGATGAGTCATTACTCAAAAAGTGGGTAATTATTTTAATTACATATTTCACAAATCCATGTGACTCATTATAACAGCTATAATTATGTGTCATGACAAACCTAACAATGATATCAACAAAAGATTACAGAGACAGGGGTCTACTTTGCGAAATAAATTGCCTTTCAAACAAAGGATGCTGTTAAGACCTTTAATGATATAGATTTTTAATGATCCTGACAATATAACCTTAATATCAGCCTGGTAGAAGAAACATATAATGCTTTGACTGCCCATCTGGCTTCTGACCCAGGTGAATTGCCTGTGGCCTTTGTAATTAAATAAACTCACAATACTAAGTCTCAAATTTCATGACAATTCTTAGTTTTTAGTGCACATTGGGGTTTCAGACAAAATAATACATGAGACATCTAACATTTGCAAATAGTTCTCGAAATTGATGTAAAACACTATGCATTCCTACATTCTCTTTTTGCCTTTTATTGGGTACAAGAAGGTTTAATTTAAAACGTGTCTGATTTTTCCTACATAAATAGAAGTCACTATTTTAATATATATTGTATTTATATTTTTTGCCTGCCAGTCCCCAGTGGACAGCCTACATATGCATAGGAGGGCATTAATTTGTGAGTGGTATAACCTCAAGTGGGTGATGATACTAATCCTTTTCTTCACTACTTTTCCCTACCAATATGAGGAATAGACATGCATCATTGAAGTAAAGTTCTGAGGGTTAGTCATATAATTCTGCAGGTTATGCTGCTAAGTGGAAAACATGTCAAGTAACTGGAAATTTTTCCCACTTTGCAGGCTAATAACTAACCCTGGGCGAAGCACTACGCTACGCTCGCGGAGTTTGCGAAGTTTGCGCAACTTCGCACTACGCGAGCTGCACGTAGCATAGTGCAAACACGCGTAGTGCAGCGTAGCGTAGTGCAGCGCTCATTTTTTGCTTGTTCGCGGTCCTGACCGTCATGTTCGCGACCTATAGCAAGCAAAATTACATCCCGGCGAGATTCTCAACGCAGGGAGGTAAGGTTTCTCATTGTGAGTGGCTGCGCATGCTCGCGACCGCTCTCAATGAGAAACTACCAGTTCGCGTTGAGAAAGCTGCAGCTCGAGTAATAATCTACTTGAGTAGCAGAAAACTACAGCTCGCACTGTGCAAGATACCGTTTTCAATGATTGCACAGTGCTGGATGCTTGTCCGCACTGTGCAATCATTGAAAGCGCATCTTGCACAGTGCGAACATGCTACTACGCAGCTCGCGTAGTGCTACGTGAAGTTTGCGTAGTGCAAAGTGCACTTTGCGTAGCTTTGCGTAGCGCTACTTCGCGAACTACGCCCACCCCTAAAACCATTTACAGAAAATACCAGAAAGTAAGGTGCTAATGGCACACATCTCCAGGTAAAATGGAGAAATATTTCCAGCAGGGCTTAGCTGAAGACATGGGAATGCAGGAATGATGGTCAGTAGCAATATGGTTACTTTACAACTTTTCTGATTACAATCTACATATGGTGGAAGTGGCAATTGGTAGGGAAAGGTGGTTCAAGGCACTAACTTTATTTTCTGGGAAGCTTTAATCAGGACCTTTGTATGCTCTCTTTTACCATGTCAGTGCCCTTACAGTGTGGTTGTATACTTTTTGTGCAATTCTGTAGATTTCTCCTGAAAAGTCTGTGGTATATGTGTGTGTGTGTCTGTGGTATATGTGCGTGTGTGTGTGTATCTGTGGTATATATGTGTGTGTGTGTGTGTGTGTGTGTGTGGTATATGTGTGTGTGTGTGTGCGTGTGTGGGTGTATGTGTGTGTCTGTGTGTGTGTGTCTGGGGTATGTGTGCGTGTGTGTGGGTGTGTGTGTGTGTGTGTGTGTGTGTAGTGCAAGTGTTTCGTGTAGGACTGTTGTGACTATACATAGTGTGTGTGCATGTGTGTTCTGTGATTGTACAGTCCTATGTGCTGGCAGGAAATAGGGGTTCAGCAGGGATCCTTTTCTGCAGTTTTCTTTACTTTTAAATCTGGACCTTTAACTATCTGTCATAGAGTTCTTTCCTCGGAACCCTTGACTATTTACTGGTAATTTAAAAACTCCTCTTTTTGTCACCACATATATCAATAATAAGCCTCTGAACTGGAAAAGCAGGACATTTTAAAGGAGACTTCAAATGCAATTTCACTGCCCATGATTGAATGCACTGTATACTAATGGACTGTAATTAATGAAGGGCTCCACTGATTAGAGGTGAAATAGGGATGGTCTGCAGCTCGGCAGTAAATCACTAGACCAGAGACTGGAGAGAGAGAGAGAGAGAGAGAGAGAGAGAGAGAGAGAAGAGAGAGAGAGAGAGAGAGAGAGAGAGGAGAGAGAGAGAGAGAGGAGAGAGGGAGAGAGAGAGAGAGAGAGAGAGAGGGAGAGGGAGAGAGAGGAGAGGAGAGAGGAGAGAGAGAGAGAGAGAGAGGAGAGAGAGGGAGAGAGGGAGAGAGGAGAGAGGGAGAGGGAGAGAGAGATGAAAGGGAAAGGATAGAGAGAGAGGAGAGAGGGAGAGGGAGAGATGGAGGGAGAGAGAGACGGGAAGAGGAG